>NC_133325.1:797188104-797892345 GCF_042186555.1 Aquarana catesbeiana
GTAGTACATTATGCTACCACATCCTTACACCCCATTCACACTTTGGATGTCAAAGTCACATGACAAGTTGTACCTTTTTTTTGTTTTTACAATAATCGCCATTCCTACAGTATATGTGCAACTAAAGTCATAGCGACTTAAAAGTAGTTCATGAACTACTTCGGTCCGACTCCCATGCAACTTGAGGGCCACAGACTTCAATGTTAACCCTCAAAAGTTGCATAAAAGTCTCACACCTGAATGTTTTACATGCAACAGGGGGTCCGACTTTGCAGAGGGACAACATGTCACATCCAAGTTGCACACATCCAAAGTTGTGTCAAAATTGCATTCCAAAGTTATGCATTACGTTGGAGTCCTTCAAGTGTGAATAAAATACGCTGCTCAAAAAAATGAAAGGAACACTTTGAAAACACGTCAGATCTCAAGGGGGAAAAATATCATGCTGGATATCTACAGTGCCTTGAAAAAGTATTCATAACCCTTGAAATTTTCCACTTTTTGTCATGTTACAACCAAAAATGTAAATGTATTTTATGAGATAGACCAACACAAAGTGGTACGTAATTGTGAAGTGGAAGGAAAAATGATTAAATGTTTTTCATTTTTTTTTAATGTATTTTTTTACAAATGCATAGCTGAAAAGTGTGGGGGGGATTCGTATTCAGTGCTCTTTACTCTGATACCCTAACTAACATCTAGTGGAACCAATTGCATTCAGAAGTCACCTAATTGGTAAATGGAGTCCACCTGTGTGTAATTTTAATCTTAGTATAAATACAGCTGTTCTGTGAAGCCCTCAGAGGTTTGTTAGAGAACCTTAGTGAACAAACGGCATCATGAAGGCCAAGGAACACACCAGACAGGTCAGGGATAACGTTGTAGAGAAGTTTAAAGCGGGATTAGGTTATAAAAAAATATCCAACGCTTTGAACCTCTCACGGAGCTCTGTTCAATCCATCATCTGAAAATGGAAAGAGTATGGCACAACTGCAAACCTACCAAGACATGGCCGTCCACCTAAACTGACAGGCCGGGCAAGGAGAGCATTCATCAGAGAAGCAGCCAGGAGGCCCATGGTAACTCTGGAGGAGCTGCAGAGATCCACAGCTCAGGTGGGAGAATCTGTCCACAGGACAACTATTAGTCGTGTTTCTCCACAAATCTGCCCTTTATGGAAGAGTGACAAGAAGAAAGGACATTGGTGAAAGTAAGCCATAATTGCGGCTTGCAAGAAGCCATGTGGGGGAGACGGCAAACATGTGGAAGAAGGTGCTCTGGTCAAATGAGACAGAATTGAACTGGCCTAAGAGCAAAAGGCTATGTGTGGCGAATCACTAACACTGCACATCACCCTGAACACACCATCCCCACTGTGAAACATGGTGGTGGCAGCCTAATATTGTGGGGATGCTTTTCTTCAGCAGGGACAGGGAAGCTGGTCACAGTTGATGGGAAGATGGATGGAGCCAAATACAAGGCAATCTTAGAAGAAATCCTGTTGGAGTCTGCAAAAGACTTGAGACTGGGGTGGAGGTTCACCTTCCAGCAGGACAACTACCCGAAATATACAGCCAGAGCTACAATGGAATGGTTTAGATCAAAGCATATTCATGTGTTAGAACGGCCCAGTCAAAGTCCAGATCTAAATCCAATTGAGAATCTGTGGCAAGACTTAAAATTGCTGTTCAGATGCTCGCCATCCAATCTGACAGAGCTTGAGCTATTTTGCAAAGAAGAATGGGCAAAAATGTCCCTCTAGATGTGCAAAGCTTGTAGAGACATCCCCAAAAAACACTTGCAGCTGTAATTGCAGCGAAAGTTGGTTCTACAAAGTATTGACTCCGGGGGGCGCCATACAAATTCAAAGACACCCCGAAAAACAAAGTGAAAAATTTATGGAGCAGGCTAGTCCATTTTGCTGAAATTTTCATTGCAGCAACTCAGAATGGTCCTCAGTGGTTTGTATGGTCTCCATGTTTTATGCATGCCTGACAACGTCGGGGCATGCTCCTAATAAGACGGGTGGTGTCCTGAGGTATTTCATCCCAGATCAGGAGCTCAGGATGCCCTGGTCCAGAACAGACTGAGGTGCAACCTGGCGGCGTCGGATGGACCGAAACATAATGTCCCAGAGGTGTTCTATTGGATTTAGGTCAGGTGAACGTGGGGCCATTCAATGGTATCAATTCCTTCATCTTCCAGGAACTGGCGGAATACTCTCGCCACATGAGGCCAGGCATTGTCGTGCACCAGTAGGAACCCGAGACCCACTGCACCAGCATAGGGTCTGACAATGGGTCCAAGGATTTTATCCCGAAACCTAATGGCAGTCAGGGGGCCATTGTCTAGCCTGTAGAGGTCTGTGCGTACCTCCATGGATATGCTCCCCCCCCCCCCCCCCCCCCCCATCACTGACCCATCACCAAACCGGTCATGCTGAACTTTGTTACAAGCAGCATAACATTCTCCACGGCTTCTTCAGACCCTTCCATGTCTGTCACTTGTGCTCAGGGTGGACCTGCTTTCATCTGTGAAAAGCGCAGGGCGCCAGTGGTGGACCTGCCAATTCTGGTGTTCGATGGCAAATGTCAATCGAGCTCCATGGTGGCGGGCAGTGAGCACAGGGCCCACTAGAGGACATCGGGCCCTCAGGCCACCCTCATGAAGTCTGTTTCTGATTGGTCAGAGACATTTACACCAGTAGCCTGCTGGAAGTCATTTTGTAGGGCTCATCCTGTTCCACAAAGGATCCTCATCCTGTTGCACAAAGGAGCAGATACTGGTCCTGCTGATGGGTTAAGAACCCTCTACGGCCCTGTTCAGCTCTCCTAGAGTAACTGCCTGTCTCCTGGAATCTCCTCCATGCTCTTGAGACTGTGCTGGGAGACACAGCAAACCTTCTGGCAATGCACGTATTGATGTGCCATCCTATAGGGTCCAGGTATGGCCTCACGCCTGACGCTGACCCTAGCCAAATGCAGAACTAGTGAAAAACAGTCAGAAAAGATAAGTAGGGGAAACAAAATGTCAGTGGCCTCCACCGACCTGTAATACCATTCCTGTTTTTGAGGTCGTCTCATTGTTGCCTATCTAGTGCACCTGTTAATTAAATTAACACCAAAGCAGCTGAAACTGATTTAACAACCCCCTTTGCTACTTAACTGACCAGATCAATATCCCAGGAGTTTCATTGACTTGATGATATACTCTGATTAAAAAGTGTTCCTTTCACTTTTTTGAGCAGTGTATTTGTCCCCAACTCCAAAAATAAGAAAGTTTTGACTTGATAGACATTCCAGGGGAAAAAAAAAAATCAACAGGCTCCAAACAACTGTTCACTGTTACAGTATCTCACAAAAGTGAGAACACCCCTTATATTTTCTTCTATCTTTTCATGTGACAACACTGAAGAAATGACACTTTGCTACAATGTAAAGTAGTGAGTGTACAGCTTGTATAACAGTGTAAATTTGCTGTCCCCTCAAAATAACTCAACACACAGCCATTTATGTCTAAACCGCTGGTAACAAAAGTGAGTACACCCCCAAGTGAAAATGTCCAAATTGGGCCCAATTAGCCATTTTCCCTCCCTGATGTCATGTGACTCTTTAGTGTTACAAGGTCTCAGGTGTGAATGGGGAGCAGGTGTGTTAAATTTGGTGTTATTGCTCTCACTCTCTCTCATACTGGTCACTGGAAGTTCAACATGGCACCTCATGGCAAAGAACTCTCTGAGGATCTTAAAAAAAGAATTGTTGCTCTACATAAAGATGGCCTAGGCTATAAGAAGATTGCCAAGACCCTGAAACTGAGCTGCAGCACGGTGGCCAAGACCATACAGCGGTATAACAGAACAGGCCTCGCCATGGTCGACCAAAGAAGTTAAATGCACGTGCTCGGCATCATATCCAGAGGTTGTCTTTGGGAAATAGACGTATAAGTGCTGCCAGCATTGCTGCAGAGGTTGACGGGGTGGGGGGGTCAGCCTGTCAGTGCTCAGACCATACGCCGAACACTGCATCAAATTGGTCTGCATGGCTGTCATCCCAGAAGGAAGCCTCTTCTAAAGATGATGCACAAGAAAGCCTGCAAACAGTTTGCTGAAGACAAGCAGACTAAGGACATGGATTACTGGAACCATGTTCTGTGGTCTGATGAGACCAAGATAAACTTATTTGGTTCAGATGGTATCAAGCGTGTGTGGGGGCAACCAGGTGAGGAGTACAAAGACAAGTGTGTTTTGTCTACAGTCAAGCATGGTGGTGGGAGTGTCATGGTCGGGGGCTGCATGATGCTGCCGGCACTGGGGAGCTACAGATCATTGAGGGAACCATGAATGCCAACATGTACTGTGACATACTGAAGCAGAACATGATCCCCTCCCTTCAGAGACTGGGCCGCAGGGCAGTATTCCAACATAACAACCCCAAACGCCTCCAAGATGACCACTGCCTTGCTAAAGAAGCTGAGGGTAAAGGTGATAGACTGGCCAAGCATTTCAATGTTTGTAGATTAACCGTTTTATTTTTTGAATGGAATGGGTGGAGGCTTTTTTTTTTTTTTATATAAGAAAAGGCAGGTCGGCTTTCAGAACAGTGAAGCTCCCACCCGGCCGTTGATGTACTTTGTCTGGGTGGGAAGCAGTTAATAGCACTAATTGCTGTATTTTGTGTAACTGGAGATGTAAATTTCCCGTTAGTGTCAGATTGTCCACTGCACTATCACAGTCCCACATAAGTCGCTGATCACCACCATTACGAGTAAACATAAATACATAAATAAAAATTCCAGTATATATCCTATTCTTTGTAGATGCTATAGCTTTCACACAAACAAATCAATATACACTTATTGGGAATTTTTTTTTTTTACCAAAGACATGTAGTAGAATACATTTTTGGTTTAAATTTTATGAAGAAATTTTTGTATTGGATATGGGTGTTTTTTTTTTTTTTTTTTTTTTTTTTTTGTTTTATATAATAAATAAAAACCTCCGGTGATGATCAAATACCGCCAAAAGAAAGCTCTATTTGTGTGGGGAAAAAATATATAAACTACACTTGGGTACAGCGTTGCATGAACACGCTGTTTAACACCAGTCACAGTAGCGCAATGCTGAATAGCAAAAAAAATGTCCTGGTCGCGGGGGGGGGGGGGGGGTAAAACCTTCCAGAGCTGAAGTGGCTACAAGTTATTGTTGAATCACTAGGCCCATGGCAGATATGTAAAAATTGTTGCGGTTCGTAGACGATATACAGGTGTAAGAATTGTTGAACTGGTTAATAAAGTCCATGATGGTTTTGTGGTCTGTGTCAAAACATTTATACTAATTTTTGTACTGTTTCTGTTCTCCAGGAGAGAGATGCGCGATTTTGGTGTAAAGGTTTCTATCATTGAGCCGGGAGCTTTCAAAACCCCTGCGTGTATGGTTGTGGATAATTATATTAATAACCTAAACCGAATGTGGGAGAAACTTCCAGCGCATATTAAGGAGAGCTATGGAGAGGACTACCTCAAGCAATGTAAGCTATAACATAAAGACACATTGTAGCATTTTGTTACTGCAGAGAGCACACCACACCTGAATGTTCATAGCCATTGGTGTACAGTTATCCAAGAGGCATTTTTATGTATCGGATGTCTGTCTGAGCCTCATGACTCTTTTTCCTTTTTAAAGTTTCTTTTTTCATCTTGCTTTCCTTTTTTATTTTAAACAAAAAGTGGGTGGGTATCAGCGCTAAAAACAGTAAAACCTATAAATGTGAAATAGCAGCCAGCACAGTTCGTTGATCACCAAACTCAGTAAAATCTAGTCCAGCGCTATTTCAAACAGGAAAAGTTCATTCGTTGAAGATGTAAACAGTATAGCAGTATGAAGAGCCTTTCACCGCTTCAAGTGTATAAGGAAAAAAAGCACTCAACACCCAGGTGTGTCAAATCTGCTTACCAGATAATGATTTAAGATGAGCATCAAATCACTAAAAGCGGACAATGTGGGTGTCACTCTCCAATAGATAAAATGAATCCTGCAAAGAATCAATCGTTCAACCGGAGATAGCCAGTATTCAAACAGTTTCCAAAGCCAGGGCAGGAGCAATGGAGCATCAAACCTCAGCATTTCAGCAGTACCCAAGACATGAAAGGAAAAAAGGTGGCAAAAAATAGTGAAGCCCGCAAGATGAAAGGGCACAAGTTTATTAGTAATACACTTACAATTCTGAAGTAAAAACGGTCATCATGATGGGTAAAAAAACTGCGGTTCTCAGCGTGCTTGCATCAGCCAGCCTGACGTATTTCATCCAAAGGGGATATCATCAGAGGCATGGCTAAGTGAGGCAAGCACGCTCCATATATAATGATCTCGATAAAAAATGAACCAGGTGCTGTAGCTCATCTGAAGTGCTAGCAACTGGAACTGTATGCAACATATGTATGAACGGGCGGCCACGCATGCACGGTACGGCAACCTGCCCTAAGCTGCAACAATAGATCAACATCCGGTAGTATGTAGCAGTCATTTTTCAAGTGTTTAGATGCATGGGCAGCTGCACATACGTGCAACAATCACACATCCGAGAAAACTAATAATGACCACTTCCGGGAGGTTGGCTTACCGAGGTCATTGAACCGCAAACCGCAGCACTTGTGCTCCAACTCTGCGTATGTCAGACGTGCGTCCAAATACAAGAAGAAAGCAATGACCGCTTCTGGGAGGATGGTTCAAAACTATTGCTGACCGGGAGTGATGTCATTGGAGCGCAAGCATCGGCAATTGCGCTCCAATCACTAAAATGACTGCAGTGAATAAGAAATTGAACAGAATGAACAAATAAAGTGAAATCAAAAAAGATCTTGAGGGTCTGCATGAATATGGTGTCATAACTGACTATTTTTAAAAAATAATAAATGTTTAAAAAATACTGTTAAAGTATGTCATCATAGAAAAGCACAGGAGTAAAATAAATTACATGGAGGCTGTACATATCTTTAAAAAAAAAAAAAAAAAAAAAAAGGCAAAGCAATGTGCAGATGACTAAACCTATAAATACAAATATTAAAATGACCAACATCTTATCCAGACATGGAAATATCAAAAAATGATAAAAAATAAAAAGGAAGACAGAAACTAAAGTTTTTATAACAAAAAAAATTACTCCTAGCTGTTAAACAATTCACGTCCCAGTCGACATTTATTCCAAAGGCAGTATAACATTTATAGATCGTAAATCCAACGTGTTTCAAGTCGTGAAATTTTCCCTTTTAGCCAAACTCCCTCTCCAATCACGGTTAAATCTGTCTATAGCAATAAAACTTGTTCCAAGTGGATTTTTCTTGTGACACTCAAGATAGTGTCGTGAAACTCTGTTTCGGAAACCCTTTTTTTTTTTTTTTTTTTTTTTTATATTAGTAATGTGTTCAATAACTCTGACATTCATCACTCGTATTGTGCGACCCACATATTGTCGACCACACGGACAAATCAAAAGATATACTACATTCAATGAAGTACAAGTGATGAATGTGTTTTAATGTCATAGGTCCTGCCTGTCACATTGGACTTGAATTGACAAATTTACCTCACTTTGATTTTATTAAAATGGCAAACTTTACAGTTACGACATGGAAAATATCCTTTTAGACCTCTGAAAAAAGGAAACTATATTAGGTGCCACCTGAAGTTTGAGAGGAGGTACATGTTTAAAAATGACCTGCGAGCAATCTGGTAGAACGGGTCCCAAAATTTTGTCGTGGGGGGTTTTTTTTTTTTTTTTTTTTAGCACCCCCCAATGTTTGGTCACAATTTTCTTAACATCATAATACCGATATGAATTGGTTGTGACCATGGGAAAAAAAAGTTAAAAAAAAAGATAAAAAGTTATAATTACTTTCTCTGGATGGCATTTTATCCTTAGTTTTGAACATAGAGTTTCTGTCCATATCCCCCACAGCTTTTAATCTTTAAATCCAGTCAGTTGTCAGATAACTCTTAGCTCAAGTTATTCTTCAGAGTAGTCGCCTGTTCCTTTTTTTTAATTTTACCCTGGTGATCCTGCAAGTAACACACTTCCAGTCTTAGGGTGACAACGCTAACTGTGCTGTATTTATGGAGGAGTAGTGTTGTCACCCTAGAGCAGGAAGTATCCCCCTCATCCTTTTTAGAGGTGTTCAGGATCAATGTCTCCAGCATGAAACAATTCTTATGTGATGGTCAGCAGGCCTCAAATGATATGTCTGTTAAAATTAAATTTTTTAAATCCCTTTTTTTTCAAACCATGTTATAAAGCTCACTGGCTACGCATTTTGACCCTGATTGGGTCTTGATCACATACCAATGCAAAAATACTCAGCACATTTAAATAGGAAAGATGTGGACATACTATATTTCTGGAGTGCTAGGTCACATCTTTCACATTTTAAAGCTGAACGAGAAGTATCGACTTTTTGGTCCTAGTTACATTGGACCAGTTTGAACCAATGGAAGTATACATTTTCCATACCTTTGGGACTGCTGTGGAATTGGATAATCACTGTGGTAGTTGCCCTTACTACAGTGATTGTCACTGTCTTCCGGATACTCTGTCAAAGATGCTGCATCCTAACCACAAGGTATCCTTTAACTTTAAAGCGTTGCCTATGGACATTTTTGGTTAAAACAAGGCCGCCCCTTTACTTTAGAGTTCCCATCAGTCTCTTTCACGTCTGAGTCCTCCTTACATTAGGGTCTCCATCAGAACAGTCCCCCTCAGAGCCCCCTTACATTAGGGTCCCTATCACAGCAGTAGCCTTGCTTTAGGGTCTCCATCAGAGCCCCCCCTTACATTAGGGTCTCCATTGAAGCCCCCTTACATTAGGGTCCCCATCAGAGCAGCCTCCTTGCTTTAGCGTGTACATTAGAACCCCCCCCCCCCTTAAATTGGGGTCTCCATCAGGACAGTCTCCTTGCATTAGGGTGCCCATCAGAGCCCCAATACATTAGAGCTCTATCAAAGCCCCCCTTACATAAGGATCCCCATCAGAGCAGTCCCCTTGTGTTAGGGTCGACATCAGAGCCCCCCTTACATTAAGCTTTCCTTCAGAGACTCCTTCCTTTGTGTGTGTGTGTGTGTATATATATATATATATATATATATATATATATATATATATATATATATATATATATATATATATATATATATATATATATATATATATATATATATATATATATATATATATATATATATATATATATTATAAAAAAAAAAAATTTTTTTATATCCAGTACTGCCGTTATCAGTGTTTTGACTTTTGATATACCCAACAGGTATCAAGGCTCTGGAAGCCATACCGCTAATAGCCAGTCCAAAGACGTACAAAGTCCCAGATTGTATGGAGCACGCCCTGACCGCTGTTCACCCCTGGACCCGCTACTCACCTGGCTGGGACTGCAAGCTGTACTACCTCCCTCTATCCTACCTCCCTACTGCCATCACTGACTATTGGCTGGGTCGGTCCGCTCCCAAACCTGCCTCTAGGACATCAGTTGATGAGAAAAATAAAAGTGACTGATTGGTGCCATGAAGTGTTGGTCAATCTTAATGTCTAGTGGGTCACCAAAATCAAATGTGTTTTCCAATCAACATGCTTATCTTTCCTGTTTAATACACTATTGTTATACAGTATTTACACTGATACAATGTATTCACTACTAGAGGGATGGGTGCGGTGTCCCTGTCTATTTACCCTGTCAATTGTTCAATAAAGCTTTTGTAAAATACTCAGTTGGAAGTGGTGTCCAGTCTTTTGTACGTCTGTAGTAAGAGGTAGGTGGGGAGTGGGGACGAGGTTCGGGCTGATCTTGCGTTTTATGGCGGATCTTGCCTGTTCATGATCCACCGGGCCCATTGCTGGCCTTTGAACCTAGGTCAATTGCCTTGGAAGGGCCAACAATGGGGGCCTAGTTAAGTGCTTGGTGTACGTGAAGCTGCTGTAGGGAAAGCTAACAAACTGCACAGGGAAAGATTAGTGTTCCTTAGGAAATGGCACTTTATATTGCACATTAAATTATTCATTTTATGAAAGAAGCCCTGTAGAATAAATTAAAACGGTAATTGCAATATTTTTTTTTTCTGTTGCACAACATTTGCGCAAATGTTTATCAAATATTTTTTAGGAAAAAAATACACTAAATTGACTTGGTGCACACAAACACTAATTACTACCTAATGTTTTGTTAAAATATAAAAGATGAGGTTGAAATCAAGTAAATAGATACTCAACATGTGAAGCCTTAAATTTACTTTTTTTTTTTTTTTGTTTTTTTTTTTTGTTGTTTACATGCTGTCACCAGTCAGTGTCTCTAATCACTGCCACACCAGTTAAAGTATCCTTCCTTCCTTCCTTCCTTCCTTCCTAAAAAAAAAAAAAGAGATACTTTAACTGGTGTGGCGGTGATTAGAGACACTGACTGGTGACAGCATGTAAACAAAAAAAAACCTAGATTTTTATTGAATTGAACACAAGGTTTTACATGGTAGAGTTGTATAGGTATACAATCCATCCATAGAAAATAGGAGTTTCAATCCTCATAACATTAAATGAATGGTAGTAACTGTATAGCCAACTTATCTAACAAAGGACTGGGAAGCATTGCATAATACCCTGAGTTCCAAGCACTCTTGGAAAGAAAAGTGCAAACCATTAAACAGAGGGGGGAAAAAAATTAAAAGAAAAGGACAGTCCAACCGGTAGTATACTGCAGTTACTTTGTGTTCTAGAGATCCCAATTCCATCGCACTAACATCAAGTTACGCATAAGGCAAATCACTTCTGACAGGCCACTTAGTCTCATATGGTCACTTAAAGTCAGTGCAGGAAACCGTCTAGCCCATTTAGTAATCTGTCTATTGCCAGCTGCGGGGGTGCCACCTCTGGGGAGTTCAACCAACTCTGCCAGATGCTTATACATTTTTCCTATGATAGTAGGTGTTTTTTTTTTTTTCTTGGATAAGGATAGTATTAACCATTTTTGGATCCACTGTGCCTCCGGGACCTGTTGCCAAAAGCCAAAGTCAGGCAATCTGCTTCCTAGCTAGGTATAAGAGCCTCGTGAGGGCATGGAAACATCGGAGGGGGGTACAGTTCTTCAGTGAGACTCCCCAACAGACATGTCAACGGGTCCACCGCCAGCTGAACCTGGCATACATTGTTAATTTTGGTGACCAATTCTGCTCCAATATCACACCAACTTGGGGCATCTCCAAAGCAAGTGGATGAGGTCACCCGGATGGGCCTGACATTTCAGACATATGGAAGTCTCTCGCCTACCCCATTCATGTAGCTGTACGACATACCCTGTGCGATTATAAACAGGTGTGACCGCCTCTGCGCCTCGGATACCGAAACCAATGGTCCCACTCCAAGAATCTGATCCCACTGTTCATCAATGGGACCAACATCTCTCTCCCATCCCTCCCTGCAGGCTAAAAGGTCAGGGGCTTGTATATGTGATAGTAGATGGGTATAAATTCTAGAGATGATGCCCTTTTTCCTCAGGGTCCGTGTATATGGATTCCAAGAACGTGGAGTCCTCTAACTTCAGATTAGAGTGTCTACGCTGGCAATGCATGGCATGCTGTAGCTGTATGTACTGATAAGGATGACCTTTCAGTCCTAGAAATTCCTGCAAAAGTTGAATATATGCTTTTATGACAGAGTAATTTAGTACTTGATTGAGGAATCTAATTCCCACCCTTTCCCAGATCAGGTGTTTAACAACTTTAGCTGAATCTGTAAAAAAGTGGTTCTGCCAAATGAGCATTTGACGAAAAAACCCAGTCAGTCCCAATGTCTCGATCCCTTTCCAGAATTTCTTTAATAGCTGAACTGTGGGGAAATGAGATGGGACCATAGGGAGGCCCATTTCCACACGGGATAGGGCTGTGTAGCCTATATCAGGGCCAAGGAGTAGATCCCTAGAAGAGTCTGTAGCCGTTGCAAGATCCCAGCCTGTAAAATGTTGTAGTTGGGCTGCAAAATAGTAAATTTGTGGATGTGGAACAGCCATTCCACCCTGATCTTTGGGAAGTTGCAGAGTGGCAAGCTTAATGCGCGCCACTCCACCTCTCCAGATAAGAGCCCTGAACTGCGAGTCTATACGCTGGAACCAATACTGTGGTATCCAGATCGGGGCATTATGCAGAATGTACAATAGTTGCGGGGGCCCAAATCATCTTTACGAGATTTACACGTCCAGTTACTGTCAGCGGAAACTTATACCAACTGGCATGTTTGTGTTGGAACTCTTTTTTTTTTTTTTTTTTTTTTTTTTTTTTTTCGCCTGTTATCACTATACCCAAATATCTGAATGAAGTGACCACCTTCATTCAGGTGCCTCCCCTCTCCACTGAACACAAGGGGATTCGGCGGTGGCCATCTTTTTGTAGCCCGCCGGGCGCCGGAAGTGACTTTGTCCTCACACTGAGAACAAAGCACCCGGCCGGACGCTGGGCGGATGCTCAACGCAATGGATCGCGCCGCAAAACATCTCCAAACCCCACGAATGAAGCGCCACGTCTGCAATCTAGTGATGGCATTGACGTGGTGCTTCCCATAGTCCACTTACGGACTTTTTTTTTTTATGATTGCCTGGGGGGGGGAGCCGCCAGTGAACTTATATATTCCTCTCCGCCTTAAAGGAAAGACTGAGAAAAGAAATCAACATGCTGAAATCTTCTCCTAAGGTATTCTTACTTATCGGTAGTAGAAAATAAAACACAATTAGGCCATGGGTGCTGGTGATTTTTTTTTTTTTAAGGGTGTGCTCCATACGATCCAGCCAGTTGGACGCATTAGCAGGAGTATCAAAAAATTGTGTCTCGGCATTCGTTACAATTCTAAGCTTGACAGGATACAACATAGCATATGTGACATCATATTTGCGGAGACGCTTCTTCACTTCAGTAAACTTGGCACTGTGGCGCTGTAGGTCAGCAGAGAAATCAGGGTAGAATATGCGTACATTATTCAACTTCATAAGGGCGCCTCTGGTTCTGGTCTGGAATAGTATGGCATCCCGATCCTTGAAATTAAGCAATTTAAATAGGAATGGCCTAGGAGGCTCTCCAGGTTTAGGCGACCTGGGTTGGACTCTGAGCCCTTTCCACAGCAAACATGAGAAGAAGGAGTCCTTGCCAAATGTGTTAAGGAGCCAGTTTTCCAGAAATGCCACAGGATTTTTCCCCTCTGCCTTCTCCGGTATGCCCACCGCACGGACATTTTTGCGTCTGTCTGTTCTCCATGTCTTCCAAACGTGCTGAGTGGCCTGCGATAATCGATTGCATATGGCGAATTTCTCTATGCAATGGCACAACAACATCCTTCACATTGCTCACTCTGTCCTCTAGGGCTGCAGTAGAGTCTCGCAGTTTCTGCATATCCTGTCTAACTAGATTCAGCTCCAGTTTTACCCCTTTAATCTCAGTGGTCAGAGTAGTAATAGAAATTTTGCAGCAGTCACCTCCTGTAACAATGTCTCTAAGGGTCAGTTCAGGAACATGCAGCCCCTGGCCACCTAGAGCTCTGGCTGTGTGATCAGGGGCTGGTGTACTCACTGCGTCCCATGATGAGGCAGGCTCTGAGTCCTCAGGCCGCCATGCAGTCTCCGGATCCTTACAGTCCTCTTTGCTTCACTACAACTTCTACTTGTAGCTCTTCAGCTGCTTGAGTTCCTGGTCTATCACTGGACCCTCTGATTCACTGACTCTGAATCCCTGGAGTTCCTCAAAGCTGTGCGGTGGTATCTCTCTCAAGCACCACCCACACTTCCCTGCTGGGTCCCTAGCTTGGCACTCCAGATACTTCTCAAGCTTCACCCCTACTCACCGGCTCGGTCCCTGGCTTGACTCACAAGGCTGCTCTGCAAGCATCACCTCCGCTGGCTGGGTTACTGACTTGATCACCACCTGAAGTTTCCCGATTCTCCACCGTGCCCATACAGTGGGACTACTACTCCGGTACTTGCTTCAGTTACTCACTTTGGTCCCTGATAAAGGTGGTTGGACCCTTAGTCGCGACAGCTTTGACCAACCTTCGACCACGACAGGTTCTCCGGCTGGCAGAACCGTCACTTCTGGTTGGACTGCAAGCCGCAATCCCAACCCTGCACTGCCCTATTACTTCTGGATGGCCCCTCACACAGCATTGCAGCCAGATGCCCCTGGGATAGACCCAATATTCGGCCTAGCAGCCCAGGGCACACGACACAGGTCCACCCAGAGAGCCGCCCAGGTGGCACAGAACACAGGTCACCTGACCTCACCTGAATATATAGGCTCTCCCAGCAGGCCAAGGGATACAAGAAAACCCCTGCCCATTGGCTGAGATTTTTTTTTTTTTTTTTTGAAAGCCTATGGCGTGCAAAACACACCCCAAAAACTTCACCCGGTGCATAAAAAATGTGCACACACATAAAGAGTGCTCACAAAAAAGTGCCACGGGTACACAAGACGTGCCAATTCCCTGATCCCCCGGGGCGTTAGGCTCCTGCGGGGACAAAGGTACTTACAATGGTCTATCCGGCCAAAACCAGACAGACCCCATTCTCTGGAGGGCCTGCCGAGACAGGACCCACCCAAGTACTAGGTGGGGCTCCCCCGAAGGGAGACCCCATGAGAGAGGGCGAACTAAGCCAAAAGGCCATGTCCACTCCCTCCCAAGACGTTCAGGGCTGGCCCGAGGACCCGCATCCTTACTAATCAAACGTGCAAAAACGTGAAAGAGCCCATTGGCTGAGATACCCCATATACCCGTAATCAGACTTGGGTTGTCCTTCTTTTATCTAGTACCACCAAGTACCCGGCCACCTAGCTGTAGAAAAGGCCAAACTTAGGGAGAAATCAATGGATGTCTAGCAATTGACCAGGCCATTTTGCTAGAGTCCTAAGCAGCAATAAATCTTTAGGCTGTCAGCTGATCAGCCTCTACAGTGCAGAGCAGGGTGAGACATTGTATTACTAGATTTTAAACAGCATAAGCACTTATTTTTAATGTTTTACATAGCTATACCTGCAAAAGGGGCCAGCCTGAAGTTATCTAGCAGGACAATTTTCTGACTAAAGTTCCACTTTAATAGGCAGAATTTCCCGATCCCCAATGGTATAATTTCTTTCGGTCTCTGAAATATATGTGTGTGTATCCAGCTTTAGGAAGACCACAAGGCAGAGTAGTTCCAGGTTTGGAGATCAATAACACAATTGAGGGCATAGTGAGGAGGCAGACGGTCAGCAGCTTTTTTTCTTACAAATCATCTTGGAAGGCCTGTTAATGTTGAGGGAGCATTTTAGGGAGACAAGTCTGATGGCATTGCGACCCCCATGACAACACCTGGCCAGAGTTCCAATCTAGATAGGGCTAATGTTTTTGTAACCACTGACATCCAAGAATGATGGGACAAGAAGACTTAAGAAGGAGATTTTCTCACGATGTATAACACCAATATGCATAGTTATGGAGATAGTTCGGAACCTTAAAGGTCCTAAGGTCAAGGTAGAGCCATCGACTGCAGACATGGAGAGGTGTATCACCAAGGGAATGAGAGGAATGCCCAATTCAGCGGCCAAGGTCTGCTCAATTAAGTTCCTGGCTGGCCCCAAAGTCCACTTATTCAGAAACTTGATATGAGTTCAGTTCCCAATGAATGGAGATCGATATGACAAATCGAGGGAAGGTGGCAGGCAGATTTAGGTTCTGGTTAACAGTATCCTGTTTGAATGCAGTCAGGCCACCAGGCTGGATATGTTTTTTGTAGGACTACAGGGACATAAATTCAAATAAAATAACTTCCATATATATTTCAGTGGTGGTTTTAGCTATTTGTCAGGAGTAGAACATTAAATGTCCAACAGGTTGTTTCTTTAGCATTCAGCTGAAGCTTCCATTTTTATTTTATTTATTATTACAGGTATTTACGGTATATAATGCTGACAATTGAAATATAGCATTTACCATATATACTCGAGTATAAGCCTAGGCTGGGAAATGCAGCAGCTACTGGGTAAACAGTGCTCATCTGCAGCCTCACTGTGCCCATCTGCAGCCTCACTGTTCCCATCTGCAGCCTCCCTGTGCCCATCTGTATCATCAGTGCCCATCTGAAGCCTCACTGTGCCCATTTGCAGCCTTATTGTGCCCATTGCAGCCTCACTGTGCCCATTTGCAGCCTCATTGTGCCCTTCTGCAGCCTCACTGTGCCCACCTGTATCATCAGTGCCCTCCTGTAGCCTCACTGTGCCCACCTGTATCATCAGTGCCCATCTGCAGCCTCACTGTGCCCATTTGCAGCCTCATTGTGCCCATTTGCAGCCTCGCTGTGCCCATTTGCAGCCTCACTGTGCCCATCTGCAGCTGTACCTTTGATAACCAAAACAGCGGGTGTCTCCCGCTGTGTCATGCAATCTGTTCAGTGGCCGTCCACTGTAACAAAGCCCCGCCTCCTTCTCGTCCGTGATAGACGGAACACTGATTCAGTTTCCCAGCATTGTATCAGTGTTCAGCGTTCCGTCTATCACGGACGAAGAGGCGGGGCTTTGTTACATCGGACGGCCGCCAAACAGACTGCATGACACAGCGGGAGACACCTGCCGTTTTGGTTATCAAAGGTACAGCTGCAGATGGGCACAGTGAGGCTGCACCCCCACTCGAGACCCTCACTCGAGTATAAGCCGAGGGGGGCTTTTTCAGCATAAAAAAATGTGCTGAAAAAAGTCAGCTTATACTCGAGTATATACGGTACATCAGTCCGCTCAGGGAGTTCACAATCTAAAGTCTCTATCTCACACACAAGGGCCAATTTGGAAAGCAGCCAATTAACATCCCAGCACGGCTTTGGAGCGTGGGAGGAAACCTGCACAAGCACACCTCACGCAGAAAGTGTCCTCCTGGCCAGGGCTTGAACTAGGGACCCCAGTGCAGAAAGGCAGCGTTACTCCCCACTAAACCCCTGTAAAGTCACTTAAACGTGATATAAAACTCCACAGCATAAACACAGAGGTGCCGGGTGCAGGCGCAGTCCATGGTTATAGCAGGACACAGAATCAATATACGCCAACCCCCAGCATACTTGTGTTCCAAGTCCTTGTGAATCTGGATGACGATGGCGCTTGATATGTTTTGCACAAGTTTTTTTTTTTTTTTATTCGTGCCAAAGTAAATACAGGCTGGCCTCTTCCAGCTTCCCCTCCCTCTGTGCTGGGCATGCAGTTTGTGTTCTCCCAACAAGGACAGAATTCTCTTTCTGGAGGAACGCAGCACCAAGACTTCTTCTGTTGGAGGCGCCACGTCGCTGGTGAGGCTCAGGAATCCTTCTATTATTATACAACTCTACAGGTGACCAGGTACGGAGTTCTTCTTTCTATGTTTTCATCTAAAGATCTTCTGAGCATAAATACTGAGCAATACGTCAGTTTCCTTTCCTGAAACGACATCAGTATGTGATCTATCGAATGGGTGGGCACGCACTGCTGCCCTTCAGAAAGTGATTTGCAAATTGATCGCCTTTCAGAGGGCTTTGTACAGCATGGGGGATCCTGTCTCCTGAATGCATGATTTTTCAGAATTAGTTTTTTTAATCCCAAAGGGGATTTTATATTGAAATACAGGACTCAGAAAACACAAGGGAAGCACACAGGAAATGAACAAGTTCCTTGCAGCACTGGAGCAATATAGAATCTATACGGGAAAAAAAATTGTGTGACCAAGACCATGCATGCTCGGAAACAAAAGAATACATACAATACAATACGTGACATCACTTCCGAAAGTTTTATTCTGTCTTACGAGAATTTTTGTAACTTTAACCACTTGCCGCCCGCCATATAGCAAAATAGCAAAATGACATTGGCAAAGTGGTTGTGTTATCCTGACCGGATGTCATATGACGTCTTTCAGGATAACATGCCAATGTGCGCCCCGGGGGCGCGCATCACGGCGATCGTTGTTGCTGTGTGTCAGTCTAATACACCGCAACACCGATCTCGGTAAGGATTCTCTGACAGAGACTCTTTACCAAGTGATCAGCCGTATCCAATCACGGCTGATCACAGTGTAAACAGGAAGAGCCGTTGATTGGCTTTTCCTCACTCGCGTCTGTCAGACGCGAGTAGAGGAGAGCCGATCGGCTGCTCCTCTGACAGGGGGGATCTGTGCTGATTGATTATCAGAGCAGCCCCCCCGAGGATGCCCACACTGGACCACCAGGGATGCCCCTAGGACCACCAGGGATGCCCACCACTAGTCACCACCAGGTATGCCACCCATGGCCACCAGGGATGCCCCCAGGACCACCAGGGATGCCCACCATTAGTCACCACCAGGTATGCCACCCATGGCCCCCCCGAGGATGCACACACTGGACCACCAGGGATGCCCCCAGGACCACCAGGGATGCCCACCACTAGTCACCACCAGGTATGCCACCCATGGCACCCCGAGGATGCACACACTGGACCACCAGGGATGCCCACCACTAGTCACCACCAGGTATGCCACCCATGGCCACCAGGGATGCCAATCAGTGCCCACAATGGATGCCTGCCAATCAGTGATGCCCATCAGTACCATCCATTAGTGTACATCAGTGCCACCTATCAGTGCCCATCCATGCCCATCCGTCCCACCTATCAGTGCCCATCAGTGCTGCCTTTCAGTGCCCATCAGTGCCACCTATGTGTACCCATCGGTGCTGCATATCAGTGCCACCTATCAGTGCCTCATCAGTGCTGCATATTAGTGCCCATCATCAGTGCCTATCAGTGGCACCTCATCAGTGCCACCTCATCGGTGCCCATCAGTGCCGCCCCATCAGTGCCCATCAGTGGAGGAGAAAACTTACTTATTTACAAAGTTTTGTAACAGAAACAAAAAAAACAAAACTTTATTTTTAAAAACTTTCGGTCTTTTTTTTAATTTGTTTAGCAGAAAATAAAAATCCCAGAGGTGATCAAATACCACCAAAAGAAAGCTCTATTTGTGCGAACAAAAGAATAAAAATTAAGTTTGGGTACAGTGTAGCATGACCGCGCAATTGTCATTCAAAGTGGGACAGCGCTGAAAGTTGAAAATTGGTCCGGGTAGGAAGGTGTATAAGTGCCCAGTATTGAGTTGGTTAATGACCTTTTGGTTTTTCATATATTGACTAGCATGCAAAAAAAAAAAAAAGCAGATGACCATTCGTCCAATACTCTGATCCTGTGTACACTAGGCTTGACTGAGTGAAGTGCAGAGGGAGACATGGTGGTGAGGGAAGACTGGATGTTGGCAGGAGAGTACACAGGGCACTGGAGCCAGATACAGACCGGGGAACATGAAGATCACAGGATCAGGCTCCGGGGGGACTGGCTGGTGTACAAACAAAAATATTTCCCAGCGCACTTACCAGCCAGCCTGCAAGACAACCAAATTGGACCCGTCTAACAATTCACGTAAAAAACAGAGGGTTTCGTTTTGTACACATTTGCAAATATATATGCGTAAGTTGCAGTGCCCACGTCAAGGCTCCTCTATATACTGCAGTTCTAAGGCTGCATTCACACCTAAGCGTTTCTATGCGTGATTTTGGCATTCTTTTATGTGCAATTTGGGCCTTTTTATACAGCGTTTATTTTAGCTTTGGTGGTTTTTTTAGCCAATAGAGAAAACTATCATCTGCTGTATCATTTCTTGATAGGTTTTCCAGCTTTTCCATCAGTTTTTCTTTTTGAATTATTCATTTATTATTATTTTTTTTGTTTGGGTAAGGGAGGGGGTTAAAGGTAGGTTATCAGCATACATGTGTGAGAGGGCTCAGAACGTACAGGTGCGAGGGGGCTCAGAGTGTACAGGTGTGAGGAGGCTTAGAGCGTACAAGTGTGAGGGGCTGAGAGCATACAGGTGTGAGGGGGGCTGAGAGCGTACAGGTGTGAGGGGCTGAGAGCGTACAGGTGTGAGGGGGGCTGAGAGCGTACAGGTGTGAGGAGGGGGCCTGAAAGCGTACAGGTGTGAGAGGGCTGAGAGCATACAGGTGTGAGGGGCTGAGAGCGTACAGGTGTGAGGAGGGGGCTGAGAGCGTACAGGTGTGAGGGGGGCTGAGAGCATACAGGTGTGAGGTGGGCTGAGAGCGTACCTCACACCTGTATGCTCTCAGCCCCCCTCACACCTGTACGCTCTCAGCCCCCCTCCTCACACCTGTACGCTCTCAGCCCCCCTCCTCACACCTGTACGCTCTCAGCCCCTCACACCTGTACGCTCTCAGCCCCCTCCTCACACCTGTACGCTCTCAGCCCCCCTCACACCTGTACGCTCTCAGCCCTCCTCCTCACACCTGTACGCTCTGAGCCCCTCACACCAGTATGCTCTCAGCCCCCCTCACACCTGTACGCTCTCAGCCCCCTCACACCAGTACACTCTCAGCCCCCTCACACCTGTACGCTCTCAGCCCCTAACACCTGTATGCTCTCAGCCCCCTTAGACCTGTACGCTCTCAGCCCCTCTCACACCTGTACGCTCTCAGCCCCCTCACACCTGTATGCTCTCAGCCCCCCTCACACCTGTACGCTCTCAGCCCCCTCACACATGTGAGGTGACTGAGAGCATACAGGTGTGAGGAGGGCTGAGAGTGTACAGGTGTGAGGGGTTGAGAGCGTACAGGTGTGAGGGGCTGAGAGTGTACAGGTGTGAGGGGCTGGGAGTGTACAGGTGTGAGGGGCTGAGAGCGTACAGGTGTGAGGGTGCTCAGAGTGTACAGGTGTGAGGGGGGCTGAGGCACTGAGGGACTTGGTGGGATTGCTAGTGGGCAGATTTGGTGGGACGGCCAGTGCGCAGGACCCTGGGAAATGTTGGTGGTCAGGCTCGGGGTGGTTGGGCCCAGGCCTAAAGCTGTATAAGGGGCCCCACAATTTCTGATGGCTGCCCTGAATCTTATTATCATACCAATGACCACCTTAGACAGCCCGGCTCCCCCATAGGACTAACTTATGCATAAGAAGCCAAAAGCAATTAGTGACCAGCTCTGGATAACTTAAGAACACATTAAAACACAGAGTTCTCTAGGCCATGGTTCTCTTGCAGCCCAAAGTCCGTGACACTCATGGGCATGCTTGATCTGGTGACGCGTTTCACGGACTTCTGCTTCTTCAGATGTATCCGTGCAGCTCACACTTGCAAGTTTTCAACAAAAAAAAAAAATTTATCCCAGTGGTCTTATATGTGGAGGTTAGATGTTTTTCAGAGGTATTTCTAAGGTATTAATACCATCGCATTTGTTTATTGTTGCCTCATGACAGTCATCTACATCATGCTTGTATGATGTAGACGACTCCAGATTTAAGAAGACCACTGGGATATATACCTTTTCAGCTGTTACGCTTTTTTGGCGTCGCCTCCTATGGGCAGATATATATTTACCCGGAGCTCGACAGCATACGTATATACTATCTACTGCACCTCTTGTTTTTACTGTAAACTTGCAAGTGTGAGCTGCACAGATACATTGAAGGTCTTTGAAGAAGCGGAAGTCCGGGCGAAACCCGTCACCAGATCAAGCATGCCCATGATAATGCCCTGTACACACGGTCGGATTTTCCGATGGAAAATGTCTGATCGGAGCGTGTTGTCGGAAATTCCGACCGTGTGTGCTCTCCATCGGACATTTTCCATCGGATTTTCCGACACACAAAGTTGGAGAGCAGGAGATCAAATTTTCCGACAACAAAATCCGTTGTCGGAAATTCCGATCGTGTGTACACAAATCCGACGGACAAAGTGCCACGCATGCTCAGAATAAATAAAGAGATGAAAGCTATTGGCCACTGCCCCGTTTATAGTCCCGACGTACATGTTTTACGTCACCGCGTTTAAAACGATCGGATTTTCTGACAACTTTTGTGTGACCGTGTGTATGCAAGACAAGTTTGAGCCAACATCAGTCGGAAAAAATCCTAGGATTTTGTTGTCGGAATGTCCGATCAATGTCCGACCGTGTGTACAGGGCATAAGTTCTGTATATATAAACATGTGACTGCAAAGTTTGTATGATACTATATACACCCTTTTAGGGAGTTTTTTTTTTTGCTTGATCTATTTTTATCTATGTATTAAATAAAAATTTACCTTTTGTTACATTTTCTGGCATTTCATGTTTTTTGAGGCATATGTAAAGTTCCACGCTACATATACTGTATGTAGTACCTTTTTCCTTTTCCATTAATATATTTGTGGGATGATGCCAATGAGAAGATTTCTTGCACGAGTGGATTCATCCTCAGCCCATACCACTTTACTTACCATAATTAACCCATAGCACTTAAAAAAAAAATAATAAATAAATAAATAAACAGCCTAACACAAAATAAATAAATAAATTATAAAATAATAATGTATTTTTTTTGTTGGGGTTTGGGTGTTTATTATTATTATTATTATTATTAATAATAATAATTTAATACATTTTTAAGACTAGCGGTTAATTATTATTTTTTTTTATCATTACATAATATTACTTTATTTTATGTATTTATTTATTATTTATTTATGGTGATTTTTAGGAATAAAAACGAGCCAAAAACACACAAATCTGCCCAATTTGAGCTACAAAAAAAAAGCTCCAGAATGTTTTTGAGCTCCAGGCGTTTGGCTTCAGGCGACTTGTAGTGGAGATGTGAACCGATTCCATAGAGAATAATTGATTTTTGTTTCCTCCTACAGCTTTTTGGAGTTTCAAGCTACAAAACACTGAGGTGTGAATGGGGCCTAACTCTAGAATTTTCAGAGTCTCCTAAATAGGAGCGCATCATAGGTGTGCGCGCCCTATCGCCCCAAAGCTCAAACACACATGCCTTCCTCCGCAGCCTCAGCTGCACGTTGCAGTGAATGAATGGGAAGTGCTCTGTGCTGAGGTGCTTCCTGTTCACTTACAAACTGAAGCATAGTAAACACAGCTTACTATGCTTCAGTTATGAATGGACACAGAGAGCGAGTGTGTTCATGTAGAAAAGGAAGGGGCTAGTAAATTACATATTTACTAGCCCCTTCCCCCCGCTCTTAATCCTGAAACATTCCCTACAGCAGCCGAGGGGGGGGGGGGGGGGAGAGGAGGGAAGCAAGCAGAACTGTGGGGCCAACATCAGTGTGAACACCGGCAGGGGCGGACTGACAACTCATGGGGCCCCCGGGCAATAGGAGATTATGGGGCCCCCAGGCAATCAGAGATTATGGGGCCACACAGTATACAATCACACAGTATACACAGACATGTTTCTATTGGCTGAGAAGGTACTGGAGAGGTGGGGCAGCTATAATCTTGGGATTTTTAGACCAAAAGGATGTCGGTAAGGGACATTTCAGAGACAGATGTAAAAAAACCCACAGATTTTTACATACTGTCCCTGGTTTTACTGAGGCTGGCAACCCCGATGGGGCCCCCTAGTGGCTCAGGGCCCTCGGGCAGTGCCCTAGTGGCTCAATGGTCAGTCCGCCCCTGAACACCAGGCAGTAAAGGGAATCAGAAATAGCAATAGTGATTAGGGTGTGCCCAGGCACACCTGACACACCCCCTGCGCACGCCTATGGAGCACATATAGCAGTGGATAGATGCAGGCTGGCTGGTAAGTGTGCTGGGAAATCTTTGTTTGTATTGTGTGTTGTTCTTCCATGTGCACCTTGCTGCAAAGGCCAGTTATAGGTTGGGCCACTTTTTTTGTACACTTGCTGGAGTAAACTGGGATCACAAAGCTGAAATGACTGATGACACTTGGGAGCTGGTTGCAGGCTGGACGGACACTGGGAACACTGGAGGTCAATACTGGGAGGCACTTGGAAACACTTGAGAATATGGTTGGAAACATGGGAGGGGGGGTTGCACGTGTACGTGTTACTTGAGATCACTGAGCAAATTACATTCTAGCCCACTCTGTGATTGGCTGGAAGCTGGCAGCCGCACACACAGGGAAAGACCTGGCACTGGAGTATGGAAAAGATGAGTGCGACAACTACGGAAAAAATAAACGTCGATTTGACCCCTCTAACCATTACAAAATCAAATTAACATTCCACAGGTTTTTAAGATAAATTCTACTGATGTATTGCCAGCTTTAAAAACTAAACAAAAAATAAAAAAGACGGCGCTCTGCCTTTGTGCAAAACCCTCAATACAGTAGATCCTTAAGAATAAATATCTTCAAATACACACAAAGGTAAAAACAATATAAAATACAGCATCTATCCAAGTATACTGTAGATCTCCCTGAGTCTGCAAATACAGATGACCAACCATAGGACCCCTTCAGCAACTTACTGTCACTGTCACAATTGTGCAGCGTTGACGCGTTTT
Source organism: Aquarana catesbeiana (assembly GCF_042186555.1). Taxonomy (NCBI): domain Eukaryota; kingdom Metazoa; phylum Chordata; class Amphibia; order Anura; family Ranidae; genus Aquarana; species Aquarana catesbeiana. Next base: position 797,212,451 of record NC_133325.1, read on the forward strand.
GAGGGCAAGCCCTCTTCATCATTGCTCTGTATGGCAGACTTTCTTCTGGTGTTAAAGCTTTGTGTATTGGGCCCACTGAGTGTTTTTGTTGTACAGTAAGACTAAGTTTACACGGCAGCATACTCCGGAAAGCAATTGGAAGTGGATCAGTTCCAATGGGCAGTCAAGCAGCGGTTTCCATGCATTCAGGAGACCCGATTGGCTGAAAGGACAGGCGATCCTATTGGACGCCTAGGATGAGGGGAGGAGTCACACACTGGAAGCTGCCAATGGAGGAGAGGACATGGAGCCACTGCACGCTGCCCGCAACCTGCTACCCGCCAGCCGCTGGGGGGGGTGGTTGTTTGCGCCCGCCCCCCCCCCCCAAAAAAAGCACCAGCCGCCACTGCTTACCTAGTTGAACCTCTGCTGTATAGAGACTTTAAGAGGCTGAAACCATCTAGACATACACAGTATATATATGTGTGGGTGGGTGCAGCATGATGGGGCAGGCAGAAAACACACGGAGTCCAAGTGCAGTAACTAGAATATATTGTAACAGCAGTTCAGCAACACACCACAGACCTGGTGGGAAGGCAACCCGACCGGGAACACTCACAAGTTGTACCATCAATGCAACAGCAGGTTGGTGAATCAGAGGTGCCGACGGCATCTGTCTTGGGGAGCAGAATGCGGCCTGGCCAAGCTGTACCCAAAATGAGAAAGCTCACAGGAAGGATGGTGTGTCCCTGCACTTTCCCTACTCCTCCGGAACTTTTCCCTGATGTCACAGGTGACCTGTCCCTACTCTAGCCACTCACAAAATGCATGCCAAACTGGGAAGCCAGGGTACTAAATAGACTCTGCCTGACCCAAGATGGCCACCAAAGTCACCTGGGGTGCAAGCCTCCAATCAGATAGCTGTCTCCCTGTAACCAAGGAAACCACAGAGGAACAAGGTTCCTCTTGACTGCCATCCCCATCTGCAATGCCGCTGCAGTGGAGAAAATAGACTTCACTTGTCTGCTCCTGCATGCATGTACTTATGAGATGAAATGTGCTATGGACCACCAGCTTTCTGCTGGCAAGATCCTGTCTAAATTTATGTGGCAGGGCAGGAGACCTCATCTTTCATTGCTGCATTTTAACTTAGAGATCCTTGTGTTGCTTCTCCCTTATCCAGTCTAATCTCTGCTGTACAGGGTCTGCAAGAGGCTGAAACCAAGCCAAATTCAGGTACAGTAAAACCTTGGATTGCGAGTAATGCGGTTAACGAGCGATTTGCAATACGAGCTATTATTTTTTAAAAATCCTGACTCGGTTGGCGAGCGTTGTCTCGCAAAATGAGCAGGATTCAAGCTTCTGTGGTGTGCAGTACCACATTTGGCCAGAGGTGTGAGAGCGCCGCTTACATTCGAAGCCGCTGGGATTCACTCGGATGCACCCATGGCCACTTGGAAACACTCTGTATTTCCGAGCCTCTCCGAATGTTTGAGTGCATCTGAGCGGCTCAGATGGGTTTCTGAGTGTCTCTGGCGCCCCCCCCCAACTCTGGCCACATGCGGTACTGCATACCATAGAAGTCACTGTGGAACAAATTATCTGAGTTTCCATTGACTCCTATGGGGAAACTTGCTTTGATATGCAAGTACTTTGGATTACAAGCATTCTTCTGGAACAAATTAGGCTGGTAATCCAAGGTTCCACTGTACTTACAATGCTTGATATTGGGAAAATGTATTTCATTTTTGTATAAATGATTACTTACATAGTTGCAATAATTTGCTACTTTTGTATCATCCTGGAGTTCAGCTACTACAATATATTTTATTGCAGAACAAATTTGCATCATGTGGCTCCCCCTGCTGGTGGCGTTGGGTTTGATTCTTCTGTACAGGTGGTACAGGCAGAGCCAGATACTGGAGAATCTCACCGACAAATACGTTTTTATCACCGGATGTGATTCTGGATTTGGGAACTTGCTGGCTAAGCAGCTGGACAAACGTGGGATGAAGGTCCTGGCATCTTGTCTGACGGAGACGGGGGCCGAAAATCTGAAGAAAGAGACCTCCAGCAGACTGAGAACAAGAATCCTGGATATCAGCGACAGCAAAAGTGTGAGCTCTGCTGCCGAATGGATATCAAGTATTGTTGGAAATGAAGGTATTTTTTATTTCTCCCATATATGTTTTACAGAAAACTGACCCTGAAGGGCATGCAAAGGGGACCTAAAATAAAATTTCTTACATTTTCCCTGATAGTTTTTTTTTAATTATTATTATTCAAGCAAAAGCGAAAAAATGCCAATTCAAGGGCCTGCCTCTGAGGCAGTCAGCTTAGCTGCAGTTTTACCGCTCCCTGGCTGCCCACCTAAAGGATAACCAGCAGCTGGTCTGCAATGCTTTGCACTGTGGCATATTTAATGGACCGTGCCAAGCTGACCGGTGCTGCATTGCAATCAGGAGCCAAACACTTTAGTCCCATTATAAACTGCTGTTCAGCAGGAAAAAATACAAACAAAAGCAGGCATTCAGGAGGTCTGCAGGATCGCTTCCTGAATGTCTAACAGGCAGAGGCTGCTTATCTGCACTCAGGAAAACGAATCCATTGCAGATCGCTTTTCATGCATTGACTAGGTGCAGGAAAGGAGGGCAGAGGGTGTGACAGTTCATGCTGGAGAGAATTGCAGAGGGTATAAGAGCAGGAATGACAGAAATGTAGAAGGAAAGTTGGGGGGGGGGGTGATACGTGCAAGAAAAGAGGGTATGGCAGGGACAGCAGCATCCTTATTGCGATTCTGAATGTCTGAATTACTCTCTGCCACACCCAGACAGGAATGTAACAGATTTTACAGTGCAATAGCTTCTTTGGACAGGAAGAGTTTCTTAAAGAGGATGTAAACCCTGATGAGTTTTACTGCCTCTTTTGTTCCCTGCAAACCCTGCAAAGTAAAAGCATATTGGGCTAGTATGCATCGCATACTAGCCCATTATGTGGCACTTACCTGCAAACGAAGCCTGCGCTGTCCCCGATGGAGGCCGCATCCATCTTCGCCCCTCTTTCTTCCAGGGCCATGGACTCCGGCTGTGTGACTGGCAAGAGCTGCCGGTCAGGGCACTCGCTCGGGAAGCAACGGCTCGGAGGGCCGTTGCTTCACAGCGCATGCGCCGATGACACCATTGGTGCATTACAAGGTAAATATCTCCTATACGGTGCACATTTAGCAGATATTTACCGTTCCCTTTAGATAAGCCTTATTCTAGGCTTACCTATAGGTACAAGTTCTAAAAAGTGGTTTATAACCACTTTAAAGTAATTCAATTTGTTTCCTTTAAAATAATAAATATATCATACATACATGCTCTGTGTAATGGTTTTGCACAGAGCAGCCTCAATCTTCCTCTTCTCTGATTCCCCACTGGTGCTTCTGGATGGCCGCGGGATGACGTAAGCGAACCAGCTCCTCCCCTCCACTGGAAACAAAAGTGAGTACACCCCTAAGTGAAAAATGTCCAAATTGGGCCCAATTAGCCATTTTCCCTCCTCGGTGTCATGTGACTCGTTAGTGTTACAAGGTCGCAGGTGTGAATGGGGAGCAGGTGTGTTAAATTTGGTGTTATCGCTCTCACTCTCTCATACTGGTCACTGGAAGTTCAACATGGCACCTCATGGCAAAGAACTCTCTGAGGATCTGAAAAAAAAAATTGTTGCTCTACATAAAGATGGCCTAGGCTATAAGAAGATTGCCAAGACCCTGAAACTGAGCTGCAGCACGGTGGCCAAGACCATACAGCGGTTTAACAGGACAGGTTCCACTCAGAACAGGCCTCGCCATGGACCACCACAGAAGTTGAGTGCACGTGCTCAGCATCATATCCAGAGGTTGTCTTTGTGAAATAGACGTATGAGTGCTGTTAGCATTGCTGCAGAGGTTGTAGGGGTGGGGGGTCAGCCTGTCAGTGCTCAGGCCATAAGCCGCACACTGCATCAAATTGGTCTGAATGGCTGTCGTCCCAGAAGGAAGCCTCTTCTAAAGATGATGCACAAGAAAGTCCACAAACAGTTTGCTGAAGACAAGCAGACTAAAGACATGGATTACTGGAACCATGTCCTGTGGTCTGATGAGACCAAGATAAACGTATTTGGTTCAGATGGTGTCAAGCATGTGTGGCGGCAACCAGGTGAGGAGTACAAAGACAAGTGTGTCTTGCCTACAGTCAAGCATCGTGGTGGGAGTGTCATGGTCTGGGGCTTCATGAGTGCTGCCATCATTGGAGAGCTACAGATCATTGAGGGAACCATGAATGCCAACATGTACTGTGACATACTGAAGCAGAGCATGATCCCCTCTCTTCGGAGACTGGGCCGCAGGGCAGTATTCCAACATGATAACCACCCCAAACACACCTCCAAGACCACCACTGCCTTGCTAAAGAAGCTGAGGGTAAAGGTGATGGACTGGCCAAGCATGTCTCCAGACCTAAACCCTATTGATCATCTGTGGGACATCCTCAAACGGAAGGTGGAGGAGCGAAAGATCTCTAACATCCACCAGCTCTGTGATGTCATCATGGAGGAGTGGAAGAGGACTGCAGTGACAACCTGTGAAGCTCTGGTGAACTCCATGCCCATGAAGGTTAAGGCAGTGCTGTAAAATAATGGTGGCCACACAAAATATTGACACTTTGGGCCCAATTTGGACATTTTCACTTAGGGGTGTACTCACTTTTGTTGCCAGCGATTTAGACATTAATGGCTGTGTGTTGAGTTATTTTGAGGGGACAGCAAATTTACACTGTTATACAAGCTGCACACTCACTACTTTACATTGTAGCAAAGTGTCATTTCTTCATTGTTGTCACATGAAAAGATAGAAGAAAAGATTTACATTTTTGTAACTGAGGGGTGTACTCACTTTTGTGAGATACTGTATATATTATTTTAAGTGATTTATTAACACGGTTCATGTATATACTATATGTGATATTTATTGTTATTTGATATTTTGCGCTTGCGCTTTATTTTACTGATAGGTGTGTTGCACTGCATAAGATTTGTTTTAAAATTATAGTGAGTGAGGTGAAAGCTAGCAGCAACTTATTTGTGTTGATTGATTTTGTTATTGATAGGAGGTTGCGCGGATTAAGAATTTTTTTTTTTTTTCTTTAGACACATTCTTATTGTTATTGATTTACAAAGCGTTTTGATAGTTTGCTGATTTCAATACTGACATTACTCTGTTTTATGGCACACAGGGCTTTGGGGATTGGTGAACAATGCTGGTTTTACCATTGCTTTCGCTCCCAATGAGTGGCAAACAAAAGAAGACTTCTCCAAGGTCCTGAATGTGAACTTTCTTGGGACCGTCGATGTCACGGTGCGCTTGCTGCCTCTTGTTAGAAAAGCCCGGGGACGCATTGTCGTTGTATCCAGTGGCGCTGGAAGATTGGCTTTTGTGGGTGGGGGATATTGTCCTTCAAAATTTGGCCTGGAGGCATTCTCAGACAGTTTAAGGTGAGTTATCTTGATGATCAGTGGTAAAAGGATCAGGCCTATTCTGACACTTTCATGTTTTTTTTTTTGCTAGAAAATTACTTAGAATCCCAACACACACATATATATATATACAGTATATCACAAAAGTGAGTACACCCCTCAAAGTGAGTACACCCCTCACATTTTTGTAAATATTTTATTATATCTTTTCATGTGACAACACTGAAGAAATGACACTTTGCTACAATGTAAAGTAGTGAGTGTACAGCTTGTATAACAGTGTAAATTTGCTGTCCCCTCAAAATAACTCAACACACAGCCATTAATCTCTAAACCGCTGGCAACAAAAGTGAGTACACCCCTAAGTGAAAATGTCCAAATTGGGCCCAAAGTGTCAATGTTTTGTGTGGCCACCATTATTTTCCAGCACTGCCTTAACCCTCTTGGGCATGGAGTTCACCAGATCTTCACAGGTTGTCACTGGAGTCCTCTTCCACTCCTCCATGACCACATGACGGAGCTGGTGGATGTTAGAGACCTTGTGCTCCTCCACCTTCCGTTTGAGGATGTCCCACAGATGCTGAGTAGGGTTTAGGTCTGGAGACATGCTTGGCCAGTCAATCAACTTTACCCTCAGCTTCTTTAGCAAGGCAGTGGTCATCTTGGAGGTGTGTTTGGGGTCGTTATCATGTTGGAATACTGCCCTGCAGCCCAGTCTCTGAAGGGAGGAGATCATGCTCTGCTTCAGTATGTCACAGTACATGCTGGCATTATGTTTTGCTTGCGTCTATCTAGCAAAGTTACTTTGTGGTATAAGCAAGGAAGCTGAGACTTCTGCAGTGTGTAAATGTGCTTTTACTATACAAAGATGCTGTACATACAAAACTATTACAATATTAGGAATACAATACAAGACTGACAGATATCTATAACAAGCAAAATGCCTACCAAATGAACAGCCTATGGTTTATAACAGTACAAATACACTTAAAAGTTACTTTTCTTCTGTTACTGTATATTCGTGATCTCCATTGGCAACAATTCTTCTGGAGACCAGGCACTTTTCTTCTATCATGAGTGGCTTCTGATCTTAAAGCATGATGATGTGTAGCTTATGCCTGAATCCCCCTTTTATGTCAGGCTGTTTACCATAGTTAGCAAACAACAGAAAACATACCTGTTTACTGTAGCTGTAGAAACAATGGACTGTTGAAACTGTCATTTGAATACTACAATGGTATCTACGTACCCATTGTATGCAACAGCATTTGTTTGAGACTTCTACTCAAGCCAAAACCTGACAGTAATCTATGAGCAACCACTATTGTGTAATGTTATGTCTGATTAATATAAAAAAATCATATTTTAACAAACGCAACACACCTTTATGGTACCCTCAATGATCTGTAGCTCCCCAATGCCGGCAGCACTCATGCATCCCCAGACCATGACACTCCCAGAGACTGTAGACAAGACACACTTGTCTTTGTCCTCCTCACCTGGTTGCCCCCACACACGCTTGTCACCATCTGAACCAAATACGTTTATCTTGGTCTCATCAGACCACAGGACATGGTTCCAGTAATCCATGTCCTTAGTCTACTTGTCTTCAGCAAACTGTTTGCGGCTTTCTTGTGCATCATCTTTAGAAGAGGCTTCCTTCTGGGACGACAGCCATGCAGACCAATTTGATGCAGTGTGCGGCTTATGGCCTGAGCACTGACAGGCTGACCCCCCACCCCTACAACCTCTGCAGCAATGCTGGCAGCACTCATACGTCTATTTCACAAAGACAACCTCTGGATATGATGCTGAGCACGTGCACTCAACTTCTGTGGTGGTCCATGGCGAGGCCTGTTCTGAGTGGAACCTGTCCTGTTAAAACGCTGTATGGTCTTGGCCACCGTGCTGCAGCTCAGTTTCAGGCTTGGCAATCTTCTTATAGCCTAGGCCATCTTTATGTAGAGCAACAATTCTTTTTTTTTTTCAGATCCTCAGAGAGTTCTTTGCCATGAGGTGCCATGTTGAACTTCCAATGACCAGTATAAGAGATTGAGAGCAATAACACCAAATTTAACACACCTGCTCCCCATTCACACCTGAGACCTTGTAACACTAACGAGTCACATGACACCGGGGAAGGAAAATGGCTAATCGGGCCCAATTTGGACATTTTCACTTAGGGGTGTACTCACTTTTGTTGCCAGCGGTTTAGACATTAATGGCTGTGTGTTGAGTTATTTTGAGGGGACAGCAAATTTACACTGTTATACAAGCTGTACACTCACTACTTTACATTGTAGCAAAGTGTCATTTCTTCAGTGTTGTCACATGAAAAGATATAATAGAATATTTACAAAAATGTGAGGGGTGTACTAACTTTTGTGATATACTATACGTTATCTACTACCCCCCCATACTTACCTGAGCCCCATCACGATTCAGCACTCTGCATGATAGCAGCGGCTCTCCTGGCTCTACCTTTTTTACAGGGCAGGTTGGTAGCAGTGGGAGCCATTGACTCCGTCCGCTGTCAATAAAACTATGTGATGAGAGAATGGGGGTGGGGCCATGCCCCTCTGTCTGTGTCTATAGACGCAGGCAGCAGGGCCCGGGAGTGAGCCTGCACAAGTGCCCCCATAGGAAGCAGCTTCCTACAGGGGCACTGGATGAGAAGGAGGGGGCTTGGAGCGCCAGCGGGGGGACCCAAGAAGAGGAGGATTGGGGCTGCTCTGTGCAAAACCATTACACAGAGCAGGCAAGTTTGACATGTTTATTATTTTAATTAAAAAAAAAAAAAAATCAAGCTTTACAATCACTTTAGGTAACGGCAAAGGTAATGTAAAAAAAAAAGTAAAAAAATGTAAAAATAGCTCCGGTCCATTGACGATGTACTGGCGCTAAAACTGGTAATAAAATCCTAAATCATTTTGTGGCATTTATAGGAAACCTTCCACATCATTTGTACTGTTTCTGTTCCCCAGGAGGGAGATGCGTGATTTCGGTGTAAAGGTTTCTATCATTGAGCCGGGGGGTTTCAAGACCGCGTCGTCCCTCGCCGTGGATGTTCATATAAATAATATAACCCGACTGTGGGAAAAACTGCCGATGCATGTTAAGGAGAGCTATGGAGAGGACTACTTCAATGAATGTAAGTTATAAGAAGAAGACATATAGAAATAGGTAAGATGTGGGCGCATACTATGTTGCTGGAGTGTTAGGTCTTATCTCTTTCACATGTTAAAGTTGAACTCCGAGTATGTTTATTTTTTATTTTTGGCATAGTTACAGCTTGGACCAATGGAAGTATACATATTCCATAGCTGTGGGACTGCTGTGGAATTAGAGAATCACTGTAGTATTTCCCCTTACTACAACAATCGTTCGCTTTCTTCCAGGTCCCATGCCAAGCAGCTGCCCTGCTGCACACTAACCACAAGGGGTCTCTCTTTAGTGCCTATGTCAAACACAAGGCCCCAATCCGGCCCACCAGACCATCTCCTGTGGCCCTCGCACCTCTCCTGCAGCTGTGGCACCCTCCTCATCTCCACCCCCATCTTGTCTCAATCAGCAGCAGAGAGGAGGACAGAACTCCTCTGCCAGATCCTGCGCTTATCCTTGCTGCTCCTCTGTCCTCCCCATCTCATCAGCCGACAAACTCCTCCTACAGATCCTGCCCCTCTCTGTGCAACCGCAGCCCCCTGCGTTTCCACCTCCCCTGGTCTCAGCATTCAGTAGACTCCAGCAGCTCACTCCAGTCCTCCTCTGGTCCTCCTCCAGATCCTGCACTTTCTGCTTCCCGACTCCACCCCCAGTTTCTTCCCAATAGCAGTACATGGTAAGTAAGGGTAGGGGACTGTTGACTTCTAATGATGGGGGTGCTCTTGACATCTAGTCTTGCAGATACAGAGGGCAACCATAATGCTGATATGGCCCAACTATGACATTGATTTTGACACCCCTGCTGTAAAGTGTTGCCTTTGGACAATTTTGTTTACCCAAGTACCTTACATCAGGGTCACCCCTTACATCGGTGTCTCCATCAGAGTCTCCATCACATCAGAGTCCCCCCTTACATCAGTGTCCTCATCAGAGTCCCCATCACATCAGAGTCCCCCCTTACATCAGTGTCTCCAACAGAGTCCCATCACATCAGAGTCCCCCCCTTATATCAGGGCCCCCATCAGAGTCCCATCACATCAGAGTCCCCCCCTTATATCAGGGCCCCCATCAGAGTCCCTATCACATCAGAGTCCCCCCTTACATCAGTGTCCCCATCAGAGTCCCATCACATCAGATTCCCCCCCTTATATCAGGGCCCCCATCAGGGTCTCCATCACATCAGAGTCCCCCCCCTTATATCAGGACCCCCATCAAAGTCCCATCACATCAGAGTCCCCCCCTTACATCAGGGCGCCCTTTAGGGTCTGGATCACATCAGAGCCCCCCCCCTTACATCAGGGCCCCCTTTACTACTGTAAGGCTTGCAGTGTTCTGTACCAACATGATGGGAGTTGGGGAATGTGCGAAAGCACATTATTGGTTGCCAGGATGCCATTGGAAACCAATAAATACTGTGAAGGGGGGGGGGGGAGCAGAAACCATAGGCAGCCTCTGCTGACTTAAAGTCTTTGGCTCCATTCACTCCTAAGTGTACTGCACTGATACCTGCTGCACCACGCTTTTTAGCGTGTTTTAATGAGCCTCCCTCCGCTCCAAAAACGCGCTAATAAAGCACACGTTCCAAATTGTGGCACAGAGCCAGGCGCATTTGGCGTTGCATTTTTTGCCGCGATTTTAGCATTTTTTGTTGCTCGGCGGTCGCAGCAAAATCGCACCTTGTTTGGGCGGCCATGAACAAATAATTTAATTTTATTGTCTGTCACTTTGTACAATCAATTAACATTTTATATTGCACTTCAAATATGGTTTATTTTACCTCCACTACCCAAATGCTTCATTTAAAGTCCCAACTCCCCTTCTCAATTGTACCTAATACCGGGATGGAGGCACTTAATTGTACCTCATATAAAGTCCCAATTCCCCCTCATAATTTCTGCCATAAACAAATAAAGGCATCGCAAAATGCGTCCAGTGTTTTGTCGCGATTCCAGTACGCTCAGGTAGATAGATAGATAGATAGATAGACAGACAGACAGACAGACAGACAGACAGACAGATAGATAGATAGATAGATAGATAGATAGATAGATAGATAGATAGATAGATAGATAGATAGATAGATAGATAGATAGATAGATAGATAGATAGATAGATAGATAGATTATAAAAATAATAGCATACCATTAATCAGTATTTGACTTTTGATATACCCAACAGTTGTCCAGGCATTGAAGACATTAACATCATCAACCAGTCCAAAGGCGTATAAAGTCTCAGATTGTATGGAGCACGCCCTGACCGCTGTCCACCCCTGGACCCGCTACTCACCCGGCTTGGACTGCAAGCTGCACTACCTCCCTCTATCCTACCTCCCTACGGCCATCACCGACTACTGGCTGTGTCAGTCCGCTCCCAAACCCGCTAGCAGGATATCAGCTGGTGAAAAAAAATAAAGGTCGATGATTGGCGCCATGATGAATCAGTCAATCTCAATGGCAAAGTGGGTCACTAAGAGCGAATGTTCATTTTCTTATCCAATAAAAACGGTTATATTTCCAGTTTGATCATCTACTGTTATATTTACAGTACACCGATACAATGTATTCACTACACCATATTTACCACTAGAGCAGGGGGAGGCAACCTTTCGAGCGCAGTGTGCCGAAGAATGTTTTCAAAGAAACTGAGCGTGCCGATTTTATAACAAAAAAATGTAATCTTCACACTCTCAATAACAAAAAGGATTTTTTATAAAGTAAATGCTGTAAACTACTTGAGAAGTGAGAAATTAACATCCCGCACTCTTACACCTCAGATCAGCCCCAATTCATTTACCTTCACACCTCTGATCACTGTCCCCCTGCAAATCTGTTTCATCACTGTACCCGCCTGCACATCTGCCCCACCAATGTACCCCCTTTCTCATCTGTCCCACCAATGTACCCCCTTTCTCATCTGCCCCACCAATGTACCCCCTTTCTCATCTGTCCCACCAATGTACCCCCTTTCTCATCTATCCCACCAATGTACCCCCTTTCTCATCTGCCCCACCAATGTACCCCCTTTCTCATCTGCCCCACCAATGTACCCCCTTTCTCATCTATCCCACCAATGTACCCCCTTTCTCATCTGCCCCACCAATGTACCCCCTTTCTCATCTATCCCACCAATGTACCCCCTTTCTCATCTATCCCACCAATGTACCCCCTTTCTCATCTGTCCCACCAATGTACCCCCTTTCTCATCTGTCCCACCAATGTACCCCCTTTCTCATCTGCCCCACCAATGTACCTCCCTGCTCATCTGCCCCACCACTGTACCCCCCTGCTTTTCTGTCCCACTGCTGAACCCCCTTCTCATCCCTCCCACCACTGCAACCCCCTGAACATATATCCCCCCCCCCGTATCCCCATGCTCTTCTATCTCACTACTGAATTGCCTTCTCATCTGTCCTAACTCTAAACCCATCTGCTCATCTGCCCCACCACTGTAACCCACTTTCTCATCTGCCCCACCACTGTAACCCGCTTTCTCATCTGCCCCACCAATGTAATTCCTGCACATCTCTCTCACCTCTGTACCCCCCGGCTCTCCTGCCCCACCACTGTAACCCCCCTGATCATCTGTCCCACCAATACACCTCCTTTCACATCTGCCCCACTGCTCTACCCCCCCCCCCCTGCTCATCTGCCCCAATACTGAACCCCCCTGCTCATCTGGCCCAACACTGTATCCCCTGCTCTTCTGTCCCACTGCTGAAACACCTTCTTATCTCTTCCACCACTGTACCTTCCTGTACATCTGCCCCATCGCTGTACCCTTTTCTCATCTATGATATGTGTGATATGCAGAGTGGTGAAAGGAGGCAGAGATGAGACACATCTACCTGTCCTGGCACACTCATCCTGCTGATCCACCTCTCACATCCAGCCCACGTGCTTGTATGTGATGTACGGGATGTATGTGATGTATGGGATGTATGTGATGTATGTGATATATGGCATGTATGGCATGTATGGGATGTATGTGATGTATGGGATATATGTGATGTATGGGATGTATGTGATGTATGGGATGTATGGGATATATGTGATGTATGGGATGTATGTGATGTATGGGATATATGTGATGTATGGGATGTATGGGATATATGTGATGTATGGGATGTATGTGATGTATGGGATGTATGGGATATATGTGATGTATGGGATGTATGTGATGTATGTGATGTATGGGATATATGTGATGTATGGGATGTATGTGATGTATGTGATGTATGGGATGTATGTGATGTACGGGATGTATGAGATGTATGGGATATATGTGATGTATGGGATGTATGGGATATATGTGATGTATGTGGTGTATGGGATGTATGAGATGTATGTGGTGTATGTCATGTATGGGATGTATGTGATGTATAGGATATATGGGATGTATGTGATGTATGTGCTGTATGGGATGTATGTGATGTATGTGCTGTATGGGATGTATATGATGTATGTGGTGCCTACCCCTGCACTAGAGATTGGTTGGGGTGCCTAGGGATGGGGGGGAGTCTTTGCGAATTATTTAACCACTTACAAACTGGAAGATTTTACCCCTTAATGACCAGGCCATTTTTTGCGATACGGCACTGCGTCACTTTAACTGACAATTTCACGGTCGTGCGTTGTTGCTCCCAAACAAAATTGACGTCCTTTTTTCCCCACAAATAGAGCTTTCTTTTTGTGTTATTTGATCACCTCTGCGGTTTATATTTTTTGCGCTATAAACAAAAAAAGCGACAATTTTGAAAAAAAACAAAACAATATTTTTTAACTTTTTGCTATAATATCCAAAAAAAAAAAAAAACAGAATTTCTTCAACAGTTTAGGCCAATATATATATTATTCTACATATTTTTGTTAAAAAAAAACACAATAAGCGTATATTGATTGGTTTGCGCAAAAGTTATAGAGTCCACAAAATAGGGGATGGAGTCTGCGATGTTTAGTGGGATTGCAACATTACGGCAGACATATCGGACACTTTTTTTGGGACCAGTGACATTTATACAGCGATCGGTGCTATAAAACTGCACTGATTACTGTGTAAATGTCACTGGCAGGGAAGAGGTTAACACTAGGGGCGATCAAGGGGTTAAATGTGTTCACTGGGAGGTGTTTCTAACTCTGGGGGGGAGGGGACTGACTGGAGGAGAGAGATTGCTGTTCCTAATCACTAGGAACAGCAGATCTCTTTCATTGAAGGATCCCCGTTCTGGCTCTCTTTCCCGGGGAACCCCACATGATTTTGTGTGTGTGTGTGTGTGTGTGGTGCCAAAAAGCACCTTAATGCAGCAATTTCTCAGCGCACACAGTTGAAAGGGTTAAATGCTCGTCAGTCTTCGTCGTCTGTCTCAGATTTCCCCGAGCTACAAAGAACTCGCAAACAACAGGTTTAACCACTTGACCTCCGGGAGGTTTTACCCCCCCCTTCATGACCAGGTCATTTTTTGCTATTCAGCACTGCGCTACTTTAACTGGTAATTGCGCGGTCATGCAACGCTGTACACAAATGAAATTTTATATAATTTTTTTTTTACACAAATAGAGTTTTATTTTGGCTGTATTTGGTCACCGCTTTGTTTTATATTTATTATATTAACTAAAAAAATTTTGAAAAACAAAAACTTTTTTTGTTATAAAAAAATATCCAAAAAAAACCAAATTTCCTCGTAAATGTAGGCCAAATGTATTCTGTTACATGTTAAAAAAAAAAATCACAATAAAAGTGTATAGTAATTGATTTGTGTGAAAAGTATAGCGTCTACAAACTATGATATTCTGTATAAGTGGAATTTATACAGCTATAGACACTTTACTGCAATGGTGGTGATCAGTGACTTATACTAGGACTATAAAAGGGTGGCGGACAATCTGGCGCTAACAGACACTGGCTGGGAGGGACACTAACTGTCACTGACGTTGCTCATGAAACTAATAAAGATCAGATCAGATATAAGACTGTGCATTGTACTAATGGCACTGGCTGGGAAAGGGCAACAAAGGAATTAACTGTGTGCTAACAATGTGTAATGTGTGCTGCTTTTTTCAAGGATTTGATTTCAGGGAGAACAGCCAGATCCCTGTTCTGTGTATTTGTTAAAACACAGAACTCTGTGCTGTGATAGGCCGCAGCCCATCAGCAGGCATACAGCCAAAACCATTGGCTGAAACCTGCTGACAAATTTGCGCTGTGCCCAATCGCAGCACGGGTCAGCACGCCCAAAGACAGGCGGAGCCGTACCGGTACGTCGCCTGGATCTGCCACCCGCCCGGCGTAAATGTACCGCGGGCGGGGCGGAAAGTGGTTAAAGGTAATTTTTTATTCTTGGTGAATGTCAGTGGTGCTGTAGAAGATTGTATACATTGTACAGAGCCGCCTCTTCACAGACAGGATCAGGGCATCCCCCAGACATGTTATTTAATAAGTTTTGACAATTTCAATGCTGCCCAAGAAAATCGCTGCTCCCAGCAAAACAGAATTACATTTTACTTTTGTTTTAGCGCCCATTACATTCCCCCCCCCCCCCCCCATGCCGTTTGTTTGACAATCCCTGGATCATTAGCTTAGGAAATGCCCCTCACTGTATTCTAAGTTTCTTCTTCCCTTGACTTCAATGGGGTTGGGATTTGGCACTGACAGTGTTTGTTCACACAAAATCCACCACGCATGCGCTGCACAGGTGTGGCTTAGTAACACAATGCCCCCCCCCCCCCCCCCCCTGCAGAGAATTGAAAACAGTGAAAGACTTTTTCTATGTTGAACAGTTGCCTGATCTCTTCCTCCACGCAACCCCCCCCCCCTTTTTTTCATTGATATGTGATAAAAAATAAAGTTCAGTGAAAAAAAAGTGTAAAAAAATGAAAGTTACACCACCTAAACACTTTTTGCCCCCCCCCCACACACACATGAATATAATCACTGGAGGATTGGCCCCACCCTAATAATGTCCCACCAATGCCCATCTATGGATAGGACCCACCCTGATAATTTCCCACAAATGCCCAATTATGGATTGGACCCACCCTCCCATCAACGCCCATCTCTATGGACTGGCCCCGCCCTAACAACCTCCCACCAATGCCCATCTATGGATTGGCCCTTCCCTGATAGCATCCAACCAATGCCCATCTTGGACCGGCCCTGATAATTTCCCACCAGCCATGGGCTGGCCCCGCCCTGACACCATCCCACCAATGCCCAGCTACGGATTGGCAGTAAAACAAAACCAAGGGTTTCAGTGCTCAATGGGTTTACTTTTCTATTTTTCCATCTATGGATTGGCCCCACCCTCCTACCAATGCCTATCTTTGGACTGGACCCACCCTAACAACCTCCCACCAATGCCCATCTATGGACTGGCCCCACCTTAACAACCTCCCACCATTGCATGTCTCTATGGACTGGCCCCGCCCTAACAACCTTCCACCATTGCATGTCTCTATGGACTGGCCCCGCCCTAACAACCTCCCACCAATGCCCATCTATGGATTGGCCCTTCCCTGATAACATCCAACCAATGCCCATCTTAACCCCACCCTGATAATTTGCCACCAGCCATGGGCTGGCCCCGCCCTGACGCCATCCCACCAATACCCATCTATGGATTGGCAGTAAAACAAAACCAAGGGTGTCAGCACTCAGTGGGTTTACTTTGCTAATTTTTCCATCTATGGATTGGCCCAGCTCTAATAATTTCCCACCAATTTCCAACTATGGGATGGCCCCGCCCAACACTGTCCCACCAATGAATAGGCCCCGCCCCGACACTGTCCCACCAATGAATAGGCCCCGCCCCGACACTGTCCCACCAATGAATAGGCCCCGCCCTGACACTGTCCCACCAATGAATAGGCCCCGCCCTGACACTGTCCCACCAATGAATAGGCCCCGCCCTGACACTGTCCCACCAATGAATAGGTCCTGCCCTGACATTGTCCCATCAATGAATAGGCCCGCCCTGACACTGGACTACCAATATCCCCCGCCCCAACACTGTCCCACCAATGAATAGGCCCCGCCCCAACACTGTCCCACCAATGAAACGGCCTCACCCTGACACTGTCCCACCAATGGATAGGCCCCTCCCCTGACATTGTCCCACCAATGGGTAGGCCCCTCCCCTGACACTGTCCCACCAATGGATAGGCCCCGCCCTGACACTGTCCCACCAATGAATAGGCCCCGCCCCAACACTGTCCCACCAATGAATAGGCCCCTCCCCTGACATTGTCCACCAATGGGTAGGCCCCTCCCCTGACACTGTCCACCAATGGGTAGGCCCCTCCCCTGACACTGTCCCACCAATGCCCATCTAATTCGTGAATCACAGAACCGGGATTTCAACCACAAGATAAATGTATAATCTTCCCTCGCAACACCACCCGAGAGCAGCTACAGGAGCTCAGAGCCCACACTGACACCTTCTTCTCCGGGCGTGTTGTGGCTACCGCTCTGCCCTTACATATGCCCAAGAATGACATGGCGGCTCTGGGCTCCTGGGACACGACAACTAGCACCGCCTTCCTCTCTCCTCATTGGCGGCCCCGGACTTCTAGGAACTTCGCGACCTTAGCTCCGCCCCCTTTATATTGTAACTATTGCCCGGGACAAAGATGGAGGTTCTGTGTTCCACAGTAGTGACCGGGGAGGCCAGTGATGACGGCACGTAGCGGTGGAGGGTTGAGGCGGGTAGTTTGAAGCCCGGAAGAGAGAAGTGCGGAGTGTGTACCGGGCTGAGGGGGGGAGGAGGAGAGGTAAGGTCCGGGGCTGTCATTGTATTCTTATTTATCTCCCTGCTGTCTAAGGGAGTCAACCAGTGTTCTCTGTACAACGCTACAGTATATGTCAGAGCTATATGTATTTTAATAATAATAGTGTGTGAAGGTGGAGGAGGGGACATTAGAGTGTAAGCTCTTCTGGTACAGTGTTCTTCCGGCTCAGTGTTCTCTGTACAGCACTGCGGTATATGTCAGCGCTATATAAATTATTAACATTAGAGTTCACATTTTTGTTTATTTAAAAATCTTGCCAGTGTACAGCTTGTTATTAAAACATTTACATATACACAAAAAAAAAAACATTTTTTTAAATCTCTCTCTCTCTCTCTCTCTCTCTCTCTCTCTCTCTCTCTCTCTCTCTATCTATATATATATATATATATATATATATATATATATATATATACAAACAGGCTTACATAAACAAATAACAATAATAAAGCATAAATAGAACTATAATACAAAGAAACATAATTGTATTACTAGCAAACTCCAAAATTATGCAAAACCACACCCTCCCCCCCACCTTAACCGATTCAGCCCTGGAAGATTTTACCCCCCTTCCTGACCAGAGCACTTTTTGCACTGCGTCGCTTTAACTGACAATTGCGCGGTCGTGCAATGTTGCACCCAAACAAAAATTGACGTCCTTTTTTTTTTCCCCACAAATAGAGATTTCTTTTGGTGGTATTTGATCTCCTCTGCGGTTTTTATTTTTTGCGCTATAAACAAAAAAAATAGCGACAATTTTGAAAAAAACACAATATTTTTTACTTTTTGCTATAATAAATATGCCCCAAAAATAATAAAAAAAAATTTTTTTTCCTCAGTTTAGGCCGATTTTTGGTACAAAAAAATAACAATAAGCGTTTATTGATTGGTCTGCACAAAAGTTACAGCGTTTACAAAATAGGGGATAGTTTTATGGCATTTTTATTAATATTTTTTTTTTTTTTTCTAGTAATGGCGGCGATCAGTGTTTTTTTTTTTTTTTTTTTTTTTTGTGACTGCAACATTATGGCGGACACATCGGACATTTTTGACACGTTTTTGGGACCATTGTCATTTATACAGCAATCAGTGCTATACAAATGCACTGATTCCTGTGTAAATGACACTGGCAGTGAAGGGGTGGGGAGGGGTTAAATCAGTACTAGGGAGTGATTTCTAACTGTAGGGGGTGTGGCTACATGTGACACTTCACTGATCTCCGATTACAGGGAGCAGAGATCAGTGTCCTGTCACTAGGCAGAACGGGGAGATGCATGTTTACATCAACATCTCCCCATTCGTCCTCTCCGTGAGACGATCTCGGGTATCCCTGCGGCGATGGAGTCCGCAGGACCCGCGACCCGACTCACGGAGCTCCCGGCTGGCTCGCACGCAATGGCACGGCGGGGAATTCAAATGGGACTTACAGGTAGGCCCAGTTGTGCCATTCTGCCGACGTACATCGGCGTGCGCCGGTGGGGAAGTGGTTAAAAATCTTGCAAGCATACAGCTTGTTATTAAAACATTTACATATACACACAAAAAAATATTGTGTATGTGTGTGTATATATATATATATAATATAATATAAAAAAAAAAAAATATATATATATATATATATATATATATATATATATAGATAGATAGATAGATATATATAGATATAGATATAGATATATATATATATATATATATATATATATATATAGATATCTATATATATATATAGATATCTATATATATATATATATATAGATATCTATATATATATATAGATATCTATATATATATAATTTTATTTTTTAACCACTTCAATCCCGGGCACTTAGACACCTTCCCGCCCAGGCCAATTTTCAGCTTTTAGCGCTCTCGCAATTTGAATGACAATTGCGCGGTCATCCAACACTGTACTCAAACAATTTTTTTATCATTTTTTTTTCCCACAAATAGAGATTTCTTTTGGTGGTATTTGATCACCTCTGCAGTTTTTATTTTTTGTGCAACAAATAAAAAAAGACCGAAAATTTTGAAAAAAAACAAGTTTTTCTTTGTTTCTGTTAAAAATTTTTGTAAATAAGTACGTTTTCTTCTTCAAGGACGGGCACTGATATGGCGGCACTGATATGGCTGCACTGATATGGCGGCACCAATGAGGTGGCACTGACAGGCACTGATGATGGGCACTCATAGGTGGCACTGATGGGCACTCGTAGGTGGCATTGATGGGTACTTATGGGTGGCACTGAGAGTTGGCACGGATGGGCACTGACAGGTGGCACAGATGGGCGCTGATGACACTGGTTGCACTGATGCGCCTAAGGGTGGCATTGCTGGGCATCACTGCAACATAATGGTGCCAATCAGTGCCCATTTGTGGGCCGGGCGGTGGTTCAGTTATCCTGACTGGGCGTCATACGACGCCCAGTCAGGATAACTGAACCACCGCCTGGCCGTCATCTGCTATGGGCCGGGTGGGAAGTGGTTAAACAGGCTTACATCAGCAAATAACAACAAAAAAGCAAATGGCTTTTTGACAAAAAAGCATAAATAGAACTATAATACAAAGAAACATAATTGTATTACTAGCAAACTACAAAATTATGCAAAACAAAGCCATAACCGCCACCTAAACACCCCCTCAGGCTAAGATACCATTACACATGTAACCCACGCATGCGGCCTTTTTCCAAAAATAATATCTTATATAAAAATCTAGGGGACGTGAAAAGACAGAAAGAAAAGCCACACACCCAGAGACTGACAGACAGCAGCTGTGGAGACCTGACATTCCTCCACACCTTTGTCCAGGCCCCCCGGCCGCCACCTGTCCTTCTCAAGACCCCGAATCTCCCCAACCTCACCCAGAATGTCGTCCACCACCACCTCGACAGGAAGGACTTTCTTCCGAATGGAGACCTGACACCATGACATTCCATGTGAAGAAACGGACTACTAAGCTAACTAGAAAAAAGTGTCTCCAAAATCAAAATCCCAATGCGTCTCAAAGGCCTCGTACGACCACTCCGCATAACTCAAGCGGGAAAGGAAAGGGACACCCAGAGCCCCTCCCACCCGCTTATAGACTTCTATATTGAAGGGGCACTGAAGCAAGAAGTGGTCCATCGTCTCCTCCACCCCTCACCCCCCACCACACTCCACTCTTGGACAACCACGGTTCTCCGCAGAGCGATGCTTCAGTTTGCCCTCTACATAGAGTCTGTCACGTAACGAGCGAAGGGCCAAATCCCGAAACTTTAATGGGATTCTCTCTAGTTTGAGCAACCGCAGACCCCTCCCACATTACAGGGCCTGGGCAATCCCTCAAGGCCAGTGGCTCAACTAAGGGCCAGTTCACACCATAGAAACCCAGTCCAGATGTGTTCCAGGTGCTTTTCTGCATGCGCGTTTTTGATGCGTTGCAGTGCTCCCCCCCTCTTTTTTCTTAACCTTAAGGGCTAGTTCACACGGTAGAAACGCAGTCCCAATGTGCTCCAGATGCGCTTTTGCATGCGTGTTTTTGATGCGTTTTTGGTGCATTTTTGATGCAGTCCAGTGCATTCCCCCTCCCCTTTTTTTCCCTTAACCTTATAAGAACATGGGTGGTCCAGTGCGTTTTCGGTGCATTCCCGTAAGTTTTTGATGCATTTTACAGCGTTTCAGTACAATCCAGTGCAGGAAAAATGCAGCATGTTCTACTTTTTTTTTTTGGAACTGCAAGCACTGGTGTGAACTATGCCATTGAAAACCATATAACCTACTTTCCATGCATTTTTGATGCAGAAAAAAAAACGCACTGAACTGCATGTGGTGTGAACTGGCCCTTAGTGCAGATTCAGAAACCCTCCTCTCCAGGTCCTTCCTAGGAAGAGACTTCATTTCCTCCGCTGTCACTAGACATGTGTACTGCCGAAAAATTTGTTTTCATTTGTTTTTTTTTTTTATTTTTTTTTTATATTTCGTTTTTCGGGTCATATGTTATGTAAATGAGAAAATCCGAAAATAAAGAAAACTCGAAATAATAACTAATAATAACTATTAAATTCTATGTATTGGAATTTTCTTTCAAATTTGGCTGTTAGAGAACGTAACGAATACGAATTTATCTGAAACAACAAAACCTGCATCTAAACAAGTGGAGCGGAATGAATTTATAATAATACGTTTTTGTTATTGATATTTTATTATTATTCATTTTTTGCGTTCCATGTGTTTTAGATACGTCATTCGTTTTTTTGGATAATTCGTAACTTTGGATAAATTCGTATTCGTTACGTTCACTAACAGCCAAATTTGAAAGGAAATTCCAATACCTATAATTTAATAGTTCGTAATAGTCAAGTTATTATTAGTTTGTTTTCTCTGATTTTCGTTCTTTTGAATTTCCGTTCTTATTTTCGAATTTTGAATTTTTGAATATCTGGAATTTTTGAATATCTGGAATTTTTGAATATCTGAATTTTTGAATATCTGGAATTTTTGAATATCTGGAATTTTTGAATATCTGGAATTTTTGAATATCTGGAATTTTTGAATATCTGGAATTTTTGAATATTCTGAAAAATTCCTTAAGCGGGTTTTCTTTAATCCGGATATTTCCGAATTAACAAATTTCTCGAAATTAGTTAAACTAATTCGTAACGAAAGTAATTGCACATGTCTAGCTGCCACTCCCGAAGCATTTCGGGCACGGGGCAACATATTTGATTTAAAAAAAAAAAAAGTTTTTATTGCATATGTTTTATTAGCAGAAAGTAAAAAAAAAAAGATTTTTTTATTTTTATTTTTTTTAAATTTTTGGTCTTTGTTTTTTGTTTTATATGATAAAAAAAATAAAAAAACACAGAGGTGATCAAATACCACCAAAAGAAAGCTCTATGTATATAAAAAATTCTGTCTTTTTTTTTTTTTTTTTCCATTTGAGTACAGTGTTGTATGACCGCGCGAGCCAAAAAAAAACAAAAAACGCCTCGGTCATGAAAGGGGGGTAAAACCTTCCGGAGCTGAAGTGGTTAATTTTTTTTTTTTTTTTCACGTAACTTTATTTTTAATACATGGGGAATCAAATGTCCCCTATGTGATGCTATTTGGTTGTGACCGGTTCTCTTTTATTGAGACATCAGGTTTCTGTTGGACCCCCTGATGTCTCGCCTTCCCTCCACTGAAGCTAATGGAGTGAAGATTGCGCTCTGTTAGCTTCTTCCCCGGCCAGAGCAGCCGGGAAAAGTGGCACCTGGAATTGGAAATGACCCTCCTACATCAGGGATATGCAATTAGCGGACCTCCAGCTGTTGCAGAACTACAAGCCCCATCATGCCTCTACCTCTGGGTGTCATGCTTGTGGGTGTCAGAGTCTTGCTATGCCTCATGGGAGTTGTAGTTCTGCAACAGCTGGAGGTCCGCTAATTGCATATCCCTGGTATACATGTTGCTTGCGATTTTTTTATTATTTTTTTTTTTTTTTTTTTGCAGCTCGGGGAGATCAGACGACAAAGACTAACGAGTGTTTTTAACCCTTTCCACAGTGTGCACTGAGAAATTTTACACTCCTATTTTTATTTTTTTGTCTTTTCCAGGCTCGTTCCTGATTGGTTCACCCTTCTTGTTTTTATATTTTTCAGGTGCCGCCGCAATGCGCTCACAATGGCGATAAAAACGTTCTCCCCTCGCCCCACTTCCTGGATTGGTTGGACCACAAATTGAAAAAAAAAAAAAAAGACTTAACCGGGTTTATTTTACGACGTGAGAGGACAACAAAGGCAACAAAGAATCGATATGACGCGGGAGAACGTTCGAGGTGTCCTACGTCTCCGCTGGGATTGGGTGTCGTTTTTCTATTTACAGCACCGATGAATGATAAATGCACGATGCGCGGAGGGACGGCGGCAGCGGCGGGGACCCCCAGGACTAGCGCCAGCCTGGCCAAAATCTTATTCGGCGGTTTGGAGTCGAAGGAAGATGGACAGGCCAAGAAGCCGCCGGCATCGAAAGGGGCCCTGGGGCCCCACAACAGCCGTAAGCGTCACCGGCCGCGCTCCCTCTCCAGCTCGGGCTCTGAGAACTCCCCCAGCCCCTCGGTGTCGAAGAAAGCTGCACTACAGACCCACAGCAAGCATGGCAAATCCAGAGTGTTAAACGCTGCGACGTCTGCAAGGCCGCGGACTGTGAGCGCGCGAGGGAATGGCGGGAGTCCTGCCGATGCCGCGTCTGCCGCTGATAAGGACTACATCCTGTTCAGTCCAGCGCAGCAGGCGTCTATACTGGAGAGACAGAAGAAACGGGGACCGGACAGCAGTGCCAATCTGTCTGTGTCTGTTCTGGCGCCCCCTGCTGGTCTGGACCGCACACTGCTGGAGAACAGCCTCGCTGCCACTGGTAAGTTGTAGATTACGTGTGTCCACTGAGAAGTGTCCATTGACCTCCGTTAACACAGGTGCCACTTGTCATGCGATTTGACAGGTCCAAAATCGCATGACAAGTCGTACTATTTTATTGGCAATGGAACTGTTGGTTGCGACGCCGATTTTGCGGTATGCCGTGCCGGTTTGAAAAAAGAGGGTTCCTGCACTATTTTTTTGCAGTTTTAGGTGCGACTTGCATAGACATCTGTGCATGAAATCGCAGCAGATGTCAGCTAAGTCGCACCTGAAGTCGCACTGACACGCAGCTCTAAAATTGTGCGATTTAAAGCGGAGATCGTTCAGTGCACCTCACCCTTTGAAATATGTATGTATATTATGTTTCTGATTGAGATATATCTCAATCAATCTATGTTTGCTAAAAAAAAAAAAAATCTTTTTTTTTGCTAGAAAACTACTTGGAGTTACAGAGGAGATGTAGCACTGGAATTATTGCTCTCCCTATAATGTTTGTGGTGATACCTCAACGTGTGGTGCGATCACCCTTTACATAAACGTGCACGACCTAATCATACATTCGCTTCTGTGCACGAGCACGGAGGGATGGGGGTGCTTTACAAAAAAAAAAAAAAAATATTTATTTTTACACTGTCCCTTTTTTTTTTTTTTTTAAATTAATTAATTAATTTTTTTATTGCTATGACAAGAAATGTAAACATCCCTTGTGATAGAAATAAGGGATGACAGGTCCTCTTTATGGAGAGATCTATAAGACCCCAAATACCTCCTCTACCCTTGAAAGCACCAGATAAAAAAAAAAAAAAAACACATTGATCTGATGCTTTCAAAAAAGAAAAATTGTTTGCATCTGCCCTAGACCGGGAAGTGACGCCATGAGACCTTCTAGACCGAGAGGGGCAGCAAATAGTAGATCGCGAACAGGTGACTGGTAGATCCCGGTCTGGATTTGCTGACCTCCCTTTAAAGAGCATTAAACAGATTGCAATGCAGAGGGACTACTTGTAAAGTTGGAGCCTGTAGTAGGGAGCGAGAGCCACGGAATCCGATGCCTCCTCTGTAGTGCCGGCTCCTGTCCCATGCGGAGTGATACCAACTGCACCCCACCACCTCTTATCCTAGCTGGTGGTCTCCAGAGTGGTGCCAACTGCACCCCCCCACCTCTTATCCCAGCTGGTGGTCTCCAGAGTGGTGCCAACTGCACCCCCCCACCTCTTATCCTAGCTGGTGGTCTCCAGAGTGGTGCCAACTGCACCCCCCCACCTCTTATCCCAGCTGGTGGTCTCCAGAGTGGTGCCAACTGCACCCCCCACCTCTTATCCCAGCTGGTGGTCTCCAGTATGGTGCCAACTGCACCCCCCCACCTCTTATCCCAGCTGGTGGTCTCCAGAGTGGTGCCAACTGCACCCCCCACCTCTTATCCCAGCTGGTGGTCTCCAGAGTGGTGCCAACTGCACCCCCCACCTCTTATCCCAGCTGGTGGTCTCCAGAGTGGTGCCAACTGCACCCCCCACCTCTTATCCCAGCTGGTGGTCTCCAGTATGGTGCCAACTGCACCTCCCCCACCTCTTATCCCAGCTGGTGGTCTCCAGAGTGGTGCCAACTGCACCCCCCCCACCTCTTATCCCAGCTGGTGGTCTCCAGAGTGGTGCCAACTGCACCCCCCCACCTCTTATCCCAGCTGGTGGTCTCCAGAGTGGTGCCAACTGCACCCCCCACCTCTTATCCCAGCTGGTGGTCTCCAGTATGGTGCCAACTGCACCCCCCCACCTCTTATCATAGCTGGTGGTCTCCAGAGTGGTGCCAACTGCACCCCCCCACCTCTTATCCCAGCTGGTGGTCTCCAGAGTGGTGCCAACTGCACCCCCCACCTCTTATCCCAGCTGGTGGTCTCCAGAGTGATACCAACTGCACCCCCCCCACCTCTTATCCCAGCTGGTGGTCTCCAGAGTGGTGCCAACTGCACCCTCCCACCTCTTATCCCAGCTGGTGGTCTCCAGAGTGGTGCCAACTGCACCTCCCCCACCTCTTATCCCAGCTGGTGGTCTCCAGAGTGCTGCCAACTGCACCTCCCCCACCTCTTATCCCAGCTGGTGGTCTCCAGAGTGGTGCCAACTGCACCCCCCACCTCTTATCCCAGCTGGTGATCTCCAGAGTGGTGCCAACTGCACCCCCCACCTCTTATCCCAGCTGGTGATCTCCAGAGTGGTGCCAACTGCACCCCCCCACCTCTTATCCCAGCTGGTGGTCTCCAGAGTGGTGCCAACCACAGGAAAGAAGAGATCTTCAGGTCAGTGTGAAGCAATAAATAAAAAAAACCTGAGGGTCTCGAGAAGACCACCCAGCCAAGTAGTTGTAAAAATGAGAACCAAGTGCGGTTTTTAGAAAATATGCAAAAAAGACTTTATTGATAAACAAAATTGAAACATTATTGAATATTGCAAATTGTCGATCAACTGACTGACACCCCCTCCAAACAGCTAATTAAAAATTGGGACAACGTTGTCACACTACACAAATAAAATACACACCACACATACAAACAGACCCAGGACCACACACACACATCTGCAGATAGTTAGACAGGCTACTATGGCACAGTGAATGTTGATTGAGGCTGTAACACCTCAAGCAGGCAGGACCTCACCAAGAGCCCTAACCGGGATTCACCGGGATTCAATTGTGGCACCGATTCCAACCAGTGTACAGTGGTCTACCTGTAAGTGGAGGTTTCAGCCATAAATCACCACTAGTGGATGGGAACTTAGTCCAGCAACAGACATTGATGGTCACAATTAGGAACTAATGGGGACACTAATGGCCATATGGTCTATAGTTCAAATTTGGCAGCTGGTAACGGTTCTCCTGAGGCTGTAGATAATGGTAAGTGATAGGACCTCTCCACAGGAATATTGAATTGTAATGACAAGACCCCTTGCGTTGTCACACTATATATGAAGGCCGTCAGGCTAGAGTCATTATAGCGCTATTAATATATTCCTTGCTGTGAGATAACACTAACCAGGGTGTCCATAGATCTCCTTCCACAGCTCGTTCACCACTAGAGTGGCCAATGGAAAGTAATGGTAATCGTCCATAGAGACCAATCTTCTTCTTATTGACTTTCTCCTTAGTCCTGCGGTATTACTGTTGTAATCAATACCAGTTCTAAGGGGAGAAAATAGCAATCCACCTCCGGAATATTCACCTAGAGCGGCAGTTGATAAGGAGTTTCAATGGAGCATCCCGGTTGGGGCAAACGATGGATATATCTGTTCCCATAGTGTGGAGAGAACTTGGTCCTTAGACCTCTTTCATACTGGAGGTGTTTATTCAGGCGCTTTAGCGCTAAAAATAGCGCCTGGAAAATGCCTCATCTGCAGTCCTAGTGTGAAAGCCCGAGCGTTTTCACACTGGGGCGGGGCGGTGCGCTTGCAGGACACTAGAAAAAGTCCTGCAAGCAGCATCTTTGGGGCAGTTTGCGAGCGGTGTATACAGCACTCCTCCACCGCCCCTGCCCATTGGAATGCATGGGCAGCGCTGCCGAAGCGCCTGTAAAGCGCTTCAGCAGCGACGCTATGCGGGCGCTTTTAACACCTTCTAGGGGGTTAAAAGCGTCCTGCTTCTGCCTGAATAGCAGCGCTTTACCGCTACCGCCCCAGTGTGAAAGGGCTGTTAATGCAGCAGAGATAACAAAATTGAAGACTGGCCGAGGGCTCTCAGCAGTCCCATTGGCTGCATACGGTTAGCAGGACATCTCCATAGCTCCCAATTAGGGCTGCAAGTAACGATTGTTTTCATAATCGATTAGTTGGCCGATTATTGTTTCGATTAATCTGATAATGACCTTAAAAAAAATGTGGTGTATAATTTAATATGTAAAGTTTAAAAAAAGGCAATTTATTCTTAAATATCTCTATGCAGAGGTAAATATAAATAACCAACTATATGGTTAGGGAGCAAAATATCTAATCCACTCTGAGAAGAACAGGCTCTATACTGTTAGAGGAGAGATATACTGTATATACTATTACAGGAGATATATACTGTATATACTATTGGAGGTTGAATCTGGTAAATATCATCAGACTTGGAGATCACATTTTTTATTTAGACCCCTTTCACACTGGGGCGCATGTAATGTGCCCTGCTCCCACATAATGTGCCCTGCTCCCACGTAATGTGCCCTGCTCCCACGTAATGTGCCCTGCTCCCACGTAATGTGCCCTGCTCCCACGTAATGTGCCCTGCTCCCACGTAATGTGCCCTGCTCCCACGTAATGTGCCCTGCTCCCACGTAATGTGCCCTGCTCCCACGTAATGTGCCCTGCTCCCACGTAATGTGCCCTGCTCCCACGTAATGTGCCCTGCTCCCACGTAATGTGCCCTGCTCCCACGTAATGTGCCCTGCTCCCACGTAATGTGCCCTGCTTCCACGTAATGTGCCCTGCCCTCATGTAATGTGCCCTGCTCCCACGTAATGTGCCCTGCTCCCACGTAATGTGCCCTGCTCCCACGTAATGTGCCCTGCTTCCAAGTAATGTGCCCTGCCCCCACGTAATGTGCCCTGCCCCCACGTAATGTGCCCTGCCATCATGTAATGTGCCCTGCTCCCACGTAATGTGCCCTGCCCTCATGTAATGTGCCCTGCTCCCACGTAATGTGCCCTGCCCCCACGTAATGTGCCCTGCCCCCACGTAATGTGCCCTGCCCCCACGTAATGTGCCCTGCCCCCACGTAATGTGCCCTGCCCCCACGTAATGTGCCCTGCCCCCACGTAATGTGCCCTGCCATCATGTAATGTGCCCTGCTCCCACATAATGTGCCCTGCCATCATGTAATGTGCCCTGCTCCCACGTAATGTGCCCTGCCTGCCCTGCCCTCATGTAATGTGCCCTGCTCCCACGTAATGTGCCCTGCTCCCACGTAATGTGTCAAAAAAAAAAAAAAAAAAGTAAAATAAATAAGAAAAAAAAAAAATTAAAGCACCCGCCGAAGCAGAAGCGAACGCATACATAAGTTGCGCCCGCATGTGAAAATGGTGTTCAAACAACATGCGAGGTATCGCCGCGATCGTTAGAGTGAGAGCAATAATTCTAGCCCTAGACCTCCTCTGTAACTCAAAACTGGTAACCTGTAGAAATTTTCTAAACATCGCCTATGGAGATTTTTAAGGGTAAAACTTTGTCGCCATTCCACGAGCGGGCGCAATTTTGAAGTGTGACATGTTGGATATCCATTTACTCGGCGTAACATTATCCTTCACAATATGAAAAAAAAATGGGCTAACGTTAAGGTTCTATTTTTTTTTTTTTATTCAAAAAAGTGTATATTTTCCAAAAAAAAAGTGCGCTTGTAAGACCGCTGCGGAAATACGGTGTAACGGAAAGTATTGCAACGACCATTTTATTCTCTAGGGTGTCTGAAAAAAAATATATAATGTTTGGTGGTTCAAAGTCATTTTCTAGCAAAAAAAAAAAAAAATATTTTAATGTGTAAACACCGAGTCTGAAAAATAGGCCCGGTCCTTAAGTGGTTAAGCTTGTCTACCCCGTTCTAGATCATAGAGGTGAAGAGCGAACGATCTGGTCTCTCCCCACCTCTGTGACCAGCCGCATGAGCCGCTGTATTGATTCCTGAGCGGCGGAAAGGGGGTGGGGGGTTGGGGGGGGGGAGAGACAACCCACCCTCCTGCTGCTTCTAAAAGCGTTCCAGTGGCTAATCAGCTGCTTGAATCATTTTATGAGAGAGAGAATCGCTGGCTAGAAAAAAAAAAAAATTCCAGGGTAATGGCTGATGGCTTCATCCATGACCCCAGTAAATCACTTCAAAGCTGCTACGTATATATTAGAGCTGCACGATTAATCGTTAGGAATCGTGATTGTGATTTCCCCCCCCCCCCCATGATCTTGACAAAGCATTTCCCGATTCTTTCTATGCAGAGTATTCTCTGCTCAAGCTGACAGCTGTCAAAAAAAAACAAGAAAAAAAAACAGGCAGTCTGCCAAATATCACAACATTCCTCAGCCACAGAGCTAACTATAAACATTGTAACGATTTGTCCCTTAGATCAAAGGAATGAACTTTGGTCTGTTAATGAGGGAAATTTAACCACTTAAAGTCTACAACCTTTTTCTGACATTTGTTTCAAGTTAAAATCATTTATTTTTTGCTAGAAAATTACTTAGAACCCCCAAACATTATACATTTTTTTTTTTTTTTTTTTTTTTTTAGATCCTAGAGAATAAAATGGCGATTGTTGCAATATTTCATGTCACACTGTATTTGCGCAGCGGTCTTTCAAATGCAATTTTTTTGGAAAAAAATACATTTTTTTTAATGGATTAAAAAAAAAAAAATCAGTAAAGTTAGCCCATTTTTTTTTGTATAATATGAAAGATGATGATAAGCCGCGAGAATCGTGATCTTTATTCTAAGCAAAAAAAAAATGTGATTCTAATTTTGGCCAGAATCGTGCAGCTCTAGTGCGTGTGTGTGTGTATATATAGATATATCTATATATATCTATATATATATAGATATATATATATATATCTATATATATATAGATATATATAGATTATAAGCTCTTCTGAGCAGGGCCCTCTTAATCCTATTGTATTATAACTGTATTGTCTCCCTTTTATATTGTAAAGCGCTGCGTAAATTGTTGGCGCTATATAAATCCTGAATAATAATATATATATATGTGTGTGTGTATATGTGTGTATATATATATATATATATATATATATATATATATATATAATGTTTAATACGTATTGCAGACTTGAAGTGGTTAAATGATGACAGAAATGTGATGTCTCATGCCTTGCATATGTCGTTAGGCCTTGTTCCCGGGCATAGTCCCGCCGCAATGAAAGGCAAAATGCATTGTGAGAAGCTCACAGTGTGCAGTGAAATCAGAGGAAGACGCTTCAGTCCAGGAGAGGAGCCGGTGTCTTGCCGAGAATGTTTCCCCGGCGGATAAGGACCCCCCTGTACTGCGCAGGCGCAGCGCTTGCGCAGTACGAACGACTAGGAGCCGCCGAAAATAGCCGAAGCTGAAAAAGTTCAATCAGTTCTACACGGCGCCTGCGCTCTGGGTCCAGGTTCAAGCCCCACCATCCAAGTGGACCTAGAGGGAGAATAAAAAAGTGGCGAGCGAGGCCGTGCCCGAAGCGTGGCGAGCGAAGCGAGGCCGTGCCAAAATCACAGCGAGCGGAGCGAGCCAGCGAGGGGCCCTCTTACAGGCGCCGTGTACAGCTGATTTCTATTCTATTCGGCTTCGTCTATTTCCGCCGGATCCTACTGCGCAAGAGCGCCGAGGGGAATTTTCTCGGCAGAACACCGGCACACATGTACAAGACTGAAGGGGACAGTTGTAGGGAGGAGTCGTTTGTTGGAGGTGATAATGGTAGATCTCTCTCTCTCTCTTCTCAGGTCACAGCGTCCATATGGCCCTTCCGGAGGATCTGGCAGACAAGCTGCTGCTGGCTAGTTGGGGTCTCCCGGGGGCCGTCCTGGAGAAGTATGGCCACCTGGGGGTGGTGCAGATGTTTGAGTGGCAGGCGGAGTGCCTGATGTTGGGACAGGTTCTCTCCGGGAAGAATCTGGTCTATTCTGGTGAGTGCTGCCATGGTGTTCAGTCTGCATATCTGGTGTTACCACATGTGATCCGTAACCGCCTCGTTATCCATCAGTAGTTTTATCATCATCATCGTATACAAGGCAATGGTTTGTCCCGTACATCACAATCGGCAGGAGAAAACAGATCGACAAGTTTACGATTAAAGGATGAAATAATGTATTTTAATTGAAAAGGGATGGAATTTGGAAGTCCTAGAGGTGCAATAAAATTAAATAAAAGAATTTTAATAAAAAAGTAAAATTAAATTACAATAAAATTACAATTTAGGATTAAAGAATGAATGCATTAGGATTCATTCAATGAATTAAAGGATGGAATAATTTATTTTAATTTGGAAGCCCTAATTGTACAATAAAATTGCAATCAGCAATATGGAGTTTATATAACTTACAGCACAGCATTCACAGTGAAGTAGTGTTTGTGTATGTAATGTCCTGCATAGTATACAGAATAGGGCACTCTGGGGTAAGGCTTCTACACCCCAGTGTATGTTATGGAACACCCGGGGATATGTCACAGACAGTACAGTGTAGGCAGTGGTACTGCCGGGAACATATGTACAGAGTGGGACAGCCCAGAGTATGTCATGTATAACACAGTGTATGCAATGTTGCAGTCTGGAATGTGTCACATACAGCTCAGTGTACGGAGTGGGGTGGCACTAAGCATGTTGCTTACAACATGGTGTACAGAGTAAGGTGGGCTGAAGCATGTGATATACAGCACAGTGTACAGAGTGGGGTGACCCAAAGCATGTCACATTCAGCACAGTGTATAGCGTGGGGTGGCCCAGAGCAAGGTCAGTAGCTCAGATAATTACACTTCTGGGTGCACATTGTAGACATTCCCTTCACTTCCTGTGTGGTCACTAGGACAGGAAGTGAGAGCAAATTCCTCCAACTGCTATACAGACATTGCAATTTATTTTTCAGTAAGGGACAGGAGGACCTTCTTGCTGGTTACTTGCCTGTTGATGAACCTGATGGAGGATCTAACCCTTACACTTTTATTTCCTGTGCTCCCCTGCAGTGCTTAGTGGTTCCTCCTGCTTACTTCTATGTCCTGTAGGGACTCACATGGTCATTGGGAGGAACCATTGTGCGCAGCAGGGGGGCATAGAAGATCGTCACTCTCCTCTTGTGCAGGCACACCTTCAATTTCAAGATAGATAGATATATCTCTATATCCTTCCAATGATTTTCTCTTCTCTCTCTTCAGCTCCCACAAGTGCCGGAAAGACTCTGGTGGCCGAACTGCTGATCCTAAAGAGAGTTCTGGAGACCCGGAAGAAAGCTTTATTCATCCTTCCCTTCGTCTCTGTAGCCAAAGAGAAAACCTATTACTTACAGGTGACTCCTCATGTCTGACAGCAGGCTCCATTCACAAAGTCTGTTACTTTCCTGATGCTATACTATAGATAAAGTTTAATCTGCGATGAAATCAGAGGAAGCTGTCTCAGTCCAGGAGAGGAGCCGATACACCTGTGCAAGTGTGTGTGATGGGAAGGCCGGTGGTCATATTTAAGAAGTGTGTGTAATATATATATATATATATATATATATATATATATATATATATATATATATATATATATATATATATATATATATATATGTGTGTGTGTATATGTGTATATATATATATATATATATATATATATATATATATATATATATCTACACATAAGACAAGCTATTCTGCTCTCTTCCAATACAATATTTTGGATATGAGTTACTGCGGCTCGCAGGTCAACTGTGTCTGTGGCCTTTTGCTCGCCTTTATCCAGCCCTTGGGATTGGGACACTATATTCCTCCCATTGATACAAGGCATTATTTCTCCCGACCGACGTGGGGGCGCTATTCCTTCCACCGAGCCCCGACCGACGTGGTGGCGCTATTTCTTTTCACCGAGCCCCGACCGACGTGGTGGAGCTATTCCTCTCGCCAAGCCCCGACTGACGTGGGGGTGCTATTCTTCCAACCAAGCCCCGACCGGCAGCGGGGGGGGGGGGGGGCGCTATTCCTCCCACTGACCCCCGACTGACGGGGTGGGGCGCTATTCCTTCCACCGACCGACGGGGGGGGGGCGCTATTCCTCCCGCCGAGCCCCGACTGATGGGGGGCGGTATTCCTCTTACCGAGCCCCGACCGATGGGGGCGGTATTCCTCTTACCGAGCCCCGACCGATGGGGGGGGGGTATTCCTCCCACCGAGCCCCGACCGGCGGGAGGGGGGGTATTCCTCCCACCGAGCCCCGACCGATGGGAGGGGGGGCGCTATTCCTCCCACCAAGCCCCGACCGACGGGAGGGGGGGGCGCTATTCCTCCCACCGAGCCACGACCGACGGGAGGGGGGGCGCTATTCCTCCCACCGAGCCCCGACCGACGGGAGGGGGGGGCGCTATTCCTCCCACCGAGCCCCGACCGACGGGAGGGGGGGTGCTATTCCTCCCACCAAGTCCTGACCGATGGGGGGCGCTATTCCTCCCACGAGCCCTGACCGATGGGGGGCGCTATTCCTCCCACGAGCCCTGACTGACGGGGGGGGGGCGCTATACCTCCCACCGAGCCCCGACCGACGGGGGGGGGCGCTATTCCTCCCACCGAGCCCCAACCGACGAGGGGGGGGCGCTATTCCTCCCACCGAGCCCCGACCGACGGGGGGGGGGACGCTATTCCTCCCACCGAGCCCCGACTGACGGGTGGGGGGGGACGCTATTCCTCCCACCGAGCCCCGACTGACGGGTGGGGGGGGACGCTATTCCTCCCACCGAGCCCCGACTGACGGGTGGGGGGGACGCTATTCCTCCCACCGAGCCCCGACCGACAGGGGGGGGTGGCGCTATTCCTCCCACCGAGCCCCGACCCACAGGGGGTCGCTATTCCGAGCCCCGACCGACGGGGGGCGGGGGCGCTATTCCTCCTCCCGAGCCCCGACCGACGGGGGGGGCGCTATTCCTCCCACCGAGCCCCGACCGACGGGGGGGGGGCTATTCTTCCCACCGAGCCCCGACCGACGGAGGGGGGGGGCGGTATTCCTCCCACCGAGCCCCGACCGACGGGGGGGGGCGCTATAGCTCCTCCCTATTGACCAGAGGTGCTATGTAATGTTTATACTCTCACTGTCTGGACCAGGCATTAGACTTGGTGGTCAATGAGATTATCGGACAAATTGAAGTTGAAGAGTTGACTAAAGTCACGAAAATTCCGATTATTGTAAGATCGGTTCAAAAACTGTATTTTTCGTACGATTTTCTGATTGTGTGTACGGGGCTTAAGGCATTTTCCTCTCCCCCCTGGCCATAGTCCGGCCCTCCTAAAGTCTGAAGAATAGTAAGTTGTCCCTTTTTTGTTTAGAAAGTTTGGAGATCCCGGAGTTGAGGGGTTTACTTCAAATAATTGAGAAATGAAGACACATAGTAGCTGTTATGGGTATCCACAGAAAATTGTTTTTTTAGTTTTTACATTTGTTATTGCAGTTCTCTTAATATCCCTCCTGCATTTCAGAGCCTGTTCCAGGAGGTCGGGGTGCAGGTGGGGGGGTACATGGGAAGCTCCTCCCCTGCCTGCGGTTTCTCGTCTCTGGACGTCGCCGTCTGCACCATCGAGAAAGCCAACGGCCTGGTGAACCGGCTGATAGAAGAGAACAAGATCGACTTGTTGGGTACGTTGGACCTGAGTGAGGGCAGAGACGAATGTTCTACAGCTGTTCTTTGTATGGTCCTGCCAGTGAAGCTCACACCATTTGTCATTTGTCTGTTTCTGTCATATGACTTCATCTATGTCTCTCCTCTTGCTCAGGGATGATGGTGGTGGATGAGTTGCACATGTTGGGAGACTCACACCGTGGTTATTTGCTGGAACTTCTCCTCACCAAGGTCCGATACGTCACCCAGAAAAGAGCCAACCTGTAAGTATTTAACATTTGAAGCCCATCTCCAGATATAATCTTTTCTTACCAATACCCCCCCCCACTCATTTCTTCTATTAGAAATTATAAGGGGGGGGGGGGGTTTCATGTCCGCCCGTGTCCCTTACCAGCGCCACTTAGGGAGGGGAGACCGGTCATTTAGCGCTGCCGTCTGTGTGCTCGCTGATTGGTCCCCTTGCAATGATGTTAGTCATGTTGTGAAGTCTTCTGGGGTCCGAGAGAGAGGACCTCACTGCTAGATTCCCAATAGGAAGTGTGCATGTTCCTCAGGCAGCGACTTGGAAACCCTAAGGAGGCTCCTTCCATTGTTCTATAGCAGGGATCTTCAAACTACGGCTCTCCAGCTGTTGCAGAACTACACATCCCATGAGGCATTGTAAAACTCTGACATTCACAGACATGACTAGGCATGATGGGAATTGTAGTTCCTGAACAACTGGAGGGCCATAGTTTGAAGACCCATGCTCTATAGGAAAAGGTGAAGACTTCTGACATGCCGCATCACATGACTATGGTAAGTAAAAGATGCTTTTCGGTATTTTTTTTTTAAAGAAATTAAAGAACAGCTTGAAAGTAAACGCGTTAAAATGGGAATAATAAAGGTGAGTGTTCCTCAGAAAGCAGTATACTTTAAAGGATATGTAAAGGTTCCTTTATTTTAAAAAAACAAACGTCATACTTGCCTCCTCTGTGCAGTTGTTTTTGCACAGAGTGGCCCCGATCCTCCTCTTCTGGGGTCCCTCTGTGGCACTCCTGGCTCCTCCTCTTCTCGAGTGCCCTGTTGGAGGGCGCTCTCCCTCTATTGACCAGACAGCAGGACTCGGCTTCGCCCCATCCCCACACCAAACCCCCCCCCCCCTTGCTCCCGCGTCATTGGATTTTATTGACAGCAGCGGGAAACCAATGGCTGCGCTGCTTCAGTCTATCCAATCAGGACCCGAGACGCCGACTGGAGCTGGTGTGCTCGTCCCCTGCACTGGAAAGACCGGGTTCAGGTACGTATAAGGGGGGGGGCAGCTGCAGGACAGCAGGTTTTTCACCTTAAGGTGAAAAGCATTGAGGGTTTACAACCCCTTTAAATAGAAGCAAGACAGCTGCTATTTAATATCAGTATATTTCTGATCTTTTTAGTTCAATATATAGCGGGAAGAGTTAAAGCGAATGTTTATCCATAACAGTTTGATAACAATTAATGTATGTCACATTAAAGTGATTGTAAAGTCTTGTTATTTGTTATTTTTATTGGAAAAAAAAAATGTTATACTTGTCTGCTCTGTTGGAGTGGATTTGCTCCTGGCCCCTCCCTCCTGTCGAGTGCCCCCACAGTGAGCAGCTTGCTATGGAGGCAACCGAGCCGAGACACAGTTCCCTGTGTCCATTCAGACATGGAGCTGTGGCCCAACCCCGCCCCCTTTATCTCCTGATTGGCTGACTGACTTTATTTGACAGCAGCAGGAACCAGTGGCACGCCGCTGCTGTGTCTCAGCCAACCAGGAGGGAGAGTCTTGATCGGCCGAGACACTCGTGGACGTCACTGGACAGAGATGGGGCTCTGGTAAATATTAGGGGGGCTGCTGCTCACAGAAGCCTTAATGCACAGAATGCATTAAGATAAAAAAAACTTTCTGACTTTACAACTCCTTTATTAATTCTACTACCATTATTAGTGTGTGCTGTAAATTTCCTCCAACGTTGCTCCTGTTTCTTCTTGCAGGAGGCCACCATTTTGTTGAAGCTCAGAGCAGTCACATCCTTATTGGAAATTCTGTGACTTTCTTCAATTAAAATATGTACATTTCTAACCTTGATTGTATGTCTTGGCTCAGATAGAGAAGAAGGTTGACAGAAGCTTTACAGTGCTGAAGTTTCCATGAGGGAGATAAACTTACAAGGACAGTGTCTTAAATCTTTTGTGTCTCCCTGGCGACAGAGTTTGTCCTGTCACCTGAAAAAAAAGCCTCATGTGCAATCAAAAAAAAAGTCCTGCAAGCAGCTTCTTTGAGGTGTTTTAGGAGCGGTGGGCAGCGCAGTCGAAGCACCTCGGCAGCGGCGCCTTGCTGGTGCTTTTAACCCTTTATTCGGCCACTAATGGGGGTTAAAAGCGCCCGAAAAGAGCTGCGATAAAGCACCGCTAAAACTAGCAACTTATGCAGCGTACACACGGTCAGACTTTTCGACCGGACTGGTCCGGCAGACAATCCGATCGTGTGTGGGCTTCATCGGACCTTCAGCGGACTTTTCCAGTCAAAAATCTAACGGACTTTAGATTTGGAACACGCTTCAAATCTTTACGTCGTAACTCCGCCGGACCCAGAAATCCACTCGTCTGTATGCTAGTCCGACGGACAAAAACCGACGCTAGGGCAGCTATTGGCTACTGCTTATCAGCTTCCTTATTTTAGTCCGGTGTACGTCATCACGTACAAATCCATCAGACTTTGGTTGATCGTGTGTAGGCAAGTCCGTTCGTTAAAAAGTCGGTCGTAAGTCTGTTGAAAGTTTGTCGGACCAGTCCGGTTGAAAAATCCGCCCGTGTGTACGCGGCTTTAGGCATTTTCTTCAACACCTCATAAAATCCCGCCCTACACCATATGCTTTGGACCCCCTTTGAGAGCCTCTGTAGAGCCAGACCCCACTCCCTGGGCCTAATATCCTTGATATATATATATTTTTTTTTGTTTCAATATTTTTATTGAGGTTTTACAGGGTAAAGAGTTTTACAAACATTCAAACATGCATATCGAGTAGATTCCATTTCCAATAAATCTGGTAATGGCAATAAAGGTACACGGTTACGCTCAAGCCTCGCGGCCTTTAGAGAACAAATAGAGCTGGACAAAGAAAAGGATAAAGTACCACCCAATGTGGAAACTATCTGTGGACGGGTGGGGGCACATCCAACCAGCTCCCAGTCTTTTATCCCTTCCTGCCCCCTAATAGTGTATTAGTCAGAAAACAAGAAATGTTTGCATTTCATAAGAACAATAAGTTGTAAAACTGGGGTTACAAATGAAGTCTGCCAGATGCAGGTCATCTCGTCTATAACTTGTTTATCTAAATAACTGTCAACATTGAGTATTTAGAACCAATAATTGTTCCTTAGTCATATTTTAGGGAACGAAAAATGAAGAAGGGCCAATACTGGGGAGTCCTAGACCCCTTTGTGGTGAGAAAGGGATATGGGAGGGGGAGGTAGGAAAAGTATTGTTGGACTAATGTAAGCAAGAATGGATCTGGAGTCATTTGGAACTTTTTCATATGCACGTTGCATTTTATGGATTGAGTAGTAGTCATTCGTTTTTAGACTTTCGTGGCTTCCTCATATTGAGGTCTCTCACATCCTCAGGTCAAGCTCTATTGATTGTTGGACAGTCTGTTGAATTCAGCTGATTCTGCAGAGTGCTTCCAACAGGTTCAGGTTTTGCAGAATTTGGTATGTGTCTCCTTGGCCTGATGGAGTATGTTTTCCATTTCTGCAATCTTGCCTATTCTTTGGAGCCATTCAGGAAATACTAGGGGGGGGGGGGGGGGTGCTTTCCTTCCAGTGAAGGGGTAACTATGCACATCTTAGCTGCATTGATGAGGTGAAGATTCAAGGACTTTCTGTAGTTTTGATTGGGGTAGGGTTGTGTGGTGGAGGAGAAATTGCACCGGTGTATAATCTGGTGCGTAAGTTGTTGTTTTGGTAATAAGGTGGTGTACTTCTTTCCAGAAGGGTTATATCAGTGGGCATTCCCACCATCTGTGGAGAAGTGACCCGTTAGCCGTGTTACATCTCCAGCAGAGTGGTGAGACATTAGGATATAGATCGTTGATATGTTCATCCATAATTTCTGCAAAAAAAGCCCTTGTTGAGACCCTATCATCTCCAACGGGGAAAAAAACTGGGGAGGCAGTTAGATCCGGAGAACTGGCAGATAATGACTATAGCCCTTTCCAAGTGTTCGAGAAATGTTCTTATATTAGAGAACGGCAATAAAATGTTGTATAGGTGGTATTATACGCCGGCTGCACTGGCTCGATTCATCCCAACATACTCTCCCCTCTGGTCTCGGGGATGTTCACAAGAAGGTTCTATGGCACATATTTGGTGGTCATGCCCGAAAACATGCAGGTTATGGGTCAGAGTCTATACCCTTCTTCGTAACTGATTTCATGTTCATCTCAAAAGGGACCCCTATGAAGACCCCTCTTGGCAGACCAATTGATGGAGTGCTTCACCCAGAACGGCAATTGGCTCTACATCTCTTTACTGCAACTAAACTAAACATTGTGAGTGTGTGGGAAAACCCCTGTGCTTAGCTTTGAGGCGGTCAAAAACCGTATGAATGATGTCATGGTGAACAAGAAGTTGACGGCCATCCTCTCGGTATACACAGGACAAATTTATTTGGCAACTGTGGATTATATATACCTGGCCCTCTTGGTTTGACGGCACGCTTCTCTTGATTGAAAGTTCCTTCGGCGCACACCCCATGGACTCTTCTCCTCTTTTTTTTTTTTTTTCTCCTCATTCTCTTTTCTTTTATCAGGTTTCCCTCCCTTTTTTCCTTATTTTCCTTTCTTTCTATTTTTCTGTCCATTATGCCTTATGCATATTCATATATCTAACAGGCCACCAGGTATTGCCCTGGTTCGGGTGGTTATAGTGATTACGTTTTGCTGTTTTATATTACTCAGGATGGATATAAATTTAATGTTCTTCTTTTTTAAGAAAATCAAAAACCTTTTTTCTTTCTCGAACATCACGGGACACAGAGCCACAGTAATTACTGATGGGTTATATAGGTATCACTGGTGATTGGACACGGGCACACCCTATCAGGAAGTTCAACCCCCTATATAATCCCTCCCCCTTGCAGGGATACCTCAGTTTTTACGCCAGTGTCTTAGGTGATGGACGTGTAAAGATGTCCTGTGCTGAGCTCCAAAGGGAATATCCTAAGATCCTATACTGGGGCAAGCCAGGCGAACCGGATCCATTCAAAGTGTCTTTTCATGGCCGAATTGAATGGTACCCGGGCCTCGTGTCCGAAGAAACGAGGTTTTACCCGTAATGCTTCTCTTTTTAGAGAGCTGGACCCCGCAGATCAGAAAATGGCTTTAAACTTCCTAATTTCTGGCGAGGTGCTTTACTGTCCCAGAACTGTTGGATCCCCCTACTGATTGGGGCCCCAGTCTCTGACGGTTTTTTCAAACGGAGCCCACCGTGAGAGGTGAAGATTGGGTCTGTGTAAACAGCACCCTGCGGCTGGATAAGGTAAGAGGAGATTCCACAGAATTTTTGAGTTCTAGTGGCTTTTCTCCTTTAAGGTAAATGCATGCTATGCCTATTGTGACCACCGGGGGCTGCCAAGAGCACAAACCTACACATGCTGAATGTCTGTCTCAGGTGTTGTAATCGCTGTGTATGTCCCAGCGTATCAAGCAGGCTGCAAGCAGGTAAGGTGGATGGGGGGATTTCTCATGTTTGAATGTTCCCCCCCAGGCTAGAGAGGGGCCACAGGGGTCTAGAAAGTGGTTATACCACCCGGGCTCTGTGGCCTAATGGCCACCATCTCTGAAGATAGCCGTTCAGGCAAATCTTGTTACCAGTCTCCCTCCTTCCCCCCCCCCCATCCCCAGCCTTTTCTCCAGAGCATGACAGGAGAGTCGGCAGTGCGGGAAGCGCTCGTTTTTTTTCAAAACTCGAGGGGGGGGGGGCGGTAGAGGAGGGGGCGGGATGTCAGCACAGAGTGTTTAGACTCCCACTCAGGCCAGCTGCAGGCTATTAGAGGCACTCTGTACAGGTGCACTCAGCCTTCTGAGAGACACAGAGCTGACGGTCGCATGTAAGGTGGGACACAGGCATTCTCCTAGGCAGCATTTACTGAAGTAACACCAGACTGAGCATTGGGTAGCAAGGCTTTTAGCCAGACTACATCGCTCAGCGGACAGTGTTCATTTGTATACCTCACACCTTGTTGCTTTGCACTATGGGTAGAAGAGGTTCAAGCACCCCAGGAACCAGAGACACTAGGGGATCTCGTTCAGGTTCTGAGGGCCCCCTGTCGGCAGCATCCTTCCCCCCTAAAGATGGACCAGGGACGGCTAGCCAGGGAGAGCCATCGGGGTCAGGGGCTACACCTGCTTCTGGCACTTCAGCCCCTGTATATATTACACAAGAGGTTTTTTCCTCAACCATTAATGGTCTAGAGGAAAGATTAATGGCCGTGATTACGTCTTCACTCAGTGGAAGAAAACGCACTAGGCTTTCCTCTGTTCCCCAAGACCCTCAGACAGAGGAGCTCTGGGATAAAGGAGATGAATCCCTTTCAGAGGATCGGGATGGGATGGATGATTCCTCTTCGGAGGATTCAGGTGGAGAGGGACCCTCTGCGACTTCCCAAGAGGAGAAAGTCTTAGTGCAGATCCTCACTGGATTGGTCCGCTCCACATTTAAGTTGCCCATACCTGAAACTGCTAAAGAATCCTCTTCTGCTTTGGGGTCACTGAAACCTTTCCAAGCAGCACATGCTTTTCCTGTTCATACTTTACTTGAAAAGCTTATTTATTCTGAGTGGGATCACCCAGACAAACGTTTTTTTCCGCCGAGAAAGTTTTCAACACTTTATCCGATGGAAGAAAAGTTTATTTAAATGTGGGGAATTCCGGCTATTGATGCCGCCATTTCCTCAATAAATAATAGCCTGACTTGTCCTGTAGACAATGCTCAGATGCTCAGGGATCCTGTAGATAAAAGGATGGAATCCCTATTGAAGGATGTTTTCTCCTTAGCAGGATTAGTGGCCCAACCTGCAATAGCAGCGATTGGAGTCTGTCAATACTTAAGAGACCATGTTAAGCAGGTCATCAAAGTATTACCTGAACAGCAGGCCCAGGGGTTTGCTAACCTTCCAGCGGCCTTATGCTTTGTGGTTGACGCCATTAGATATTCTATCGTGCAAACCTCCCGTCTTTTACTGGGGTTGGTGCATATACGTAGAATCCTATGGTTGAAAAATTGGTCAGCCGAAGCACCATGTAAGAAGCTACTGGCTGGGTTTCCATTTCGTGGTGCAAGGTTGTTTGGAGAGGACTTGGATAACTATATCAAGAGAACCTCTTGTGGGAAAAGCACTCTCTTACCTGTCAAGAAGAAGAGTAAGCGTCCCTCTTTCAAACGGACTCTTTCCCCAGCGCCGGGGGCTTCAGCCTCCAGGCAGTCTCGACGGCTGCCTCCATCGGGGTCCAGAGACAAGAGTCAACCCCAGGGACAAAAGAAGTCCTGGGGAAAGAAGCCTACTAGGCAAAACACTAAGACCTCTGCATGAGGGGGCGCCCCCGCTCACTCGAGTGGGGGGAAGACTGCGACAATTCTCAGAGCTCTGGCAGGAGGACTTCCAGGACAGATGGGTAGTCTCCACGGTAACCTTAGGGTACAAGCTGGAGTTTCAGGAATTCCCTTCTCCTCGGTTCCTCAGATCAAATGTTCCCAGAGACCCAGAGAAGAAGCAGTCGCTCCTTCTAGCGTTAGAGCGACTTTTGTCGCAGGAGGTCATTATGATAGTTCCCGCAAAGGACCAGGGATTGGGCTTCTATTCCAACCTTTTTACGGTCCAAAAGCCAAATGGGGATGTCAGGCCCATTTTGGACTTAAGGGATCTGAACCGATTCCTAAGGATTCAATCCTTCCGCATGGAATCAATTCGAACAGTAGTTCCCACCCTGCAGGGAGGAGAATTTCTGGCATCAATAGACATCAGAGATGCATATCTGCATGTGCCCATTTTTCCTGCTCATCAGAAGTTTCTGCGCTTCGAGGTAGGAGGGCGCCATTTCCAGTTTATGGCTCTGCCCTTTGGGATAGCCACTGCACCTCGAGTGTTCACAAAGATCTTGGCTCCTCCTCTGGCCAGATTAAGGGCTCAGGGTATAGCTGTCATAGCATACCTAGACGACCTGCTCTTGATAGACCGGTTGGTAGCCTCTTTGAATGGAAACTTGAGGACCACGGTCAGGTATCTAGAACACCTGGGTTGGATCCTCAACTTAGAAAAGTCTTTCCTAAAACCAGTAAGAAGACTGGAATATTTAGGTCTGATTATACATACAAGCCAGGAGAAAATATTTCTACCCCAGGCAAAGATCACTGCTTTGAGAGAGCTGATTCTGACAGTAAGGACCAAGAAGGGTCCCTCAGTCCGCCTTTGTATGAGGCTACTAGGGAAGATGGTGTCTTCATTCGAAGCAGTTCCCTATGCTCAGTTTCACTCAAGAATGCTGCAACACAGTATTCTGTCGACCTGGAACAAGAAGGTTCAGGCATTAGACTTTCCGATGCACCTGTCGCATGCGGTGCGTCAGAGCCTCAATTGGTGGCTCATACCCGAAAACCTGCAGAAGGGGAAATCCTTTCTACCGGTTACCTGGACGGTGGTAACAACAGATGCCAGTCTGTCAGGTTGGGGAGCAGTTCTGGAACAGGCTGCGGTCCAAGGAGTATGGTCCAAGACAGAGAGGACCTTACCCATCAACATTCTGGAGATCCGGGCGATACATCTAGCTCTAAAAGCCTGGACTATCAGGCTACAGGGTTGTCCGGTCAGGATCCAGTCCGACAATGCCACAGCAGTGGCTTATGTCAATCATCAGGGAGGCACCCGGAGCCGAGCTGCTCAAAAAGAGGTGAACCAGATCTTAGTCTGGGCAGAGATGCATGTGCCATGCATATCGGCAGTTTTCATCCCGGGAATAGAGAATTGGCAGGCGGACTATCTAAGTCGCCAGCAGTTACTTCCAGGGGAATGGTCTCTGCATCCCGACGTCTTTTGGGCCATATGCCAAAGATGGGGGGTTCCAGATGTAGATCTCTTTGCATCCCGATTCAACAAAAAGATAGACAGATTTGTGGCAAGGACAAAAGATCCTCTTGCATGCGGGA
The DNA here is from genome assembly GCF_042186555.1 of Aquarana catesbeiana. Lineage (NCBI taxonomy): Eukaryota > Metazoa > Chordata > Amphibia > Anura > Ranidae > Aquarana > Aquarana catesbeiana. The sequence continues at coordinate 797,256,747 of NC_133325.1, forward strand.
CGGATGCGTTGGTGATTCCATGGCATCGGTTCTCACTGATTTACGCATTCCCGCCTATTCTGCTACTACCACGACTCCTTCGCAGGATCAGGCAGGAAAGGAAGTCGGTACTTCTGGTGGCCCCCGCTTGGCCCAGAAGGACTTGGTATGCAGAAATAGTAAGGATGACGGTAGGTTCCCCGTGGACACTACCGGAACGCCCAGACCTGTTATCTCAAGGTCCAGTGTTCCATCCTGCCTTACAAACGATAAATTTGACGGTTTGGCTATTGAGACCCACGTTCTGAAGAGTCGTGGGCTCTCAGGTCCTGTCATATCTACCTTGATTAATGCAAGGAAGCCAGCTTCCAGGATGATTTATCATAGAGTCTGGAAAGCTTATATAACCTGGTGTGAATCCAGAGGTTGGCATCCCAGGAAATATGTCATAGGTAGAATCCTTGATTTTCTACAGATGGGATTAGAGATGAAGCTGGCCTTGAGTACCATCAAGGGCCAGGTCTCTGCTTTATCAGTATTATTTCAGCGGCCACTTGCTTCGCATTCTTTGGTCCGAAACTTTATGCAGGGGGTGATGCGTCTTAATCCTCCGGTTAAAGCGCCCCTAAACCCCTGGGACTTGAATTTGGTCCTGGCTGTGTTACAGAAACGGCCTTTTGAACCAATAAGTCAGATTCCTTTGGTCTTGTTGACAAGGAAATTAATTTTTCTGGTGGCCATCTCTTCTGCTAGAAGAGTATCAGAATTAGCAGCTCTTTCCTGTAAGGAGCCTTATTTGATTATACACAAGGATAGAGTGGTACTACGCCCTCATCCTAGTTTTTTACCGAAGGTGGTTTCTGATTTTCATTTAAACCAAGACATTGTTCTACCTTCCTTTTTTCCAGATCCCTGTTCTCCGGAAGAGAGATCTCTACATTCGTTGGATGTAGTAAGAGCAGTTAAGGCCTATCTAGGGGCAACTACTCAGATCCGCAAGACGGATGTTTTGTTTGTGCTGCCAGAGGGTCCCAATAGAGGACAGGCAGCGTCAAAAGCTACCATTTCTAAATGGATTCGACAGTTGATCATTCAAGCTTACGGTTTGAAACAGAAGATTCCTCCGTTTCAGATCAGGGCACATTCCACAAGGGCTATTGGTGCTTCTTGGGCAGTGCATCACCGGGCCTCTATGGCTCAAATCTGCAAGGCCACAACCTGGTCTTCAGTCCATACATTCACCAGATTCTATCAGGTGGATGTGAGAAGGCATGAGGATATCGCCTTTGGGCGTAGTGTGCTGCAGGCAGCAGTACAGGGTCCTCAGGTCTGATTGCACCCTACTTGGTCGTGGTTCCCCCCCCCTCAGGTACCATTGCTCTGGGACATCCCATCAGTAATTACTGTGGCTCTGTGTCCCGTGATGTTCGAGAAAGAAAATAGGATTTTTTAAAACAGCTTACCTGTAAAATCCTTTTCTTTCGAAGGACATCACGGGACACAGAGGTCCCACCCCTCTTCTAATACACTATATTGCTTGGCTACAAAACTGAGGTATCCCTGCAAGGGGGAGGGATTATATAGGGGGTTGAACTTCCTGATAGGGTGTGCCAGTGTCCAATCACCAGTGATACCTATATAACCCATCAGTAATTACTGTGGCTCTGTGTCCCGTGATGTCCTTCGAAAGAAAAGGATTTTACAGGTAAGCTGTTTTAAAAAATCCTATTTTTTTTTTTCTTATTTTTTTTTTTTTTAATCAAATTTATTTTAATAAAATGCTTTTGGAATACAAATCTATCTATAGATAGTTTTTTCTATTTAAGATACATTAATAATTTTAGTTTATTCTGCATCAAACTTTCTTTATGTAGCATGAGGCTGTGTATTCTGCAATATTTACTTTTTTGGTAAACTCATTCAGTGAATCCAAGCTCTGCAAGCTGAGAAAACATGCACTGCATTAATGCATTCACACAATTTCACAGTAACCACGAGATAATACAACGCTCAGGAATATTCTTTTATCCCATTGTTTTGCAAATCTTTGTACACTACAAACTGTACGATTGACTCGGTTCTGATATCACTGTTTTATTAACCTGACAGCTTATTCTAAATAGGAAACCTTCATTTTGTTTGCAAATTTTAAAGATTCTAACTCCCAGCAAGAATAAGTCCTTAAGCATTTAAAGAGCACCTGTCATTTCAGATCCATCATGGCAGCGCCTGTTAGCGGGCATCCACTCACCTGCTGCCGCCACGTCCCTCACCTTGTTGTGTCACTGCCACATCACCAGCCGTCCCATTAAAGTGAATGGGACTGTCGGTGAGCCAACAGCGGGTCAGAGGAGGAGCCAACAGCGGGTCAGAGGAGGAGCCAACAGCGGGTCAGAGGAGGAGCCAACAGCGGGTCAGAGGAGGAGCCAACAGCGGGTCAGAGGAGGAGCCAACAGCGGGGTCAGAGGAGGAGCCGCTGCGGGACAGAGATGACAGTTGCTCTTTAAAAATTATGATTCAAATTGTGTTGATTTAAATCGAGCCTTTTTAATAGTGATTTAAATCGACTTGATTTAAATATAATCCACCCTGATATTACTTTTTTTTTTTCCTCGCATTGCATTCTCCCGAATAGGGAGACTCTCGATTACAAAAGCTTTTGTTTAGATATGTTGGGTTCTATGTATGGACATGTTTTCAGGTATTATGACCCTCTAGGATACCTCAGTTATTTTTAGACTTTTTTTTTTCCCCTGGGACATCACACGTGAACCTTGCTTTTGTTTTTTGCTTTGTTCATTACACAATGTAACCATCTAACTGCTGACTTCATATGTTGGAGTGTATATTAATAAACTTTTTCTAAAACAAAAAAAAAAAGCATACTAGATAGGGGGTCGACCTATTATCGGTGCAGCCGATATTCACTTTTTTTGAAGCATCGGTCACAAAACTTACCGATTTTTTTTTTTTTTTTTTTTTTTTTGCTTCAAAGGGTTGTACCGGGGTGATGCCGGCAGCTTCAGACATCACCCCCAGTACCGTAATTTAGAGCGGACGGCCGGCTTTCTTGTAATAACCGATGCGGCTCAGCAGCCGCTCAGCTGTTATTGCAAGCAGCGGGAGGGGGACGTCCCGCTGCCTTTCGCTGCTCGCCCGGACTCACCCGTCTTACCGGGAGACCCAAGCCACCAGCTGGCCAGAAGACCCAAACAAAGCATCTGATTTTTTCAGGTCTCTGATCTAGTAACCTGATCTAGTAAACTATCTAAAAAAATAGAAAGTATTCAAAAAGGTCGATCTTGACGTTTTGAATACTTTCAAGTGCAGAGGAGGGGTTTGGGGTCTTATAGACCCCCGATCCCTCCATAAAGAGTACCTGTCACGCAGGGCCAGTGCTACCACTAGGCATCCGCCTAGGACGCACTGCTGCCTAGGGTGCCCGGCCACTGGTGTTCCTACTCTCTTCTCTCTGCAGCAAGCAACGAAGTCTCAGCATCAGCAGGCAGCCGCCACTCCGTTCGCACATAGTGTCAGAGGTGCAGCGGCGGCGGAGTACTGTGTCTGTGTCCCGACTCCCGAATGAATGGAAGCAAGCAAACATTCATTGATGGGCACTGGTAGGCTGCATTGATGGGCACTGGTAGGCTGCATTGATGGGCACTGGTAGGCTGCATTTGATGTGCGCTGGTGAGGCTGCACTTGATGAGTGCTGGTGAGGCTGCATTTGATGGGCGCTTCATTAAAAAGGTGGGGGGGTATACATGGGCAGGGCAAAGGGAGTGGAGTCAAAATTGGGTTTCGCCTAGGGTGTCAAAAATTCTTGCACCAGCCCTGCTGTCAAGTGCCTATTATGTGTACATTCCTTGTGACAGCAATACAAGTGATTAGATTTAATTTTTTTTTAAAGGGACGATGTTAAAAATAAATAAGAAAAAAAAATGTATATATTTATTTTAAAGCGTGCTCGTGCAACAAAGAAAACGCATACGGTGCATATGAAAACTACATATGTAAATGTAGTTCAAATCACACATGTGAGGTATCGCCGCAATCATGAGAGTGAGAGCAAGAATTCTAGCAAGAGACCTCCTTTGTAACTCCAACCTGGTAACCATTACATTTTTTTTAAAGCATCGCCTATGGAGATTTTTAAGTATCGTAGTTTGCCGCCATTCCACGAGTGTGCGCAATTTCAAAGCGTGACATGTTGTCTATTTACTCGGCGTAACATCATCCTTTCACATTATACAAAAACATTGGGCTAACTTTTCTGTTTTTTTGTTTTTTTAAATTCATGAATGTGTCTTTTTTTTTTTTTTTTTTTTTTTTTTTTTTTTGCTGCGCAAATACCGTGTGACATAAAAAAATTTGCAATGATCACCGTTTTATTCTTTAGGGTCTCTGCTAAAAAAAAAAATATAATGTTTCGGGGGTTCTAAACTAATTTTTTAGCAAAAAATATGGATTTTAACTTGTAAGCAGCAAATGTCAGAAATGGGCTTAGGCATGAAAGGGTTCATTTTCTGGCTAAAGTTCAGTGATTAAAAAAAAAAAAAAATGTAAAAGGACAGTGTAAAAATAAAAAAATTAAATGTACAGAATATCGGCACATTATATCGGCCTGAGAGGTGGCCGAAAAATCGGTATCGTATCAGCACTGAAAAATAATATCGATTGATCCCTGATACTAGATTTTGGAGGACTGCCATGTGACTTTTATTTTTGTCAGGAGAGACACTTATAGCTTTTTCGGGTTATTTGGTTTTGATGTGTCTGGTTTCATAAAGTTAGACTTTTTACATGTTGTATTCTACGTTGCAGGAAAAAAGATGGCAGCACTGTTGGCTCGCAGAACGAAGTTCAGATTGTGGGGATGAGCGCCACCCTACCCAACCTCGGCTTGCTGGCCGCCTGGCTCAACGCAGAGCTCTATCACACCGATTTCCGACCTGTGCCGCTAAAGGAACACGTCAAAATTGGCAGAACTGTGTTTGATTCCACCATGACTCCCGTGCGAGAGTTTGAGCCCCTGATCCAGGTGAAGGTAAGAACAGGTGTCTGGAGCGGGGGGGGGGGAACAATCTATATAGATGGGAATTGGGTTAAATTCCTTGTTACATTTATTTATTTTCCAGGTTCATAGGTTTACCCTTTCAGATACAATGATTAAAACAAGACACAAGTAGTATAGTAATAAAAGAGATTTATTTAAAGCGGAGTTCCACCGAAAAGTGGAACTTCCGCTTTAAGGGAAGTGACCCCCTGACATGCCACATTTAGCATGTCATATTTTTTTTGGGGGGGGGGTCGGATACCCTCTTTTTTTTAGAGGATCCCAGCTCCCACTTTCTCCCGGCACACCGCGGCACCGAAAGGGAGATCACCTCTCCCCCCTCTCTCTCGGCAATCATCACAGGTCCCATATGATTTCCCGTCCAGTCACGGCACAAGGCTCGCGCATGCGCAGTGGGTGCCCGGCTGTGAAGTCACAGCCGGGCGCCCACAGTTACAATGCCGGTGCCGCAGAGAGGAGGGGGAGACAAGCGGGGCTTCATGCGCCCGCATCGCTGGACCCTGGGACAGGTAAGTGTCCGATTATTAAAAGTCAGCAGCTGCAGCATTTGTAGCTGCTGACTTTTATTGATTTTTTTTTTTTTTTTTTTTAAGCAGAACTCCGCTTTAACTGTGGTTACCCACTTGCCCTCCGGAAGGTTTACCCCCCCCCCCCCCTTCACCTTCATGACCAGGCCATTTTTTGCGATCTGGCACTGCGTTACTGCTGTACATAAATTCAATTTATGCCATTTTTTTGCATAGAGCTTTCTTTTGGTGGTATTTGCTCACCTCTTCTTTTTTTTTTTTTTTTTTTTTTTTGCGCTATAAACAAAAAAAGGTCGAAAATTTTGCAAAAAATATAAAAATAGTATTTTTTACTTTCTGCTATAAAACCAATCAATAAAATCCACTAAAAAATTTTTACAAATCCAAATTTCTTCATCAATTTAGGCCAATATGTATTCTGCTACATATTTTTGGTAGAAAAAAAAAATCCCAATAAGTGTATATTGATTTGGTTTGTGCAAAAGTTATATATCACAAACTATGGTATAGATACAGGGATTTTTTTTTTTTTTATACTAGAAATGGCAGTTATCGGCGCTTTAGTGCCGGTTCACACAGGGGCGACTTGTCAGGCGACTTAGCCGCCTGACAAGTCGCGCTCCGTTCTGTACTATGGAACTGTTCTAATAGGAGCGACGCAAGTCGCTCCGACTTAGAAAAAGGTTCCTGTACTACTTTGGGGGCGACTTGAGGTGACTTGCATAGACTTCTATACAGAAGTCGTTTTGCAAGTCGCCGTGGAAGTCGTGTGCAGGTCGCCTCGGTGAGGCGACCTGCAAGTCGTGCCGCCCCTGTGTGAACCGGGGCTTATAGCGGGACTGCATTATTGCAGAGGATCATCTGACAGCAACTGACAATTAGCAGACCTCCAGCTGTTGCAGAACTACAAGTCCCATGAGGCAGAGCAAGACTCTGAGAGCCACAAGCATGACATCCAGAGGCAGAGGCATGATGGGACTTGTAGTTTTGCAACAGCTGGAGGTCCGCTAATTACATTTCCCTGGTATAGATACAGGGATTTTTTTTTTTTAATATTAGAAATGGCGGTGATCGGTGCTTTATAGCGGGACAGCATTATTGCAGCGGAGAATTTGACAGCAACTGACACTTTGTGGGAACCAGTGACGCTAATACAGTGATCAGTGCTAAAACTATACACTGTCACTGTACTAATGACTAGGGCTGAAACTACTAATCGATTATGAAATTAATCATTTACTATTTTCATTAATCGGCCAGTAACATAATGGGGTTAAAAAAGCTAAAATTAGCCCTATATAGTACAAAAAGAGCAAATCTCTACTGTAAATATTACTTTCACTGTTGCACAGTAAAAAAAAACGAATTATTATTATTTTTTTTTTTAACTCCATTATGTTACTAAATGTCTTAGGCCTGGTTCCTACCCATGTGTTTTTTGGTGCTTTTTGCAGAAATGCACTACAGTTCATTTAACGTTCACATCTATGCTTTTTTCAGCTGCTGTGTATTTGGAAAGGGTCAAGGACCTTTTTCAATACAAAACTGTGCTTTTTTGGTTCAATATACTTCAATGGAGAAGCTGCAGAAAACCATGTAATATTACAGTTCTGTTTGAAAATCTGCAAAACAGTCTAGAACTTTTTTTTTTCTTTAAATAAAAAAATTTGATCGGAGTCCAGATTCAACCTCTAATAGTATATAGAGTATATCTCTTCTGTCTGTTATTCTCAGAGTGGATTAAAGATTTTACTCCCTAACCATATAGTTGGTCATTTATATTTACCCCTGCGTATAAAGATATTTAGGAATAAATTGCCTTTTTTTAAACTTCACATATTAACTAAATTATACACCACACTTTTTAAGGTTATTAACCAATTAATCGTTTAATCGAAACCATAATCGGCCAACTAATCGATTATGAAAATAATCGTTAGTTTCAGCCCTACTAATGACACTGGCTGGTAAAGGGGTTAAACCTCTAGGGCAGGGATATGCAATTAGCGGACCTCTAGCTGTTGCAAAACTACAACTCCCATCATTCCTCTGCCTCTGGGTGTCATGCTTGTGGCTGTCAGAGTCTTGCTATGCCTCATGGGACTTGTAGTTCCGCAACAGCTGGAGGTCCGCTAATTGCATATCCCTGATCTAGGGCGATCAAAGGGATAAATATGTGTCTAACCCGTGTTTTGGTGTACTGTATGTGGCCTTTTTTCTAAGAGCCCTCTCACACTGGGGCCGCTCCGCGTCAGCTAAAAATAGTGATGCTTTATCGTTGTTTTTAGCGGTGCTATTCGGCCGCTAGCGGGGCGCTTTTACCCCGCCCCCGCTAGTGGCCGAAGAAAGTGTTAAAAGCACTGTTGCCGAAGAGCTTTTCAGGCGCTTCGGCAGCGCTACCCATGCATTCCAATGGGCAGAGGCGGTGAAGGTGTGGTGTATAGACCGCTCCTCCACCACCCCCAAAAATGCTGCTTGCCCCTCGGGCTCTCACACTGGGGCTGCAGGGGAGGCATTTTTCAGGCGCTTTACAGGCACTATTTTTAGCCCAAAAGTGCCTGAAAAACGCCTCCAGTGTGAAAGGGGTCTTGGATGTGATGGATTTTATTTGAAATATATTCCATCACATCGCCGCTGTCAGGACTGAGCTCTGCCTGGTTTACATAGGCAGACGTCTGTCTTGTGTGGGTGCCGGTGGACATCCATTGTCCGGCACCCACTGATCGCTTCCGCGGTGACTAATCACAGCAGAAGCAGCACACCCCGTGTGTGTGTGTGTGTGTGTGTATATCTGTCTCTGTCTCTCTCTCTCTCTCTCTCTCTCTCTCTCTCTCTATCTATCATATCTCTATCATATCTCTATCTCTCTATCATATCTCTATCTCTCTATCATATCTCTATCTCTCTATCTCTCTATCATATCTCTATCTCTCTATCATATCTCTATCATATCTCTATCATATCTCTATCTCTCTATCATATCTCTATCTCTCTATCATATCTCTATCTCTCTATCTCTCTATCATATCTCTATCTCTCTATCATATCTCTATCTCTCTATCTCTCTATCATATCTCTATCTCTCTATCATATCTCTATCTCTCTATCATATCTCTATCTCTCTATCATATCTCTATCTCTCTATCTCTCTATCATATCTCTATCTCTCTATCATATCTCTATCATATCTCTATCATATCTCTATCATATCTCTATCATATCTCTATCTCTCTATCATATCTCTATCATATCTCTATCATCTCTATCATATCTCTATCATCTCTATCATATCTCTATCATATCTATCATATCTCTATCTCTCTATCATATCTCTATCATATCTCTATCTCTCTATCATATCTCTATCTCTTTATCATATCTCTATATCTCTATCATATCTCTATCATATCTATCATATCTCTATCTCTCTATCATATCTCTATCTCTCTATCATATCTCTATCTCTCTATCATATCTCTATCATATCTCTATCATATCTATCATCTCTCTATCTCTTTATCATATCTCTATATCTCTATCATATCTCTATCATATCTATCATCTCTCTATCTCTCTATCATCTCTCTATCATCTCTCTATCATCTCTCTATCACATCTCTATCACATCTCTATCACATCTCTATCACATCTCTATCACATCTCTATCATCTCTCTATATCTCTATCATCTCTATCATATCTCTATCTCCTAGATAGATAGATATAGTGGTCGGCAACTGGTTAAACCAACATAGTTTATTATCATAACTAATACCAAGTTCCTTGTAAATCAATAATGGATATACATTCGTATTACAGGAATGTAGTTTAGAGGAGTAAGGACAGCCTGGAGGGGTGGGGGGGGGGATAGCCTGGAGCAGGATAGGCAGTGCAGAGGGAAGAGTAGTCCAGAGATGTGATTGTAGTATGGAAGAGTAAGGACAGTTTGGAGGGGAAGGGGAGGATAGCCTGGAGGTGGCTGGAGCAGGGTAGGCCATAAAGGGGGGAGGGGGGGGGAGGCGTATGGAGGGTTAAGGAGAGCCTGCAGCTTCATATACTTTTATATTCTCAGTAAAAAAAAAAAAAAAAAACAGAAATCCTGGAAAAAAAAACTATGCCAATCTTTGAATTTAGGACAGAATATACGCTACATTTTGGAACAGATTTTTGTAGATCTATAGATATGAAGATTTCTGTGCCTGATGTGACCCCGCCATGTCTTTTTTTTTTTTTTTTTCTGCAGGGTGACGAGGATCACATTGCCAGCCTGTGTTATGAGACGATACGAGAAGGTCACGCCATCCTGATCTTCTGTCCTTCCAAGAACTGGTGCGAGAAGCTGGCGGACACCATCGCCCGAGAGTTCTACAACCTCTATCAGAGGGCCTGGCAGGAAAAGGCAGGTGAGCTGGTGATGTCTGCATGGTAAGAACTGCAGCTTATAGCAAGGAGTTGATAGTTTGGTATTGTTGCCCCTCTCCTCCGCTTATTAGGGCTGCTATTAGAAATCACGGGGTCCCATGCTGCCTACCTGACAGGCCCCCCCCCCCCCCCACCAGCCGGAAAAGACTGAGGACATAGATTCATCAGTCCCTTTTCTCTGTAGCCTCAGCTGCACAGATGAATGAATTGGAAGCGCTCTGAGGTTTCTTGCTCATTCACAAACTGAAGCATAGTAAACAGTTTACTATGCTTCAGTAATGAACGGACAAAAGAGTTATTGGTACCGATCACTCACTTTGTTCATTCAGGGCTAATAGATTTTATATTCACCAACCCCCCCGCTCTCCATCCTGAAACACCCCCCTGTGTACCCGCAGCAGCTGTCGGCATGAGAGGAGGGAAGCCAGGCCAGCAGGGGGGCCCAGACGGCAGATGCAAGAGGCGCATGTGCTAGAACCAATCCCCCAAAAGCCCCGAGGAAGGAGATGCTGGCAGTGTTGCAGTGGGAGGCAAAAGAGGATTGGTCTCCGCAATAAGCGTAGAGCCGGCCCTCCTGATCAGCAGGTGCCCAGGCCCCCCTTTTGAACTGATGGGGCCCAGTACAGGAGGTAAGGCTGTGTACTGCCTTGTCAGCAGCCTTGCCTGCGCTGGTCACATGACTGTGTGATGGAGGCACAAAGGAGGACTACTTATTGTATTATGTGGAGCAATGGTGATGCTGTAATAATCTTATTAGGGTTACTCCTGGTAGCTGAGCACAGATGGTATGTTTAGTACTAATACTAATATTTAACAAAATACAGACATAATATTCTTTTGCTGGTTAATATAAGGTGCGGTTTATGGCCACTTTATTCAGGTCATCTCACTAGTGCTGGGTCCACAATATCTCTTTGACTTCAGAACAACCTGAGTTCTTTGCTGCGTGGATTCAGCCAGCTGCTGGAAACGTCCCCTAGGGATCCAAGCTGACCTGATAGCTGTGAATCTCATGTTCCACCTCATCCTATGGCATCATGTTGTCTACATCAAATCTGACCCTCCATCTTCATTTCACAGAATTATTATTTTTTTGTTGGTTAAGATAATCTTTATTCAGTGATAGTCATCTGGTACCCACCCCCCGTCTCATGCTCCTGTTCTTAGCTGAGAGGTGTGGTCTGCTGGCAGTGTACCCGCTCCCTTCTGCACTTGGCCCCGCCCCCTTCTGCACTTGGCCCCGTCCCCCCTTTTGGCCCATTTCCCCTTCTGCGCTTGGCCCCGTTTCCCCTTCTGCGCTTGGCCCCGTTTCCCCTTCTGCGCTTGGCCCCGTTTCCCCTTCTGCGCTTGGCCCCGTTTCCCCTTCTGCGCTTGGCCCCGTTTCCCCTTCTGCGCTTGGCCCCGTTTCCCCTTCTGCGCTTGGCCCCGTTTCCCCTTCTGCGCTTGGCCCCTTTCCCCTTCTGCGCCTGGCCCCGTTTCCCCTTCTGCGCCTGGCCCCGTTTCCCCTTCTGCGCCTGGCCCCGTTTCCCCTTCTGCGCTTGGCCCCGTTTCCCCTTCTGCGCTTGGCCCCGTTTCCCCTTCTGCGCCTGGCCCCGTTTCCCCTTCTGCGCCTGGCCCCGTTTCCCCTTCTGCGCTTGGCCCCATCCCCCCTTTTGGCCCCGTTCCCCTTCTGCGCTTGGCCCCGTCCCCCCTTTTGGCCCCGTTCCCCTTCTGCGCTTGGCCCCGTCCCCCCTTTTGGCCCCGTTCCCCTTCTGCGCTTGGCCCCGTCCCCCCTTTTGGCCCCGTTCCCCTTCTGCGCTTGGCCCCGTCCCCCCTTTTGGCCCTGTTCCCCTTCTGCACTTGGCCCCGTCCCCCCTTTTGGCCCCGTTTCCCCCTTCTGCACTTGGCCACGCCCCCTTCTGCACTTGGCCCGATATCTGTATGTTGATGTTGTCATGAGCGATTATCTGAGCATTCAGACATTTTACGAATCCAGCCATCCAGAAATGTCCTTGACATTAAAGATGACGTTTATTCTGTGTATATTTTGACTTCACCGCCCACCTCTCCACCTCATCCAATCAGAGAATGCTTTGCATTCATTTAAAAGAATGCAAAGCATTCTCAAAATGGCGCTCATGCCAAGTAGCCGACCTATACAGTGATTTCCTTCTTCCAGGGGCATCAGCCAGGTGTGGTGTATATATGTAGGTTACATTGGTCCAAGGTGGAGCAATGTAACTATGTACAAATATGCTGTGCATGTAATTATTCTTTAACCACTTGCCGACTTCCCACCTTACATTTTACTGCGGGCGGACGGCATGTACAGACAAAGCGACGTGCCCATACGTTGAACTAAACCTCATCACTCTGCATCCATTATGTACTGAGTTGCAGCCTTATGATATGTTAATTAACTTTTTTGCATTCATGAGCGGGTGCACCTAATACATTTGGCCTCCGAATATCAAGTTTCAACTATTACTGGTGATTTATTTATTTTTTATTTATTTTTTTTAAACATGTAACAGGAAGAATAATCTGGGGGATGTATTCTTTGGGTTACCCAATTTAATGAACATTGTCCTCCTTATCCTGCTGTTTTACTGCATCTTTATCTCTATTTTCTCCACTAGATGGCAGCAGAACACCACAAAGTATTCCAGCTACAGTCTTATGGCCAAATATTGAGAGTAATGATGACCAAAGCTGGCCATAGACAGGTAGATGGGGTTTTTTTTGTTCAGGAGAACAACAAAAAAATAGATTCCTCTCTCCACATATTTAAAGTGGATGAAGGAATGCCCCCTGCTGGGACATTGTATTATTACAGAGGGATCTGCTGCTGTCAGAATAGTGATCGGCAGCTGAAGCCACTGATCAGTGTAAGTTGTCCAGCATGTCTATATGACAGAAGTCGATGAAACAAGCAACTGATGTGGAGCAGGTACAGCCACACACTGATCGAAGATCGGCCTGCTTTCCATTCATCTATGGTCAGCTTAAGTCCATCCGAAAGATAATCTCACCACACCACCATTTATAATCGTACTATGTCCATTGTTATTCTCTAATTTACACAGCTGTATTCTACATGATCTAATCTTCTCTTCTCCTCGTTTTCCCGCTTTTCTTCTTCACTCATTTTTCTAATTCCCTTCTCATTTTTCCACTTCTTCTCTTTTCCCCTTCTCCACTTTTTGCCTCTTCTTTCTTCTTCTTCCTTCTTCTTTCTACTTTCTTCCTCTCCCCTTTCTTTCTTCCTCTCCCCTTTCTTTCTTCTTCTTTTCTCCCCTTTTTTCCCCTCTTTCTTCTTCTTTTCTCCCCTTTTTTTCCCCTCTTTCTTCTTCTTTTCTCCCCTTTTTTTCCCCTCTTTCTTCTTCTTTTCTCCCCCTTTTTTTCCCTCTTTCTTCTTCTTTTCTCCCCCTTTTTTCCCTCTTTCTTCTTCTTTTCTCCCCCTTTTTTTCCCTCTTTCTTCTTCTTTTCTCCCCCTTTTTTCCCTCTTTCTTCTTCTTTTCTCCCCCTTTTTTTCCCTCTTTCTTCTTCTTTTCTCCCCTTTTTTCCCCCCTCTTTCTTCTTCTTTTCTCCCCCTTTTTTCCCCTCTTTTTTCTTCTTTTCTCCCCCTTTTTTCCCCTCTTTTTTCTTCTTTTCTCTCCCTTTTTTTCCCCTCTTTCTTCTTCTTTTCTCCCCCTTTTTCCCCTCTTTCTTCTTCTTTTCTCCCCCTTTTTCCCCTCTTTCTTCTTCTTTTCTCCCCCTTTTTCCCCTCTTTCTTCTTCTTTTCTCCCCCTTTTTCCCCTCTTTCTTCTTCTTTTCTCCCCCTTTTTTTCCCCCTCTTCTTCTTTTCTCCCCCTTTTTTCCCCTCTTTCTTCTTCTTTTCTCCCTCTTTTTTTCCCCTCTTTCTTCTTCTTTTCTCCCCCTTTTTTTCCCCTCTTTCTTCTTCTTCTTTTCTCCCCCTTTTTTTCCCCTCTTTCTTCTTCTTCTTTTCTCCCCCTTTTTTTCCCCTCTTTCTTCTTCTTCTTTTCTCCCCCTTTTTTTCCTCCTCTTTCTTCTTCTTCTTTTCTCCCCCTTTTTTTCCTCCTCTTTCTTCTTCTTCTTTTCTCCCCCTTTTTTTCCCCTCTTTCTTCTTCTTCTTTTCTCCCCCTTTTTTCCCCCTCTTTCTTCTTCTTCTTTTCTCCCCCTTTTTTTCCCCTCTTTCTTCTTCTTCTTCTTTTCTCCCCCTTTTTTTTCCCTCTTTCTTCTTCTTCTTATCTCCTGCTCTCTCTCGGTTGTCCCTCTCTCGGAAGGTGGCTGCCAGGAACCCAGCTTTTCTCCAGTAGCTCTGGACAAGGACGGCATTCAGGACGTGGTTGGTCAGTTGAAGCGTTGCCCGTCTGGATTGGACATCATTCTAGGACGCACCGTGCCATGGGGGGTGGCTTTTCATCATGCCGGTATTCATTTTTTTTTTTTTTATCCATGTTCATTCTGTTATCTTCATTTTCCAAAGCGGAGATATAAAATGTGAAATCCATGGGATTCTCTGTTGTAGTTTCCTGTCACATGTCTGATGATCTTCTATGTACCGTGTATTACATGTTCCCAGGTCTGACCTTCGATGAACGGGATATCATAGAAGGGGCCTTCCGCCAGGGCATTGTGCGTGTTTTGGCGGCCACCTCCACCTTGTCTTCAGGGGTGAACCTTCCCGCACGTCGGGTCATCATTAGAAGCCCGCTCTTCAATGGACGGCTCTTGGATATTCTCACCTACAAGCAGATGTCCGGGAGAGCCGGCAGGAAGGGAGTTGATACTGAAGGTGAGTGACAGAGAAATCTCAGACTTCATCTAAATATCAGTTATTTAGCATATGTAAAATGTTTTAACATTTGGACAATTATGTAAGATTTATAAAGGTGTCTGAAACAAATGAGATCATTAAAGCCCAACTCTGGCCAACTGGTGTTAGAACCTCTGTTAGCTCTTTATTTTGCTGATGAGGAAAAAGGGAGGAACCAGGGAAGACAAAAATTTATTTATCCAGATTAATCTTTAGCTTTAGAGTTCATTTACTGCTTGTTAATAATTTAGGCATTTAAATGCCATAGGTTCACTTTTTAAGCTTTTGAGCTTTTTTTTTTTTATATTGATTTAAGTGAAATGTTTATACACTGAACCATCTAACACATTGCTATCTACTGTAGATTCAGGTGTTTTTATCAAGATGGTGAAACCCTGGTTTCTTGTGTCTGCAGGGGAGAGCATCCTTGTGTGTAAGCCCACCGAGAGGGCGAAGGGCATCAGCTTGCTGCAGGGGTCCCTGAAGCCGGTGCAGAGCTGCCTTCTGCGGAAGGAGGGGGCCGGAGTGACGGGCAGTATGATCCGAGCCATCCTAGAGGTGAGGCAATTCCTGCCAGTCTCATAGGTTACATAATATATTTTCCATACCTGCATTGAGCAAGCTACGCGTTTTCTGATTCGATGAGGTGGAGAGGAGGGGTTGTGACCATCTCCACCTCTTCCTATCGGAGGTTACTTTGCATTCATTGAGAAATGTATTAACCACTTCCCACCCACATGACGTTCTGGACTTGTAGTGGAGATATCTGGATGATAGTTGCAGCTTCAGCCAGTGTTTACCTAAAAGCCATCTGTCACGGACATGGCCAGAGCGGAGGCTGTTGGAGAGGACTGTGTGCAAGCCTGTTGCCCACCGATTATGGGCCCTAGCATTTGAGGTGAATGAGAAATCCAGTCTGAACTGTACTAATCGGACTCAGTCATGTATATATTGTATGGGGACTCCTTACTGTATATTTGTGTCCCTGAAGAGGGAGGGGGGATTCCTCCAGCAGCCCCCTGCTGATAAGACTGATTCATTCTGCTGGGACACATCCTGTGAGGAGATGCTGGTGTTATCAACATGTGTTTATGTTAATTGAGAGAGCTGATCACATTAGCCACCAGCACTGGCTAATAGACGAATGGTCTAGGCTGAGGAGGGGGGAGATTGTTGTTTGTATTGTTAATTGTATTAATGTGTGAAGCTCGGTGCCCACAAGACTGTCATCTGGTCTGGGTACATTTTCTAGTAAATTAGGTCATGTTAATTAGGTTAGCTTTGAGTCATCCCTGCTGTATAAAGGTCTGTGAGATCTCAAAATAAAAGTAGTTCTGATGTACTCCAAGACTGGTGTTGTCTAGTTCTTGGGGTTCCTATAGCCAGATCATTGGACTCGTGTTCCAGAACTTAGGAAGCGGTATATGACGGAAGCACTCAAGCGGAGTGTGGGGCGTTCCGTGACATTGGTGGCAGCAGTGGGATAGCTTCCTAAAGTCTGGGACATCCAAACTTCCATCTGGATCCAAGGTCCAGATAGCAGAAGAGGAGAGGTACAGATACCAGCCGCCATGGATGAGGAATTCAGAAGGAGGTTGCGAGAGATGCAGATACAGCACAGAGGACCAGTATCGGAGCAGGTCCTGCTGGGATGGTGTGATTCTATTCGCTGCAAACTCTGGAAGGAAGCGCTAGCCCGGGAGCAGCGACACCAGGGAAAAGTTCTCCCCTCCATCGAGGAAAGGTACTGGTCGCAGTACGGACTGCGGGTGCGGTTTTTGGGAGAAAAACCACACAAGAAGCAGACAGCTGAATTAAGCAGGCTGGTCTGGGCAGAGATAAAGCTGGATGAGAGCTACAGAGCCCTCCGGTGGCATGTATCCCAAGCATGTCCCTGGATAGCGGATGACAGCCCAATGGAAGGCTTAAGCTACGGCGGCTTGGGACTGTTGTTTGTGAAGCTGACAGGGGACTCTAACTTTGGGAGTGATTTGGAGCGGCGGGTGGACGAAATCATGGATTTCAGAGAAGGGCTACTGAACATTTCGGAAGTGCACTGGGCACAGGAAGATTTGGAGTTTCTGGCCGTTCAGGAATGGGAGCTAGAGATCGCCTACAGACGGCTGCTAGACATTGCTCAGTGCCAGGGCTGGGCTCCCTTTGCCTGGGACTATCAGGAAATACCAGCTGACAACCCTGAAATCCTGGCTGAAGAGTCGGCAATGTGGCAGAGCGATAGTGTGCTTTGCCAACCTGCCCCCACAGCTATGGAGGCGGAGGTCTTATGGCGGATGCAGCAAGTGCTGACTGACCTTGATGATCCTGTTTCTGCATGGGATGATATTGGATGGAGGAATGTGCCTGTCCAGCAGCATGCCAGAGAATCTGCAGTGGAAAATCTGGAGATTGCCATCCCCAAAACTGAAGTGCTGACAACAGGGCAGAGCTCTGCTAACCTCTGCCCAGCACTGATAACATCTTCTGGGTTCCATGGACAGGAGATGGTGAACCTCCATCCCCAGACACCAGTTGCAGAGACAGGGGATTTGATAGACTTTTCTGCTGAGGAAGAACCATCGGGTGAGCCCCCAGCAGAAGAGTTGGGATTAGGGCCAAATTTCATTGCGCTCTGCTCAGCACTGATGGCATCTTCTGAGTTCCACGGACAGGAGATGGTGAACCTCTATCCACAGACACCAGTTATAGAGGTAGAGGATTTAATATACTTTTCTGCTGAGGAAGAACAACCTGATGAGCCTCCAGCAGAAGAGCTGCTATCAGGGCCAAAGTTCACTGTGTTCTGCCCAGCACCAACAGTGGCTTCAGCCTTCCTGAGAGAAGAGGTAGTCAACCTTTCTCCCACAACACTGACAGGGACATGTGATTTTCTGCCAGCAGCATCTATGGAGTTAAAACAAACTTCTCCAGCTGAAGATCTGGTAACTGAACAGAGGGTCCAAGACCTCTGTCCCACACTTTTACCAATTCCAGAGACTGGGGATTTAATAGACGTTTCTGTAGAGGAGGAACCACCTGGCAAACCCCCAGCAGAAGTGCTGACAACCGGACAGAGGGTCCAAGACCTCTGCCCCACACCTGCAGCAATTGTGGAGGCCCAAGGTGAGGAGGTGGCAGTCTATCGCGGGCTGCAGATCAGGATCCAAGGAGAGAATGCAGTCATCACCTCACAACTGCAGCTTGATCTGGTGTCGGTTGATGGGGCTTCAGTCCCCACCTGTATACCCCAGGGATGCTGGGCAGTCGGCCCAGATCCCCAACAGCAGGATGGAGTGAGCCCAGTCCCCCTGTCTTCTCTTCAGCGGCAGAAAGGATTCCAGGGAGAAGGGCCAGTCCAGGCCTCTCCCCAGCGGCAGATATGTTCTCTGAGAGAGGCAGAGGATGGCTGGGTGAGTAATGCACTGTTTGGGATGATTTGTTTGGGGTACTGTGTGGGTACAGGCAGTAGAGGACTGGAGCTGTGGACTAACTTCGGAGTCAACCCGTCTGGGGTCTCCTCCTGTGTTAGTCTCCTGCCGAAAGGGGAGAAATGTCACGGACATGGCCAGAGCGGAGGCTGTTGGAGAGGACTGTGTGCAAGCCTGTTGCCCACCGATTATGGGCCCTAGCATTTGAGGTGAATGAGAAATCCAGTCTGAACTGTACTAATCGGACTCAGTCATGTATATATTGTATGGGGACTCCTTACTGTATATTTGTGTCCCTGAAGAGGGAGGGGGGATTCCTCCAGCAGCCCCCTGCTGATAAGACTGATTCATTCTGCTGGGACACATCCTGTGAGGAGATGCTGGTGTTATCAACATGTGTTTATGTTAATTGAGAGAGCTGATCACATTAGCCACCAGCACTGGCTAATAGACGAATGGTCTAGGCTGAGGAGGGGGGAGATTGTTGTTTGTATTGTTAATTGTATTAATGTGTGAAGCTCGGTGCCCACAAGACTGTCATCTGGTCTGGGTACATTTTGTAGTAAATTAGGTCATGTTAATTAGGTTAGCTTTGAGTCATTCCTGCTGTATAAAGGTCTGTGAGATCTCAAAATAAAGGAAGTTCTGATGTACTCCAAGACTGGTGTTGTCTAGTTCTTGGGGTTCCTATAGCCAGATCCATTGGACTCGTGTTCCAGAACTTAGGAAGCGGTATATGACGGAAGCACTCAAGCGGAGTGTGGGGCGTTCCGTGACACCATCCTTTACGTAAAAGCCATCCAAGCGGCTGATTAGCCACTGGATTGCTTTTACAGGCAGCGGGAGGGGACATACACCCCCCCCCCCGCTGCCACTCACTGGTGGCTCTCTGGGCTTTCCCATGTGATCAGAGAGCCGGAGATCCAATCCGTAGGTGGCACCTGGTTACCACAGAGCTGGCCAAAGACCGGATGGTCTCTAGCCATCTCTAAAATCCTGGTAGGCCAGAAGCGACGTAATGACTTCTGGCTTTGGCACATGCAAAGACTGTCATTTTTTTTTTTTCTGAACAGCAGAGATAAATTAAAGTAAAGTGCCCCTGTCCCATCTCATGCAGAAGCGAACACATATACGTAGATCGCGCCCACATATGTAAAGCGGTGTTCGCACCACATGTGAGGCATCGCTGCATGCGTTTATAGCGAGAGCAATAATTCCTGCGCTAGACCTCCTCTGCAATTCTAAACTGGTAACCTGTAAAAATGATTTAAAGCGTCGCCTAATGGAGATTTTTTAAGTACTGTAGTTTGGCGCCATTCCACGGGCGTGCGCAATTTAAAAAGCGTGACATGTTGGGTATTTATTTACTCGGCGTAACATCATCTTTTATATTTTACTCAAAAATTGGGTTTTATATTGTGCTTTTTTTTTTTCGTATTAAAATGTATTTGTATTTTTTCGGGAAAAAATTGCATTTGAAAAATTGTTGTGCAAATACTGTGTGACATAAAAAATTGCAACAATCGCCATTTTATTCTATAGGGTCTCTACTAAAAAAAAAATATTTTATTTCTATATCTATCTATCTATCATCTATCTATCTATCTAGATATATCTATCTAGATATACAGATATATCTAGATAGATATATATCTATCTAGATATATCTATCTAGATCTATATAGATAGATAATGTTGGGTTCTAAAGCAATTTTCTAGCAAAAAAAAAAATGATTTTAACTTTAAACCAACAAATGTCAGAAAAAGGTTTAGTGTATTGACTTCCCTCATTTACACACCAAAGTGTATTCCTTTGATCTAAAGGACAAATTGTTACAATTTTTATATTTAAGTTCCATAATGTGACGTAAAAAATTGCAACGATCACCATTTTATTATCTAGGGTCTCCACTAAAAAATCTAAAAAGTAAAAAAAAAAAAAAAAAAAAAATATATATTTACACACACACACATATATATATTTATATATTACACACACACACTTTTTTTTTTTATATGTGTGTGTGTATATGTATGTGTGTATATATATATATATATATATATATATATATATATATATATATATATATATATATATATATATATATATATATATATATATATATATAAATTTTTTTTTTTTTTTTTTTACTTTATATTTTTTAGCGGAGACCATAGAGAATAAGATGGGGATCGTTGATTTTTTATGTCACGCGGTATTTGTGCAAAAGTTTTTCAAATGCAATTTTTTCTGAAAAAATACAAATACATTTTAATACAAAAAAAAAGCACAATATAAAACCCAATTTTTGATATATATATATTTGGGGGTTTCTGAGTAATTTTCGAGCAAAAAAAAAAAAAGTAGATTTTTACATGTAGGAGAGCAATGTCATTATTGGCCTAGCTGGGAGCTGGTTAAGGTGTTTTCTGATTGGTGGTCTTGCTGAGCATGTGATCCCACCCCTTGTGATTACTATGTAGAAGGGTAATTACTTGGCATGGCACCTTGAAGAAGCACTGTAGTAGATGGCAACTGCTGTAAAATAAACCTACCTGCTTTCTTGCAGTCGTCTTTACAGTGTACACTGAGCTGCACCTGCAGATTTAGGACCTTCTGCTTGGAAGCCGTGTGATTTACAATCTTCTCTTCCCACAGTAGCCTCTCCTGACCACCACTAGAGGGAGCTGAAGGGAAGAAGAAGAAAAATGCTAGTTTTCTGGGATAATGAGCAGTCTTCAAAAGGTTTGCCTGGGTTTGGGAGGTCCTGGAGTGTATTCATTCTAAGATTTTGTCATACTAGATTAATTCTAATTCTAGATGTGATGCTTCTATTGGTAGAGGTAATTAATGACTGTTAGAAAATGATGGAAATTGCAGCACTTGTTCTCTTCGATGTTTTGCTGCTAAAACTTGCAGCAGAGATCTGAGTTTGTCTGATGCTTCTTTTAGTAATTTTCAGTTTGTGTGTTTTTCAGATCGTAGTTGGTGGTGTGGCAGACACCCCGGAAGACGTTCGTAGTTACGCCTCCTGTACGCTCTTAGCTGCCAGTATGAAAGAGCAACACGAGGATCCACAGCAGGCCGACGGCGGAGCCATAGAGGCGTGTGTAGAATGGCTGCTACGGAACGAGTTCATACAGATGCTGGAGGAGGAGCGAGATGGGAATAAAGGTAATGACATCATCGTTACGTCATGGAGCCTTATTTATGAACACTGAATGAGATTGTACATTTAGTGGAGGAGTGTGTAACAAAGCTATGAAACCATCATAATGTTTATTTTAACAGTTAGAAACAGAATAACAACAAAAATATCCAGAAAAAAACGTATTTCAAAAAAAGTTATAAATTGATTTACATTTTAATGAGTAAAATAAGTATTTGACCCCTTCACAAAACATGACTTAGTACTTGGTGGCAAAACCCTTGTTGGCAATCACAGAGGTCAGACATTTCTTGTAGTTGGCCACCAGGTTTGCACACATCTCAGGAGGGATTTTGTCCTCTTTGCAGATCTTCTCCAAGTCATTAAGGTTTCCAGGCTGACATTTGGTAACTCGAACCTTCAGCTCCCTCCACATATTTTCTATGGGATGAAAGCATTTGTTAACAAAAAAAATATTGATCCTGTTTTTTTTTTTAAAGCATGTTATACAGCACAGTGCTTGTTCTTTGTAAATTGCCCCCCCCCGTATCACCTGAAATGCTTGGGTGATCCTGCCAGTTTCTGCCCCTGTACACTGACCACGAGTATCGGGGCTGCTGAGCCCTGACACCGTGGTCAGAGTACATGCCTCTGTCATCCGCAGCTCTGCTCTCCTGTGTCTGTGTCCTCCTCTGTCGTCCTCCCTGTTGTCGTTTCCCAGCACCTCCCCCTGCAGCTATCGCATCGGGAGAGGACACCAGCGGGCAGCTCTGAAGTAAGATATTATACAGCATATCTTTCATAAATGACATCCACTGGGGAGCTTAATGTTGTATATCAGCGGGAACTATAGCAGAACATGTTTAACCTTATCAAACACTTTAAGGTCTGGAGACTGGCTAGGCCACTCCAGGACCTTAATGTGCTTCTTCTTGAGCCACTCCTTTGTTGCCTTGGCCGTGTGTTTTGGGGCATAGTCATGCTGGAATACCCATCCACAACCCATTTTCAATGCACTGGCTGAGGGAAGGAGGTTCTCACCCAAGATTTAATGGTACATGGCCCCGTCCATCGTCCCTTTTGATGTGGTGAAGTTGTCCTGTCCCCTTAGCAGAAGACCCCCCCCAAAGCATAATGTTTCCTCCTCCATGTATGATGGTGGGGGATGGTGTTCTTGGGGTCATAGGCAGCATTCCTCCTTCTCCAAACACAGCGAGTTGAGTTGATGCCAAAGAGCTTGATTTTGGTCTCTTCTGACCACAACACTTTCACCCAGTTCTCCTCCGAATCATTCAGATGTTCATTAAACATCAGACGGACCTGTACATGTGTTTTCTTGACCTTGCGGAGGCTGCAGGATTTCAGTCCTTCACGGTGTAGTGTGTTAACAATTGTATTCTTGGTGACTATGGTCCCAGCTGAGATCATTGACAAGATTCTCCCGTGTAGTTCTGGGCTGATTCCTCACCGTTCTCATGATCATTGAACCTCCACGAGGTGAGACCCTCCATGGAGCCCCAGACCGAGGGAGATTGACAGTAATTTTGTGTTTCTTCCATTTGTGAATAAATCACACCAACTGTTGTCACCCTCTCACCAAGCTGCTTGGCGATGGTCTTGTAGCCCATTCCAGCCTTGTGTAGGTCTACAATCTTGTCCCCGACATCCTTGGACAGCTCTTTTGTCTTGGCCATTGTGGAGAGATTGGAATCTCATTGGTTGCTTCTGTGGACAGGTGTCTTTTTTTTTTTTTATACAGGTAACAAGCTGAGATTAGGAGCACTCCCTTTCAGAGAGTGCTCCTAATCTCAGCTCGTTACCTGTATAGAAGACACCTCGGAGCCAGAAATCTTGCAGATTGATAGGGGATCAAATACTTATTTCACTCATTAAATTACAAATCGGTTTATAACTTTTTTGAAATGTGTTTTTCTGGATATTTTTGTTATTCTGTCTCTCACTGTTATAATAAACCGACCATTAAAATTATAGACTGACCGTTTCTTTGTCAGCGGGCAAATCAGCAGGGGGTCAAATACTTTTCTCCCTCACTGTATGTGTGTGTGTGTGTGTGTATATATATATATATATATATATATATATAATATATATAATGTTAGGGTTGCACCGATACCACTTTTTTAAGACCAAGTACGGATGCTTTTTTTTCAAGTACTTGCCGATACCGATTGCCGATCCACCCCCCTTATTATTTTTATTTTGTATTTTTTTTTAAATGTCATGTGACAGTGGCATGAGTGTCATGTGGAGCACTGAAAGGTGGCACTGATGAGGCGTGAACTGTCAGTATTTTATTTTTTGCACAATTTTATACATTTTATTTATTTATTTATTTTATTTTATTTTTTTTGTGGGGGGTAGTGGACAGTGTCAGTGTTTTTTTTTTTTTTTGTTGTTGTTTTACTTTTAAATATTTATTTATTACAATGTTTCTTTTTGTTGGGGCTTTGGTGAGATATCAGGGGTCTAAACAGATCCCTGGCATCTCCCCTGTGGGTCAGGGAAAGGGAATAAGGACACAGATTCCCCAGTTCCTTTTCTCTGCAGCCTCAGCTGCACTGAAGATGAATGGAGAGGAGACGGAGGCACTTCTCCATTCATAAATTGAAGCATTGTAAACACTGCTCATTTATGAATGGACAGTCGGTGATCTCTGACCCTCTGTGCGTTCAGGAATGGAAGGAGCCGGTAAATGACAGATATACCAGCTCCTTCCTCCGCTCTCCATCCTGAAAGCTCTAGGACGGGGGGGGACGGGGGGTTGGAGGAGCACGGAGGGGGACCAGAGGAGGACACTGAGGGGGGGACCGTAAGAGGACGCAGGGGTGTACACGGGGGACAGTCAGAATCGATCGGTGCATTGGTGGTGGGAGTTGTAATCACCAATCTCCCTGTACAGGCTTTCAATAAGCCGCAGGAGGGAAAGGAGGAGAAGCAGCTGTCAGATGCTTTTATTAAAAGCCGCACAGGTAGATCAGTGATTGTAACTCCCCTCACCGCCACAGCGATCGCTTCCGACTGTCCAAGTATCAGGTCACGCATCGGAGCATTTGCACGAGTACAAGTATTCAATATTAGTACCCCTACTAGTATCGGTGCAACCCTAAAATAAATATATATGTGTAACACCTTTTACGTCAAAGTAACCCATATGTACGGCAGCAAAAAGCTGGGTTTGCTTGGAGCTTGCTCGGTAGCCAGCAGGACCAGCTTCTGTTCATGTGACCACTAACAGCCAATCGCAGTGGTCACATGATCGCCGATCCTAATAAATATATATATATATATATATATATATATATATATATATATATATATAATTCAAAATATTCTATTTGGACTTTTGTAATGTATAAAAATAAAATACACTCTTGGTTATTTTACATGGTAGTTTTCCTGTTTTTTGACACCTTTTAGAAATTTTTATATATTATTTCTATGTGTCTATATGAGTATAGAGACATTATGTATAGACAACGTCAAAGTCCAATTATTATATTTAATATCTTCTCTCCTTTTTACAGTGGAAATTTATCGTCCAACAAAGCTGGGCTCCGCCACCTTCTCCTCCTCTCTCTCGCCCTCGGAGGCTCTGGGGATTTTCGCTGATCTCCAGAGAGCAATGAAGGGATTCGTACTGGAGAATGATCTGCATATCCTCTATCTGGTATGGTAGAATTGCATTCATTGGTCAGTGTTTTCAATGTGGAGCCTTGTGAGGGTTTCTTTCTGTACACTCGACCTGCTACCTGCCATTTACTTATACCTGCAATGCTGCTACAAAGTACAATTTGCTGTGTTACAAGAAAGCCGCCAGAAAAAAATAACGTGCATTTATTTTTTGTTGATATTGTTAAACTGCAAAGCAATGCAACTGCAATCAGTGGAGGGGGAGGGGGGGGTCACAATGTTACCCCTATTGCAGAAAACTACTAGAGACCACTTTTAAAGGAGTTGCAAAAGCAGAAGGTTTTTAATTTTAATGCATTCTATGCATTAAGTTAAAAAGCCTTCTGTGTGTAGCAGCCTCCCCAGCACCGCCTAATAACTAATAACTATCCAGCGATGTCCATGAGTGTCTCGGCTGTCTGAGAATCTCCCTTCTAATTCGGCTGAGACACAGCAGCCGCACCATTGGCTCCCGCTGCTGTCAAAGTCAGTCAGCCAATCAGGAGACAGAGGGGCATTGCCGAGCCACAGCTCTGTGTCTGAATGCACACAGGGAGCTGTGACTCGGCTCGGGTGCCCCCATAGCAAGCTGCTTGCAGGAGATTAGTAGAGACTTCTTCCAAGTTACAGGAGACTGCTAAATACTCTTTACAAGTTTTGGGAGACTAGTAGAGACGAATTCCGAGCTGCATGAGACTCTTAGAGACCAGTTTGTAGTTACAAGTGACTGCAAAGACTCTTCAAGTTGCAGGAGACTTCTAGACTGCACTTACAAATTACAGGGGATTCTTTCCAAGTTGCAGGAGACTTGCTAAGACTCTTTGCAGGAGACTTGCTAAGAGTCCTTGCAGGAGGCTTGCTAAGAGTCCTTGCAGGAGGCTTGCTAAGAGTCCTTGCAGGAGGCGTGCTAAGAGTCCTTGCAGGAGGCGTGCTAAGAGTCCTTGCAGGAGGCGTGCTAAGAGTCCTTGCAGGAGGCGTGCTAAGAGTCCTTGCAGGAGGCGTGCTAAGAGTCCTTGCAGGAGGCGTGCTAAGAGTCCTTGCAGGAGGCGTGCTAAGAGTCCTTGCAGGAGGCGTGCTAAGAGTCCTTGCAGGAGGCGTGCTAAGAGTCCTTGCAGGAGGCGTGCTAAGAGTCCTTGCAGGAGGCGTGCTAAGAGTCCTTGCAGGAGGCGTGCTAAGAGTCCTTGCAGGAGGCGTGCTAAGAGTCCTTGCAGGAGGCGTGCTAAGAGTCCTTGCAGGAGGCGTGCTAAGAGTCCTTGCAGGAGGCGTGCTAAGAGTCCTTGCAGGAGGCGTGCTAAGAGTCCTTGCAGGAGGCGTGCTAAGAGTCCTTGCAGGAGGCGTGCTAAGAGTCCTTGCAGGAGGCGTGCTAAGAGTCCTTGCAGGAGGCGTGCTAAGAGTCCTTGCAGGAGGCGTGCTAAGAGTCCTTGCAGGAGGCGTGCTAAGAGTCCTTGCAGGAGGCGTGCTAAGAGTCCTTGCAGGAGGCGTGCTAAGAGTCCTTGCAGGAGGCGTGCTAAGAGTCCTTGCAGGAGGCGTGCTAAGAGTCCTTGCAGGAGGCGTGCTAAGAGTCCTTGCAGGAGGCGTGCTAAGAGTCCTTGCAGGAGGCGTGCTAAGAGTCCTTGCAGGAGACTTGCCTCAGCCTTGCTAAGACTCCTTGCAAGTTGCAGGAGACACCGTGGGATTTTGTCAGCAGGTCCTGCCCAGAGCCGTGTGTTGACAAACAATACAGGGCTCTGTACAGAGGGACCAATCTTTTTTTTTTTTTTTTTTTGTTTCTTCTCACTGCAAAGCATAATATTAATATACATAGTACCAGTAGTGAACCAGCTTTCGGCACCTCCCAGAACCCGTAGATAAGATCCCCCTGTCCTCATTTATCTAAGACCCCAGTAAGGAGTACCTGACCCCCCCTGCAGGACTCCAATTCATCATATTTTCTGCTCTAAGACCCGCTGACTGTCTGTGTGTCTCCTCTGATAATCCAGGTCACTCCGGTATATGAAGAATGGGCCACCATTGACTGGTACCAGTTCTTCTGCCTGTGGGAGAAGCTTCCAGTGTCCATGAAGCGGGTAGCGGAGCTGGTGGGCATCGAGGAAGGTTTCTTAGCTCGCTCTGTGAAGGGGAAAATCGTCGCCAAAAATGACCGCCAGCAACGACAGATCGCAATTCATAAAAGGTAAATCCGCTCATTTTACATATTGTGTGTCACCTGACATTGTGCCTGATTGAGCTCGTGCATTGGGCGATCGTGGTATGAGTCTTGTCCAGCAGACCTCCACAAGGCATAACCGCGATGATCAAACTATTATAACTCATTTTATTGGGTAGATGTCTGTCAGAAACCATGAAATCAGGCCCAGACAGGAGTAAAGTTAAATCACACTTGTTTAATAATAAAAGTAAATAGAACAAACGTAGTCAAAACATAGCCAAAGTTCTGTAACAGGAATGGATAGTCAGCCAAGCCAGAAAGTCAGGGATCAATGTAGTGGAACAGCAAGCAGGATCTGGAGCCAGAAGGGATGTCAGCCAAGCAAGTCTTTAACAGGAACGCAGGAGATAGTCTCTGTGATGTTGACCAAGGCGAAGGAAGAGATCCTCAATGTAGTGGAACAGCAAGCAGGATCTGGAGCCAGAAGGGATGTCAGCCAAGCAAGTCTTTAACAGGAACGCAGGAGATAGTCTCTGTGATGTTGACCAAGGCGAAGGAAGAGATCCTCTGGGCTGGACGGCTTAAGTAGGCAGGACTGACTAGCAGGATATAATCAACAGCTGATTAACTGTGGAGAGATAGGAGCTGGCAATTAGCCAACAGATGAGCGGCCAGCTCTGAGAAGGAAGGGCTGAGCCCAGTCCTGACAATGTCATTACAATGCATGTAAACCCCTTAGTGCTACTTACTGTTTATAAACATTATCCCCTTCCCGTCCCCTCCCAGCAGCTCTTTAAGTGGGTCTTGCCGCCAGAAGGGGTCATGGACTTCCTAATAATATGATCACACAGTGGCCACTGGATTGGGGGCCCCTCCCACCAGCTCCTGATCATAAAGAGAGACCAGGAGCTTTCTGTGACAGCTCAATCACTGTACTGGGGAGAAATAAACATTCTTTGTGACAGCAATAGACATGTGACAGGTACTCTTTTTTTATGGAGAGATCTCTCCAAATCCCTCCTCTGCCCTGAAAAGCATTCGATCACACCAAGATCGGTGTTTTCTAATGCTTTTGATATTTTAAAAATGACGCTGTTGACATCCGGGTAAACCGGAAGTGATGTCGGGTCATCACTTCCAGGTTACCATAGCGGAGAGCCAATCAAAGCCAATCCCGCCTTTGTTTGGATTTTCCAACCGGCTGGCAGACGTGTGTCCTGGTGGGATGGGAGAGCCTGGGGGGGGGGGGGGGGGAGTGGGCATCGGCTAGCCTGAGCATTGTATGAAAAATCACATCCCTGGCATCCATTTAGACATGCATGCTTCTCCTTAAAAGCCACTAGGTGCTGCAGATTCCACAGCTATTGTCTGCAACATCCAGTGGCCAGCAGAGGGGACCATGCACATCTAAAGGGATGCCGGCGATGTGTTCTTTCATAGCAGAGCACAGCACTGCCCCCCCCAATGGGAAAACCAAAATATGAGTAGTGAGAGTGGCAACACTATTAGATCTCTTAAATTAGTGAGTAGTTGAAAATCAAAGGTATTTACTAAGAATAGCCAATGGCACAAAAACAGCTGAATTTCAGCTATGGATATTTTTGAATGGTTACGTTGGTCTAGCTTGGAACGATCGATATATGTGAACTGTGATAAATGCTCCCTGGCAAAAAAAAAAAAACTAAAATCCTTTCCGATCCCACAGGGAAAATTTAGATTATTTCCTTGGATTAAAATATTTATTTACAATTCTTTTGTGAATATACTGTATGTAAAAACCCATCACTGTATGATAAGTCATCTGTATTATCACCATTACTTTAGGTTGTCCTCTCTTGTACCTTCTCCTAACCTCTCAGGTTCTACACAAGTCTGGTCCTCCTGGAATTAATCAGTGAGGTCTCACTGTCAGAGCTGACAAAGAAGTACGGCTGCAGCCGAGGGCAGCTTCAGTCCCTGCAACAGTCTGCAGCCACATATGCGGGTAAGAGGCTGCGGCTAGATCTGCAATGGTATGCTGGCACCATCTGGTGGAGACTGACCGGTAGTGCAAGTTCTGTTCACCAAGTCCTAAAATGTGTGTGAATGTCGGAACTGAAATAAAGGAGATGTGTGCTGCAGGTATAGTAAATTACATTGTCGGTTGTGGATATTGCAATGTACGCTGTGTGGTGCCGGTGTAGTGATGTACGCCATGTGATGCCGGTGTGGTGATGTACGCTGTGTGGTGCCGGTGTGGTGATGTACGCTGTGTGTAGTCGGTGTGGTAATGTACGCTGTGTGATGCCGGTGTAGTGATGTACGCTGTGTGATGCCGGTGTGGTGATGTACGCTGTGTGTAGTCGGTGTGGTGTTATACGCTGTGTGATGCCGGTGTGGTGATGTACGCTGTGTGGTGCCAGTGTGGTAATGTACGCTGTGTGATGCCGGTGTAGTGATGTACGCTGTGTGATGCCGGTGTAGTGATGTACGCTGTGTGATGCCGGTGTAGTGATGTACGCTGTGTGATGCCGGTGTGGTGATGTACGCTGTGTGGTGCCGGTGTGGTGATGTACGCTGTGTGTAGTCGGTGTAGTGATGTACGCTGTGTGTAGTCGGTGTGGTAATGTACGCTGTGTGATGCCGGTGTAGTGATGTACGCTGTGTGATGCCGGTGTAGTGATGTACGCTGTGTGATGCCGGTGTGGTGATGTACGCTGTGTGGTGCCGGTGTGGTGATGTACGCTGTGTGTAGTCGGTGTAGTGATGTACGCTGTGTGTAGTCGGTGTGGTAATGTACGCTGTGTGATGCCGGTGTAGTGATGTACGCTGTGTGATGCCGGTGTAGTGATGTACGCTGTGTGATGCCGGTGTGGTGATGTACGCTGTGTGGTGATGTACGCTGTGTGGTGCCGGTTTAATATTGTACGCTGTGTGATGCCGGTGTGGTAATGTACGCTGTGTGGTGCCTGTGTAGTGATGTACGCTGTGTGGTGATGTATGCTGTGTATTGATGTACGTTGTGTGATGCCGGTGTAGTAATGTACGCTGTGTGATGCCGGTGTAGTAATGTACGCTGTGTGATGCCGGTGTAGTAATGTACGCTGTGTGATGCCGGTGTGGTGATGTACACTGTGTATTGATGTACGCTGTGTGATGCCGGTGTGGTGATGTACGCTGTGTGTAGTCGGTGTATTGATGTACGCTGTGTGATGCCGGTGTAGTGATCCGTGTTCTCTGTGTCATAGGTATAGTGACGGTGTTCTGCAGTCGCCTGGGTTGGCACAACATGGAGCTCCTGCTGTCTCAGTTTCAGAGCCGCCTGACATTTGGCGTACAGCGTGAGCTCTGCGATCTGGTCCGGTTGGACCTATTGAATGCTCAGCGGGCCCGAGCTCTCTATAATGCCGGTTTCATTACCATCAGTGAGTTGGCCAGAGGGAACGTTACTGACGTGGAGGCAGCATTGAAGAACGCAGTGCCCTTTAAAAGGTGAGTGACCCCGTCTGCTAAACAGACAGACATCCCCCCCCCCCGGTGTCCCCTCACACCATCCATTATTCCTTCCTTGTGTGACTCATTATCCAACACTGAGCTCCCAGAATCCCCTTCTTCATGCCGTCTATTCTTATCATAGACCTCTGTCTTCTGTCTGGCTACACAGGACTGGACTCCCAGAATCCTCCTCTTCACACCTATTCTTATCATAGACCTCTGTCTTCTGTCTTGTTATGCAGGCAGGGCTGTCATTAGAAATCATAGGGCCCTGTTTAAGCTACCAAACATCATGGGGCCCCCCCACCCCTCCCCATACCTCAAAATTAGACACTTAAACGTTTCAGTGTATCCTCCTTCCCCATCTCTTTCCCATTATCCCAGAAAATTGTTCAGAAAAACCAAGACTGTCTTAGAGGAGATTACCATGCAGTGCCCTATCACTCACCAGATGGTGACCCCGCTGTGTGACGCCACTCCTGGTCCACGGGGCTCTCGAGGTGGCAGGAGTAACAATGTAGAGGGCACTTCCTGTAGTGGTTGCACGTTACAATCTTTGATGAGCAAAAATCTCTCATTACACACGTTATATGTAAACCACCTACAGTAGGGTCCCACTTCTAATCAGATGGGACATAGACCCCCGTGCTGACGCGATAGGGCCTAGGCATAGTATACGAATACTGCCTGTGCTCCCTTATTGGCGTCCTTATACTGGATTGGACTCCCAGAATCATCCTCTTCACACCTACTATTATATGAACAACATTCCTTTTGAAAGATTTCAGTCATGATGGGTTCTCTTTATGGAGAGATCTGGGGTCTGTTGGACCCCATGTCTTTCCTCTGGCCTCCATTGCAGCCGATCGGATACAGATCGGTCTGATCAGCTGCTTTCCTGGCCATCAGCCTTAATCAAAGAGCCGAAACCAGATGTGTCGAAATCCTCATCGCTTCCGGGGTCAAAGAAAAGGAGGAACAACGTCCGTTCCTCTCTCTCTCTGTGTAGTGCAGCCATCACCGCCGGCTGCATCACTTCCGGGCTCCGTGATTGGACAGCAGAGGGAGGGGGGGGAGCCGGCGATTCCCTGAATAGCCACTCCAATCACTTTTGGTAAAGAGGGAATCGCCGGCTGAAAATTTTCATACTGGTATAATGCCCGATCATCCCGATTTATAAGCAATTTAACCCGAGGACGTCATATGACGTCATACATGAAAAGAAACAAACGGCGCATGGACCTAGCGCATTATCCTCAAACAACCATATTTATTTAAATACGAAGGTAGGTATCATACACACAAAGACTTGATAAAAGCATGTCTATTTGGTCCTCCACTTGAGTCCGTAAAAACTGTACACGTCGCATGGGACTATCCCTGTGGAGGCATAGGTTAACGCGTTTCGAGAAATTCATCTTCCTCAGAGGCTCTAAAGAAGAGGGCTTTCTAGAAACGCGTTGGCCTATCCCTATACAGGGATAGTGCCATGCGATGTGGACAGTGTTTTTACGGACTCATGTGGAGGACCAAATAGACATGCTTTTTAGACATGTGCACTTTGTTTAGTTCCGAATTTAGTTTTTTAACAAATTTTGACAAATTCGTTAATTCCGAAATTCCCGAATTTTTCAATTTCCAAAATTTAGAATTTCTGAATTTTCAAATTTCCGAATTTCAAATTTCCTAATTTTTGAATTTTCGAATTTCCGAATATTCTAAATTTTGGGATTCGGAATTTCGCAAATTCAAAGATTCAAAAGTTCAAATATTTGGAAATTTGAAAATCCAAAAATAAGAATGAAAATCTGAAAATTCAAAAGAATGAAAGTCTGAAAATTCGAAAATCTGAAATAATAACAAACTAATAATAAATATTAAATTATAGGTATTGGAGTTTCCTCTCAAATTTGGCTGTTCGTGAGCGTAAAGAGTGAGTTTATCCGAAGTTACGAATTATCCGAAATAACAAATGTCGTATCTAAACGAAAGGAGCGTAACGATCTAATAATAACCCTTTCATGACTAAGCCTATTTTTGAAATTTGGTGTTTACAAGTTAAAATCCGTATTTTTTGCTAGAAAATTACTTAGAACCCCCAAACATTATATATATTTTTTTAGAAGAGAGTCTAGAGAATAAAATGGCGATTGTTGCAATATTTTTTATCACACGGTATTTGTGCAGCGGTGTTTTAAACGCAAATTTTTGGAAAAGTGACACTTTCATGAATTTTAAAAAATCCAAACAGTAAAGTTACCCCAATTTTTTTGTATAATGTGAAAGATGATGTTACGCCGAGTAAATAGATACCAAACATGTCACCCTTTATAATTGCACGCACTCGTGGAATGGCGACGAACTACGGTACCTATGAATTTCCATAGACGACGCTTTAAAATTTTTTTACGGTTACCAGGTTAGAGTTACAGAGGAGGTCTAGGGCTAGAATTATTGCTCTCGCTCTGACGATCGCGGCGATACCTCACATGTGTGGTTTGAACACCGTTTACATATGCGGGCACGACTTCCGTATGCGTTTTCTTCGCTGCGCGAGCTCGCGGGGACGGGGGCGCTTTAAAAAATTTTTTTATTTATTTCTTTATTTTATTTATTTTTGTACTTTTATAAATTGTGTTTAAAAATTTTTTTTTTTTTTTTACTTTTATTGCTGTCACAAGCAATGTAAACATCCCTTGTGACAGTAATATGTGGTGACAGGTACTCTTTATGGAGGGATGGGGGGTCTAAAAGACCCCCCATCCTTCCTTTACACTTCAAAGTATTCAGATCACCGAAAACGGCGATTCTGAATACAGTGTACTTTTTTAAAGTCGGCGCCATTGGCAGCCGAGTAAACGGGAAGTGACGTCATGACGTCGCTTCCGCGTTTACAATTAGAAGGCTGGAACGAAGCCGCTCACAGCTTCGTTCCAGCCCGCCCCCAGCCGCTGGAGATTCCCGAATGGACACCGGGCCTCCCGATCGCACGGGAGGCCCGGTAACAGCGGCGGGAGGCGGCGGGAGGGGGGGGATGTCCCCTCCCGCTCCTCCGGTATAACAGCCGAGCGGCTTTTAGCCGCATCGGTTGTTATACTCGGGTAGCCGATCGCCCGCTGAAAACAACGGTACCGGGATGATGCCTGCAGCTGCGGGCATCATCCCGGTATAACCCCGGAAAGCCGAGTACGCATATGTGCGTTCGGTCAGCGGGAAGGGGATAATAAATAACAATAATAATAATAATAAAACCTTTTTATTATTATTATTTATTACTAATTGGTTCAATTCCATTTGTTTAGATGCGGCATTTGTTATTTCGGATAATTTGTAGCTTCAGATAAATTTGTATTCGTTACGTTCACAAACAGCCAAATTTGAAAGGAAATTCCAATACCTATAATTTAATAGTTGGTTATTATTAGTTAGTAATTATTTAGAATTTTACTGATTTTCTTTTTCTTTTCAGATTTTTGAATTTTTTCGGATTTTTGAATGTTGAAATTTTCGAATTCCGAGAATTCGGAAATCCGTAATTGAAAATGTGAAAAATCGAAAATGTGAAAAATTGAAAATGTGAAAAATCGAAAATGTGAAAAATTGAAAATTTTAAAAATTGGAAATTAGAAAATTTGAAAAATCAAAAATTTGAAAAATCGAAAATTTGAAAAATTAAAAAGTTTAAAAATCGAAAATTAATTGCAAATTTGAAAATTTGAAAAATCGAAAATTTGAAAATACGGATTTACAAAAAGCAAAAAAAACGAATAAAACAAAATTTTTTTTGTCAGTGCACATGCCTAATGCTTTTAGCAAGTCTTTGTGCGTGTGAAACCTACCTTCGTATTTAAATAAATATCGTTGTTTGAGGATAATGCGCTAGGTCCATGCGCCTTCTGTTTCTTTTTGTGTATTAGTTTGGGATTCCCCAGTCTGTGGATGGAAGTACATTATCCATTACTAAGCGTCAAAGCAAAGAGTCCACAGCTCTATAGAGGCAAACTACACAGCGCAGGAGATCAAACTCTGTTTTTGGATATGACGTTTTACAGCAGGAAGTGATTAAATTGCAAAATGTGACATATACAAAGGTTTCTGAGACTAAGGAGATGGGGAGAGAGTTTTACAATAAGGAAGTGACTTCTCTGAGCTTCAACAAAATGGCAGCCTCCAGTAAGAAGAAATCGGAACTATGCCGGAGGCAATTTACAGCACACAATAATTTTGGTAGCATAATTATTAAATGAGTTGTAAAGGCAGAAGGTTTTTTTTTATCTTGATGCATTCTATGCAAGAAGATAAAAAGCCTCCTGTGTGTAGCAGCCCCCCTAACGCTTACCTGAGCCCCCTCTCTATTCAGCGATGTCCACGAGTCCCTTGGCCATCCGGGACTCTCCCTCCTAACTGGCTGAGACACAGCAGCATCACCATTGGCTCCCGCAGCCGTCAATCCAAGTAGGTTAGCCAGTCAGGAGAGGGAGGGGCGGGGCCTAACAGCAGCTCCGTGTCCGAATGAACACATGGAGCTGCAGCTTGGCTCGGGTGCCCCCATAGCACGCTGCTCACTATGGGGGTGGGGGGGGCATGCGATAGGAGGGAGGGGCCAGGAGCAGCAAAAAAGGGACCCGAGAAGAGGAGGATCCGGGCTGCTCTGGGCAAGTCCACTACAACAGAGCAGGTAAGTATAACATGTTTGTTATAAAAAAAAAGAAAAAAAAAGAGAGACTTCACAATCACTTTAATGTGCAATGCATCTTATTTTGTTAAATAACATTAATTATCAAACTGTTATGGGTAAAGTTCAGCTTTAAACACTTAAGGACCAAGCCTCTTTCTGAGATTTGTTGTTTACAAGTTAACAGTTTTTTTGCTAGAAAATGACTTAGAACCCCCAAACATTATAAATTTTTTTTTTCTAACACCCTAGAGAATAAAATGGCGGTCGTTGCAATACTTTCTGTCACACCATATTTGCGCAGCGGCCTTACAAGCGCACTTTTTTTTTTTTTGGAAAAAATACACTTTTTTGAGTTAAAAAAATAGGACAACAGTAAATTTTTTTTGTTACGCCGAGTAAATTGATACCCAACATGTCACGCTTCAAAATTGTGCCCGCTCGTGGAATGGCGACAAACTTTTACCCTTAAAAATCTCCATAGGCGACGTTTAAAAAAATTCTACAGGTTGCATGTTTTGAGTTACAGAGGAAGTCTAGGGCTAGAATTATTGCTCTCGCTCTACTGATCGCGGCGATACCTCACACGTGTGGTTTGAACATCGTTTTCATATGCGGGCGCTGCTCACACGAGCTCGGCGGGACAGAGCGCGTTTAAAACATTTTTTATTTTCTTATTTATTTTACCTTTTATTTTTTATTTTTACACTGTTTAAAAAAAAAAAAAAAATGTGTCACTTTTATTCCTATTACAACAAATGTAAACATCCCTTGTAATAGAAAAAAGCATGACAGGTCCTCTTAAATATGAGATCTGGCGTCAAAAAGACCTCAGATCTCATATTTACACTAAAATACAATAAAAAAATAAAAAACTAATAAAAAATTTTGTAATAAAAAAAAAAAAGAAAGGCCCTTTAGGATTTATGGGTGGAAGTGATGTTTTGACGTCTCTTCCGCCCTGCAGTGGTATGGAGACGGGTGGGGGCCATCTTCCCCTCACTCACTGCCACTGACGTGAGAGTATCCGATCGCCTTCTCCGCTGCCGATGGCTCCAGTAAGCGACGGAGGGCATCCGAGCACGGCGGGGGGGCCCTCTCTTGCCACCGATAAAAGTGATCTTGCCGCGAATCCGCCACAGAGACCACTACTAGCAGAAGCCCGGACTGCCGGCCGTAAAAGAGGATACCGGGGTTATGGCAGCTAGCTGCTGCCATAACAGCGATATTCCTCTTCAAAGTAAGGACGTATATATCGGCGTGCTGCATTCCGGAAGCGGTTAAGTGATGTGTCTCCATAACCCTAGTTGTTGGGGGAAGGGAAAGTGTAATTTTTGATTATTTCGTCTACACGCCAACAGTTCACACCTTTTTGTAAATCTGGACCCATTGATTCATTGATTTCATATTCGCTCTCCTCCCCCAACGTTCTCCGCTGACTTCTGTCGCCTCTTCGCCGTTCAGTATGCGGCACAAGCCTGGCCTCACATCTTACCACTTTAATGGAGATACATTTCTAATGAGGGAACTTATTGATCCCGTATAAGAAAGGAGGAAATGGCCGGATATTTCTGATTAGAGTTGTGTTTCTTAGTTGAATTTTAAGGTAAAAATAAGGGTAAGTGGCCTAAAATGAACCTGAGCACTACCCAATTTTTTTTTTTTTTTTGGAAAGCCCATGGCATGTGAGACAATCAAAAACTTCACCTGGTGCCAAAAAAATGTGCGCACACCTGAAGAGTGAAACACAAAAACGTGCAACGGGTGTACACAACCCCTCTAAAATCAGAGGGCCTTGCCCTGATCCTCCTGAGGGGGGGCGTTAGGCTCCAGACGGGGACTGGGGTACTTTACACATGGTCCATCTGTCCGAAAAAACAGACGGACCCCTTTTCTCTGGAGGGTCTGCCGAAACAGACACACCCAAGTACTTGGTGCCCCCCCCCAAAGGGAGACCCCATGAGAGAGGGCGAACCAAGCCAGAAGACCATGTCCACCTCCCCCTCCTACCAAGACTTTCAGGGCAGGCCCGAGGACCTACACCCTACCAGTCACATGTGCAAAAAACTGCATAAAAACATAAAAATACAAAAAGTGACTAACAAAGGGCATTAAATAAAAGAAAGTGGGGGTAGAAGGAAGTGGAGAGGAGAGTGAAAAGTGATCATTGTGTGAAATAATGACCAAGGCCCCTCCAGGCCAGGAATAAAAAATTTCCTCCAATCCCAGCCAGAAGGCCCCGGCCCAGGAGGCAGGTGAGGAAAAAAAAGTGAGCACTACCCATGCAGAACAGAACAAATTGACACCCCTCCCCCTTGCCCTTTCAGTCTTGCACTGTTGTACAGGATCCTCTCCCGGCTTACACTGAATTCACTGCACACTGTGAGCTTCTCACAATGTACATTAGAAGCCCCGCAGCAAGTCTGGTAGTCCTTTCCTCCCCAGCCTGCCTGTCCCTATCATTCATTGGATTTTCAGATCTTTTTTAATAATGGAGGATTAGCCCCACATGTGGGCAATTACCTAAGGTCCTGCCATGGAACGCCCCCACTCCTCCAGATTGACACCATCAAGGCATTTTAAATTTGCATAACGCCTCCCAAGAGCCAGCCCACTGCTTGCATTAGGACTTGAAGGCTTTTGAGAGAAGCGCTGAGGCAGGCCCCTCCCACCAAGCCATGATCTGCCCACTTCAGCCCCGGAGGATTTGGCTGCAGAACGACCAGGCCATTTTTTTGCGATTCGGCACTGCGTCGCTTTAACTGACAATTGCGCGGTCTTGTGGCGTTGTACCCAAACAAAATTGGCGTCCTTTTTTCCCCACAAATAGAGCTTTTCTTTTTTTTGCGCTATAAACAAAAAAAGAGTGACAATTTTGAAAAAAAAAACACGTTATTTTTTACTTTTTGCTATAATAAAAATCCCCCAAAAAGATATAAAAAAACTTTTTTTTTTTTTCCTCAGTTTAGGCCGATATGTATTCTTCTACATATTTTTGGTAAAAAAGAAATTGCTGTAAGTGTATATTGATTGGTTTGCGCAAAATTTATAGCGTCTACAAAATAGGGGATAGTTTTATGGCATTTTTATTATTTTTTACTAGTAATGGTGGCGATCTGCGATTTTTATCATGACTGCGACGTTACGGCGGACACATCGGACATTTTTTACACTATTTTGGGACCAGTGTCATTTATACAGTGATCGGTGCTATAAAAATGCACTGATTACTGTGTAAATGACACTGGCAGAGGAGGGGTTGACCACTAGGGGCCGGTGAAGGGTTTAAGTGTGTCCTAGGGAGTGATTCTAACTGTGGGGGGGATGGGCTACCTACGACATGACAGCGATCACTGATCCTGATGACAGAGAGCAGTAGATCCCTGTCCTGTCACTAGGCAGAACAGGGAAATGCTTTGTTTACATAGGCATCTCCCTGTTTTACCTAGCCGTGACACGATCGCTGGGGGACCGGCGGACATCGAGTCCGCAGGCGCGATCACGGAGCACGCGACGGGGGGGGGATTGAGCGCTCCGGTACGGCGGGAAATTCAAAGGGACAGACAGGTACGCCCATTTGCCCAGCCGTGTCATTCTGCTGACGTAAATGTACATGCGGCGGTCGGCAAGCGGCTAGAGAACCCAGTGATGTAAAAATATCAGTATGTAAAACAATCTACGTAATAAAAACACAGGTTTTATTCAAAGCCTCACATATACCCAGTGAAGTGACTGACCTCAGGTGATAAACAGATGGAAAAAAATCATCCTACATAAGTTGTACCTGTTTTATCTGCAGCCTTCTCTTACACTCTGTAGAGCTCAGTGAAGAGAGCGCTCTGAGAGCTGATTGGAGGGAAGAGAGACACCCCCCTCCTCCACACAGCTCACAGGTACAGAGCTGAGACTGTCAATCAGCTGGAGCTCCTCCCCTGTCACCATTTCTCTCTTGGTGTCAGAAGTGACTCGTGCTAATAGCAGAGGAAGGTGGCAGCAGACAGAAATGACACTCAGTGCTCTGGAGTGAGACACACTATAGAGGGATATGCTTTGTTCAGATTTCATGTCTGCAGTGTACAACCACTTTAGAAATATCATTGGCATGTTGATGTGGGGGGGGGGGGGGGGAGGAACCAGGGAAGGTAAAATCTAGGTAGAATAAATGCTGATAGGATTTGTATGACAAAAGAGTTTTTTAGTTTGGGGTCTCTATGGGAAGCCCATGTGACAGGCTGACATCACCGCTGAATTGGGCTGTAATTGATAGGTCACTAAGCCTGCCGCTCTGTGCTCGTGGCCCATCCACCTCCATGACATTTCAGAGAGGCATGCTGAATGTTACTGACATTCAAAGGGTGACCTTCCTCCCCATTACCAGCCTAGGCCTGTCTGTAGCTGTGGAAGTCATTGCTGGAAGAAGCTCGTCTGCTGACCCTCCTATTCCCTCTAGTGGGACAGCCAGTTGCTGCAGCTATAAATGTAAAACTCCTACAGTTCTTATGGTATTAAAATTGGGGTGATCTGATGGGTGAAGTTGGAAGAATTGGAGCGATCTGAGGGGTGAAGGTGCAGGAATTGGGGTGATCTGAGGGGTGAAGGTGCAGGAATTGGGGTGATCTGAGGGGTGAAGGTGCAGGAATTGGGATGATCCGAGGGGTGAAGGTGCAGGAATTGGGGTGATCCGAGGGGTGAAGGTGCAGGAATTGGGGTGATCCGAGGGGCGAGGGTGCAGGAATTGGGGTGATCCGAGGGGCGAGGGTGCAGGAATTGGGGTGATCCGAGGGGCGAGGGTGCAGGAATATGGGTGATCTGAGGGGTGAAGGTGCAGGAATTGTGGTGATCTCAGGTGTGAAGGTGCAGGAATTGGGGTGATCCGAGGGGTGAAGGTGCAGGAATTGGGGTGATCCGAGGGGCGAGGGTGCAGGAATATGGGTGATCTGAGGGGTGAAGGTGCAGGAATTGTGGTGATCTCAGGTGTGAAGGTGCAGGAATTGGGGTGATCTGAGGGGTGAAGGTGCAGGAATTGGCATGATATGAGGGGTGAAGGTGCAGGACTTGGGGTGATCTGAGGGGTGAAGGTGCAGGAATTGGGGTGATCTGAGGGGTGAAGGTGCAGGAATTGTAGTGATCTGAGGGGTGAAGGTGCAGGAATTGGGGGGTTTCTGAGGGGTGAAGGTGCAGGAATTGGGGTGATCTGAGGGGTGAAGGTGCAGGAATTGGGGTGATCTGAGGGGTGAAGGTGCAGGAATTGGGGTGATCTGAGGGGTGAAGGTGCAGGAATTGGGGTGATCTGAGGGGTGAAGGTGCAGGAATTGGGGTGATCTGAGGGGTGAAGGTGCAGGAATTGGGGTGATCTGAGGGGTGAAGGTGCAGGAATTGGGGTGATCTGAGGGGTGAAGGTGCAGGAATTGGGGTGATCTGAGGGGTGAAGGTGCAGGAATTGGAGTGATCTGAGGGGTGAAGGTGCAGGAATTGGAGTGATCTGAGGGGTGAAGGTGCAGGAATTGGGGTGATCTGAGGGGTGAAGGTGCAGGAATTGGGGTGATCTGAGGGGTGAAGGTGCAGGAATTGGAGTGATCTGAGGGGTGAAGGTGCAGGAATTGGGGTGATCTGAGGGGTGAAGGTGCAGGAATTGGGGTGATCTGAGGGGTGAAGGTGCAGGAATTGGGGTGATCTGATGGGGTGAAGGTGCAGGAACTGAGGATGATCTGAGGGGTGAAGGTGCAGGAATTGGGGTGATCTGAGGGGTGAAGGTGCAGGAATTGGAGTGATCTGAGGGGTGAAGGTGCAGGAATTGGGGGTGATCTGAGGGGTGAAGGTGCAGGAATTGGGGTGATCTGAGGGGTGAAGGTGCAGGAATTGGGGTGATCTGAGGGGTGAAGGTGCAGGAATTGGGGTGATCTGAGGGGTGAAGGTGCAGGAATTGGGGGTGATCTGAGGGGTGAAGGTGCAGGAATTGGGGTGATCTGAGGGGTGAAGGTGCAGGAATTGGAGTGATCTGAGGGGTGAAGGTGCAGGAATTGGAGTGATCTGAGGGGTGAAGGTGCAGGAATTGGGGTGATCTGAGGGGTGAAGGTGCAGGAATTGGGGTGATCTGAGGGG
Source organism: Aquarana catesbeiana (assembly GCF_042186555.1). Taxonomy (NCBI): domain Eukaryota; kingdom Metazoa; phylum Chordata; class Amphibia; order Anura; family Ranidae; genus Aquarana; species Aquarana catesbeiana. The sequence continues at coordinate 797,298,213 of NC_133325.1, forward strand.
TGAAGGTGCAGGAATTGGGGTGATCTGAGGGGTGAAGGTCCTGGAGTTTGGGGCTGGTCGCTGACATTCTATCATTCTCTAGTATGCTGGGCGTCTAATGCTTATAAATTGCCAGTTAATGTGGAGATGTTTTCTGACCCTAATTATGAATCACTTTAATTGGGTCCACTTTATTACGATTCACAGCTTGTCCCTTTTCTCATGCAGTGTGATTAACACGGGGAATTGGCTAATTCATCTAAATGCAGCCGTATCTCTTCTGGATTATCCCTAAATCCTTGTTATTAGTGGGATCTCAGTTCCTATTATTTGCTGGAAAGTTTAATGAAGGGATGAATTGTCATGTCTTGTCCCCGCAGACCGGATTGTATCTTCGCCAGTCTCTCTCTGGTGTCCCTCTGTGAACATTCGGAGTCTCTGGTCCTCATCCGCTGCTCCCTTCTCATGTCACTTTCAGAGGGAAGACGTGTGCCCAGACAGAGTACAGTCTAGTTCTTGGGGTTGAATGTGTGCAGAATTCAGGAGCCAGTCAGTCCAATCGATCAATATTCAGGGTCAACATTCTGCTTTTCACCCATCACTTTCATAGACCGGGTCTGCAGATGACTCAAGAATGTCTTCATCGCTGGCTGGAGAAAAAGTGACACCTAAAGCCGGGAATGGAGAGCTGTGGGGGTCAAGCTGGAGCAACAAACGTTCCGACACTTCCTTAAAGCACAGATCCATCCATTTAAAAGTCAGCCACTACAAAAAGTGTCACTCCTGACTTTTAATAATCAGACACTCGCCTGTACCAGGGTGCAGCGATGCGGGTGCAGGAAGCTCTGCTCCTCCCCCCCCCCCCTCCTCTCAGCGGCGCTGGCATTCTAACTGCGGGCACCGGCTGCGTGAGCCTCACTGCGCATTGTGAATGGCCGGGCAATCTTCTGGGACCTGTGATGTGACCCAAAAGATTGCAGGGAGGGAGGGGAGAGAGGTGATCTTCCTTCCGGCTCCGCAGCGCCAGAGGAGGAAGTGGGAGCTGGGTGCCTCTAAAAAACAGGGTGCCCGCTCTCCCCCCCAAATGTGGCATGTCAGGGGGTCACCAACACTTAAAGCGGAAGTTCCATTTTTGGGTGGAACTCCCCTTTAAAGTGGAACTTCACTCCGTGGGTCCTCTGGGGGGCATCATTGCGCTCCTACTCCCTTCCTGCATACAAAATCAACAACAATAAAAAAAAAAATTGGGTTTATTTTTTATTCCAACAATTCTAGCCCAAGACCTCCTCCAACTTTTTACAGGTTACCAGTTTAGAGTTCCAAAGTGTCGCCTATGGAGATTTTTAAGTACCGAAGTTTGGTGCCATTCAAAGAAAATGGGGTTCCCCTAAGTGGATTTTTCTGGCACTTGCATACAGTTTTTTATAAAGTGGAGGAGTACAAACTAATGTGAAGAATAAAAAAGTATTTTTATTTATTCAAAAATTCTCATATATTAAAAAACATTATAAACATTACAAACCACGAAGACACATTATATGGTAAACATAATTTTGAACAATTTCTTATCTGTTTCTGTTAAAAGATAACACATTGTATGATGGAACTCTTTTCAGGTCCGACGCGTTTCGGAATACATTCTATTTCAATCCTTCTTCAGGGCAGTTTGGTGCCATTCCACCAGTGTGCAAAATTTGAAAGCATGACATGTTGGGTATCTACTCGGCGTAACGTCATCTTTCATCATATATAAAAAAAATTGGGCTAACTTTACTGTGTTTTTTTTTTTTTTTTTTTTAATTCATTAAAGTTCCCCCCCCCCTCCAAAAAACGCATTTGAATAATTGCTGCGCAGATACCGCGTGACGTAAAAAGTTGCAACGACCGCCATTTTGTTCCCTAGAGTCTCTGCTAAAAAAAAAACAAAAACATATATAGTGATTAGGGGTTCTTAATAATTTTCAAGCAAAAAATACTAATTTAAACTTGTAAACAAAACGTCCCAGAAAAGGCCCCGGTATGGAAGCGGTTAAGGAAAGCTGCAGATCTGAAAATATTGAAAACCGTTTTTTAATGCGAGATGAAGACGGTAAAGCGTATATGACGGTATAGTGATTGGGGGGGGGGGGGGGGTTGCTTTTACTTTAAATGTGCCATAGCGATAGAGCGTTTTAGTGAGCCAGATCCTAACACTGATTGGTTCCCATAGAGCCAGCAACTGTTGTCTGCATTATAAAAGCTGAGCGTGTTCCCAGATTTACTACAAAGAAAGTGAACAAGCACAATGCCATGGCAGTCTAATTAAACAATTGGTGAAGAAATCTGCGGTCAAGTTTTGGCTTTCCAGGGTGTTAGTCTGCTACTTTATTTCTTAACCCATAAAGCTGCGCTTGTGAAATAAATGGAAAAATAGAACTTGTAAAAAGTATAAATTAAAAAATATATTGCATAAAAAGAGATCCGTGAAGAAATCGAATCCATCCACTATTGAGTACACCTCCCATCACTGAAATTATCGGGAGCCTGAGTGCAATCCCCCACCATATAAAGTGCCTGCTTACTGGAACACATTGACCTCCTATTATGGAAGGTGAACCTCGCCTGTGGCTTATAACCCAGCCAGGGCCTCGATCCCTCCGGAAACTGACGGGAAGCCACCTCTTTGTAAATAATCAATGTTATAAGCTCCACATGTAGGAATGATAAAAGCTCGCCATGGCAGAAAATCCTTTTATAGGCTTATTATATATTTCTAAGCCAGCACTTGCATCAAAATCCTAGGACACCCACTCGTATAATAAAAAGCCGACCGGCTTGTACAATCAGCCCGTCCTTCCCGGGACTTCGTGGTGACGTCAGCACTTGGCTCCAACCGACGCGTTTCGTCACAAGATGATGTTGTTCTGGGGCCAGGGGCGGACTGACCATTCGGGCACTGCCCGAGGGCCCCATGCCACTAAGGGGCCCCCATCAGGGTTGCCAGCCTCAATAAAACCAGGGACAGTATGTAAAAATCTTTTTTTCTTTTTTTTTTTAAATCCCAAGATTATAGCTGCCTCTCTAGTTCCTTTTCGGTGTGTGTATGTGTATTCTGTGTATGTATACTGTGTGTGTATATTGTGTGTCTGTGTGTGTATACTGTATATGTGTGTGTGTGTGTGTGTATACTGTGTGGCCCCATAATCTCCTATTGCCTGGGGGGCCCCATAATCTTCTCCCATTTCCCGGGGGCCCCATAATTTCCTATTGCCCAGGGGCCCCATGAGTTGTCAGTCCGCCCCTGCCTGGGGCACTTTATTTGCTTGTATTTCCACTCCACCTAAAGGAAAAGAACAACACCTAACATAAAAAATGCCAAAATCATTCAGAGGTTTTATTAAATAGGAATAATATAAGAATCTGAATCTGTACTGGTATCAGCCCCCTATAATCTCCCGCACTGCAGAACTCAAACTGGGAGCGGAGGAGCCCTCAGAGCTCTACTGCCTTGCACAGTGCTGTGAGTGAACAGCATGAACATGCTTGCAGAAGGAGAGAGCAGAGTAATGACCTCATCAATGTACCATGTCTCCTTCACTTTCAGGTTGGTGGCCAAGATGTATAGCTTAAAGCGTTTGTTACCCCAACATTTCATATTCCTGATATGTGGCTGCTGTACCATGTAATTGTATGAGAGAGTCTCCTGTTCTTTGTATTGCTTCCTTTGAAATTCCTGATGTCCCTGCCAGTCACTCTGCTTTCCTTTTAAAAAAAAAAACTCAGCCTGCTCTCCTCCAATGATCAGACTCGTCCTAACACACCCTCTGCACAGCCATTCACTGGGAAGATCAGAGTGCTGCTGTTTCTCCTCCCGCCAGCTCTTATGCAGCTGAGAACAGAAGGAACGTGATCACTTATTAACCACTTCAGCTCCGGAAAGGTTTTACCCCCTTCCTGACCAGGCCATATTTTGCGATACGGCGCTGCATTACGTTAACTACTTGCCGACCAGCTGCCGTCATTATACTGCGGCAAGGTTGGCACGATCCCGCGAATCGCGGTAGCTGCACGTCGGCTTGGAAACTCGCTTTTATGGTTGCACATGCTCTCAGGGGCCGACCGGGGAGCAAATCAGCGGGTCCAGGGGACTATATGTCCACCGGCCACCCACAATCGTTCCCCGCAGTGACAGAATGGGGATCTGCCTGTGTAAACAAGGCAAATCTCCATTCTGATAGGGGAGATCACACAGATCCTGTCTTTCTGCTAACCAGGAAGACAGGTTTGTGTGTTTCCCCAGTCACACCGTCCCCCCCCATACAGTTAGAAAACACCTGCAGGGAACGCATTTAACCCTTTGATTGCCCCTGATGTTAACCCCTTCCCTGCCAGTGTCATTCGTACAATAACAGTGCATATTTTTAGCACTGATTACTGTAATGTCACTGGTTCCCAAAAATGGCAGATGTCCGTTCAGTCTGCTAAAAATTACTGATCGCCGCCATTACTAGTAAAAAAAAATAAATAAATAATAAAACCAATCGATATATGCTTATTGTGATTATTATTTTTTTTTACCAAAAATATGTAGCTGAGTACATATCGGCCTAAACTGATGAATAAATGTAATGTGTGTTTGTTTTTTTTTGTTTTTTTACATTTTTTGTTTTTTTTTTTGGAAATGTTTTATAGCAGAATGTAAATTTTGTTTGGGTACAACGTCGCACGACCGCGCAATTGTCAGTTAATGCGCTCAGTGCCGTATCGCCAAAAATGGCCTGGTCATTGAGCAGCCAAATCTTCCGGAGCAGAAGTGGTTAACCACTTCCCGCCCGGCCCATAGCAGATGACGGCCGGGCGGTGGTTCAGTTATCCTGACTGGGCGTCATATGACGTCCAGCAGGATAACATGCCGCCGCGCGCCCGCGGGGGCGCGCTTCACGGGGATCGGTGGATCGGTGTGTCAGTCTGACACACCGCTACACCGATCTTGGTAAAGAGCCTCCGGCGGAGGCTCTTTACCACGTGATCAGCCGTGTCCAATCACGGCTGATCACGATGTCAATAGGAAGAGCCATTGATCGGCTATTCCTCACTCGCGTCTGACAGACGCGAGTAGAGGAGAGCCGATCGGCGGCTCTCCTGGCAGGGGGGGTCTACGCTGATTGTTGGGCACTGATGGGCACTCATAGGCCCATCAATGCCGCCTATGAGTGCCGCATACCAGTGCCACCTATCAGTGCCCATCATCAGTGCTCGTCAGTGCCACCTCATCGGTGCCACCTCATCGGTGCCCATCAGTGCCGCCGTATCAGTGCCCGTCAGTGCAGCCATATTGGTGCCCGTCATTGAAGAAGAAAACGTACTTATTTACAAAAATTTTTAACGGAAACAAACAAAAACTTGTTTTTTTTTTTTTAATTTTCGGTCTTTTTTTATTTGTTACGCAAAAAATAAAAACCGCAGAGGTGATCAAATACCACCAAAAGAAAGCTCTATTTGTGGGAACAAAATGATAAAAAATTTGTTTGGGTACAGTATTACATGACCGCGCAATTGTCATTCAAATTGCGACAGCGCTGAAAGCTGAAAATTGGCCTGGGCAGGAAGGTGTCTAAGTGCCTGGTATTGAAGTGGTTAAAGTGATATTAAAGTTTCGTGTTTTTTTTGTAAAAAAAAAAACATGTCATATTTAGCAGCTTTGTGCAGTTGGTTTTGCACAGAGCGGCCCCGATCCTCCTCTTCTCGGGTCCCTCGTCGGCGCTCCTGGCTCCTCCCTCTTGCCGAGTGCCCCCCACAGAAAGCAGCTTGCTAAGCAGGCACCCGAGCTGCTGCTCTGTGTGTGCATTCAGACGCGGAGCCGAGGCTCAGCCCCGCCCCCTTTCTCTCCTCATTGGCTCTCTGACTTTGACAGCAGCAGGAGCCAAGGGTGCCTGCTGTTGTGTCTCAGCCGATCGGGACGTAGAGTCCCGGACAGCAGAGTCTCTCGTGCAACATCGCTGGATCGGGATGTGGCTCAGGTAAGTATTAGGTGGGGGGGAGGTTTGCTGAACACAGAAGGTTTTATATCTTAATGCAATGAACACATTCAGATACAAAAACCTTGTGCCTTTAAAACCACTTTAAGCTTTTCACCAGCTGAATTTGGCCTCCTGACCCTGGGAACGTGCCCAGTAATTGCCTTTTTGATTTTAAGGTTGACTTGTATGAGTCTTTGACGCAGTGTAAAGCTATGATACAATCTCTCTTTGTCTGTGCAGTGTCCGCAGAGCGGTGGATGAAGACGAAGATGCGGCTCAGGAGCGCCGGGCAGCTCGTTGTATCTGGATATCCGGGAAGAAGGGGTTGACTGAGAGGGAAGCGGCTGAGCTGATTGTGGCGGAGGCCCGAAAACTGCTGAGAGAAGACCTGGCAGGGATGGGGATACAGTGGGATCCCAACGGAAGCGGCGATACCTCGTTCACCTCTTCTGGATCATCTCTGGACAAAGACAGCCATTCTTCTTCCAGACGAGAAGACGGGTCAGAAAAGGCCTCGAAATCGACCAGGGAAACGTCACAGAAAAATCCCTCTCCACCTGTGGGAGAGGGTAAACGCACTGCAGATCCTGAGAAGTCCGTGCTTCCCGAGAGACGGGAGGCAACCACATCGTCAAACACTTCAGGGCCTGGACGTGTACAAAACTCTGTCCCTAGTAAGACCAAGGAGAAGGCAACCATACCCACCAAGATTGAGAGTCTTGTGAGCCAGGACAATGAGTTGTCCACTGAACCCCCAATAACCGATAATATTCCAGAACATTTGTCAAATGTTTCCAGTAAAACAAAACCCAAGACAAGAAACACAACATCAATGGCTTCACCAGTTGCTGATAATTTCAAGAAAATTAAGGATGAAGTGGCCAATATATCAAGAGGGGATCAGTCAGGAGAATCTTCAGTTAGTATTAACCCCAACTCCAATGTTCTACAATGTGACACAGTAATGAAAGAGACTGCTGGAGAGAAAAAGAAGACATTGCAGTTTTCTGAAATAAAAGATCTACAAGGAGAACGCCCTGACATAGAAATAGCGAGAATTGCTAACACATCACCCCCAGCTCCCATTCAGCCTACAGACACGCTCCAGGAACATCAATCTGTTTTTGGATCATTTCACCACAAACAAAATGAGATGAATGCCCCTTGTAGACAAACCGAGCCAGCTCCTGCGGTTGCAGAAACAAAACCCGCCCCGTGTTTCCCCGGAGACGTCCGCTCTCCGGATTTCTGTGCAGCATCGAGGACCTTTGAGGACAGCTTTCAGCTGGACACTCAGACCGAGAAGATAATGCAGCAGCAGGTGGCATCTGAATCGGAGAGGGAACAGCGAGACGGAGATTCAAAGCTGGCAGCTGAGCTGTCAAACCAGAACTCCGACACACAAAGCCTGGCAGCTTTTGAGCTTGTTAGAGAGGAAACACATGTTGACGTTGGAGATCCAAGAGAAGAACAAATAACCCATTTAAGTCAGGTGACCGTGAATGCTGTTCAGAATGTTTCCAATCACTCAGATGAGCCTAAATTGATCTCTGAAGGGCCAGAAAGGCAAGCACAATTAAAGACTTATGAGAAATACTCATGGTTGAGAGGGAATGATGTTTCTCTCACCGACACACAGCTCCAGAGCCTTTTTCAGACTTTGCATACCCAACCTAGAGAAGAGAGACGTTCACCACAAAACCTTGCAGAAATACAGAACTGTGTTGCCCCAGAAGAGGATGGTTTTCCATGTAATCAAGTTGCAGAAACCAGCCTGAACATGAGCGACAGTTTTCTATTTGACAGCTTTAATGAAGATCTGGGCATCGTCCCTAAGTTAGAGGAACCCACCCTGAACCCAGCAAGTGGAAGTGATAAGGAAACGCTGCAGACTATTGTTAAGCTTAGTCTACCCATCGATGACTTGATAGAAGAGCAGGACGAACCCATAAGATGTGAAGAAGCTTCGATTTCATTCTCTCAGCTTGACTCATTCCAGATGGTGGAGGTTCTGGATCATGCCGAACTACCTGTAGTTTTGGAGAGTCAAAGTAAAAATAAAATTCCCCATTGCCCAGATCCGTTACCATGCGAGAGTCTGGAAAAGAGTTTTAAAAAACGAGAGAGGACGGTTGCCATAAGAAATCAGGAGTGGTCTGAGCTCTCGTTTAACTTGACGCAAGGGATGCAAGAGCTTCTGGATCAGTGCTCAAGTCCTTCAAGCAATCACAAGTCCCACAATCTACACATGACTCAACTACAACAGATCGTTGTTGATCCTTGTGTAAAAGAGATCTACCCTAAATGGGAGGAACCAAAAATAGGTCTAGAAGCCATAGACCCCCCTCACACCCCATCTGTTGACCCTTGTTTACTTGCTGCTGATAACTCCACCCCTAATGTGGCATCAGAAAGTGCAGAAAAACTCGACTCCAGGCCGGAAAGCCGAAATGACCTTATTCCTCCAACGCCGCCCAGTGCGTCCACATCAGGAATGATGATAGGGATGTCTTGTGTAAAATCTAGAACTAGAGATGAGCTTGGTCAAAGCATGATATTCCCTTCTCTGGATGCAGAAGAGGAGACATTCTTGGGGTCACGGAGTGAAGTTGAGGAATGCATGGACATTGCTGAGGATGAACCGGTTTTGGATGAAGGTTTCTCTCTGCATTTATCCCAGGACTCTGTTCCCCTCCCGCCATCCAGCTCAGAGGAATTTAGCATCATTGATGTGGCCAGTGACCAGAATCTCTTTCAAGTTTTTCTGAAGGAGTGGCGGAACCAGAAGACCTTTTCTCTGGCTGTGGCCTGTGAGAAGAGGACACAACCAGCATCTTCCCGGAGCTGTATCGGAGGCAGGTTTAAGCCAGGTGAATGTTTTTGGTTTTTTTTTTCCATTTTCCACTTTAAAATAATCCATACAGAGGCCAAGCATAATTGGTTTCACCACGTTTCCACTTTTATTTCCTGGCATTTTGGTTATACTTGATAAATACTCAGTCACTTATCTCCACAGGCTCATTTATACTTGCTTCAAAATGTGGCATTACAAACGCTTTTTTTAAAACACTCTGAATGCCAATCAAAACCCCTGTCACTAAATAAAATGGTGACCTTACAGTCCTGTTCACACATTGTTTGCTGTCCTTCAAAAATTATACCCCATGTCACTTTCTTGGTGCTTCAAAGCTTCCCCAATGCCTCCATAGAAGTCTATGACAACGTTTGCTAACAGTACATGAAGTTTTTGAGGGGCTTTTGATAAGCGTTAGCTTCACTTTGTTTTTAAGATATTGCTGGTGTGAAATATCCCTGGATGCACTGGGCAGCCAATGTTCTGGGAGTGTCTGGTGCAGATGTCACATCTGGTTGGCAGGGTGGAGCAGCAGGAAGGTGAGGGTGGTCCGGACTGGAGCGGAGCAAACTTAGCAAATGGCACACGTGGTGTGCAACATGGGAAAGCCATAGCAGAAGGTGAGTGGCGACCAGAGAGCAAAGATGGATCAGCAGAGCTGGGGGACCGGAGCAGGAGAAACTAGCAGATGTCACACGTGATGAGCAGTGTGGAAGCAATATAGCGGGAGGTGAGCGGGGACCAGAGAGAGAGGAGGATTGGCAAACCAGAGGATCAGCAGAGCTGGGGGTTACTACTAAGTGGGGAATCGGCAGAGCTGGGGGGTTCTACTAAGTGGGGAATCGACAGAGCTGGGGGTTACTACTAAGGGGGAATCGGCAGAGCTGGGGGTTACTACTAAGTGGGGAATCGGCAGAGCTGGGGGTTACTACTAAGTGGGGAATCAGCAGAGCTGGGGGTTACTACTAAGGGGGAATCGGCAGAGCTGGGGGTTACTACTAAGTGGGGAATCGGCAGAGCTGGGGGTTACTACTAAGTGGGGAATCAGCAGAGCTGGGGGTTACTACTAATTGGGGAATCGGCAGAGCTGGGGGTTACTACTAAGTGGGGAATCGGCAGAGCTGGGGGTTACTACTAAGTGGGGAATCGGCAGAGCTGGGGGTTACTACTAAGTGGGGAATCGGCAGAGCTGGGGGTTACTACTAAGTGGGGAATCGGCAGAGCTGGGGGTTACTACTAAGTGGGGAATCGGCAGAGCTGGGGGTTACTACTAAGTGGAGAATCGGCAGAGCTGGGGGTTACTACTAAGTGGAGAATCGGCAGAGCTGGGGGTTACTACTAAGTGGGGAATCGGCAGAACTGGGGGTTACTATTAAGTGGGGAATCGGCAGAGCTGGGGGTTACTACTAAGTGGGGGGGATTAGCAGAGCTGAGGCATTACTACTGAGCTGGGGGTTACTACTGCGTTGGGATCATCAGCAGAGCTAGTACTACTGCGCAGGGGACCTGCTGAATGAGGGTACTAATAAGCTGGGGATCTGCTAAACAAGGGTACTTATAAGTTGGGGATCTGCTGAGTAGGGGTACTACTGAGCTTGGGGTTCTAGTGGCTCAACACACAGGGCATTTGCCAAGCTTCATTAACCACTTAAGGACCAGCCGCCGTTGTTATACGTCGGTACTTTGACGCTAAATAAGGTTGTTATGGCAGCAGCTAACTGCCATAACCCCGGTATTTTTAAAAATGGCTAGCGGTAAAGCAGTAAAAGCTTGCATGCAGGAGCGAACGCATACGCAAGTCGCGCCCGCATATGAAAACGTGTTCAACCACACATGTGATCGCCGCGATCGTTAGAGCGAGAGCAATAGTTCTAGCACTAGACCTCCTCTGCAACTCAAAACTGGTAACCTGAATAAATTTTTAAACGTTGCCAATGGAGATTTTTTAGTGCCAAAGTTTGTCGTCATTCCACGAGCGGGTGCAATTTCGAAGCATGACTTGTTGGGTATCCATTTTACTTGGCGTAACATCATCTTTCACAATATCGAAAAAAATTTAGCTAACTTTACTGTTGTCTTATTTTTTTATTCAAAAAAAGTGTATTTTTTTCCCCCCAAAAAAATGCGCTTGTGAGACCGCTTCAGGAATACGGTGTGACATAAAGTATTGCAACAACCGCCATTTCATTCTCTAGGGGGTAGAAAAAAATATATATATAATGTTTGGGGGTTCTAAGTAATTTTCTAGCAATGATTTTAACTGGTAAACAACAAATCTCAAAAAGGGGCTCGGTCCTTAAGTGGTTAAAGCAAAAAAAGCATCACAAACACATGAAAAAAAAAGCATGTTGAAGCAGTAGGCGCTTTAATGTATGTTAAAGGATAAGTTCACCTTTACAGAAAAATCTGTAAGGTGAACTTGCATAGGACCCCCTCCTCCCCCAGTCCTGCTGACCTGGAGCGCGGCGATTATCCCGCCCTGGTATAGCCACGTCACCGGTCCGGGGCTTAGAAATCCCCCGCAGCTTAATCTCCAAAACGTACCCCGTCAGGAGGTACGTTTAGGAGCATTCTAATTGGTTGGCGCCGTCATATGGGTGGCGCCAACCAATCAGAACCCGCGTAGCCCATCCTGTCAGCGGGGGGGGGGGGGGAGGAGAGAAAGCCCAAGGGGATTTCTAAGCCCCGGACCGGTGATGCGGCTATACCAGGGCTCATAGCAGGATATCGCCACGCTCCGGGGGGGGTGAAGTAGGGGGTCCTGTGTAAGTTCACCTTACAGATTGTTCTGTAAAGGTCAACTTACACTTTAAAGAGGAAGTAAACCCCGATGGGTTTTACTTCCTCTTTTGCAGCGCATACTAGCCCATTATATGAAACTTACCTGCAAACGAAGCCCACACTGTCCCCTGTGCAGGCCGCGTCCATCTTCGCCCCTCTTCCTTCCGGGGGCCGACTGGCCAGAGCCGCGTGACGTCACTCCCGTGCGCGTGCGCACAGGAGCCTTCAGTCACGGCACACGCTGGGGGAAGAAACGGCATGGTGGTCCGTTTCTTCACAGCGCATGCGCCGATGACGACATCGGCGCACTACAAGTTAAATGTCTCCTAAACGGCGCACGTTTAGGAGATACTTCCACTACCTATAGATAAGCCTTATTCTAGGCTTACCTATAGGTAAAAGTAAGACAAAAGGGTTTACAACCACTTTAAAGTCGAAGCAAGTGTAAATGAGCACCAATACTATACTCCTTATTCATACTTAAATCTGTCACACCAAAAAAAAAAAAAAAATGTGTAATGTAGGGTCAGTTTCCAAGTCTTGTCTATGCATAGACACCAAAAGATGGCCTCTGTTGCTTAAATTCACAAGGAAGACCTCTTTAGTGCCCCTCTCTGATAAAGATGCTCAATGTTACTGAGATACTATTTTTCTTCACTTTCAGTGCTAAGCCTTGGTAATTGTGATTCCACTAAGCAACCAGTCGGGGACAAGTCAGCTGACCACACGCTATAAAATCTGAATGTACAATCTCTCCTTTAGATCAATCAACAATTCTGTAGTGCAAGGGCCTTCCTGATTAGAAAAACTTGTGTATGGAAAGTTGATGTAGGTCCTCATATTGCATAACTTTGACAAATCTAAAGCAGATTGTACAGAAATTGTACGGGTTGTGTAGTATACGGCAAGCTTTCTGCCTCGGTGACATAGTGAATCTAAATCAGAGAGGGGCACGGAAGAAGATTTTGTGGCTAATAAAGTGTATAGCCGGGTCATTGGGTTGGCTGTTCTCACATTTTTTGTTCACCATGTGCTTTTAGTCTCTCTTGAGCTCAAAATCCGTGCCGTGATCTTAGCGTAGGGATAAAATAACACGGCTTCTGTATTCCAGCTCTTAGAGCCCTTTCACACTGGGGTGGTTTGCAGGCGCTATTGCTCTAATAATAGCGCCTGCAAACCGACCCGAAAGTGCCGCTGCCTTAATTCCAGTGTGAAAGCCCCGAGGGCTTTCACACTGGAGCGGTGCGCTAGCAGGACGGGAAAAAAAGTCCTGCTAGCAGCATCTTCGGAGCGGTGAAGGAGCGGTGTGTATACCGCTCCTTCACCTCTCCTGCCCATTGAAATCAATGGGACGGCGCGGGTATACCACCGGCAAAGCGCCTCTGCAGAGGCACTTTGCGGTGGTATTTAACCCTTTCTCGGCAGCTAGCGAGGGGTAAAACCGCCCCGCTAGCGGCCGAATACCAACGGTAAAACGCCGCTAATAATAGCGGCGTTTTAACGCCGACGCCGCCCCCCACCCCAGTGTGAAAGGGCCCTTACAATCAGATCTCTGCTTGTCCCCTCAGTGTACTACTGGTGTCCCAACCCCAAAATCCTATGCAGTTGCTGACATTCGAAAAAAGTCAGTATGTGTTAAGAGCAGGCTTTCTCAACCTTTTTAATACTAGAGGAACCCCAAAAATTTTCAGATCTCGATGAACCCTGACTAAAACCAAATAATCAGGGCTCAATCTGAACAATGCTCCCGATATTGATGGTCAATAGGAAGAATGTCCCCCTTAAAGTGGTGCTCAGAATGCCACCCTTAAAGACAGCTAAAAAGATATTTGGTGTCAGGCTGTTGGTTTTGCTAAGTGACGCTGAACCTTGAACTCTGTAGTCATCATCAAATAAGGGGTTCATCAGCCAACGCTCAGGGAACCCCTAGCAACCTTTGGAGGAACCCTGGTTGAGAATGGCTGTGTTAGAGCTGTCGCCTGTTCATAAGTCACTTCTGCATCACAGAGCCGGAGATGGGTGATGTTGCCAAAGTAGGTGTAGGCTGCTGTTAGTAGAACTATGACCTCCCTTTAAAAAATATAATTTCAAGTACATCTCTTAGACCTCCTGCAAAGTCCCACAAATACCTCACTAAAAACCCGCTCTCTCGACCAGCCATCATAGCATAGGAATCAAGATTGGCTTCAGCTTGCAAGTCTCCACCAAAAGGCCACGCCCCCTTTTTGCCCCATCTCCCGGGGCTTAATCATAGGGTGGTGTGGCCTTTTGGCGATGACTTGCAAGCTGAAGCCAACCCCGATTCCTATGCTATTATGGCTGGTCGGGAGAGCGGCCTCTCTTTTACTTGGTGTATGCATAGCTCTGGGTGGGCATGTTGGCAGCCTGCACCCCCTTTACCGGTAGCCTGCACCCCCTTTACCGGTAGCCTGCACCCCCTTTACCGGTAGCCTGCACCCCCTTTACCGGTAGCCTGCACCCCCTTTACTAGTAGCCTGCACCTCCTTTACCAGTAGCCTGCACCCCCTCTACCGGTAGCCTGCACCCGCTTTACCGGTAGCCTGCACCCCCTCAACCGGTAGCCTGCACCCCCTCTACCGGTAGCCTGCACCCCCATTACCGGTAGCCTGCACCCCCTTTACCGGTAGCCTGCACCCCCTTTACCGGTAGCCTGCACCCCCTTTACTAGTAGCCTGCACCCCCTCTACCGGTAGCCTGCACCCGCTTTACCGGTAGCCTGCACCCCCTCAACCGGTAGCCTGCACCCCCTCTACCGGTAGCCTGCACCCCCATTACCGGTAGCCTGCACCCCCTTTACCGGTAGCCTGCACCCCCTTTACCGGTAGCCTGCACCCCCTTTAGCGGTAGCCTGCACCCCCTTTACCGGTAGCCTGCACCCCCTTTACCGGTAGCCTGCACCCCCTTTACCGGTAGCCTGCACCCCCTTTACCGGTAGCCTGCACCCACTTCAACAGTAGCCTGCACCCCCTTTACTGGTGAATCTCGGGAATGCATCCCCTGGCTTTTAAAGAGGAACTGCAGTCTGCTCACATAATTTTTAATAAAAACATCTTTGCCATTCTGAAGCTTCCCTCCAACCACTTTGCATATTATTTTATATATACTGTGATTCTGTACTTGCCAAATATGTTGCAGAAATCTCCCTCTACCGAGTCTGGCTGCAGCCATTTTAACTGTGGGCAGCTGAAGCTGCTGCCTGTTCACTTCCTGGATTTACACAGACACATAGAGGCACCCCCCCCCTCCAGCTCTGCAGCTCTCATTGGCCCTCTTATGACTCAACCCCCCCCCCCCTCCATTCCTGACAAACTCTCAGGAGAGTGAGAGAGAGAGCTGTGCATGATGTCATAAGCCTAGGATAATGACCAGACAAGAAACAGGAAGTGGGCTGCATAAGGGATTTACTGGCAGAAAAAAAATAATTTTACTATCCAAATTTTAAAACAACGAGGGCAGAAGATTTAGTAGATGGAAAGATGAAAAAAATGACTGAAGGTCCACTCTAAGGTCCCACAAATACCTGTTGATCCTGATGGTGAAGTCCATCCAATGCAGCTTCCTGTGACGGTGTGCAAACTATGCTGCACCGCTCCTAAATTCAGAGCAGAGTTGCCACTTTCAATAGGCCGTGTCTGCTTGTGCTGCGAAAAAAAAAGCAGGGGGCGTTTCTAATAGCATTGTCATCGCTGATTTCACAAGTCTGTAGCTTGTCAACCATAACCTGTCCACACCTAGTCCTGACCACTGTTTTATAGGATTGACACCACGGCTGAAACCCTCCCCCACTGTGAGCTGCAGTGTCTGAGAGGGAAATTGTGAGATACAAATGAAGGCGGAAGGGGAAGTAAAGGAAGTTTTTGAGTACTTTTATGTTATTTGTACATCATAGTTACTAGGTTTTGGGCTTGTATAGAGTGTCATACCGGAGCCTTTAGCCCTACTTTAAGGTGACTGCTGTACAATGGCTGCATTGCTTTCCCTGCTGTGACTATAATACCCGTACACACTCTCATTATTTCTGTTTTTTGTTCTCCCAGCTCAGTCATCGAGGCAGATACCAGCCAAGGAAGACGGCCTACCCATCCAGGGCTGGGGTGACGTCCTGCTGGTCGGTGTGGCTGTGTGTTGGGGAGGGAAAGATGCTTATTACCTGTCCTTACAGCGAGAGCAGGATCAGTCAGGTGAGCCACTGGAGTTGTCTTGGTAATTGTCGGGATTCCTGCATCCTTACTGGTTCAGTGTTATCATACGCTATTCATGTTTATTGAAGATGTATTAGCAGAGTACTATAGGTTGACTATTACTCTTAGGCCAGCCATAAACGGAGCAAAATTCTTTCCTGCAACCACGGGTTGCAGGAAAGAAATTTGCTTGATTCCCCCATTATCACTGACCATGTTGACAGGGGAATCCCTCCCGCGGAGCCATTGTGTCCTCCCAGTACTCCATTCCCCCATCAACGCAGACAGTGTTGACAATGGGAATCTCTCCCATGGAGCCATTGTGTTCTCTCGGCGGAGTGATCGTTGCTAGCGGCTATAATAGCAATAATCGCATGTAAAATCCAACAGGCTGGTTGTACCCAAGTTGATCAATCAATCACATGCAATTGAGAAAATCCGGACAGCCGCACTGTAATCCTAGTCCAGAGGTAAGATTTCAAGGAGGTTCAGTCAGTCGTTTTTTTTTTTTTTTTTTTCCCCAACAGGAGTCCAAATCTCATGTTTGCGCTATGTCTCAGAATAGGATACATGTAGTCACTGAATGTCTATTAAAAAAAAGACCTTCATCCACACTGCCCTCTATTAGAGTGTCATCAAGTATCTGTTTGTCAGATTGTACAGCTAAAGTCTGCAACTCTCTATAACCAGCAGTTATAAACGTCTAAAGGGATGCTGAGGATGTGTACTTTTAAATAATGCTTAAGGCAGGGTGCTGCGACGTCTATAGGAGACACTTCTTAGTAATAGACTTCACTGTGCTTCTAGGCATTGATAAAGCCTTTGTATCCATCCCCTGACTTGTGCCTGTCCACAACTTTATCCCGGAGAGTTCGGTGACGGTGCCTTGCCACCTGTAGTTGATTGTTTGCTTCAGTTGCACTACCAGGGACTGAAATGCTCCAGGAAAGCTCTTTTTATGCTGAGTTAATCAAAATAACCACAGCTGATCGCAGTTAAATGGCTTTGTGTGCCATTGAGAAGGTGATTTATCTATACCTGATTGAGTTTACAAGTCATTTGTAGGAGAGGGGTGATCCTTTTTCCAACTCAGTGATTCTGTTTTTTAATTTTTTTTTTTTCTGATTTGTTGGTGTTACATTTTTTACTTGGATGTTATAAATTTCACTTAATACAGCTGGATAAGACACTGTGCCTGTCTTTCAGGCTGCAAAGCAACAAAATGTGATCCCCCCCCACACACACACACACACACACACACACACTTTTAAAGGGGGGGGGGGGTTGATTCTTTTCTATATCATCTGTATGTATACATTCCACTTCAGATTGAGTTTGTTTAATAGGATCCCTGACTGGAAGATGGTTGTGTACAGAGAAATATCTTCCCTTTAGGATCACAGTCTTATAGCCGGTGACACCAGTGGTCCTTGTCCCTGGCAGCAACTCGCCAACATCAGAATCTCTAGCAAACGCAAAGATACAACTCACCCATTATTACAGCATTGCTCCCTTATTGGCCAAGACAGGAAAGTGTCGCCAACCCAACCCCCCCCCCCAATGCTGGGAGAGGTAGCATTGTAGCCAGCGAGGGGGAGCTGTTGTAGAAACAGGCGAGTTGTCCCTTTTATCCTCTCTAGTGATCGCATTCTTGGCAAGTTGCCGAAATAGGACCTCTAGTGTGTCATAGACCTGTCTACATGATGAAGATGTTGTACTCTTGTTGTTGTGATATTCTGGTTTGGGTTTTCTCTCTTTGTAGACATTAGCGCCAGCCTGGCTCCTCCTCCCCTGGATCAGAACCTCTCTGTGAAGGACCGGCTCTGGCACGTTCAGTCCACACTGGAGCAGAAAGAAGCTCAAAGAACGGTCATCATGTATAACTTCATCGAGCAATACAAGGCCCTCGTCCTGGGCTGCCGTGCCTCCGTCACAGGACACTTCCAGGACCCGAAGGTAGCTGCCTCCTCTCTCTGTACATGAAACTTAAAGCTCATCTCTGGGCAATTATTAACCTTATTAACCCCCCCCCCGACACTCCTCCTATACCCCATCCTGCACTTTTTTTTTTTTTTTTACCTTGTCCCCTAAGTCTGCTGCCTGACCCCCTTGTCAGTGCTGCTTCCTGGTGCAGGGGACCGCCAATCCAGATGCAGATGGTCCCAGTCATTCCACTTGTCACCTCCTGTAGATCCCTCATCTGGATCCTGAGAGGACCTGGCCACTGGTAAAGCAATAGGGAGTGTCCATGTCCGGACACTCCAGACCATGTACTGGACTCCTGAAGTAGGACCCCGTCTTCTGCAACAGAAGATGAGAGAAGACTGTGGACTAAAGTGCCACTTGATTGCAGCATTAGATGAATGCAAAGTTTATTTTTTGCATGGGTAGCGATCAGCTCGGGGGGTGATTGGATGGCAGGAGGAGGAAACCTGGGGATCAGCTTTACAAATAAACCCCACTTGGCATAAACTAACCACAAACTCTGAATCTGGAAGTCGGCCATTTCACCTCCGACCACCACTGCCTTACATAGTTACATAGTAGGTGAGGTTGAAAAAAGTCACAAGTCCATCAAGTCCAACCTATGTGTGTGATTATATGTCAGTATTACATTGTATATCCCAGTATGTTGCGGTTGTTCAGGTGCTTATCTAATAGTTTCTATTGATGCTCCCCGCTGAGACCACCGCCTGTGGAAGGGAATTCCACATCCTTGCCGCTCTTACAGTAAAGAACCCTCTACGTAGTTTAAGGTAAACCTCTTTTCTTCTAATTTTAATGAGTGGCCACGTGTCTTGTTAAACTCTCTTCCGCAAAAAAGTTTTCTCCCTATTGTGGGGTCACCAGTCCGGTATTTGTATATTGAAATCATATTCCCTCTCAAGCGTCTCTTCTCCAGAGAGAATAAGTTCAGTGCTCGCAACCTTTCCTCATAACTAAGATCCTCCAGACCCTTTATTAGCTTTGTTGCCCTTTTTTGTACTCGCTCCATTTCCAGTACATCCTTCCTGAGGACTGGTGCCCAGAACTGGACAGCATACTCCAGGTGCAGCTGGACCAGAGTCTTGTAGAGCGGGAGAATTATCGTTTTATCTCTCTGGAGTTGATCCCCTTTTTAATGCCAATATTCTGTTTGCTTTGTTAGCATCAGCTTGGTATTGCATGCCATTGCTGAGCCTATCATCTACTAGGACCCCCAGGTCCTTTTCCATCCTAGATTCCCCCCAGAGGTTCTCCCCCCAGTCTATAGATTGGATTCTTATTTTTGCCACCCAAATGCATTATTTTACATTTTTCTACATTTAAACCATGTAATTGCCACCCCATTAATTTGTTCAGACCTTCTTGCAAGGTTTCCACATCCTGCAGAGAAGTTATTGCCCTGCTTAGCTTAGCATCGTCCGCAAATACAGAGATTGAACTGTTTATCCCATCCTCCAGGTCGTTTATGAACAAATTAAATAGGATTGGTCCCAGCACAGAACCCTGGGGGACCCCACTACCCACCCCTGACCATTCTGAGTACTCCCCATTTATCACCACCCTCTGAACTCGCCCTTGTAGCCAGTTTTCAATCCATGTACTCACCCTATGGTCCATGCCAACGGACGTTTATGGGGAACTGTGTCAAATGCTTTTGCAAAATCCAGATACACCACGTCTACGGGCCTTCCTTTATCTAGATGGCAACTCACCTCCTCATAGAAGGTTAATAGATTGGTTTGGCAAGAACGATTCTTCATGAATCCATGCTGATTACTGCTAATGATACCGATCTCATTACTAAAATCTTGTATATAGTCCCTTATCATCCCCTCAAAGAATTTACATACTATTGATGTTAGGCTAACTGGTCTGTAATTCCCAGGGATGTATTTTGTGCCCTTTTTAAATATTGGTGCTACATTGGCTTTTCTCCAATCAGCTGGTACCATTCCAGTCAGTAGACTGTGAGTAAAAATTAGGAACAATGGTCTGGCAATTACTTGATTGAGTTCCCCAAGTACACTCGGGTGCAAGCCATCTGATCCCGGTGATTTATTAAGGTTAAGTTTCCCAAATCTAATTTTAATTCTGTCCTCTGTCCTCTAATCATGGACCATGTTAGCCTTGCCGACCGACTGATAATTAAAGCTGTTTCCCGTCACCTTATTGCACATAACAGCATCTAATAACATAGGCCCACAGATAAAGGAGTTGTAAAGGCAGAAGGTGCATTCTATGCATTAAGATTAAAAACCTTCTGTGTGTAGCACCCCCCCAATACTTACCTGAGCCCCATCTCTCTCTAGCGATGTCCACGAATGTCTAAGCCATCTGGGACACTCCTCCTCCTGATTGGTTGAGACACCACAGCAGCACCATTGGCTCCTGCAGCTGTCAATCAAAGTCAGCCAATCAGGAGAAAGAGGAGGCGGGGCCGGAGCTCTGTGTCTAAATGGATACGCGGAGCTGTGACTCGGCTCGGGTGCCCCCATAGAAATCTGCTGACTGTGGGGGCACTCAACAGGAGGAAGGGACCAGAGAAGAGGAGGATCTGGGTTGCTCTGTGCAAATCCAACTGCACAGAGCAGGTAAGTATAACATGTTTGTTATTTTTTTTTTTTAACAAGACTTTACAATCACTTTAAAGACACTCAATTTAGTGCAAAGGGTTACAGCGACACTAAACCCATCAATTTAACTGTTACATTCAAGACATTCCATGAATGAAAACTATCACAGTTGTTTTTGGTCTCAACCAAACCGTCAAGCCATCAAACTGCTGCTATCATAACTGATCCACATGTGCAGCACCATGGCAACTGAAGATCAAACAGAGGCTAAGATGGCAGCTTCCTTGGTTGTAAAAGACAGGAAGGTTTAGTTCTGCTTTAAAGTGCTTGTAAACCCTTCCATATAACCAGTGAAGTGACTGGTCTTAGGTGATACACAGGGATGAAACAAATCCTCCTACATAAGTTGTACCTATTTATCTGAAGTCTTCTCCTCTCTACATACATTCAAAGTCCACCCACAGCAGCCCCTAATACATCCGTAGGGGACCAGAGAAGGGGAGGAAAACCATTACACAGAGCAGGTAAGTATAACATGTTTTTTTTTTTTTTTTTTTTTAAGCCAAACCTTTAATACCACTTTAAGTTTTTTTCTTAAGCTGAAATATGATTGGTTGTCACAGAAGTCAAACAATTCTGAGCATCCGGTCAGCAGACCTGCTGTTTTTCCCTCTCTGCATCCCCTCCCCACCTCAGGGGGCTGTTAATGCGTCGCATTTACAGATCTAAAGAGCCCCGGCCGTTGGGGACCACAGCAAAGTTTTCCCTGTAAGATGTCTCCGTCTCCTTTTGGCGTCTCTCTGGGTAAGAGAGGTTGCTGGAACTTTGTAGAAAAATCTCACTAATTGCAGCAGATGAGGCGTCGTGTTGCTCTGGGAATTGAGCGGCTTTACTGGCAAAGTTTAGCAAAGTCTTTATCTGCAGCGGGATCCCCCCTGGAGCTCATCAGGAAAGGTCACCGCTGGTTTTCTAGACCGCCTGCTGCGGCTGCTTCATGTTGAAGGCGATCTGCAGACATTTAAAGTTGTTTTATTAGATAGGTGTGAATCTGATCTGCTGAGTGTTAAAGGGAAATGACTGCATGTTGGGAAATGACACATTTCCAATTATCACATTTACCTGAAAGCTGCTTGCTTCTCTTTTGAAAGAGGATCTATGGGATGCCCCCCCCCCCCCCCCCCCATACCTTCAAATGCCCTTTTATCTCCCCTAAACCTCTTGTCATGTGATGCTCAAGTCACGAGTCTCCTTTCCTCCTGTCCTGAGGCGGGATCCTGAAGAGGGGTGACATCCGTGCAAGGGGACCGCGTCAGGGACCACATTTACAGTGCTGGATTAGCAGCCCCCCCCCCCCCCCCGCAGAAGGAAATGGGGCTTCACGAGGCGGGGGGGGTGAATATTTGCCCAGAAATTAGTTTTCATGTTGGGCCAAACTTTTTTTTTTTTTTTATATAGGGTGGGGAAGGGTAAGATTCCATTTGGATTTTTACTGTCATCCGGGTTTTCTGTTAGGGCTTGGGGGGTCTCCAAACTACGGCCGCTGCAAGATTTTATCTGGCCCTCAGCTAATGTCAGCGGCTTCTCACACAGGTCTTTAGGTTGGCCTACGGCATAGGTGCTCAACCTGTGACAGAACTACAAGTCCCACCATGCCTCCTCCTTTGGGAGTCATGCTAGTAAATGTCAGCCTTGCAATGCTTAATGGGACTTGTAGTTTCGTAACAGTTGAAGGGCCACAGGTTGAGCACCCATGGCCTATAGTCTGTGAAGTAATTGGTACAATAAATATTATTTGAGGGTGGTTAGGAATCCCCTCTATTTATTGCACCTATGTATTAACTTGTCTATTCCCCTAGTTAGCTAGTCTATTAAAACTCTGATCACATGTTACTGTTGATATCACTATAATACAAGATTAGCTATGAAACTAAGCACACTGCTTAATAAAACAAAGTCTTATTTATTTCCCAAGAAAAAAAAAAACGCTAACATGAAAATACTAAAGAAAGATATTACAAAGCATATAACACCAGAACATATAAAACAAAAACATCAGATATTTATCACAATGCTTTCGTCCGCTGAGCTCAGATGGCAAAAAGAGATGGCCATGAGGCTCAGAACCATCAGGTAAGAGCCATCAGCAAAAAAGGGACGAATTCCCTCCTGTATGCCCCTTTTATACATTAATTCAGACCCATTCATAACCACCCCCACTGGTCTCCTGTCCAATGAGATATTGCCAAGAGGTAGTCCTCTTAATATCCTATATTACTGTCCGTCCTGCTGTATTGGCCTCTAGGGGCAGCATTGTCCATGTATCATCTCTATGTGCCTATTGATCCTTTGATCTTTGTCACCCACCATCATCAATCATCCTGGCAGCCATGGCTCTCTTTGAAGAGTGCTTGCAGTGTGTTATCATACCAGTCGGCCCGGAGCCAAGCTCTCAGATGCAGATTCTGATATGCTACAAAGCTCTGGAATGTAACTGGTTACATTCCAACTTGGGGCCATCTGCCTGTATCAACCAGGGAATGAAATGCCAGAAATATGATATTAAACCATGTTGCCTTCCAACACTCTGTTTCTCCCCAACGTACACAACCACCCCTCTCCAGTCTACATTGCAGGTTCCCCTGGCTACGCTGTTATTGTAGCATTGTTGGTTGTTACAACTGCCACCATCCTAACAACCAATCATGAACGCCTCCCTTACTTTAGAGCCCTTCTTGCATCAGAACCTCAGTCAGAGTCCGCCCTTACATGAGAGTTCCCATTCGTGATCTCCAGTGGTCCCATTTAGAGTCTCTGCTTACATTGGTGTCCCTAGCCCCCCCCTCACATCAGAGCCCCAGTCAGAATTTGCCCTTCCATGAGAGTCCTTGCTTCCTTCACGGTCCTGTTCAGTGTCCCCCCCCTTACATCAAGGTTCCTCGTAGGGTCCCGGATTCAGGTCACAGTACGGTCTCCATTTCTTTCCAACCTCCACAACGCTCTCTCCCCTCAGGTATCAAGTGCAGGTTTCCCTGGTTGTGCTTTCATTGTACCATCATTGCTTGCTAGCAACCAAGACCACCAGCATCCTAGCGTCCAACCGTGGAAGTCTTTCTTACATCAGAGTCCTACCAGTGTCTCCCCCCCCTTTACTTCAGTATCCTGTTTTGAGTTCCTTCTTGCATGGGAGTCCCCAACAGACTACCTCCTTACATCAGAGCCACCCTTTGCATTAGTGTCCCCATCAGAGTCTTCACTTCAGGGTCCCATTCAAAGTCCCTGCTTACATGAGAGACCCCAGCAGAATTACATCAGCTCAGCCTATGGTTTCCTTTCTCTCTCCAACATCCACAATGCCCCCACTCACTTCAGGCACCAGTACAAATTAGCAAATTTTCTTGGCTGCCCTGTCATTGTACCATCATTGGTTGCTAGGGCCACCAGCATCCTAACAACCAATCATAGAAACTTCCTTACATCAGAGTCCGAGTTCCCCTTTACATGATAGTTCCCATAAGTGATTGCCCCACCCCCCACTTCGGGGTCCCTCCTTTTCTTTCCTTGTTTAGCTGAAGTTCTCTTTACTGAATAAACCTTTTAGGGCCACCATTTTATTTTCCAGGGTCTCTGCTTATAGGGCAGCAAAAAAGTTAAAGGGACAAACCATTGCAGGGATGTACTGAATGTTTTTTTTTTATTATTATATTGCGCATAAATAATCTTTATTTTATAAAAGTGGAGTTTTCCTTTAAGATTGATAAAAGCAGCTTTTGCTCATCTCTCTTGTCGCTCCGGCTCTCCCACCATCGGAGGGTTTTACATGTGTAATGAGGATCCCGGCTGATGAGAGAAGATTTATCAGGTAGTGTGACCTTCCATGGCTCCGCTCTACGGTTCTCACGCCTGATGAGGACGGGGATCAGTGCGATCACCAGATGGATTCACTTCGGGATTAATCTCAGTCTCCTCCTGCAATCAGCTTATCGCTAGTGAAGGTTTATTGGATTATCTCATCAAAGACCGAACAGATCTGTCCGCATCTAATTAACTGCTACCTGTCTCTTCTCCTCTATAAATCAGCACATTTAATGTGTATTTCTGGGGATAATAAAAAAAAAAACATTCAATACAACTCTGGAGTACATGCACATCATCCTATGTTTTGCCTCTAGAACCCCTCTCATCTCCATAACCACTCCCCATTCCCCAAATCCCTCCCTCTCCTCATCTCCATAACCCCACCCCATTCCCCAAATCCCTCCCTTACCTTGTCTTTATAACCTTTCCCCATTACCCAAATTCCTCCCTCTCCTTATATTCATAACCCCTCCCCATTCCCCAAATCCCTCCCTTACCATTTCTTTATAGCCCCTCCTTTTTTCCCAGATTCCCCCTCTCCTAGTCTCTGTAACCCCTCCCCAATCCCATAATGCCTTCCTCTCCCCTTGTCTCTCTAACCTCTCCCCTTCCCCCAAATCCCTCCCTCTCTCCTCATCTCCATCTCCCCTTCCCCCAAATCTCTCCCTCTCTCCTCATCTCCTTCCCCCAAATCCCTCCCTCCCTCTCTCCTCATCTCCATCTCCCCTTCCCCCAAATCCCTCCCTCTCTCCTCAACTCCATAACCCCCTCCCCATTCCAAATCCCTTCTTCTCCTTGTCGCTATAACCCCTCCCCATTCCCCAAATCCCTCCCTCTCTTCTCTTCTACATAACCCCTCCCCATTCCAAATCCTTTCTTCTCCTTGTCTCAATAATCCCTCCCCATTCCTCAAATTTCTCCCTCTCCTCATCTCCATAACACATCCACAGAAGTCTATTTCCACTTTGACTAAAACTGTTATAATTTTATATATAACTTTTAATATAACTATAACCTATCCCAAAATCCCCCTCTCCTCATCTCCATAACCCCTCCCTCTCCTTGTCTCTATAACCTCTCCCCATTCCTAAAACCCCTCCCTCTCTCCATCTCCGTAACCCCTCCCCATTCCAAATCCCTCCCTCTCCTCTTTATAACCACTTGCCATTCCTCCCTCCCTCTCTCCTCAACTCCATAACCCCTTCCTATTCCAAATCCCTTCTTCTCCTTGTCTCTATAACCCCTCCCCATTCCCAAAATTTCTCCCCCCTCCTCATCTCCATAACACCTCCCCAGAAGTCTATTTCCACTGGAGCAAAACTGTTATAATTTAATATATAACTTTTAATACAACTATACTCTATCCCAAAATCTCCCTCTCCTTGTCTCTATAACCCCTCCCCATTCCCATAATGCCTCCCTCTCCTTGTCTCTCTAACCCCTCCCCTTTCCCAAAATCCCCCCTTCTCTCCTCATCTTCATAATCCCTCCCTCTCCTTGTCTCTATAACCCCTCCCCATTCCTAACCCCTCCCTCTCCTTGTCTCTATAACCTCTCCCTATTCCCGTAACCCCTCCCTCTCGTTGTCTCTATAACCCCTCCCCTTTCGCAAAATCTCTCCCTCTCTCCTCATCTCCATAACCCCTCCCCATCCATAAAATCCCTCCCCCCTCCTCATCTCCATAATGTAGGGGGAGCATTTCTGTAGGCCAGCAGGTGAGAACTGGGCAGCGAGTACATGTAGGCAAGAAACGGCTGAAAGAGGCTGGAGCAGATCAGCAGCACTGTGATCTGCTCCAAAACAGTACTGATCCCGTTTTTTATTTCTGTTTTACTAGTTGTACAATCTCTTCTCTCCAGTAATAAAATTACTTACAGTAAAACCTTGGATTGTGAGCATCATTTGTTTCCTGGAAGCATGCTTGTAATCCAAAGCACTTGTATATCAAAGCGAATTTCCCCATAAGAAATAATGGAAACTCAAATGATTTGTTCCACAACCATTTATTCATAAGTCCTTCAGTTTATAGTCCATATAAAACGATCATAGCGATGTGACCAGGTTGTGCAACCATAAAATGTCCATCTACAAATAGAAGCCTCCACAAGGGGATTAGAAGCAAAATCCAGGAGGAACTCCAGAGTATAAACGAGAAGAGAGGAGTTACTACATGTTGTACCTTCATTTAATGTAACCATATTGTTACACTTGTAGGCGCCTCTTTTCTCTTTTATACTCACTTGTGACATGACGCTACTTGTATATCAAGACATCGCTTGTATATCAAGTCAAAAATTATTTAAAAATTTTGCTTGTCTTGCAAAACGCACTCAAACCAAGTTACTCTCAAACCGAAGTTTTACTGTATTCCGCATTCACTGCATAGTGTGAGGTTCCCACAATGTACATTAGAACCTGGAGCAAGTCAGAGCCTACCCCATTTCCTGTCTGGAGGGCGTCATCTAGCTACCCCCCCCCCCCCCCCCCCCGACTGTCCCTGGCCCGTCCCTTTCATAAAGTGCCATTGGTGCAATGAAACCTGAAACTGGAGAATTTCCTGTAACTACAATTCTTATTCTGCAGGTGGCCTGCTGGTTGCTGGATCCCGGCTCCAAGGAACGAACCATTCACAACATGGTGGCAAACTTCCTGCCGCATGAGCTCCCCCTGCTGGATGGAGTTGGAACTGGCCAGGGAGTTCAGAGCCTGGGACTCTGTGCTGATGGTGACCAGTCGGGGCGCTACAGGGCAGCCATAGAATCCGTTCTCGTCTTCAGCATCATGGCCAAGCTGAACGGGCTAATAGAAAGAGAGAAGCTACAAGGTAATGACGACTCCTCCCCCTCTCATCTTGAAGGGGATATTCTCCAACAGATCTCTTGAGTTGGTGTAATGGGCTCTCTAGAATGTTTTCCAAGTCCATTTCTTTTTGTCTATGTCCTCTCTGAAGTCTTTATTTCTACTGGATCTGTGACCTGGAATAAGCTTGACTTGTGACTTCACTGGCTGCATACTTGTCCTGCGTCAGCGACTCAAAGAATTGTCATAGAGCCAGACAGCTCACTTGATTTAGATTCCTAAGAAGGAGCATATCCCCATATTTTTCTTTGTGTATTAGCTTTACTACAGGTTGCAGGATGTGCAAGCAGATTAATTAAAGGCCCAGTCACAGGCAGGCAGAGACACAAACTACTGCATGAAACATCACTATTGTGAGAGGGGCAGAGACACAAACTACTGCAGGAAACCTCGCCATTGTGGGAGGGGCAGAGACACAAACTACTGCATGAAACCTCACCATTGTGGGAGGGGCAGAGACACAAACTACTGCAGGGAAATCTCCCCATTGTGGGAGGGGCAGAGACAAACTACTGCAGGGAAATCTCCCCATTGTGGGGGGGGCAGAGACACAAACTGCTGCAGGGAAATCTCCCCATTGTGGGAGGGGCAGAGACAAACTACTGCAGGGAAATCTCCCCATTGTGGGAGGGGCAGAGACAAACTACTGCAGGGAAATCTCCCCATTGTGGGAGGGGCAGAGACACAAACTGCTGCAGGGAAATCTCCCCATTGTGGGAGGGGCAGAGACACAAACTACTGCAGGGAAATCTCCCCATTGTGGGAGGGGCAGAGACAAACTACTGCAGGGAAATCTCCCCATTGTGGGAGGGGCAGAGACAAACTACTGCAGGGAAATCTCCCCATTGTGGGAGGGGCAGAGACACAAACTGCTGCAGGGAAATCTCCCCATTGTGGGAGGGGCAGAGACACAAACTACTGCAGGAAACCTCACCATTGTGGGAGGGGCAGAGACACAAACTACTGCAGGAAATCTCCCCATTGTGGGAGGGGTAGACACACAAACTACTGCAGGAAATCTCACCATTGTGGAGGGGCAGACACACAAACTACTGCAAAAAATCTTACCATAGTGGGAGGGGCAGAGACACAAACTACTGCAGGAAATCTCACTATTGTGGGTATGGCAGAGACACAAATCACTGTGGGGAAAGCTTCCACTTCGCATTTTCCTTCAGCACTGGCTGGCCTTCCTGCACACTCTGCATTTCTGGTTTCTCCGCTCACTTATTGTGGATAATTTTGATGTTGCTTCACAAAACAAAATAAACAATCGATGACACCACTTACCTGTTGAGTTTTGAATGGAGCTGGCCTTTAAAATCATCTGGACTGGTAACTCCCCCAGAAATAATCTGTGATGTTTATCTGTCTTGTCCATCCTCAGATGTATTCCGCAATGTGGAGATGCCCACTCAGTACTGCCTGGCCCTCCTGGAGCTGAACGGTATCGGATTCAGTACAGAGGAATGCGAGACCCAGAAACACGTCATGCAGGCCAAGCTGAACGAGATCGAGGCTCAGGCCTACCAGCTGGCTGGGCACAGCTTCTCCCTGACCAGTCCGGACGATGTCGCGCAGGTACCAGACAATCCTCCATCCATCTTATGGGTGGGATTATCCCAGCACTGTGATGTCAGCGAATATAAAACAAAGAGCCTGTGCTGACATTATAATTTTCACTTCCTTCTTGTAACCCTAACAATGACCTTCTCCTATTCGCTCTCTGCTTGTGGCGCGGTTTTGCTTCTATGAACCACTTCAGCCCAAAGCCTATTTTTTACACTTGTTGCTGCTTACAAGTTAAAATCAGTAGTTTTTGCTAGAAAGTTATATATTTTTTGCATATTGTGAAAGATGATGTTACACCGAGTAAATCGATCCCTAACATGTCACGCTTTTAAACCTCCATAAGCAAGGTCCTTCCTTTCCCCCTCCACTGCCCCCCCCCCTCCCCCTTGGGGTAGGGTAGTATAGTCATGTATACTAGTAGTGTTATAAGTATGTTCTGTGCCTTTACATGAAGTTCTTATGTGTTGGAAACTAATTTGTGTACCATTGCATTTGAGTATTATTTGAATTAATCATTATCTGTTAAAAAAAAAAAAATCTCCATAGGTGACATTTAATTTTTTTTCTCCTAACAGTTACTTGTTTAAAGTTACAGAGGAGGTATTTTGCTAAAACGATCGCGGCGATACCTCACATGTGTGATTTGAACACTGTTTATATTTGCGGACTACGACTTACGTATGCGTAAATCCCTCCTTTGCACTTCAAAGTATTCAGAACGCCAAAATCTGCATTTTGGAATACTGTCATTTTTTTTTTTAAATCGGCGTCAGTGGCAGCCGAGTAAACCGGAAGTGACGTCGCTTCTGTGTTTTTACATCGGAGACCCGTTCAAAGCCGTTTCCGGCTTCGTTTGGGACTCCACACAACAGGCAGACGTGGCGGATGGTCACTCCTGTTGGGACGGGAGTCGGGCAGAGCAGCGGGAGGGAGGGGGATGTCCCCTCCGGCTCGTTATGATAACGGCTGAGCGGCTCATTATCCTCATCGGTTGTTATTGTGAGATAGCCGATCGCTAGCTCTAAAAAATGGTACCTGGTGATGTCTGCCGCTGCAGGCATCACCCTGGTATAACAACTACAACCAAATGATGTACAGGTACGTGATTTTGCGCGAAGTGGTTAAGGTCACTTTGCAGTAAAGCAAGGAAGCATAGAAACCTCTGTAGTGTATTAATGTGCTTCTACTAAACAAATGCTGTTCATACAAACTATTACAATTATAGGAATATAGTACAAGACTGATAAATATTATAAAATATGCTCACAACATGCACAAGCTATCTATCCTTCCTAACAAATAAGCATGTACAATGTATGGAGTAAGCATACTAACATCTACTTAACGTGGGCATTTGATGGAGTCTTCTTATGGCTCCTTCCTTCTCAGAGTCCTGCAAACAACTCTTCCTAGGGATCCTTTGTCTTGAGCACATGGTTGTCCACATCCTCTCTCCACCACCTACTACCTGTAGCATCATTTCCTATCCTGAGCTCCATGAACCAGTCCAACAGGTTCATTAGCATGTACATGGGGGATCCTTGGCTTCTAAACAATATATGGTCTAAAATGTAACAATTCACATATCTGTGCTATAAAAATCACCAGAATAGCCATAGTAACACAGACACACATCAGTTAACATTGTTCCCAGTTTCTGTGTGGACTACAGATCACCTCCCCACTCACTGCAATGAGGGATGCTGCTGTTCACATTGCATCTTCGAATGGATGAACTGGGAATATCTACTCAAGGGAGAGGTAAGAGGAGCAGGGAGGGCATATTAAGTGATGAGGTGATGGCACTACTGGGGAGCAGGGGCATAATGAGCATTGAGCTGTAACAGTGGTCTCAGTGGGGCCTATCCCTTAGAATATGCCTTGCTCTTGACTAGAAGTTGGGGTATGAAAGAACTTAGACTATATACTGTATATACAGTATGTATAGTGTATGTATATCTTTGATCCTGGTGACTCCTACCTTTTAAACCCTTCCCAGATGGTGACCTATGTTTTGAAGCCCAATGGAGGTACAATGGACTATTTTGTCCATTGTGTCAGGCCCTCAGGTGTGCTGCACCCATGTATTTGGAGCCCACACAATAAAAATCTATTTTCTGATTCAACAAGCTCTTCCTTGTGCTGAAATCTGAAACAGGTCCTCTTTGCTTCTCCCATTACCTGTAATTCTGTGTTGTGTTTCTCATTCACTTGCTGATCTCCGTTTTCTGCCTCATCCTGGCTCAGCCATTCTGTAATCTGCTCTATATGGTCTGTTCATGGATGGGTTGCAACCTTGGCATTCCAGGGTCTGTTATTGTGGATGCGGTGTGTTTTTTTAAAAAAAATTTTGTGATATTTTCGTTCACTTCCTACATCCTGTTTGTGTATTCAGGTCCTGTTCATCGAGCTTAAACTCCCTCCCAACGGAGATGTGAAAGGTCAGGGGAACAAGAAGACTCTGGGCTACACCAGGAGGGCGGCCATCAATGGAAACCGAGTCCGACTCAGCAAGCAATTCAGCACTGTAAAGGTATCCAAGGAATATGTAATATCAGTTTATTGATCTGGTAAAAGACAAGAGTGTTGCTGTAAAATGTGTTACCTGTTCCATTCAGTGTATGAGGTCACAGGTTTGATTTCAGGACTACTTGCCCCCCCCCTGTGCGTCGGCATGGTGTCCTGTAAGTCTAGTTAGCAGATGAAGGACAGAAATTACCATGCTAGCACAAATCTGCTCCCGTGATTAGCATGGTCAG
Source organism: Aquarana catesbeiana (assembly GCF_042186555.1). Lineage (NCBI taxonomy): Eukaryota > Metazoa > Chordata > Amphibia > Anura > Ranidae > Aquarana > Aquarana catesbeiana. The sequence goes on from NC_133325.1 coordinate 797,329,633, forward strand.
GAAACTAAAAGAAAGCCAAAGGGACTGGCAGGATCACCAGGTATTTAAAGCGGAGTTCCACCCACCCAAAAGTTGAACTTCTGCTCATTTGTCCCCCCCCCCCCCCCCCCCCCCCCGTTGCCACATTTGGCACCTTTCAGGGGTGGGAGCAGATACCTGTCATTGACAGGGTACCCTGTCCCCACTTCCAGATAACCGCTCCACGGCGAATTACGTCAGCAGCTCGCCTCCCTCCACCTTCCCCTGCGGCCGGGCCAGTAGGAGAGCGCAGCGGTGCCTTGCACATGCGCAGTAGGGACCCGGCATGAAGCTGTAATGCTTCACTGCCAGGTTCCCTTACCGGCAATGACGGCGGCAGCACCCGACCGCTGATGGAAACATTAGCTGCGGTGCCGTCATCGCTGAACTCCAGGACAGGTAAGTGTCCTATTATTAAAAGTCAGCAGCTGCAGTATGTATAGCTGCTGGGTTTAAATTTTTGCAGGGGTGGGCGGACCTCCGCTTTTAATGTGCATTCACACTATATAAACAAAAACAATCTCTATGTGAATTATAGGAGCAGAGGAACATAGTCCAAAGACTTAATATTAAAGCTGAACTCCAGTCTGGAACCCAAAAATACCTCTACAGTGCCCACTCCCTACTGCAAGGAAAAGGCCCTGTTCTATTCACCGTTCAATAGGTTCCAGCACTGTCTTCCTCCCCTCAAAGTTCCAGCCTTTGGTCGGCCCCTTTACACCATCACATACAATGCAGGCCTGCTAACACCGCATTGTTTGTGGAGATAGCAAGCATGTGACTGCAGCTGTGAGTGGCTGGACTGGTCGCACGGATACAGGGAGCCTGCTGAAGCGCACAAAAACTTGTAGAGCTCAGTTCCACTTTAATGATCCGTCTGTCCTCTTCCATCAGGACGTTCTAGAGAAGTTGAAGCCTCTCCACCCTCTTCCTGGCCTCATCCTGGAATGGAAGAGAATCACCAACGCCATAACCAAAGTCGTCTTTCCACTACAGAGAGAGAAGAGCTATAGCCAGACACTGGACATGGAGCGAATCTACCCCGTCTCCCAAACGCACACCGCTACAGGTGAGCTTCCAACTAATTCCCTTGTGTAAATTTTAGCTTGAGCTACTGAGTGCTCCATACAACGGGAAGTAAGGACACACTGTAAAATATGTGAGAGGATCCAAGAACACCATCTGCTCGCTGGATATAAATGTACAAAACAACTTAATTCTGAATCTAAATCTGTATGGTGTGTGTGTGTGTGTGTACAGTGTATAGATAGATAAATATAGATATTTCTAAATCTGAAAAACTGAGTTTAAAAATCTGATTCAACCACCAGAGGAAAAAACAGTATATATATATCTATCTATATATATATAGATAGATATATATATCTATCTATATATATATATATATATATATATAGATAGATATATATCTATCTATATATATAGATATATATATAATATATATATAGATAGATAGCAACTCACTGGACTATATTAAATTGTCACTTTATTGATTTATCAGAAATCGTATATATACAAATCCATATATTAAAATTGGTACCACAATCACAACAAACACCTAAAATTACACATACACCTTTTTCTCATAGTAAAAAAATATTCCCCTATATTATGCAAAATAGCTACCGTATATTCTTATATATAAATAGTGTGTTTGTGGTAGGGCCTGGTGATCCTATTGATGGATGGGGTTAATTTCTGGTCACAGATAAGTTCTTGTGCTTGTAAGTAACAGTTCATAGCACCCAGCCAGAGATGGCACATCTGTCAAGCAACACAATTGAAGTTCCAAGATAAATCCAAGATATATATGGTGAAATGATGAGCACCATCCTCAGCTTGTGAATCACCAATCACATTGGCAGCTCAGGGAGGACTATACTTGCCATGCTGTTTTGCACTTTTTCTAAAGAAAAGACGTGTTGTTTGCAGATCTTCCATTTTTATATTTCTTTTCTTTTTTTTTTTTACGATCACCTTTCAGGTCGTGTGAGTTTCACTGAGCCAAATATCGAATGTTCCCAAGGATTTTGAAATTGAAATGCCTCGATTGGTTGAAGAGAGTCCTCCATCCCAGGACCCGGGGCCCTCCAATCTATCAAAGAATCGGTAATAGTAGATTTATAAGCACATAATCAGTATGGGATTGTACATGAGCTGTGTTGTGTTTTGTGTTAGTGAATTCTGATTGGCTGACCCCTGAGGTGGAGGAAATCTTACTGTATCTTTATTATCCTTACAGTTGATGTATCAATAGCTGTTCATACCATGTGTATACACTGTTTGGTGTTTTCTTTTATTTAGCAATGTACAAATAAAATGTGTTTTTGAATCAAATCTTCTGTATAGTATCTAGTATATGATCCTAGTGCCATAAAAGTCCCACCAATAGGGGCTTCTTGTTTTTTTCTGACCCTGAGGTTCAACCATATAATCAGCAGTGAATTTGCATCCTCTGTAATAAGCTGAGAAGTCAGAACATCCCGGTTCCAATGGTAAATGACTGTACTTTGTAAAGGACCGGCTACATACACTGATGACATAAGCATTTTGTTAGTGCATCTTCGTCACCTCAGGATGGGAACCTCATGGGATCTCAACACACCGGAGGATGGAGGGGGGGGGGGGGGGGGTCGCTGCCCTCCCATCATTTATCAGGGACATATCTTTCGCTGTGTTTACCCTCACATGTCTGTGACATAGCCGCATGCTTTAAAGTTTTATTTCTTTTCAGGGGTAAGAAGAAAAAGTTTGCAGTGCCAAAACTCCAGGCAGATCAGATCCCAGCGGAGAAGGGGGTGTCATTCTTCGTCAGCATGCGACACGCCTTCATCCCATTCTCAGGTAACTCCATTCATATCAGAGCTCCATATAATAGATGCTATTTCTTGGTGAGGAGCCTTTTTCTTTTCTGACCCTCCTCTTCCACCACATCCTGTTCAATAGACATTCCATTCCATTCCATTGGTCGACCGTCAGAGAATCCCATCCAATGAAAACCACCATGGTTATAAATGCGGGTTCATTTGAAGGCCAGTCATTAGTGGTGTACCACCAGGCTCTGTACTAGGTCCTGTTTCATTGAATCTGTTTGTAAGGGATTTAACTGAAGATTTGGTGGGCTTGGTATGTGTTTGTTTTTGCTGGGGATAACAAAGGTGTGCAATAGAGGTTGATGTTCCTGGAGGTATTTATACTATGGAACATGATTTGTCATTGCTGGACGATTAGACAAAGCAATGAAACTGCAGTTCAATGTTTCTGTATACAAAATGATGCATTTATGGAAAAAGAATCCTCTGATGGAGTACAATTTTGTGGGTACAGTGTTGGCCAGAGCAACAGAGGGAAAAGATTTAAGAGTGCTTGTATAGGATGACTGTATAATGAGCAAACAGCATGGCCAGGCAGTGGGGAATGTGAAAAGACTTGGGGTTAAATAGATCTTTAGTCATCTCTAGAAGGAACACCGGAAGGTGCTCTATATAGATCTTTATATCAATGGTGATATCTCCAGCAGGAGGAAGGAGATCCTGATTCCTCTATATACAGTGGGGCAAAAAAGTATTTAGTCAGCCATCAATTGTGCAAGTTCTCCCACTTAAAAAGATGAGAGAGGCCTGTAATTGTCATTTAGGTATACCTCAACTATGAGAGACAAAATGTGGAAACAAATCCAGACAATCACATTGTCTGATTTTTGAAAGAATTTATTTGCAAATTATGGTGGAAAATAAGTATTTGGTCAATATCAAAAGTTCATCTCAATACTTTGTTATATATCCTTTGTTGGCAATGACAGAGGTCAAACGTTTTCTGTAAGTCTTCACAAGGTTGTCACACACTGTTGCTGGTATTTTGGCCCATTCCTCCATGCAGATCTCCTCTAGAGCAGTGATGTTTTGGGGCGGTCGCTGGGCAACACGGACTTTCAACTCCCTCCAAAGGTTTTCTATGGGGTTGAGATCTGGAGACTGGCTAGACCTCTCCAGGACCTTGAAATGCTTCTTACGAAGCCACTCCTTTGTTGCCTGGGCGGTGTGTTTGGGATCATTGTCATGCTGAAAGACCCAGCCACGTTTCATCCTCAATGCCCTTGATGATGGGAAGAGGTTTGCACTCAAAATCTCACGATATATGGTCCCATTCATTCTTTCATGTACACGGATCAATTGTCCTGTTCCCTTTGCAGAGAAACAGCCCCAAAGCATGATGTTGCCACCCCCATGATTCACAGTAGGTATGGTGTTCTTTGGTTTCAACTCAGCATTCTCTCTCCTCCAAACACGGCGAGTTGTGTTTCTACCTAACAGTTCTACTTTGGTTTCATCTGACCATATGACATTCTCCCAGTCCTCTTCGGGATCATCCAAATGCTCTCTAGCAAACCTCAGATGGGCCCGGACATTTACTGGCTTAAGCAGGGGGACATGTCTGGCACTGCAGGATCTGAGTCCCTGGCGGCGTAGTTTGTTACTGATGGTAGCCTTTGTTACGTTGGTCCCAGCTCTCTGCAGGTCATTCACTAGGTCCCCCGTGTGGTTCTGGGATTTTTGCTCACCGTTCTTATGATCATTTTGACCACACAGGGTGAGATCTTGCGTGGAGCCCCAGATTGAGGGAGATTATCAGTGGTCTTGTATGTCTTCCATTTTCTAATTATGGCTCCCACAGCTGATTTCTTCACTCCAAGCTGCTTGCCTATTGCAGATTCAGTCTTCCCAGCCTGGTGCAGGTCTACAATTTTTGTTTCTGGTGTCCTTCGACAGCTCTTTGGTCTTCACCATAGTGGAGTTTGGAGTGTGACTGAGGTTGTGGACAGGTGTCTTTTATACTGATAACAAGTTCAAACAGGTGCCATTAATACAGGTAATGAGTGGAGGACAGAGGAGCCTCTTAAAGAAGAAGATACAGGTCTGTGAGAGCCAGAAATCTTGCTTGTTTGTAGGAGACCAAATACTTATTTTCCACCATAATTTACAAATAAATTCTTTCAAAAATCAGACAATGTGATTTGTCTGGATTTGTTTCCACATTTTGTCTCTCATAGTTGAGGTATACCTATGATGACAATTACAGGCCTCTCTCATCTTTTTAAGTGGGAGAACTTGCACAATTGGTGGTGACTAAATACTTTTTTGCCCCACTGTAGATCTATATATGACTAGAGTGGTCACCAGCAGGATGAAGGAGGTCCTGATTCCTCTATATAAATCTTTATATCACTAGAGGGGTCACCAGCAGAAGGAAGGAGGTCCTGATTCCTCTATATAGATCTTTATATATCACTAGAGGGGTCGCCAGCAGAAGGAAGGAGGTCCTGATTCCTCTATATAAATCTTTATATCATAGGAAGGAGGTCCTGATTCCTCTATATAGATCTTTATATCATAGGAAGGAGGTCCTGATTCCTCTATATAGATCTTTATATGACTAGAGGGACCACCAGCAGGAGGAAGGAGGTCCTGATTCCTCTATTTAGATCTTTATATCATTAGAAGGGTCACTAGCAGGAGGAAGGAGGTCCTGATTCCTCTATATAGATCTTTATATATCACTAGAGGGGTCGCCAGCAGAAGGAAGGAGGTCCTGATTCCTCTATATAAATCTTTATATCATAGGAAGGAGGTCCTGATTCCTCTATATAGATCTTTATATCATAGGAAGGAGGTCCTGATTCCTCTATATAGATCTTTATATGACTAGAGGGACCACCAGCAGGAGGAAGGAGGTCCTGATTCCTCTATTTAGATCTTTATATCATTAGAAGGGTCACTAGCAGGAGGAAGGAGGTCCTGATTCCTCTATATAGATCTTACCTTATTTGTACAGTCAGGTGGAAATAAGAAAAAGGGGGGCCAAGAGTGAAACCTTTACATACATAAAGAGGGTATATAACTTTTAGAGTAAAGTATTACTTTAACAAAAGAGTAGTTGATGCTTGGATTTTCAGGAGAGGTAGTTAGTTTAACAATAAGTGATCTATATTTAGTCAAAAAGTTTGAAAATATAAAAGGTGTAGACTCAATGCACCACTTGGTCTTTTTTTGCTGCTACTGATCTACGTTTCTGTGATTGAAGTAAAAAAAAAAAAACATTAGAACTGCTGTGATTGCGTGTCGGGGAGATATTCTTCTTGTCCCCGGTGGCCCCAGAAATGGTCAACTCTTCGCCACTCCAGGGAAGCTCCCATCAATGCAGAGCCTCATGTCCCTTTATCAGTATGCCCTCTTTTCCTCTCAGCACTTGTCATATTTCCTGGATATTCCCTCCCCGATCTCCGCAGGTGGTTTGATCCTGGGGGCAGATTACTCCCAGCTGGAGCTGAGGATCCTGGCTCACTTATCTCGAGATCGGCGGCTTGTACAGGTGCTGAATGGTGGAACGGATGTCTTTCGAAGCATCGCTGCTGAATGGAAGATGGTTGACCCCAACACTGTCACTGACAACATGAGACAGCAAGCCAAACAGGTGAAACAGACTACAGTACATGACAGGGACCAAGACTGGACCATGGGAGGGGAAGGATTCCTGTGTATAGGGATCAGTGGTCTTATCTCCCCTGTTTGGCTGCAGTATGCAATGTATTGTAAACTCCAAGTAGATCCTAGACAGAACTTACACAGAGCTGAAAACTCATCCTGCCCCCAAGTAACAAACACCAGCGCTGTCACATGTTCCCCACATTCTTTTTCTGCACTCCAGTTGGCCACAATGAGCTTAGCAGGGGTAAGGACTAAATGCACGTTGGGACCCTTCAGGGTAAGACCGCGCTATATTAAGATTCCTCTCAACTCAACTCAGTATTCAAGTTGACTTTATTTTTTAAGCTGATCACCCTAAAAACTTAAATAGTTTGGTGTGATAGTCTGCTGACATTTCCTTTCCCCTCATGTAGATTTGTTATGGAATCATCTATGGAATGGGAGCGAAATCCCTGGGGGAGCAGATGGGGATCGAGGAAAATGACGCCGCCTCATACATTGAATCCTTCAAGGCCAGATACAGCGGTAAGCAGAAAACACCCCCCCCCCATCCTCATAACGGTCATTTGTGGAGTGACTGCTATGATGGAGGGTGACAGTGGTGATGTCATGTATTGTATCGTATGGTGACGAGCCGCGATAATACACTTGGAAGAATGAGGTGGGTGCAGAGGAGATCAGAATTCAGAATGATTACACCTGGGGATAATATACACCCCCCCCCCCCCCCATTTCCAAATACCGATAGCCAAAATAAGTCATTGTGAAGAGCATTTTTGTGCCAGACAGATCTCCTATGATGAGAGGTAAATTCCAGTATTATCCAGATTATGTTGCCCAGTTACATTGGGCCACCACGTCTCATTAATATTGATTGGTTAGGGAGGTGTCCATATTACCTAGTTTTGGAAGGGCTTTTTTTGTCAGAGCATGCCAGGTCAAATAGCGGGTGTGTCTAGATTGCACTAACAGTGGGAAGGAGTGCAGGGTTCAGGAGTAATATTTCACAGGACAGTGTTTAGTCAGAAATTACCCCCCCCCCCCAAATTATTTTCAGACCACCCAATACAGAGCTGTCCCCCCCAAATTCTTCCACTGCAAAATCCTAACTGCTTCATATACATACTCTACTGAACTCTGTATGCTGTGCTGTCACCCACCATTAACTAGAAATATTCCCCTGGAAAAGTTTTTTTCCCCCCCTAAAAATGCAACACCCATCATTTACGTCTGCATCTGCCCATCTGCGGCTCACCTGTGCATCTCCCCGCCCACGGCTCACCTGTGCATCTCCCCGCCCACGGCTCACCTGTGCATCTCCCCGCCCACGGCTCACCTGTGCATCTCCCCGCCCCAAGGCTCACCTGTGCATCTCCCCGCCCCAAGGCTCACCTGTGCATCTCCCCGCCCCAAGGCTCACCTGTGCATCTCCCCGCCCCAAGGCTCACCTGTGCATCTCCCCGCCCCAAGGCTCACCTGTGCATCTCCCTGCCCCACGGCTCACCTGTGCATCTCCCCGCCCCAAGGCTCACGTCTGCATCTTCCCGCCCCAAGGCTCACCTGTGCATCTTCCCGCCCCAAGGCTCACCTGTGCATCTTCCCGCCCCAAGGCTCACCTGTGCATCTTCCCGCCCCACAGCTCACCTGTGCATCTCCCCGCCCCACGGCTCACCTGTGCATCTCCCCGCCCCAAGGCTCACGTCTGCATCTTCCCGCCCCAAGGCTCACCTGTGCATCTTCCCGCCCCAAGGCTCACCTGTGCATCTTCCCGCCCCAAGGCTCACCTGTGCATCTTCCCGCCCCAAGGCTCACCTGTGCATCTTCCCGCCCCAAGGCTCACCTGTGCATCTTCCCGCCCCAAGGCTCACCTGTGCATCTTCCCGCCCCAAGGCTCACCTGTGCATCTTCCCGCCCCAAGGCTCACCTGTGCATCTTCCCGCCCCAAGGCTCACCTGTGCATCTTCCCGCCCCAAGGCTCACCTGTGCATCTTCCCGCCCCAAGGCTCACCTGTGCATCTTCCCGCCCCAAGGCTCACCTGTGCATCTTCCCGCCCCAAGGCTCACCTGTGCATCTTCCCGCCCCAAGGCTCACCTGTGCATCTCCCCGCCCCAAGGCTCACCTGTGCATCTCCCCGCCCCAAGGCTCACCTGTGCATCTGAGTCACCTCTTCAAAAAGGAAAAAAAAACAAAAAATAGATAAAAGGAGAAATAAAATCAAAAATAAATATAAATACAAAAAAAACCAAAAGTGAATATGAAAAAATTATAAATAAAAATTATGAAAAATATACAAAATACATAATAAAATAATATTGAAAATGAAAATATATAAAAATATAAAATTATTATAACAGGCAAAGATGAAACAAAATAAATCAAAAAATGTAAACTAAATATAATAAAAATGAAAACAAACACAAATAACTGTAAATAAAACAAACATACGGCCAAAGGAAGAGAAACATGACTGGCACTGCCATCAATAAAGTTAATGAAAAATACAGTGGAGTGCAGCATATTTATTTGTATGCCTGGGATGTATTAACAAACCACCCACCAATCACACCACTGGGGGGGAGGGGTTAATTCATCTAAATGGGCAATGCGTTCCGGATCTGTACAAATCCTAAGAACCCTCCATGTTCTGTTATCTATATTGTCAGACATGTTGGGCTTAGTAGGGATTGCCTGCAGTTTTTCCTTTTTAGCGTTCAGATATCTGCACCGAATAACACGGATCAGAAGCACCCGCGGTGCTACAAATGCAACAATAAGCCGCCTTAGATGCACACTGATCACATCTTATATTTAAAGTGTAACAATAGGGCTGCATGCAGGAAATAAGGAGCGCTCCCCTCTGTACTGTATGATTGTATATAAAGGTGGAGAACCGCACTGCTGGTTTAAATGTGGTCTACAGGTGCAGTAAATTGGGGAGTCGGAGTGGAAACTCTGGGCAGGAAACTTGCCGTGTGCTGGAAATTTTCTTCCCCCGGTAACAGAACTTTGCCACTTGTGGAATGTTTTCACACATTTAGGAGATCTCATTTGCTCCTTTTTATGTATAACACGTGGTAACCTTGATCCGTCATTGCCTGACCCTTCCACATGTATGGGAGAGTGGTGTCGGCCCCCAGCAGAGGCTTCTCCCTGTATCAGAGCAGTAATGGCTATAACTCCTCTCCCCACAGGGATTCGGAGGTTCCTGAAGGAGACGGTGAAGAACTGCACCAGCAATGGCTTCGTACAGACCATCCTAGGACGCCGCAGGTACCTGCCTGCCATCAAAGACTCAAATCACCACGCCAGGGCCCATGTGAGTACAACCGAGGAACCCCCTCAAATGGATCATTCCAATTATTTCACTTTGGAGATTAAAAATTTTAATTTGATAAATAGTTAAATCGGGCCCGAACCCTCTTCCCCATGTTCCTTCCACTCCACTCATCCTGCAGAAGTTATTTTCATCTTTTTTTTGGAAAAAAAAAAAGTCCGGCCCCACCTCCTCATGTGCGTCATTTGCCTTAAGCGATTGGCGCACACACTGCCCGCTGTGCCTCCCGGGATATGCACGTCACATATCCCAGGAGGGCTTAGCCTTCCTTTCAAGGAAAGGAGGAGGGGGCGGGCCTATCGGCATGTCATCAAGAGGCCCGAACGCTGAACCTGTAGAGCCAGCGGGTCTCTCGATGTCAGAGAGAACATGGCGGCACGGGACGGAGCTGTGGCCGAGCGTGAGACGATCTGGACGACGGACGCTGGATCCACTGGATGGGGAAGTATCAGAAATGTGCAGATACCACCTTCAGGTAACCGGGGGTGTTTTTTGTGAAAAAAATTTGGGGGGGTCGGCAGAATGTTCTTTTTCGAAGTGTAAGCTTAAATCTACTCCAACCCCCATTCTAAGACTATTCTATCTACCCTGTAAAAGGAAAGATGTCTATACTTGCCTATTCTAAAGTCGCTCCAGTCCAGTCACATGATCAAGTCCCAGTGTAGAAGAGGGACGGCCGACAATGGCTTCCCCCATATTAAGCCCATGGGTGACGTCATCGCGCAGGCTCTGCAGCTGGTGTCAGCGATCTCTCCGCTACACTGTGGGGAGATCAAGTTTTACCAGACCAGAGCGACTTCAGAATAGATAAGTATACAGATATTTCCTTTTACAGGGTATATAGGCTAGGCTTAAGCCCAGTAACACCCTAAAAGGAAATCAGATGAATGTTCGCCTCGGTCTTCCTCAATGGTTCACAGCAAGTCGAAATTGAGGATGATACTTGTAATAATATGCCCAAACCATTGTGACTCCATTTTAGATTTTACCTGAAGAATACTGCTAATACTGTCAACTGCTATAGTGCACAGTAATATATATATATATATATATATATATATATATATATATATATATATATATATATATATATATATATATATATATATATATATATAATCTCTATATATAACTATATATTTCTATACAAATACATCATTTACTAACCACTCCCCCACCTCTCCTCTTTTAATTGGTAAGCTGAACCATATATAAGCTATACACACACCTAATAAAAGTAGACATTTTACGAATGCACAACCTGCTTCTCGTTTCATTCGGTGTCTCCAGATATCTAAAGGGCCCTGTTGGTGAACCTAATAGACGGGTGGTTGTCCAGAATACCTACTATTTCCTTTCAATACTAATTATACGATTTCCGGCAGATCAAAGAAATTTTCTGCAGCAGTTTTAGAGATTTAAAACACAGTGATTTCTACAGATGTACAGATTTTTTAATTTTGTCGCTTTAAGGCTGAGCAGATCTCCCATAATGCATTGAGAGCTGCACATTCCCTTAGTAAGCCATGCTGTCTCATATTAAGGGAGTGGGCTGGGCTCAGACACAAAGTTGTCTAAGGTGTCAGGTTCTGGATTGCTTGTTTAGCATCACTCTCGTTGCAAGCAAATTAGTTGTCTCGCTCTCATTGCTTATACTGAGGGCTTTCTTTGGCTCTGTGTATCGGCACACAATGATCCCCTTTCTATTCTCCTGGTTGTTTGTAGAATGGACGGTTGGCGGCTCTGTGGAGTCCCGTGGCCGGATCAGCCGGTGGGTGATGTAAATAGAGATTTACTGTAAATCTGATATGAAATGTGTGTTTGTTCCTTCTGTCAGGCGGAGCGACAAGCGGTGAACACGACGGTCCAGGGATCCGCCGCCGACATTGTCAAAACCGCCACTGTGAACATCCAGAAACGCCTGGAAGCCGCATTTCCTTCAGTACCCAAATCTCACCGACACCGTGCGCAACCGCGACCTGCAGGTAGGAAGATTGCCGGGAAATCCGGGAGCCTCCATGTCACCGATGTATGACGGGAGCACAAAGGGCTGATATACAAACAATGAGGGGGGAGGGGAGAGAAGGAGCTGTCCAGAGTAATAATCGGCTTTTAGATGGCAGCGCAGAATCCGGTTGCCATGGGTAACTGCCGCAGCTTTCTTTGCCCAAAGTTTTCATGTTTCCAACTGCCAGACTGCAAGCACATCTGTGGGTATCTGAGATTGTTTTATAAAATGCTCTCAGGGGCTATTCTGCTGGATCGGCAGCCTGAAAAATACAACCTGCCCCTTCATATAGAGGACCTCATATGCAGGACCTCATATGCAGGACCTCATATGCAGGACTTCATATGCAGGACTTCATATGCAGGACTTCATATGCAGGACTTCATATGCAGGACTTCATTTGCAGGACTTCATTTGCAGGACTTCATATGCAAGACCTCATATGCAGGACCTCATATGCAGGACCTCATATGCAGGACCTCATATGCAGGACTTCATATGCAGGACGTCATATGCAGGACCTCATATGCAGGACCTCATATGCAGGACCTCATATGCAGGACTTCATATGCAGGACTTCATTTGCAGGACTTCATTTGCAGGACGTCATATGCAGGACGTCATATGCAGGACGTCATATGCAGGACGTCATATGCAGGACGTCATATGCAGGACGTCATATGCAGGACGTCATATGCAGGACGTCATATGCAGGACGTCATATGCAGGACTTCATATGCAGGACCTCATTTGCAGGACCTCATATGCAGGACCTCATTTGCAGGACTTCATATGCAGGACCTCATTTGCAGGACCTCATTTGCAGGACCTCATATGCAGGACCTCATATGCAGGACCTCATTTGCAGGACTTCATATGCAGGACTTCATATGCAGGACCTCATATGCTTGACCTCATATGCAGGACCTCATATGCAGGACCTCATTTGCAGGACTTCATTTGCAGGACTTCATATGCAGGACTTCATATGCTGGACTTCATATGCTTGACCTAATATGCTTGACCTAATATGCTTGACCTAATATGCTTGACCTAATATGCAGGACGTCATATGCAGGACGTCATATGCAGGACCTCATATGCAGGACCTCATATGCAGGACCTCATATGCAGGACCTCATATGCAGGACGTCATATGCAGGACGTCATATGCAGGACCTCATATGCAGGACCTCATATGCAGGACCTCATATGCAGGACCTCATATGCAGGACGTCATATGCAGGACATCATATGCAGGACCTTATATGCAGCACTTTATATGCAGCACTTTATATGCTGGACTTCATATACAAGCATAAATACATAGTAGAATACACAGCCAATTACCAAAGCATAGCAATCAGAGGATCCCAGTGTTTCAGAGAATTCAGAATACCCCTTTATCAATGGAGGCCTGCATGAATGCAACTCAAGTCCCAGCTGGTGCCAGCCAATGTGCAAGGGCTGCCAACCCCAGAATGGTGGTACAGTGCAAGCACACAGGACCCGAGCCGCTACACCCCACAGAAGCCTTGCACAATCGAGGGAGGGGCATCCATAGAAGTTCTCCCTTGAGAAAGGGGCTATTTGAATACTCTGAAACGTTGGGATTAGGAACTCTGATTGCTATGTTTTGGTACCTGTCTCTGTATTTTTCTACTATGTATTAATGCTTGTATATGCTCTCTTGTATGTGTACCTATGCTGTTGCCTATGGCAACTGTCCTGTGACATGTATGCACTAAAATCTTTCTTAGATGCATTCTTTTGGCTCTTATATGAAACATGCATTCAATTAATGGGGGTGTGTAATCTGCACCTTAGTAAATGATCTATAAATTGACTTGTATTTAGCTGATTATGGAAAGAACCATCCGGCATTTCTGACTTCTGAAAAAAGTTTGGATAACGCATTCTTGCCGTGTTGTCAATGCAGCAGCAGCAGCGATATCTAATCACCACCCCCCCCCCCCCCAGGAGACGGAGGATTTAATGGGAATGACCTTGAGCTGTGACCTTGAAGTGGAAGAGCCGCTCGCAGGGGATGGAGCTGCCGCCGGCTGACTTGTCACTTGTCAGACGTGGTTCTGTGTCCCCGAATAACACAGAGATAAGGGAGGACAGCCTGGAACTCTTCATTATCTGCCTTTTTATTAGTCCCAAACTCCCGCAGGGGCTCGGCCCGGTGTCTGTACATTGAGAACTGTTCAGCCAGGGCCACCCCAGGACATTTCTAGATTTATAGCATTCCATAAACACTGAGCCAGGATACAGCATGAGATGGACTGACATACATTATAAGGACAAACTCATCTTCAGGTGTCTCCAGTGACGAGTCCTGTTGATGACCTCATAAAAAAGACATTTTAGACAATTTTGCGCTTCCAACATTGTATTAAGAGTTTGAAGACCCCTTTTCTGTTCCAGCATGACTGTGCCTCCCCCTGTGTACAAAGCTGGCTCCATAAAGACATGGCGTGACTTGTGACCAGCACAGCGCAGTTTATATTCTAGGCCCAAATCTTGGGTGCTGCGGCAGCAGAAAGCTGGAGACAGGAGACATGACAGGTCAATGTAAATATTTGCCAGCACAGCACGGATTATCAAGTATTGTGTGGAAGTTTGATTGAAGAAAGATCACGCCACCATGGACAAAACTGCAACATTTCGGAGAAGCACAGGGACCCCTTCGTCAGAGGTGACGTGCCCTGTCACATGCCTGACAAAGGGGTCCCCGCGCTTCTCCAAAATGTTGTACTTTGAAGAAAGATCACGTCACGATGGACAAAACTGCAACATTTCAGAGAAGCACAGGGACCCCTTCATCAGAGGGGACGTGCCGTGTCACAGGCCTGACAAAGGGGTCCCTGCGCTTCTCCAAAATGTTGCACTTTGTCCACCGTGACGTGATCTTTCTTCAAAGTGCAAGATTTTGGAGAAGCGCAGGGACCCCTTTGTCAGGCATGTGTGTCACCTCTGACAAAGGGGTCCCTGCGCTTCTCTGAAATGTTGCAGTTTTGTCTATTGTGACGTGATCTTTCTTCAATCAAAGTTCCAGACAATACTTGATGATCCGTGCTGTGCTGGTAAATATGTACTTTGGCCAATGAAGACGTCTGCAGCCCAGCACCCAGAAGAAGTCTGGTAGAAGACACTGGTGAGGGAAGTCATACTGTTGAAAGAGAATCGGCATTGGGGGCTTTAAAGAGGAGTTCCAGGCAAAAATTGAACTTCATTTGAAACCAAAGCACACCCCCCCCCCCCCCCCCCCCCCCTCATTTTTAGATATTTTTTTTTTTTATACCTTTTTGGAATGTTTTCTTCGTAACTTCTGTCCCATTGAGCCGCGGCGAGGTATGTCACTTCCGCATTTTTTATTTTTTTTTGTGCCCTCCTTCTAACCCCCCTCCCCCTCCTCTTCTGGGACCTGTGTGTCTCCCAGAAGACGACGGCACCATTCAGAAAGCGCCGCGTAACTCGCGCATGTGCAGTAGGAAACGGGCGGTGAAGCCGAGAGGCTTCACTTCCTGTTTCCCTTAGTAAGGATTTCCGGCACCTGCACCCAGAGCCGATGAACGAGCCGGCTTCAGGTGCCGACATCACGGGGCTTCCTGGAAAGGTAAGTCTCCTTATATTAAAAGTCAGCAGGTACAGTATTTGTACAGTATTTTTATAGTATTTGTAGCTGCTGACTTTTATTTTATTTTTTTCACCCAGCCTGGAACTCCGCTTTAAGGGCAACTTGAGGAATATGGGCTGATGTGTCCCTATCAGACCCGGCAATGTTCTTTAATAAATCCATATTCTATTATATTTTAGGCAGTGATTGTTCTCTTATAGTATCCTCTTCTGATGTATTAGAGTTGACACACCTATATTTCTGTTCGATCTGCCAGCTCTTCTTGCAATTGTTGTTGAATATTCCCTTTATATTGTATATACAGAAAGGAGAGGGAATTTCTCGCCTCCATCCCGCGGAGCGTTCTTCATCCTGCAGCTTCATGACGAGCTCCTGTATGAAGTGGCGGAGGATGATGTCATTCAGGTAATTGTCTTTCTATAGCTGTACAAAAACAATTCTCGTTCAGCACCTTTTTTTTTGTATTCTACGAGCATGTCCGGACTGTCTCCTGACATTGGATGAAAATCAATAATGAACGGTAACCCATGGCAACTGCTCAACCATTTCCCCCACCAGTTTAATGTCGGATCGGTGAAAGGTGTTGGGGCGGTTGCTGTGGGTCTGTTTCATATCCTCCTGTCCTCTTATATAAAAAAAGACAAATTTATTTTAGTCATTTCCCTTTTGGGATTATTAAAGTATTCTGAATCTGAAAAGGACGTTTTGTTAGAGTTGCGGCTGAATTTCAGGTATAGCTGTTCTTACAGAGTTACATTAATCCAGTTCAGATGTCTTCGCCACACATGGAGTATCCCTGTGGAAGTTGGAAATCACTATAATAGACAACACTCCTACACTGATCGTCTCTGGCTTTCGCGCCACGTGACTGCCATGCTACTTAGCGAACACAGGTGGCGCCATTGAGAAAATACCTTGCATTTTCTCAATAAATGCAAAGCGTTGCTCTGTTTGGACGATGTGGCTATTGTGACATCAACACCACACCTATCCACTTTATCAAATCATAGAGCGCTTTGCGTTCATCGAGAAGATGCAAATGTGTTCCCTAATATGGGAAAGGAGAAGGGGGATGGTCGCGGTGCTTACAGATGATAATGGAAACCGTATATTTTTAAAGGCAGTATATAATTTTAATGAGAATAAAGTTAAAACAAAACAGGGCCAATTTGTTCAAGAGTATTCAACATTTCATGATAAAGGTGGTCATATGGCAAATGTTCAGCTTAAACAGAAGTTGTATATTAGCCCGACATGTTTCGCCTACTGGCTTCATCAGGGGATATACGAATTATTCGTATATCCCCTGATGAAGCTAGTAGGCGAAACATGTCAGTGTTAGGCGAGCTTTTAGGATACTGGGACTGTACAGACACAACATGACGGCCATGTGGGTTCACAGATCTTAATGCACCCAGAATGAGTTCGGGAACACGCACCCGCACGAGCTGTGGCTGTGCAGCCGGCTGCATCCCAACAAACAGCAATGGTACTTGCCTGTACAGAGATGCATACGACACCTGTGCCACCCCCTTCTTGGCCAAACACGGCCCCTTGCACAGGGCACGCATGTAATTGCCCCGTGTGGACGGGGCATGCACATCACATCTACATTTGAATACAGAATTTGTGGCCCGCCAAGATAGTGATGTCATGTCTCACCTGCAGGTGGCGCAGATCATTAAGAGTGAGATGGAGAACGCGGTGAAGTTATCGGTCAGTCTGAAGGTAAAGGTGAAGTTTGGCCCCAGCTGGGGGGATCTGCAGGACTTCGACCTATAGGAGGCGCTCTCTCCTGGATTCAGTTACCTGAAGATAATTGATTGCTGCTGGGCCATGAAAAAGCCATTTTTTTTTTTTTTTTTTTTTAAGAGGCCAATTTGTGATTTTGCACAGGAGATGTTAGTCTCTGGATACTTGTAGATAGTAATGAAATATTTCTGTATGTGGAATAATATATACTTTTAAACTGTATGAATTGAACATTTTTTAGCTATGTAGCTCATCCCAGATTGGATGTGATGAATTAATTATTATATATCAGAATACATTAAATACTGTATATTTTCATAATATATGCATCTGGTGCTGCTGTAGTCTCGTCTCATCTTTCACCCAGCTGGAAAGTGCACCTGTCATTACACACGTCAGCAATACCTCCATTATCCATTTCAGCTCCAGAAGGTTTTACCCCCCCCCCCTTTATGATCAGGCCATTTTTTTTTTTGCTATTTAGCACTGTGCTATTTTAACTGGAAATTGCACGGTCATGCAACACTGTACACAAATTAAAATAAAGAAATAGAGATTTCTTTTGGTGGTATTTGATTACCACTGGGGTTTTTATTTCTTTCTCCTATAAAACCATACAATTCATTTTTTTTTTTTTTAACATTTTTTTTTTTAATTAAATTTCTTCATAAATTTAGGCCAAAATGTATTTTGCTACATATTTTTGGTAAAAAAAAAATCTTAATATATATATATATATATATTAATATATAATATCTTTACGTAAAAGTTATAGCATCTACAAACTATGGGATATATACTAAAATTTTTATTTATTTAAAGCGTAACTCCACTTTTGTTGAGAGAGAAAAAAACATTCCCCTCTGGGTGATCTCTACACATTGCAAGGATTACAACAACCTTTGTTGCAGATTCCTACCTTTTTGTTGTTCTGAAGAAATACCTGTGTGTTTTTCTGTGCTCAGTGGGTCTAATGGGAATAGTTTCATAATTATCAGTCAGCTGTGGCAGCTGTAGAGCACTAACGAGGAAAGCTGCTGGGCCTGCATCCCTTTTAGATGTGTTCCTATTGGAAATATCTCACCAAAAATGACACTTTTCTTGCAGGGGATGCCTGAGATCTGACTTGTATCTTAGGCAGACTTCTGGGAAAATTTGGTGAGCCAATCACACAAGCAGGAAATGTTTCTGGGGAGTGGTCAGTACACATTCTGTGTTCAGAAAAACTCCAGGTAGCCATATTACAATGCATTTATAGAAAATTTACAGCAGCTGCAGATTGAAAAGGAAAGGTCATTTTTAATAACATTCAATTACAATATGACTTGTATCGCAATTGTACACGCTATATTATTTTTTCTTTATTTGCTATTTTTTCCCGACGAAAGTGGAGTTACCCTTTATTTTCTTATCCTTGTATTGGTGGGGATCAGCAACTTACTGACAGATGCTGAGTGGGAACTGAGTGACACTAACAACACCAGGGACCCTAATACAGTGATAACATACAGTGGAAACTTGGATTACGAGCATAATCCGTTCCAGGAGAATGCTTGTAATCCAAAGCACTCGCATATCAAAGCGAGTTTCCCCAGAGGAATCAATGGAAACTCAGATAATTTATTCCGCATTGACTAACATGCAATACCACATGTGGCCAGAGGCGGGGGGCGCTGTAGAGCCTTGGAACTACTCGGGGATAGCTTGGCTGAACTCGGAAAGACTCGGGAACTGAGTGTTTCCGAGTCATTTAGAGTATTTGCGAACGGCTCCGAACCGTTCCGAGTGTCCCCGGCGCACCTCTGGCCAAATGGGGTGCTGCACCACCCATTAGCTTGAATTCTGCTTGTTTTGCGAGACAACATTTGCAAACCGAGTCAGAATTAAAAAAAATAAAAAAGTTGCCTGTCTTTCAAAACGCTCGTTAACCGCGTTACTCGTAAACCAAGGTTCCGCTGTACACTGTCAGTGTACTAATCACACTGGCTGGGAAGGGGTTAACATCTAGGGACAATCAAAGGGTTAACTGTGTCCCAAACAATGCATAATGTGTGCTGCTTTTACTAAGCCATGTGTTTGTTTTTTCTCCATGCTTTGCAGGGAAAAAAAAGAAAAACAAGCACATCGCTGCTCTCCGTTCAGAGCCCAGTGTTAGTAAACAGAGGGCTCTGGACTGTGTGATTCACTAAGCAGGACCTGCTGATCGGCTTGTGCTGTAGTGAATGACGGCACAGAAGGGGCGGGTGCGCACGCCCTCTACCCGGAAATGTCGGATCATGTACATGTAAAAGCGGGGCCGCTCTGCCACAGTAAATCTGCAATAGGCAGTCCTGAAAGTGGTCATTCTGGGTTAAAAACAAAACAAAACCTTGATCTCTTTCTTGCCATAGAAACTGTAGCTCCCAATCTGCCCCCTACTACGGCCATTTTTAAAGCGGATCTTCACTGTATCTGAGCACCACAAAACAAAAACACTATTTAATTCATTTTTAATATTCAAAGCAAACTCCCCCATCGATCTATGTCTCCATTCTTTATTTTGTTGAAAAACACCATCAAACATTTCTTTAATTTCTGCGGCCATCTTGAGTAAGGGCAGATGATTCATGTAGCATTTACTTCCTGGAATCCATTTGCCCTTAGGCATGCAACCAAGAGAGGGTGTGTTTAGATGAGAAAGCCCCTCCTACCCTACTGAAGACTCCTGGGGTGTATGACATAATTTGCCTAGGCAAGAAACCAAGTAACTGAAGAAATGTAATAAAAAATAAATTTTAAAAAAAGTGTAAACCAAGTACATATGATATACTTTCCTATCTATTTACTAATGCTAGCAGCACAGGGATTAAAAATAATCAGTGTTGATTGGGAGAGTGATGTTTCACTTTAAGTGTATGTCTGGGGACATTTTTTTTAAGTAGATCTCTGCAATATATGCATATTAAAATCAGTTTAATGAATTGCTTCACAACACTTGATTCCATTTGCACAGCGGAGCACGCTGTGTAAATGGAATCAAGTGTTGAGAAGCAATTAAATGTAGAAACAATGTGAATATTAGTAATGGGTGTATGGGTTGCTGCAACTCTAATTGTGTTCCCACAATGTGATACAATAATAATGTGAAATGGGATTGCGCAGCCAAACTAAATAGATAAATTTTCCCCTGATGAAGTCATGTGGTGTGACGCAACGCGTAGGGCCCCGATACCAGAAGTGATGCGATACACCATGCAATGCTGACTATACACCACATTTTATGCGCTGTTATATGTAAGAGGCTTTCTTATTACAATAAAGGGTTATTGTTTGACTTTTTTACACTATGGGTGGCATGTTCATTTTATTATAACATGTTGCTGAGCGGATGCACCAGAGACTTAAAGGGACCGCAGGTGTCTTTAAGGGGACCAGTGCCATAGTACCCTGGGAGTTTACCTATTGGAGGTGGAGAGCATTTGAGTAACGTAGCAGTCTATTGAACATACTATTCTTAGGTTTGGTTTTATTTCACATGAGAGGTGAGAGTTCTGTGAACACGGGAGCGTTGCACAGAGGTGGAAGTTCACCATTGTTCATTTATGATACAGGTGGCTATCATTTGATTAGAAGGTGTTTGACTTATATCACGTTTGAAATACAGTCCACGCCCCAACTTGTTTATCACTCCACTGAAGTCACTACCAACTTTATTTTGCACTCTTATGTGGAATTATTCATTTGCACTTACATTATTTATTCATTTACTGTCATAACACATTGTATTTTACCTATTTGGTTAGGCTACGCACCCCCATTTCACGTTATTATTAATATATACACATTACTCCATGTTTTATCTTGTTCAAAAAACTTCATGTACAGAAAAATACCCATGAAATTCTGTGAGCCCCTAATTTCCAGTATTGAGCTGACAACACCAATACCATGCAGCATAGTGTTGTCAGTCCTGGCTGCTGGACTACAGAACTCCACTATTCTAGCCTACATAATCACATGGTGTGACCGCTTCGGTGTGGAGGAACTCAAGTGGCCTACACAGAGCCTTGGCCTCAACCCTGCTGAATTTCTTTGCTCCATGAAGACATGGTGGGACCAATATGATGTAGAGGAATTCTAGTGGTACACACAGAGCCCTGACCTCAACTCTACTGAATTTCTTTGCTCCATGAAGACATGGTGGGACCAATATGATGTAGAGGAATTCCAGTGGTCCACACAGAGCCTTGACCTCAACCCTACTGAATTTCTTTGCTCCATGAAGACATGGTGGGACCAATATGATGTAGTGGAATTCCAGTGCCCCAAAAGAGCACTGACCTCAACCTTACTGATCATCTTTGGGATGAATTGAAATGCGCTCCAGGTCTTCTCATCCAACATCAGTTCTTGACCTCATAAATGGGCACAGATTCCCACAGACACCCTCCAAAATCTTGTGGAAAGCCTTTCCAAAAGTGTGGAGGATGTTGTAGCCATAATTCCTTAAATAACGTCCATGGTTTTGTAATGGGATGTCCAGCAAGCTCATATACGCGAGATGGTCAGGTGTCCACAGACTTTTGGCCACATGGTTCATCTCAAATCATGAAGGGGCTAAAGATAACTTGTTGCCTTTGGGTGCGCTGAAGACCAGGTCTACCTTTACGCTTTCTGGGCTTTAAGGAAACCTTACTCTCATATCTTTTAGATTAGGAGAATTATTTCCTGTCCCTCATGCTTTCAATTGCTGAGAAGAAATGGTGGCCGTCATGGAACAGACTGCTGACCTCATCCCATATCGAGCCGTCTCACACAGGCGGTAATGATGCGATGTGAAGGGGGGTTAATGGCAACCGGTGAACACAATGTGACAGAGCGGAAGGCATTCAAAGAAGAAGATAAACAGCCGGAGTCCTTCGTACAAGAATAGATGATCACCCTGACCTCAGGGCCTCATTGTCTTGCAGTGCTCTCTCTCTTCTCTCATTAATTAGCCTCATGCATGTCAAGAGTGATTTTACTGTAAATATCATGAGTGAGATGAAACGGGACGGATGTCACATAATATGGTGACAACGCAGAGGACACAGACCTCATCAATGTCTGGGTGACATTAATAATGGCAAGCGGCAGATGCCAAGATATAAATAGACTTCGACATTGTCTTCATTTTCTGGGGAAATGTATCTCTCTACATCACAATTTTATAATAGACTGAGTAAAAGTCTGTGATTTGAGCATTGGGTGGGGGTGTAGAATAAGGTCCATGGATGTTGGGTTTGAAGGGGTGGGGGGGCCTTACAACAAACATAGGGTAACAGTGGGGGGCATAGAGTGAGAGTACAAGGGTTTGATGTGAGGGGGTACAAGTGCGTGGTGAAGGGGGTGCACAGCAATAATAATGAGGGGGGAGGGAATTTGTGCAATCGTAAGGTGTGAAATGGGCCTACAGGAACTGAGGGGGTCCAAGTGAGGTCCATTGGTGAGAGCAGTATATTGGAGTTGGCGGCCTGTGCAGGCACTGAGTGAGGCATTTATATAGGCATGTGATAGTCACAAGAAGATGTATATCAAGGTGTTACGGGTGAAAGGGGGGTGCACAGCTATGATAGTGAGAAGGGGTGCTTTGTTCAGACATAAGCTCAGAGATAGGCCTAACAAGTGAGGCCCATTGGTGAGAGCAGTGTAGTTGGGGTGGGTGGGGGACTTGTGCAGGCATTGAGTGAAGGGACATTATTAATGGCAAGCAGCAGAGTGATCAGAAAATATCAATAGACTGGGTGATGCTGGAGGGGAAACCTTCCACATTGTCTTAATTTTCCCGGGAAATTAATCTTTTAGCTCATCTTGTATTCGGTTTATTGTGCGTTCCGGACGATGTTGCTGGGATGGAGAAGCACAAAGTGGAGACGAGTTATGAATTCTTATCTCTACCAGGAACGGAGCTCGCTGGGTCTCGTGAGTGATGAATAGAAGAAGTTGTACAGGAGAACACTTGCTGAAACTGGTCAAACTTCTGTTTTAAAGACTATCTCCTATTTTTTTTTTTTATAGTATTCATTGGTCGATGGGAAAAAGTGTCCTGTTCCACTGCAATGTTGGACAAGGGTGTCCCACCTTGGCGTTTGGCTGCCAACACCGAAGCAAGAAGATGACTGTTTTGCTAGCGAGGTCCTTTCTCTGGCTCATAACACTTGACTGAGGCCGTTACCAACATGAGGAATGCGGGAGAGGGTGAGACATGTCAACATGCTGTCCCTCCACATTCCTCTTGCTGTTGCTGAGTGTGCCGAGGAGGGGGCCCTATCCGACATTGCAGCTAGAGTAACTGGGCACCTAGGTGCTTATCAGTTGAGTGATAATTTTCTTGAATTATGATTAGGAATATTATCACAGCACTTAGTACCCCCATTCAGCAGATTCCCAGCTCATTAGAACCCTGGCTTAGCAGTACCCCCAGCTCTTCTGATGCCCCGCTCATTAGTGACCCCCAACTCTGCTGACCCCTGACTCAGTAGTAACGCCCAGCTCTGCTGAGCCTCCACTCAGCAGTAACCTCCAGCTCTGCTGATCCCCAACTCAGTAGAAAATCCAAGCTCTGCTGGTCCTTTGGTTTGCGGATCCTCCTCTCTCTCCATTCCCTGCTCACCTCCTGCTGCGTGTGACGTCTGCTAGTTTCTCCTGCCCTGGTCCCCCAGCTTTGATGATTCTCCGCCAATCAGTCCTTTCTCTCTCCAGTCCCTGCTCCCCCCCCCGCTATATTGCTACCATGCTGCACACCACGTGTGACATCTGCTAGTTTCTCCCACTCTGGTCCCCTAGCTCTGTTGATTCTCTCCCACTCAGTCCTTTCTCTCTTTAGTCCCCGCTCACCTCCCGCTATATTGTTTACATGCTGCTCACCCCATGTGATATCTGCTAGTTTATTCTTCTGCTCAGGTCCCCCAGATCTGCTAATCCTCCACCGCTCAGTCCTATCTCTCTGGTTCCCGCTCACCTTCCGCTATAACGGTCCCACGTTGTGCAGCACATGTGGAGCCTGCTAGTTGCTTTGCTCCGGACCCCTCTTACCTTCCTGCCGATCCACTCTGCACACTAGATTTAACGTCTGCACCAGACATTCTCTGAATATATCCACATTAACTGGAAGTGACTACTGATGGTTTCTTTCTGGTTCACTTGTTAGTTTCCCAGTGCATCCTGGGATATCCCATATCTTCAAACAGTGGTGTCGCTAGGGGGTGGCTTCTGGGGCTACAGCCCCGAGTCTTTGCAGGGGTCCCCAACCACCAGGCCGCAGCCTCTCTGCAGCCGGGCCGCATGACAGAGCCAGCGGCTGGAAGGGGAGAGCCAGCCGGCGGGCAAGAGAGCAGAGGGATGACATCATCTCTCACCCCTGTTCCGCCCTCACTGTGCAGCTGCGGGCAGGAGATTATATCATCTCTCACTGCCGACCCTCTCTCTGGGGACGCTGATGTAAGGAAGGAGCTCTCTGGGAACCCTGGTGTAAGGGGAGGCTCTCTGGGGACCCTGGTGTAAGGGGGAGGCTCTCTGGGGACCTTGATGTAAGGGGGAGGCTCTCTGGGGACCTTGATGTAAGGGGGAGGCTCTCTGGGGACCCTGATGTAAGGGGGGGGCTCTCTGGGGACCCTGATGTAATAAATATATATATATATATATATATATATATATATATATATATATTTATACACACACACACATGTATATTATATACATGTGTATGCCTGCCAAGCGTATGACTTTCTTTACTTCGCTGCTATGGGCTCTACCCAAGATCTTTTGTAGACCCAGCAATGCTCCTGCCTCCAAAACAAAGAGAAGTTACCTCCTGAACAAAAGCCTCTCAAATGCTGCAGGTGCTGTTAGCAAGTGTTGTCATAGACTTCTATGGAGGCTTTGGAGACGCTTTAAAGCACCAAGAAAGTGGTGTGGGGTATCATTTTTGAAGCAAAGCAAACACAACGTATGAACAGGACTGTAAGCGAACCATTTTATTTTGTGACAGGAGCTTTGATTGGCACTCTGAGTGCTGTAAAAAAAAAAAAAAAAGAAGTGTGTCCAATGCCACATTTTGAAGCAAGTGTAAACCAGCCCAAAGGCTCTGTAAATGCCCTGTGCTCTCACACAATCTGAATTCAGTGTATACAAAATGTAAAGTTTCGAGTTGTCTTTTTTTTTTTTTTATGAACTGGAAAAAAGAAAACACAGACCAGCCTCTCCCTTCATAGGGATGTCAAATTACACTTTAATTTTCAAACACATACAATTTTTGCTTTTTCATTTGTAGAACTATTCTATTGAAAGGAGCGAGCGACAGCTACCTACCTCTTGTAAACGCGCTGGCGTTCCGCCAAGGTCACTTACATACAGCGTAGGCTCACGGGGCCCGGGTTTCCTTTACATAAGAAGTAGTTTGGTACAGGATAGTGCAGCCCAGCAGCCGGGATTTTACAATAATTTCCTCTCTTTTTTTTTTTTTTTATACATCTGTACAACTCCGCACACTGAGAAAAAAAAAAAACACCCCTTCTGCGCTGGCATTCCCCCCTCGCGCTTCCGGGAAACAACGCAGTGAAGGCTCTAAGTGCAGCAAAGACAAAGCGCTAAATGAAACAGCAAGGACTAGGCGCACAAAATGAAAAAATACTGTCTGAGCACTGGCCGCCGCCGCCGTCCACCCATCCTGCTATAACCCCTTTCCGCCACAGCATGCGTCTGTTCTTGTCATGCAAATAAGGATTCTACATTTTCTGCGTAGTTTGTCACCAGAAGTGCGAATATAGCCTAGGTTTGTACAGGACACATATATTATTTTTTTTTCTTTTTTGTTTTCAGAAAACATTTAAAAAAAAAAAAAAATTGACATGCCCTCTTGAGAATCTATATGGAAAAGTCCTTGTAGAGAGTCTAACCCTCCCTCCCCCAGGTTCTGTTATTGTGGTGGCTCCGCAGGGGAGGGGTCACTAGGGTGCAGTTCCTGTTGCACAGTCTGTCCATTCAGTGCTCAACACGCTTCCCTGTGTGGGGACCAATGGCGTGCTGCTTTCTGTGTTGCTGGAGAATGCTGGAGTTTAGCCATCGGTTGAGGGGGGGTCATTCGCAGTCCCTGATAGGACGAAAATTGTCATGGCTCTCTGAACTCCCACAACTTAGAGCTGGTACCACTTCTTGTCCCTGTGTTTAACCATCAGCTGCAAAGACAGACAAGAGACATGAATGCGTGTAAAGGAAAATACACAACAGGATTATTAGTTTCACTTTCACGTGTACACATGGCCAAAACTTTTTTTTATTTTGTAAGTTTTGGATAAAGTAGGGAATGGTTAAAAGACAGGTCCAGGTAAATGAAAAGTCAAAAACACACAGGCAATCAGTTTATGAAGAAGATAAAAATGCTGCAATACGCCTCTTCATTTTAGAGACGTCCCCTGCAGAATGTCCTCTCTGCCACTAGATGTCATCAGCCTTTCCAAGTAGAAGGATGGCCAGTGCTGTATAGTTAGTTAGTGTGTGTGTGTGAGTATATAAACACAGGCCTTGAAAAAGTATTCATACCTCTTGACATTTTTTAAATATATTTTTATTGGGATTTTATGTGATAGACCAACACAAAGTGGCACATAATTGTGAAGTGAAAGGAAAATAATAAATAGTTTTAACATATATATATGTGAAAAGTGTGGGGGGTACATTTGTATGGCGCCCCCCGGTGTCAATACTTTGTAGAACCCCCTTTCTCTGCAATTACAGCTGCAAGTCTTTTTGGGGATGTCTCTACCTGCTTTGCACATCTAGAGAGGGACATTTTTGCTCATTCTTCTATGCAAAATATCTCAAGCTCTGTCAGATTGGATGGAGAGCGTCTGTGAACAGCAATATTCAAGTCTTGCCTCAGATTCTCAATTGGATTTAGGTCTGGACTGTGGCTGGACCATTCTAACACATGAATATGCTTTGATCTAAACCATTCCATTGTAGCTCTGGCTGGATGTTTCAGGTCTTTGTCCTTCTGGAAGGTGAACCTCCGCCCCAGTCTCAAGTTATTTGCAGACTCTAACAGGTTTTCTTCTAAGATTGTCCAGTATTTGGCTCCATCCATCTTCCCATCAACTCTGACCAGCTTCCCTGTCCCTGCTGAAGAAAAGCATCCCCACCACATGATGCTGCCACCACCATGTTTCACGGTGGGGATGGTGTGTTCAGGGTGATGTGCAGTGTTAGTTTTCCCCCCCACACATAGCGTTTTGCTTTTAGGCCAAAAGATCAATTTTGGTCTCATCTGACCAGATCACCTTCTTCCACATGTTTGCTGTGTCCTCCACATGGCTTCTCACAAACTACAAACAGGACTTCTTATGACTTTCTTTCACCAATGTCTTTCTTCTTGTCACTCTTCCATAAAGGGCAGATTTGTGGAGAACACGACTAATAGTTGTCCTGTGGACAGATTCTCCCACCTGAGCTGTGGATCTCTGCAGCTCCTCCAGAGTTACCATGGACCTCTTGGCTCTTCTCTGATGAATGCTCTCCTTGCCCGGCCGGTCAGTTTAGGTGGACGGCCATGTCTTGGTAGGTTTGCAGTTGTGCCATACTCTTTACATTTTCCGATGATGGATTGAACAGTGCTCTGTGAGATGTTCAAAGCATGGAAGATTTTTTTTATAACCTAACCCTGCTTTATACTTCTCCACAACTTTATCCCTGACCTGTCTGGTGTGTTCCTTGGCCTTCATGATGCTGTTTGTTCACTAAGGTTCTCTAACAAACCTCTGAGGGCTTCACAGAACAGCTGTATTTATACTGAGATTAAATGACACACAGGTGGACTCTATTTACTAATTAGGTGACTTCTGAAGACAATTGGTTCCACTAGATTTTAGTTAGGGGTATCAGAGTAAAGGGGGCTGAATACAAATGCCCCCCCCCCACACTTTTCACATATTTATTTGTAATAATAGCATTTTGAAAACCATTTATCATTTTCCTTCCACTTCACAATTATGTGCCACTTTGTGTTGGTCTATCACATAAAATCCCAATAAAATACATTTATGTTTTTGGTTGTAACATGACAAAATGTGGAACATTTTAGGGGTATGAATACTTTTTCAAATATATATATATACACAGTGGGGACGGAAAGTATTCAGAGCCCCTTAAATTTTTCACTCTTTGTTATATTGCAGCCATTTGCTAAAATCATTTAACTTCATTTTTTTCCTCATTAATGTACACACAGCACCCCATATTGTACACACAGCACCCCATATTGACAGAAAAACACAGAATTGTTGACATTTTTGCAGATTTATTAAAAAAGAAAAACTGAAATATCACATGGTCCTAAGTATTCAGACCCTTTGCTCAGTATTTAGTAGAAGCTCCTTTTGATCTAATACAGCCATGAGTCTTTTTGGGAAAGATGCAACAAGTTTTTCACACCTGGATTTGGGGATCCTCTGCCATTCCTCCTTGCAGATCCTCTCTAGTTCTGTCAGGTTGGATGGTAAACGTTGGTGGAGCCATTTTTAGGTCTCTCCAGAGATGCTCAATTGGGTTTAAGTCAGGGCTCTGACTGGGCCATTCAAGAACAGTCACGGAGTTGTTGTGAAGCCACTCCTTTGTTATTTTAGCTGTGTGCTTAGGGTCATTGTTTTGTTGGAAGGTAAACCTTTGGCCCAGTCTGAGGTCCTGAGCACTCTGGAGAAGGTTTTCATCCAGGATATCCCTGTACTTGGCCGCATTCATCTTTCCCTCGATTGCAACCAGTCGTCCTGTCCCTGCAGCTGAAAAACACCCCCACAGCATGATGCTGCCACCACCATGCTTCACTGTTGGGACTGTATTGGACAGGTGATGAGCAGTGCCTGGTTTTCTTCACACATACAACTTAGAATTAAGGCCAAAAAGTTCTATCTTGGTCTCATCAGACCAGAGAATCTTATTTCTCACCATCTTGGAGTCCTTCAGGTGTTTTTTTTAGCAAACTTCATGCAGGCTTTCATGTGTCTTGCACTGAGGAGAGACTTCCCTTGGGCCACTCTGCCATAAAGCCCCGACTGGTGGAGGGCTACAGTGATGGTTGACTTTCTACAACTTTCTCCCATCTCCCGACTGCATCTCCGGAGCTCAACCTCAGTGATCTTTGGGTTCTTCTTTACCTCTCTCACCAAGGCTCTTCTCCCCCGATAGCTCAGTTTGGCCAGACGGCCAGCTCTAGGAAGGATTCTGGTCGTCCCAAACGTCTTCCATTTAAGGATTATGGAGGCCACTGTGCTCTTAGGAACCTTAAGTGCAGTAGAAATTTTTTTGTAATCTTGGCCAGATCTGTGCCTTGCCACGATTCTGTCTCTGAGCTCTTCAGGCAGTTCCTTTGACCTCATGATTCTCATTTGCTCTGACATGCACTGTGAGCTGTAAGGTCTTATATAGACAGGTGTGTGGCTTTCCTAATCAAGTCCAATCAGTATAATCAAACACAGCTGGACTCAAATGAAGGTGTAGAACCATCTCAAGGATGATCAGAAGAAATGGACAGCACCTGAGTTATATATATGAGTGTCACAGCAAAGGGTCTGAATACTTAGGACCGTGTGATATTTCAGTTTTTCTTTTTTAATAAATCTGCAAAAATGTCAACAATTCTGTGTTTTTCTGTCAATATGGGGTGCTGTGTGTACAATATGGGGTGCTGTGTGTACAATATGGAGTGCTGTGTGTACAATATGGGGTGCTGTGTGTACAATATGGGGTGCTGTGTGTACAATATGGGGTGCTGTGTGTACAATATGGGGTGCTGTGTGTACAATATGGGGTGCTGTGTGTGCATTAATGAGGAAAAAAAATGAACTTAAATGATTTTAACAAATGACTGCAATATAACAAAGAGTGAAAAATGTAAGGGGGTCTGAATACTTTCCGTCCCCACTGTATATATATGTATATGTGTGTGTATATATATATATATATATATATATATATATATATATATATCTCACAGTAAAACCTTGGTTTAAAAGCGTTTTGCAAGACAAGCAACATTTTTAAATAAATTTTGACTTGATATACAAGCGATGTCTTGATATACAAGTAGCGTCACGTCATAACAGAGTATAAAAGAGAAGAGAGGCGTCTCTAAGTGTAGCAATATGGTTGCATTTAATGAAGGTACAACATTTAGGAACTCACTTGGTTGATAATTAAAACAGGCACATCTCAATATGCAGACATCCGGAGTAAAGCTGTCCACATAGACCAGGCATGTCCAAAGTCCGGCCCACATTCCAGTTTCAGACGGCCCGCCTGGTAATTTTGACATGTATATCTTTTGTGGCCCCCAAGCGCCGGGGGCCACAAAAGATATATGTTTGCTGGCTGCCTTGGAGGGGACGGGGAAGGGGCGGGACAAGTGCCATACATACAGGAGAGATTCCTATTTACACGGCGGCCTGTGTAAAAGGAAATCCCGTCTCCTGCGCTGCCATTGGACGACTGTTCTGTCCATCATAGGAGGCGGGACTTTCTATGAAAGAGGCCGCCGAGAAAACAGGAGTTTCTACTGTATGTCTGTTGGCGCTCGTCCCATCCCCTTCCTGTCTCCTCCGAGGCTGCAGATGGGCATGAATCAGGCTGCACTGATGGCAATGGTGAGTATGCATTCATGGCAACAGGGGTTTGCTGCATTCATGGCACTTGTGAGGCTGCAGATGGGCACTGATTAGGCTGCATTGATGGGCACTGATTAGGCTGCATTGATGGGCACTGATTAGGCTGCATTGATGGGCACTGATTAGGCTGCATTGATGGGCCCTGACCCTTATTTTGCTTCACAGTTCTTCATTTAACCACTTTACAACCGGCCCATAGCCAAATGACGGCTGCAGGGCGGTTGCTTAACTCTGGGATCACATCATATGACGTCTTCCCAGAGTTCCCCCCTAGCGCGTCCCCCTGGGGCGCGCACCTGAACATATCCGTGACCGGACCCGGCGCATCACGGATCCCGGTAAATGGCCGCCGATCGCGGCCGTTTACCATGTGATCGCTCCGTCAAATGACGGAGCGATCACATGTAAACAAACCGGCGTCATCTCATGGTGCCGGTTCTTCTCCTCCCCTCCTGTGTACCGATCGGTACACTGTGAGCGGAGAGGGGGATGGATGGCTACAGCGCTGTGGGCTGGTTGTGTAGTGCCCACAGCGCTAACCAGTGACATCCAGCCATCCATCCATCCATGCTCAGCCATCCCTAACGCTCTGCAATGCCCTGCAATACTCTGCAATGCCCCAGAATAATGTGCAATACTCTGCAATGCCCCAGAATAATGTGCAATACTCTGCAATACCCCCGCAATACTCTGCAATACCCCGCAATACTCTGCAATACCCCCGCAATACTCGGCAATACCCCGCAATACTCGGCAATACCCCGCAGTACTCTGGAAATACCCCACAATACTCTGCAATACCCCACAACACTGTGCAATATTCTGCAATACCCCGCAATACCCCACAATACCCCACACCACTGTGCAATACTCTGCAATACCCCACCATACTCTGTGATACCCAGCCATACCCAGTCATACTCTGTGATACCCAGCCATACCCAGTCATACTCTGTGATACCCAGCCATACTCGGCGATACCCCGCCATACTCTGAAATACCCCGCCATACTCTGAAATACCCCGCAATACTCTGAAATACCCCGCAATACTCTGCCATACCCAGCCATGCCCTGCCATACCCAGCCATACTCTGCAATACTCTGCCATACCCAGCCATACTCTGCAATACTCTGCCATACCCAGCCATACTCTGCAATACTCGGTGATATCCAGCCATACTCTGCCATACCCTGCTATGCTCAGCCATACTACTGAGCAGAGCTATTGTAGCCAAACCCCCTATGCTGGGCCCGGCATGCACTTGTTAGTGATGCTGGGGGGACTAACCGGATCTAAGATACCTGGCCTGTCGCCCAGCTCCACACACAAAAAAACAATCTTTACATATTTTCTGGGATTGCCCTGTGCTCCAAACTTTTTGGCAACTGGTGCTCAAGCTCATACATAAATTCACAGATATCTCCTTACAAATTAACCCAGCTGTGGTTCTACTTAACCTTACCCCTTTTTTAAAGGAAACGTTATCATAAATCTCTTTTCAAACATTTCCTGCATCCCACCTCTGTGGAAGCAACAGTCCACGCCAACAGTGGCCCAATGGCTCGCAAGAGTGAAGGACATTGAGCAAATGGAAGATCTGACCTCTGCTTTGCGAGATAAGTCAGAGGAACATAAGTCCAGATGGTTTTATTGGGGTCTCTTCCGCTTTACTGACAAATTCCTCCAATACACATGTTAGGATCCACCATCTGGGATCTCCATTGCTTCTTTAATGCTATCGATCTTGGCTCCCTGGCCCCCCCCCATCGCCCCCCCCCCCTTTTTTTTATCTCTCGTCTTTTCCTCCTTCTTTCCCTTCTCCATTTCTCCTTTTAAACTAAAGAAACAAAAAGTGGTGGGCTCAGAAGCATATGTTTACTCTGTATTAGACTTCAGTTAGTGGTGTGAGCCTGATTGAAGGGTTCCCTTCACTCACATGCAATTGTTTTGTATAGTTGTGCTTTTTGCGCTCGTTACCATTTATATGCAATGCAAAGTAGTCTTTATTTTTATCTGTGTCACAGCTTTAAATAAAAAAAAACAAAAAACATTCTTCAAAAGAAAAGCTACAAGATCACGTTTGAACTCCTAAGACACTTGGCCACCACTAGAGGGCCACCCCTTAGGCACGCTTTTAGTTTAATTTGCAATAGCGTCCTTCTCCTGAAGGAAGCGGCATCAAACCCATTTGTGAGAAACTAAGCGGTGTCCTTCAATGAACGAAAGAGAAATAATGGCTCACTGGCTATCCCTGCGTCTCTGACCTGGAAAAAGCATGACTCCAGTGAAGACAGAGAACTCACAACCAGTCTGTGGGTTTAAAGTAATATAAAGCTCCAGGTCGCAGTCCAGAAATGTCACCTTCCCTGCATTAGACGGGTGCTGGCTCTGTATGCAAGATACGAGCAAATGAAGAAATCTGGATAGCCGCACTCCAAGATAATGTCTTTATTAAATGGAAAACAGTTCATACAGCAAACTGAGTCACAGATAAAATGACTGACGCGTTTCACACCTCTTTACCGGTGCTTAATCATAGCTAAAAGAGGTGTGAAATGCATCAGCTATTTTATCTGTGACTTAGTTTTCTGTATGAACTGTTTTCCATTCAATAAAGACATTATCTTGGAGTGAGGCTATCTGGATTTCTTTGTTTGCCGGTCTGTGAGTTTGGGTGAAATGGGCACTGTCTGGGTTTTTTTATCTCACCCCATGTGCATGTTTAGAGAAAGCTTCTGCGCTGGACAACATCCGTTCTGTCTTGTCCTCCAGTTCGCCCAGACGCTGTCCTCTTTCATCCAGGGCGATACGAGCTCTATGCAAATCGGCAGCCACTCCAGTGGCTGCTCCCTTCACTCCCTCTATACCGCCCTGTCCGGGGATGTGCTGTGCCAAGCCGCGGGAGGCTTTTCCGGCTGTGGCTTCACCGACTGTAGGACAGAGAGAGACATGTCAGATTAACGGATTCAGTTCACAGACACAAACATCATACATGAATTCCAGGAATTTAGCCGCTTTGCAAAAAGCACACACACACACTGTGAGTTAAGTCCAATTGGGTGCAAATGACTTCCGGAACCTATCTCTACTACTTATATGTGTCAGGTTGTGAGAGGAGAGAAGCACACAGAACAGCTATGCTCTCCCCTCCCCTGCCCATTCACAGAAGCCTTTGTATTTTGTGAATAAGTTTACATTAAACAAAGGCTTCTGTGAATGAACAGAAGGAGGGGAGGGGTGGGCATAGCGGTTCAAGCAACTCTTCTCTTGAAGGAACTAAGACCACATTGAGCAGCATAGGAGCTCCAGAAGTTATCTTCTTGGAACACACTAAACCTGTCCGATGTCAATAATAGAGAGGTGGCAGGCACCTTCTTAGAATTGACTGGATTTCAGCTTTAATATGGGAACACTACACTATATTTCCAAAAGGTATGTGGACAACATTCCAAATTATTGAGTTCAGGTGTTTCCAGTGAAGGGCTCCTGTCAATACTACGACATACAAAGACATCTTCGACAACTCTTCCAACCTTGTGGTAAAAGTTCGGTGAAGGCACTTTTCTGTTCCAGCATAACTGTGCCCCTGTGATCCATAAAGACGCGGTTTGAAAAGTTGTCTCTTGTCTTTAGAGGCGTTCTTATGCAGTACTCTAAAATTTCCTGAAGAAGCCAATGTTTGTTGAGTTGAAGTTACTCCATGCACATTGCTTCAAGCCGCATGGATATTCTGTGATGGTTTAAATATTTATCAATACTGTTTTTAACAAGGTTTATGGTGTAATAAAATTTGAATATTTTATCATATCTATTTTTGGTACGATTTTGGCACCATGAAAATCTCTTTTTCTGTTTTGAATTAGCTGTTTTTTTTCAAGGCAGATACCCAAAACATGGCCTGTTGGGGGTACTTCATGAATGAGGTTGGGGAATACTGCCCTGGTAGATTTTCCATAGAAATAATTTAAAAACTATAGAGACAGAACGGAGGAGATTCAGCCCAATAAGAACCATGTCACAGCAGTACAAAGTGTGGGAAAAGACTCATCCCACACTGAGGGTCACATGCAACAGTTGCCATCAAAATTTTTAAACAAAACAAAAATATGAGCGCAGTTTAATATGTATTTTGGTAAGAGGAGTAATGAATGCTCGCAATATTCAATCTCCCAGCAGACACAGTAAGAAGTATAGTGATAGAAAACGCCACTTACAAAGTTCTTCCCTGTCCAAGGTTTGCCCGCTTCCACCAAACAGTCCTTTCAGAAATCCTCTGTTCTGAGCTTCTGGGGTCTCCACCGCCGAGAAGAGGTCCCCCAGCATTTCCTGAGTGTGAGGAACAGACACACAGCTGTAAAACCCACAGATATGGAGTTATTCTTTAATTTGATAACATTTTGTGTACTGCCGACGACATTGTTACTGGGACAGGTGTTATTTCCAATATTTATCAACACATTATACAGCACCTTACAGCGTACACGTTAGTCCACTGAAGAGCTGACAATTTAATATCACCTCCACACACAAAGTTAATTTAAAGGAAGATTTTGTAAGAAAAATGGAGCACTTGAAGGAAACCAATGCAAATACATTGAGCAGGCACAAACTCCATGCAGATATTGTCTCTTGTGGGACCTGAAGCCAGGCGTCAGGATACAGTCCGCAGCAGAGGCTCACGAAGACTTGGCATTCCTGCAAGTATCTTACATGGTCGCCGGAATGCATGCTGGCACATAACGGATGCGCACAAAATGCGTGCTGATGCACGGATGCGCACGCTCTCAGCCTGGATTTGTGCTGAACGGCCTTTATAAAGGAGCTACTGCCTTATGTGATTGCTGGTTGATCTTCGGCTCTCCAGTACGTTCGTTCCTTGATACCTTACATCTGTGATTCCTATTACAGACTCGGGTTGCCCCTGGACCTATCTTCTGCACGCTTCCTGGTTTGACCCCAGCTTGTTCAATGGTCTTGCCCTCTCTGCTCTCCTGTGAATAACTCTGGCTATCCTCCTGATTATGATTACCCCTGCCCACATCCGGTACCTGACCTTGGCTTTGAATTGGCAACTCTTCTGACTCCTGCTACTTACTTCGGGCGTCACCTGTCTGCAATTATTACCTCAGTGCTTCAGCTGCACACCTGGACGTCTCACCTGACAGCACTCCAGTCGGGACAGCCATGCAATCAGCCTCAGCTGGTGACCTGTGCTTTTTTGAGCCAGGGACCTCCAGTTACCACCTTCAGGAGTGCCTGGAACTTAGCTGCAACCTCCAACACCAGGTACGTGATACCAGGACCCAGAGCTGCAATGCAAGCATGCTATACCCTGTGAACATTGTAATGTTTTTTTTATGACAGAACACCAGAAGTGGACCAGAACAGACCAGAGTGACCAGAATGATTCTTGACAACCCATTAACCATTCCTAGACATTTACATGTTATCTCATGTTTATAAATGTAATGTTTGGATTAGATGGCTTGGGTGCTTTGGTATGTTGATGTCTCTGTTTACTGGCCAGATCTATGAAGAAGATACTACAACACCTAGAAAGAGATATAGGTCCTCAGGGTAGTGTCCCAGTCCAGGTGTCTATGGATTGTCTGAGGATGGACTCCGTCCTTCTCATCTCCCACCTGTACCAAGTGTGCACCAAGGGCTAGTGACACGCCGGACATTCTTTTCTATTAGCCAGCGCAGTAGTGGCCCGCACCCCCTGCTTACCTGCTGCACAGATCATGCATGTGATAAGACTCCGGGCATTACAGGCCAGCAGCTGGCAAACATCTGCTTTACCATCTATTTAGGTATAGCTCTCTCTGACTTCACACATCCAGCCTGGTCAACCCTTTCAAGGTCCTTAAAGTAAGACGCTCATATCATATAGCATGCATTGATAAGCTTAACTATAACACTAAGAGTAATTTGCTAACTAATTTTTATTTTTTTGTCAGGATTATATTATTTTATTATATGACAAATGCACTAAAAAGGAAAATAAATGTTTAAAACAAAGTTAATTTATTATTTTGTATTACTTTAATTGTATCTAAAAATGACTGTATTAAACAGAGGCACACTGCCATCTTCAGGCTGCAGGGCCACCTGCAGGCTGATGGTGTATTTTGTGAACAAAGCCTCCAGGCTGCATGTGATTACTGTGTCATAGCTGACATAGTGATCACAGGACTGTAAACAAGATGGCCCACATTGCCACTTTCCCTGGCGCCTGTGAGCTTCCGTGTTTGCACACTAACATCACAGGCTCCGCCCGATGTGTTGCGTCACACCTACGTGCCTTCTTTGGGGGATCCAAGGCTCCCCTGACGTGTTGCGCCACATCCATGTGACCTCCAGACATATCACTAATGACCAACAAGCTTGAAACAGCTGCATGCAGTTTGGTATAAATGACTCAATTATATTAGACCAGCCTTTTTCAACCAGGGTGCTTTGACACCCTGGGGAGCCTTCTGGGTTCTTCAAAGTTGTTTTGGATAAATGCCTAAAAATTGCCCAAAAATGGCCAACAACGCAGCAAGTGGATGAAACCTGCCTTTTTTTTTTACACAAAGCCACAGGTTTTTAATGAGCGTTACAACCTTGGGCAATGCGCAGGCCAACCATTGGCATCCTAACAACGGATAATGTCATTGGTTGATGTGGAGGACATTGGGTGCCAGCCATAGGTGTGTGCACAGGGTGTGCCAAGTGTGCCCGGGCACACGCTAATAGCTAGTGTACATTAGCATTATCACTCTATGTGGCAGCGGGGAGATCAATGTGACGAGGCCTAGGCATGACTACAAGTCCCATCATGCCTCTGCCTTTGGGAGTCATGCTTGTAACTGTCAGCAGCTTGCAATGCCTTAATGGGACTTGTAGTTTTGCAATAGCTGAAGGGCCACATGCCCTAATGCAATATGCTGTGCACACCTATGGTGCAAGCACTGGGCTGTGACTTCCTAATGCTTCACAGCCGGCTCCCCACTGCGCAGGTGCAAGACGCGTTGTTCTTTCTGAATGGTCCTGCAGTCTCCTGGGACAGGTGATGTGGCCCAGGAGGTTGCGGGGACGGGATGAACTTCCACTCTGTTCGCCTAGGCCAGCTTAGCAGAAGTGAGAGCGGGTACCTGTCAGAAATAGGTACCTGTTCTCTAAACAACAAAAAAAGTTCAATATAGACAGAGGAGGTGGGGAGGAGGAGGAAGTAAACCTTATTCTGGTCCACAGGGGGTGTACAGAGGGAGAGTTGAACTGGTCAATATATAAATCCCACGATCAATATTTCGGTGTGAAGTGTCTCACCTGCAGACTGTCGCACATTTCCTGGCTGTAAGTTATTCTTTGGATCTCACTGGAAGAACACAGGTACAGCGCCTGGCCGCCATTAGCGAAGCAGAACGTCCTGGCTATCCTCATATCTGTCAGAGGTAAGTAATTGACATCTAGCAGAGGACGCAGGCTGGGCAGGCTGCGGAGATAAAACGCCCGTTATCTATAGGATGATCCTTCACAGGCTGACATTTCTCTGCAGATAAACAATAATTATTTTTTCTCATGGAAGACGAGTGTTTGTGTGCTGGTTGCGTCTCTGTGACACCAAACAGGTCGCCGTATCTCAAATATTCACCTTGTGTTTTCTGCTTCTTTTACTAATGCATTTTTTTTACAGTTTAAATAACATATTTTCGTAGTAAAAACACATGTTTGAGGGTGGGGTGAGAGATTTAAAGCAGAATCATGTAGGAGTTCGGAAGCAGAACGGCTCTCCTGCGCTGGATTAGCGCATCTAATATGTGATCCTGCACTTTCGGGTAAGGGGTGCGCTCATGCGCGCCCCGGCTGTTCTGTGAATAGTCACAGCACAAGCCGATCGGCAGATCCCAGCCAATGATTGGCGGGCAGGACCCGCTGATCATCGGAGGACAGAGCTCTGTGAATGTAAATGGGGTAAAGGGCCACGGGGCCCTAATTCGGACTTTACAGGCAAGATGGACAATGATATAGTACAAAAATATATTTTATTAGCAATAAGTCATATCAAACAGGTCAAGTAAAAAAGAATTAAAAACATATACGACAGGCATATGATAGTAATGAGTACCTAGTGTAAACAAGAGAGTTTAGACCAAAAAAACAGCAGTGAGCCCCTGTGTGTCAACGTATTTCGCTGTTTTGCTTCGTCAGGACACACTTGGCGGTAGTTGGAAGGAACAGGTCTCACTTGTCAGCATAGAAATATCTCCACATGGAGAGCTCCCAGATGATCACCCAGGAATTACCGTGTAAGGCAGGAGGCAGTTTCTTACTAATACCAGCGACCGTGTATAGGGCTGATGGCGTAAAGATATATAGATATGAATATAAACTCTTATGGTTCACCGGGGGGGAGGAAGGAGATACACCGTATACCTATGGAGCCTATATAGTTATACCGACTGTGGGCAGGTATAGGAGAGTTATATATTCCTTCCAAACTGGATATATCGATCTGTCCATATGGATTATTGTTGAAGCCCCTGTTACTGTGGACTGAAAACAAGTGAAAGGGTGTTGTTTGTTCTACCCTTCTCCTCTCTATTACTCTCCCCCTTTAATTATCTGGATACTTACGGTGTATCTCCTTCCTCCCTCGGTGAACTATATGAGTTTATATTCATATCTATATATCTTTACGCCATCAGCCCTATACCCGGTCACTGGTATTAGTAAGAAACTGCCTCCTGCCTTACACGGTGATTCCTGGGTGATCATCTGGGAGCTCTCCATGTGGAGATATTTCTATGCTGCCAAGTGGGACCTGTTCCTTCTAACTACCCCCAACAGTGTCCTGACAAAGCAAAACAGCGAAATGCGTTGACACACAGGCGCTCACTGCCATTTTTTGGTGTCAACTCTCTTGTTTACACTAGATACTCATTACTATCATATGCCTGTCATATGTTTTTAATTATTTTTTACTTGACCTGTTTGATATGACTTATTGTTAATAAAATATATTATTGTACTATATCATTGTCCATCTTACCTGTACAGTCCGAATTAGGGCCCTGTGGCCCTTTACGCCTTCTCTTTTCCATAAAGGTTTATACGGATGTTTTTTTAGGAGTGTTATTTAAATTTTTGTGCTGTGAATGTAAACAACACAGAGCTCTGTCCTGACACCAGAGGTGTGCCGGTGTTCTGCCGAAAACTCCAACTCGCCAAAATCTCCAACCACGTCACTTCTGGTGACTCTCCAGCAGCAATCATGATTTTCCATGAGTTCGCTGTTTTCACAGAACACCGGGAGCGTATACACTAAGGTCAGATGTGGATGTATATTTATAAAGTGACAAGTGATGGCGCCAAAGATTGTTTGTGAGTAGTAATGAGTGAAGCTGCCCCCTTTTAAAGTGTGAAGAGACCACTCTGAATAAGTGAAAAAGATATATAGGAAAAGTGTGGCGCTAACTTAAGTGATAATGAGAATCAATATAAACAACTAAATCGTTTATCATAAGTGCTAAAATTCATATGAAAAAAACCCATGACAATAAAGTTCATATAAAAAAGCAATAATCAAAAAAATGCAATAATCCAAAAAAAAAACAACCTCTTAGTAAATCTTCACAGAACATTTGCCGGGATCCAAAGAAAAGTGCAGGGATACATTTATCCTTCAAATAGTGCTCCACCACAAATCGTGCGTGAGAAATACAAACTCACCAGAACTTTATAATAAATACACTTGGTAGCAATATTGAACTCTTTCAACCAGCAAAGTATATGGAATCGATGACTCTAAACCACAAAGTGTCTCCTTGGCAATGGTCAAACATTAAAGGGGTTGTAAACCCTCGTGGTTTTTTCACCTTAATGCATCCTATCCATTAATGTGAAAAAACTTCTGACACCGACCACCCCCTACACTGACCGCCCCCTAGCCTCCCCCCATTTTACTCACCTGAGCCCGTTCGTTCCCTCGGCAGAGACACGCTCTTCCTCCTTGCCCGTTGTCTCGGCTCTTGTTTGAATAGTTTGATAGCAGCGCAGCCATTGCGGGGCCGAGTCCTGCATTCTGTGTGAATGTACACAGATGCAGGACTCGGGAGCGCGCCCGCATGGGGGGGGTCCACCTTAGGAGAACTTTCCCCAACTTGGACACTCAATGTGGGGAGGAGCTACTAGCGCCGCCGGGGGACCCCAGAAATCGAGGATCAGGGCCACTCTGTGCAAAACAAACTGCACAGTAGAGGTAAGTGTGACATGTTTGTTATTTAAAAAAAAAAGAGGGTTTACAACCCCTTTAAGGCTGGGGAGAAACATATTGTGAATCATAGCACAATATGTTTATTACAGGTAGGTAAAACAATGCGCACTTACATTTAGGAGTGTTGTAAGTCAGCACCAACATGTACAGCTTTAGGTTAATATGCTCGCTGTCTCACCAAGACACGCCGTGCGTTCCAAAGCACAAGAGATGGGAACCAAGTAACCGGATGTGACGTCAGTAAAGGGCGCACGCGCAGCCTCTATGCATTTCGTGTTCAACACGTCATCAGGAAGCTTTCTGCACTTTTCTTTGGATCAGAGTGAATGGACTGTTGTGTGAAGATTTACTGTGATGGGACATATCGTCCATGGCTGAAGCATACATGTTATATGCCTGCTGTTTTTATAGGCTTGTGAGTATCCATTTGGCTTTGGGAAATTAATAAATTGCTTGGTGGTAATGCACGAGGAGCTTGCGCCCCTCTTGTGTGCGTTTTTTTTGCTGTTGACTGAAGGTTCCCCGATCTGTGGAAGGCTTCACCTGAGGAAGCATTCCACCCCTAAGTGTCCTTGGGAGCACCTTGTATTGAGCGCTGGAGTGTTTTTGTGGATTTGGTGACATAAATGCAAACACCAAAAAAGAATGTCCTCAGCGGCTGCAGCTAAAAAAAACACCATATCCATCACTTAACATGTGATACACCTCCCAACTAACCACTCCTTTTATGTTGGTCTACCATATTGTACAGACTTCTTTTGTTCTTCAAGGCTCTGATGAAGAGGGAACTCCTCGAAACACGTCAGCCCACCTTTGTGCACTTGCCCCTGCATGGGCATGTCTAATTTTTAATTTTAATGTGTATATTTTGTAACCCCGTTTTTATGAATACGTAGACATTTCTTATATGCATTTATCTGTTTTGTATATGAATAAACTGTATCATCTTGATCCAAGCGTCAGATCATGTGCCTTCCACCTCTTTTTTTTCACTTATACTACAGTGGAACTTTGGATTACGAGGATAATGCGTTCCAGGAGAATGCTTGTAATCCAAAGCACTTGCATATCAAAGCGAGTTTCCCCATAGAAGTCAATGGAAACAAAGATAATTTGTTCCGCATTGACTTCTATTGCATGCAATACCACATGTAGCCAGAGGTGGGGGGGCCCTGGAGAGCCTCGAAAAATACTCAGGAACAGCTCAGCTGAACTCGGAAACCCTCGGAAGGGCTCGAAAACACTTGGGAACTGAGTATTTCCGAGTATTTCTGAGTGGTTCCGAGTATTTCCGAGTGTTTCTGAGTATTTCTGAGTGGTTCCGAGTATTTCCGAGTGTTTCTGAGTATTTCCGAGTGATTCTGAGTATTTTCGAGTGATTCAGAGTATTTCCGAACGGCTCCAAATTGTTCCGAGTGTCATCGTCGCCCCCCCCCCCCCGCACCTCTGGCCAAATGCGGTACTGCACACCCCATTGGCTTGAATCCTGCTCATTTTGCGAGACAACACTCGCAAACCGAGTCAGAATTAAAAAAATAAAGTTGCTCGTCTTTCAAAACGCTTGTTAACCACGTTACTTGTAAACCAAGGTTCCACTGTATTTAGATAAATGTATGCAAGAAATGCCTATGGGCCTGAGACCGCAGCGATCAACAAAGACAGGACATCAGGGATGACACAAGACGGAATGATGGCACTTACCTTATTGTCATGATATGCCCATTGGCACAGAAACAGGCCAGCAGGACGTTGTTACACATGGTGACCACGTCCGCCCGCAGGAGGAAGGAGGTCTCGGTAATGTTGTGGACGTACAGACACGTCTGGGAAGGCAGAGAGAAAACTTTGGCTTGCTTTTCTGAGCAGACCACGGCGAATTGGTGATCGCTCATATCCTGCGAGGAGGATGGAGAGAACGCCACCAGTTTCCTCTTCCTCGTCTTCTCGTTATCGTCGGTGCTGTTTGGGTCCCTCCAGACTTCATAGGATGGGTGGATTAAAGATCCCATACAGTCCAGGCAGGAGAAGGTCAGCACTGCCCCCTTCAGTGTGAGCACGGTACCTGCAGACAGATAAAGCATGTAGTCATACATGATCCCATTGTCCCCATCATACGTGTAATGGAGATTCTATGCATTGTGCAATGATTTATATTCATAAGTAAACCCTGAGAATAAAGAGATGAATATCTGTAGAAAGCAGAAGTGTTTAAAAGAATGGTAATTCAGTGTTTGGCGGGTGATGGATGGTAAAATCAATATAATAACAGTTCCCCCGATTGTTCGGGGACTCTATCAGTGAGATCTAGACATGTGCAATTCGTTTAGTTCCGAAACTTCTGAATTTTTAAATTTTCGAAATGTTCAAATTTCGAATTTCCAAAAATTTGAAATTTCGGAAATTGTGAATTTCGGAAATTGGAAAATTCAAAAGTTCGAAAATTTGGAAATTGAAAAATTGGAAAATTCGAAATTTCGGAAATTTGGAGATTTGAAAATCCGAAAATAAGAATGAAAATCTGAAAATTCAAAAGAATGAAAATCCGAAAA
Source organism: Aquarana catesbeiana (assembly GCF_042186555.1). Classification (NCBI taxonomy): domain Eukaryota; kingdom Metazoa; phylum Chordata; class Amphibia; order Anura; family Ranidae; genus Aquarana; species Aquarana catesbeiana. Next base: position 797,373,377 of record NC_133325.1, read on the forward strand.
TTTGAAATAACTAACTAATAATAACTATTAAATTATAGGTATTGGAATTTTAAATTTGGCTGTTAGTGAACGTAACGAATACGAATGTATCCAGGAATTATCTGAAATAAGGAATGCCGTATCTAAACGAATGGAACGTAACGATCTAATAATAACAAATAACAATAAAAATAATAAAACCTTTTTATTATTATTTATTATTAATTTGTTCCATTCCATTTGTTTAGATGCGGCATTTGTTATTTCGGATAATTCGTAACTTCAGATAAATTTGTATACGTTACGTTCACAAACAACCAAGTTTGAAAGGAAATTCCAATACCTATAATTTAATAGTTAGTTATTATTTTTTTTAATTGGCAAAATCTTTTATTGAACCAAAAGAGAAAAGATTACATACAACAGGTCTTAATGACGGTCATCAAGCAAAATACATGTAGTTACCTATTATAGATAAACAACGACATCTTTATAGATACATATATTAATCCAAGACAATGTCATCAATAACATATAGAGTAAAATATAGCAATATAGTATTCAGATTGAGATGAGTTGGCTTCACTAGCAGTCAGTGTATTTATTATACGGTTTATCCGCAAAAAGGGGAAGAGAGAAATCAAATACTTTGGGTCAACTGTATTTAAATTAAACAAGCAGAGGGGGTGTCTATACTACACAACATACCTAAATTTTGAATCATACACATGTTTCGGGCGTTTTTAGCCACCGATCCCAAATCCTATCGTATTTAGATGGACACCCTCTGTGGGAATATATTATTTTCTTGTATGGCAGATTATTATTAATTTCTATTAGCCAGTGTAAGAATTCCGGAGGAGTGGGTCTCATCCAGTTCCTAGCTATGACTTTTCGAGCGGAGAAAAGTTTGCAAAAATGTTTTGGTGAATTTGCCTAGGTCTGGGTCCAGAAAAATTCCAAGGAGACATAGCTTTGGCTGAAGTGTGACGGGGGAACCCATTTTATCGTGTAGGAACTGTATCACCTGTGTCCAGTAGGTTTGGATTTTAGGGCATTGCTCCGGAGGCCCACGTTTCTGCGGCGCAGGGGTGGGCCCAGAAGCTTGTCTGGGGCCTACAACAGCGGCCGAGCAATGGTCCTGAGCTGTCTATCCAGAGGGAAGATGCTGGACAACCGCGGAGATCCCAGGGGTGGACCCGTCATGGAAAGATCATGCAACGTGCTGGTCTATAGAGGGGCCTGGTGACTCGGTTGGAGGACGTATCCTAAAGTGATTATACAGCATAGTGTTGCCGGGTTGGCTTAAAGGTTCAAGCACTGTGACTGACATTTACCACAAAAAAACCCAATACATTCTGTGGCAGAGGATCGTACGGGTTCATCCCAAATAAGTCTGTGGCAGAGACTTTTGTTCCTGCTACGTACTGGTTGCTAGGCAAGTGAGAGAGGCCTATCCAGGCATGCAAGGAGTGTGTTCCACCAAGGGAGTGCATTCTACTGAAATATCCAACCCCAAGGACATTTGTCAAGAATCTTACTAAAAAGGTATTTGAGTTTTCCTCTGCAGTTCTCCTTCTGCCTCTTTCCTGCTACTTCCTTCGTTGATGGTTTAATAAAGCATTGAAAACGTACTCAAGTGTTGGTGCGTGTGTCGTCCAGAGGTAAACTCAACGGAACCCTAGAGCCGGAGCCGGTGAAACAGAGGGAAGGAGAGTGAAGGTAACAAGCCCGCTTAAACCAGCAGCTCCACCGAGAGTGAGTGCTACAGCTGTAACATTACAAAATGAGGAAAAAGTGAAGCGCTGTGAATACTTTCCGGATGCACTGTATGTCCATTATTGTACTGCATGTTAATGTGCATAATAACGCCCAATAAAGGAGAAGTAAATAATAAACACACATTCCCGACTCTGATGCTGCAGCTGTCCTACGTCGGCTCTGAGACCAAGCAATCACATGATTGCTGATCGCTCAGTTCTCGATCTGCTCTGAGCAGAGAGCGGTGACTGACAGCTCTCTGCTCTGCCCCTCCTAAGCTCAACGGAGCACTGGGCTGGGGAGGGGTTGGGTACGGGTGGCTCCGACACACAGCCGCGAGCTGACAGAGCTAGCAGTAAATCAGCCAGCTAGGTCAATGCCGACAATATTGTCGTGATCCCTCCAGAACCTGGCACAGCCCTGCCTCATCAGCTGATAGCGGTCAGTAACCTGCTATAAACTGACTCCTGGTCACAGGAGGACAAAAGTAATTGTACTCCTTGACCCACAATAAAAGTATGGCCAAAAAAGCTTTGGTCATACTTCTCTTTTAACATGTGTACCCCCAGAGCCCCCCCAAATACTTACCTTAACTGCCCAATCTCGATCCAGTGTTGTGCCTGAGGGCATCGGCACTGCTCTCTTTCTCCTCACAATACATGAAGGCAGCAGCGGGAGCCTTTTGTTCCTGCTGCTGTCAATCAAATTCTGGGAGGAGGAAAAGGGGGACTTGGCAAAGCCACGTGTCTGTGTCTGCCAATAGACTCACACGTCTCAGGATCGAGCCTGCACATATGCCCTCCTGGCAGGCAACTTGCTAGGGAGGCAGACACAGGAGGAGGAGAAGTGAACAGCGCTGGTGGGAGATCCCAGAATACTAGGTTCAGGGGCACTCTGTGTATAGCTATTGCACAGAGCTGGTAAGCATAACTAGTTAGTCATTAAAAAATATTAACTTTACAATCACTTTGAGATTTCACAGATCCAGCGCTGATTACTACAGTGATCTCCAGCCTCCCCAGCGGCCTAATACTAACATTTATCTAGCTTGGCACAATGCAAGCATGCAATACAAATAATTTCTTGAGTTCAACTTTAATTGTTTTAGAGGTTAAAACCAGCTAACAAGAGTTGCCTACTGAACAGTGCTAAGATTTGGTCAAAGTATGTTTACCTCATTTACCACAGTCACATGTGTTAGGGCCGTTAAAATCCACCAACTCCCACCACTGCCTGGTGTGTCATGTACCACAGACTGACCACTTACCGCTTGGAGTGACCACCACCGGCTCTGTCTGTCTCTGCTCCTCACTTGCGGGAACGTTCAGAGATATGATCAGCACCATTCCCAGACTGGTCCCCACCCAGAGGCATGGTGAGGGTGAGGGATCATGCTTTCGAGAGAAGGACTCCATGAAGTACAGGGCTGTGATGCCCTCTTTGGTCTCCTTATCAATGCTTGACACGCTGGAGCTGCGAGATCGGCTGAAGGAGCTCTCACGACTTTCTGCAAAATGAAGGTCAACAGAGGATTGTTAGATGAGGAGCACCGGTATCACCAGCAAGCATAACCCATGAATAAGCCCTCTGAGATACCTACAGCACTTTCTGTGTGTTTAGAGAATGTCCTGGCATCAAACTGCTCTGTTTCTTCTCACCACTTACTATACCTAGTCAACTGCTAAGGTGGGAGCCCACCACCTACCTTACCTCAAACTCTTACTGCCAGATTATGTTTTTTTTGACAAAGGCTAGTGTTAGAAGTGATTCACCTGGGCATATCTGTCTGCCCAACGCTGTCTGTATCTGTTCATCTCCCAGTGTGATTTCACATTATTACTAAGAGTTGACTTTCCAGTTTTCAGTGCCAAGCCCCCAATCCTCATAACTAGAAAACACTGTCCATCATTGTCCAGTGAGTATGTCTCAGTGGCCAGTAATTGGGCTCTTAATAAAGATGTTGAGTCCTAAGGTTAACCTTTGACCATTAAAGTATTTACATATTTTTAACAAGCAGTAATCTACAGTTACCTCTGTAGCTGCAACCACTGTGCAGAAATTCATCCTCAGAAATCACAACAGAGACTTTGAAATCAGTTTCAGTCAGTTTCTGAAAAGCTTCCATCACCTGCTGTGTGTTTACATTAGAACAGTGGTCTCCAAACTGCGGCCCAGGGGCCAGATATGGCCCTTTGCCTGCTTTTATCTGGTGCACTATTTCATCCACTGATATCAACACTGGAGGATAAGTCTCCCCTCACTGAGACCAGTGAAAGGGGTACAGTGCCTCCTAATGACACCAACAACTGGGTCCAGTGTCACCAATGATAGGGCACAATTCCTCCCACTGACGCCAACGATGGGGCACAATTCCTCCCACTGACACCAACGATGGGGCACAAATCCTCCCACTGACACCAACGATGGGGCACAATTCCTCCCAATGACACCAACAATTGGGCCCAATGACACCAACGATGGGGCAGGATTCCTCCTAATGAACTTCTCTCACTGACACCAATGATGGGGCACAATTCCTCCCACTAAAGCCAATGATGGGGCGCAATTCCTCCCACTGACGCCAATAATGGGGCACAATTCCTCTCACTGACGCCAACAATGGGGCACAAATCCTCCCACTGACACCAACGATGGGGCACAATTCCTCCCAATGACACCAAAACTTGGGCCCAATGACACCAACGATGGGGGGCAGGATTCCTCCTAATGACACCAACAACTGGGCCCAACGACACCATTGATGGGGCACGGTTCCTCCCAATGACACCAAATATGAGGCATAATTCCCCCCACTGACATCAAAAGTGGGGCATTGTTTTTTCCCGCTGATGTCGGGACCTTTTCTACTCCTAATGGCCACAGTCCAGCCCCCCCTAAAGTCTAAAGGACAGTAAATTGGCCCACTGTTTAGAAAGTTTGGAGAACCTGCATTAGAAGGATAGGAAGCTGACAAATCCCTGCTGGCAGAAGAAGCAAGGGGGGAGAGAGCTGCAACATCAGTGCCTCTGTTGTGAACATTAAAGTGGAATTCCAGCCTAACACTAACTAGTCTTAAACATGTTCCCTCCCCCTTCCTGCTACCTATGCTACCTACCCTATATTAAAAAGATGTGTATGTATACTTACCTATTTTTAGCCTGCTCCAGTCTGATCCTGTGTCAGGGAGCGGCAGCTGCAAGGGAGGGGAGAGAGCGCTCAACAACGACTGGGAATTCCAGGAGCTGTAATGTCACTAATAGGCTCCCATGTCCAAGCCATTGTCAGCATTTCTCCCTCTTCCCTGCAGCCATTGTTTGCTGACACAGGGGAGCTTGGGCTGCAGATCACAAGATGGGACCGGAGCGGACTAAAAATAGGTAAGTATACACTTCTTTTATACACAGGTTAGGCAGGATAGGTAGCAAGTGGAGGGAGGGAGCATTTTTAAGACTAGTTAGTGTTAGGCTGGAATTCCACTTCAAGGGCCCATTTACACTGATCCATTGCGGCAGTGGCAATGGCTAGAACCTTCAGGGCCCCGATGCAAGAAACCATGAAGGGCCGCCCCTGACCCCCGGCCGGGGCCCTTCCCTTTGAGCCCGGTGGCAGAACACCAGGGCTCGGTCGCAAGTGCAACCTTTATGACCCTGGCAGTTCCGCCATTGGTGTCAGTCGTATTTTATTTTTGTTATTTTATATTTTATTACTTTTTTTTACCTATTTTTATTTCACAATTTTTTAATGTTTTAATTTTTAGGCGCCTCGTTGGGGGGCTTTGGTGAGGTATCAGAGGTCCAAACAGTTGTTTCACCTTTGAGAGAAAGAAAGGAGATTGAGGACACAGCCCCCAATCTCCTTCTCTGCAGCCTCAGCTACACAGAGTGAATGGACAGGAATAGCTCTGTACAGAGTTTGCCGTTCTATCACAGACTGAAGCATAGTAAACACAGTTTACAATGCTTCAGTTATGAATGGACAGAGACAGTGATTGGTACGGATCATTGACTCTATTCAGAAAAGGAAGGGGCCAGTAAATGACACATTTACTGGCCCATTCCCCACTCTTCATCCTGGACAGATCCCCCGCAGAAGAGAGGGGGGGGGCAACCCAGCAGAGCTGCGAGGGATGAGGAGAGGGCACCAGGAGAGAGCACAGGGGACCTGGAGAGCACATGGGGGGGCAGCAGAAAGAAGCTGGATAGGAGGAGCGACAGGGGTGGCTGCTTATAGAGGAACCAATCTCTCCATTTTCCTTCTGCAGCCGCTGAATGTCCACTTCTCCTCCTCTCCCAGGCATTCAGCGGCTGCAGGAGGAAAATGGAGAGATTGCTTCCTCTATATGCAGCCTCCCTCGCTGCTCTTCCTATCCAGTATACAGGGGGTGACACGTGCCACCTACAGCAATGGGCTGGGTTGTAATTGAGACCCCTGTAAACCCTGTAGGTACGCCCCATGCGCTGTGGTAACTGCAGTGTGCGTTGCATTGCAGTGCCATTCATGGAGCTGAGTTTTGGAGTAGCTGCTAAGGCACCAGCAGTACAACATATATGGTGTATTGTGGTGTGCTGTGTTGCCAAAAATACTGAAGGTGTGTTTTTTTTTTCCAAGGTGTACGGCTAGGGCTTAATGCATCATGCTTTAATGCAATGCATAATGTGAAAGAACCCTGAGAATGAATCAAAGCGGTGAATGAGGGCTTGTTTTAAAGCTCTCTTACTACTTGGTAAGAATATGTAAAAGCTTTATTGCCCATGACCTGACTACAGGTATTAAATTTGGTTTCAAAGTGAGAGAAGTTGAACTCTAAGTAACAAAGTGAAACCATGATCCAGTGGGAAGGAGACAAAGGCCTGCTGTGCCTTTGGGCAACACTTTCAAAAGTTTATAATGTCTTTAATGCCTTTTGTCTAAAAATTTTAGTACACTCGTTTAGATTTCGGTATAAGGAAAAACATACCACTTGCAATAAATAATTGGTGTTTACTGGGATTGTATTCACACATACAGTGATAAACAGGGTTAACAACAAACAAGACCCAGAAAACGGAATATATTGTTGTTTGCCCTTTAATTCTAAAGAACAGAAAGAAGCACCATGGAGTGGGCAGACCATCACGCTACATTTGGTCTGTGGCCCTGTACACCTATAAAAGGTCTCGGAACTCCCCAGTGACTACTAACATCCTTACAATTACCATTAGAGAATAGATTATTCCATATATCACCGGGGGACACTCAGCACTTCTCCAGCTTGTGTACCACTATATATATATATATACATGATACTCGGATAATGACATGAGTCAGCTATTAATTCTGAGATGCAGCTTCGGTGATGATACCATTATGTTCTTCTAGTAAATATTCATCTCCTCTAAAATATTACTGACAAGCTGAATGTCTCAGGTTTTACATTGAAATTGGATTTTCAGCTTAAATCAGATAAATACATTACAGGTACATCAAAACAAAAGGTGTGCAATACAGTTCATTTTCTTTGCCACAGATGTGGTAGAAAAGCCTGTCACATGCCAGCATGCTGCAGAGAAGGATCCAGTGAAGTGGTCCCCCATGCTGAGTCAGACCTACAGTTTCCTTAAAGTGGTGTTCCGGCCGAAATTATAATTTTTAAATAAAAATTCTAGTAAAGTTAGTCTGTAAACTAAGGTCTGTTTTGTTAGTTTATAGCAGTAGTTTGTTATTTTATAAACTTACAGCAGGCCGTGGCCATCTTAAGTGTGGGCATCTGAAGCCAGACTATATTCCTGGATCTCATCCTTGCAGATCTCGCACATGCTCAGTGCAGCACAAGCAGTGTAATAGGTTTCAGGTCAGGTTTTCATAGCAATGGCAGTGTCAGAGGAAGTTGCCGCCCCTTCCCAGAAGGCATTGCAAACAGGAAATGATACGATGGGCCGCGGCCAGGGAGGAGGAAGTGAAAAAATGAATACAGCAGATATACAGTAGGTGCTGAGAAAAAAAATTTAAAAATATCCAATTCGTTTACAGTGCACAGTTTAGTGAGGGATGCTGAAGAGTTGTAAAAGTGGGTGGAACTCCACTTTAAAGCGGAGTTCCGCCTAAAAAAAAAAAAAAAATTTAAAAGTCAGCAGCTACAAATACTGCAGCTGCTGACTTTTAAAATAATGACACTTGCCTGTCGAGGGCGTCCGCAATGTCCTCACCCAAGGCCAACCTGTCCCTCAGCTCCGGGTGGAGGTGCCAGCATTGCTAGTAAGGGAATCAGGAAGTGAAGCCTTGCGGCTTCACAGCCTGGTTCCCTAATGCGCATGCGCGACTGCGCATACGCCAGTCGGCGCTGCGCGTTCTGAGTGGTCCCTGCTGTCTTCTTGGACCTGTGTGTCTACCAGAAAACAGCAGGGGGAGTGGCTGGAGATGGCGTAGATCGCCGCGGATACCGCGGTAATCTTTGTGGGCCCAATGACACCAACTCGGAAGTGGGAACAAATAACTGCATTAGACAGTTATCTGCTCCCCCCTCCCTGCTCAAAAGTGCCAAATGTGACACCGGAGGGGGGGGACCGGATCAGCGGAAGTTCCATTTTTGGATGGAACGTCACTTTAATGGCAAAGCTCATGCCTCCAGCTAATTTGAGAGCTCTAGTTTTGACTCAGTAGTAGGTGTATTGGACCTCTGCAGAGAGACCAATGCTTCCACACAGAGTGCAAGGGTGCTTCTCTGCAGCATGCTGACAGGGGGCTGTTAGACTTTGCTCACCTTTTGCTTTGATGGACCTGGAATGTGTGATGGGGTCTTCAAAAAGTTTCCGCACTTTTATTGAAAAAAAACTTGCAGAAACTTTTTGAAGAACCCTCGTATTTAGCTGACTGAAAGTTCAGTGGTGCTTTAACATTCAAAATGTATAAACCTTTCTTTGCCCATGTTCTTTTATCTCTGAGCTTAAACTCTGCAAATACCCGTCTGCCCTTCAACGATCCGACGTCTGTGAGGTCCCTCACCAGCATTTTTTTTTTCCAGGCGCCGGGACTCTAGCTGTCTTCACTGGTCAACACGGGATGACGTAACTTCTGCGCATGCACAGGAGTTAATTCATGCTGGTACCAAGATATCGTGCCGAGAATGTACAAGGACCTGCTCAGTGTACATTCTAAAGAAGACTACGTATAGGTAGGTACGTTTATTTTATTGCAAAAAAAACAAAGCATGTCTCTTCTACAATAAACATCATGACTGTTCACAATTGCTTTTTTCATAGGTTTACTTCTACTTTAAGTAGGTGTTAAAAGGCCATCAACAAAATGGCAGCCATCTGCACACAAACACCGACTACCTGTCGAATGAATGAAAAAGATGGCTTCAGCTCCTGTTCTCCACCTGTAGAGAACACTTTTTGGGACTTAATCGTAGAGGCCATACTCATTTTATTCACAATCATGCAACAGCAAGTCGGTGTCTGTGTGCAGACAGCCGCCATTTTGTTGAAGTCTACCTTCCTGTCTCACACCCAGAACAAAATAGCGTCAGAGAGGCGGGCTGATGATGTCACAATCTGGGACTCAGCCAATCAGAGGAAGCTTTGTATTTATTGATAGACTACAAAGCTGCCTATGAATGTCTAAACGGCACTCAGGCCGACACTATTTTGTTCGGGTGCGAGACAGAAAGGTCTCGTCTTGCACCCGGAACACAGTAGGGGAAGGGAAGAGGATCACCGCTCCAGGTGGATCTATGGATATAAGACTATCCTCAAAACTGGAACACCAGGTGCCGGCTAAGCATATAGCAAAATGAAGCAAAAAGGAAGTTCTGGACAGCCGCACTCCGGAATATAGCCTTTATTTGTAAAAAGTCCAACAGATACAAACCACAGCAAAAAATGTGACAAACTAGTTGACGCGTTTCACACTAGCACTGTTAAGTGTGAAACGCGTCAGCTTGTTTACTTTTTACAAATAAAGGCTATATTCCGGAGTGCGGCTGCCCAGAACTTCCTTTTTGCTTCACCCGGAACACAGTGCTGGATACTGTATGTGGCCTCAGCTACATACAGTTTATACAGCACTCAGCAGCCGCACACATTAGTGAGGGAATTATTTTGCTTGGGCCTGCTTGGCCCGAACAAACGATTTAAGCTGGAACTTAAGGTGGAGATCCGCTTTAAATCCATTTAACATTTAATTATCTTAGGGCTTCTGCACACATGCCATAACTGCGATGCTTTGCCTGCAGGAGAAATACTTCCTGTTGTGCTCAGTGGGCACTACCGCCTGCTGAATGCGATCCATTCAAGTGAATGGGGCTTTGTTGCAACTGCCTTGCAACCACGCCAGATGCACACAGTGGCAGTGCAGTAGTCCAACATTTAGGGCATTATAACAGATGGTAAGAAGACAATACAACACCTCCTCACCGCCTGTCAAATGCTATCAACAGCAAGGAGTTGTCACTGCTGGTGTCCTGAAGTGGTATAAAAAGTCAGAAAATGTCTCAGCCAACTACCCTCCATTATAACTAAAGTATCACGTTGAGTGGGCAAAATCCGTCTGTAACAACATTCCCCCTTGCACCTGTCATTTTCATCACTATAATGTATATGATTCCTAAAGGATTCCTTAAATGTAGGTATTGTACAACATTTGCTTTGTCTGACGTTTGCTTGTAAACGGCAGTAGAACAAATCCCATTCCAATGGGCTTGACTCCTTAAACAAATCCCAAGGCTAATGCCATAGAAAAGTCAATGAAGATTGGTTAACAGTCCATTCATCTTCTACCTAACCACCTTATACACTCTCTGACCAAACGTTTGTGGAAACCTGACCACAACACTTATTATTCAGCCAAACTTGTGGCAACAGTTTGGTGAGGGCCCTTTTCTTTTCCAACATGATTGTACCCCTGGGCACAAAGCCAGCTCTAAAATGACATGGCTTGACCAGTTTGCTGTGAAGGAGCTAAAGTGGTCTGCAAAAAGCCGTGGCTTCAACCCAAATCAACACTTTTGTACCTTTTGGGATGAATTGAAACACCAATTGTGGACAAGGTCTACTTATCCAACATCAGTACTTGACCTGACAACTACTCTTTTGGCTGAATGGGCAAAAATCTCCACAGACACGCTCCAAAATCTTTTGGAAAGACTTCCCAGAATAGTGGAGACTGTTAAAGATAGTGTGCAACTTCGTATTAATAGCCATAATTTTGGAATGGGATGTCCAACAAGAGCTCATATAGGTGTAATGGTCAGGTGTCCAAAATAGTTTTGCCATATAGTGTAATTGTGAATGGATTTGGCTTTGAATAACAGTGCTGTTGTTAATCTCCTTTACCAATACCCAAGTAACTAATTTAAAAGCCCTTTTCTCTTTTTTAACCAGTTGTCATCAAGTCATCCTTATAATACAGAAGACCAGGGAGTTACCCAGCTAAGGTTATGTGTAACATCACCGGGAAGAAGAAATAATGTCATGTTAAAAAAAAACGACAATACAACAGAGAAAGTCAAGGAGGTCTACAGGGATAAAACTAAATACTACATCTTCTAGACACAACTACTTTTTACCGCGTGCTGGAAGGAAAGAAAACACACAATACTAGCACGGAGCAAGGGACATACTACTACTAGTGGTCTTACCTTTCTCTGGCCACGAGTTAGAAGAAGAATAGTGGTACTCGTCATTTGAGAACACACTGACTCCATGTAATTGATGAAGCATTGTCCGCCTGGATATGTAACCTACTGCTTCAAGAGCCATGTACAGCAAAAGGACAGCAACAATTGAAGCAACAATTATTGGCACACAGATTAAAAACAAAACTCACTATTACCTGCTACCTCTGAGATACAAAACATCAAATATAGAAAACAAAAAGCCTTCTGCGCTTGTGATATTGCCGTGTCTTCCTCCTAGAATTATTGTCCTACCTCTACCAGAACCTCTATAAAACTAATTTCCAGTTATAAAAATTGTTCTTTCCCTCTCTTCCTACCCATAAAGAACCCTCCTCCATCTGACTGTTCTATCCCTTTCCTCCTACCCATAAGAATTATGCCCCTTCTACACCTGACCGCTTCATCCCTCTCCTCCTCCCCATAGGAATCTTTCAATTCCTCTTCTCATCCTGACTGTTCCATCCCTCTCCTCCTACACATAAGAACTTGCATTCCAATAAGAGATGGAGAAGAGTTCTTAAAGATGGGGAGAGAGATGGTGCAGTTAGGTGGATAAAACAAATAGAAGATTTCCTATGGGGAGTCAGATGAAGAAGTCTTTACCTCACTGCTCAATCTTTCACCCTCTGCCCATAAGAACTCTTAGATTTTCCTTCTCCACCTGTCAGCTCCATCCCTATCCTACATATAAGATCTCTTTCATTCATCTTCTCCCCCCTTCTACCCAAGAGAAATCTTAAATTCCTTTTTAACACCTGACTGCTCCATGCTTCTACCCTACCCATAAGAACTCTTCCACTCCTCTTCTCCACTTGATTGCACATTCCCTCATCTCCAACCCATAAGAACGTATCCATTACTCTTCTCCACCTAACTGTTTCGTCCATATCTATATACCCATAAGAACTCTTCTATTCCGCTTCTCCACCTCACTGCTCCAACCATCTCCCCATACCCATAAGAACTCTTGCATACCTATTCTCCTGTCAGCTTCATCCCTGTCCTACTACGGTAATAGGATATCTTCCATTCCTATTCTCTACCTGTCAGCTCAATCCCTATCCTACATAAAAGAGCTATTCCATTACTCTTCTCCACCTGACTGCTTCATCACTTTCGTTCTGTGCAAAATAATTCTTGCATTCCTCATCTTCACCTGTCTACTCTATCATTCTCCTTCTACCAAAGAGATTTCTTCCATTCATCTTCTCCACCTAGCTGTTCCATCATATCCATACCCTTTCCTCCTACCCATAAGAACTTCCATACCAATATAGAGACGGAGAAGTCAGAATGGAAATTGAGAATGGAAGAGATCTTAAACACAAGGGAAGAGAGAAGGACAGGGCAGGTTCTACCTGTCAACTCAATTTCTATCCTACATATAAGATCTACTGCATTCCTTTTCTCACTCTTGAATGTTTCATCTCTGTAGTCCTATCCAAAAGAACTCTTCCATTCATCTTCTCCACCTGACTGTTCCATCCTACCCATACCCTCTCCTCCAACCCATAGGAACTTCCATTCCAAAAGAGAGATGGAGAAGTCAGATGGAGAATGGAAGAGTTTCTAAACACAGGGTGAGAGAGATGGACAGGACAGGCTCCACCTGTTAGCTCCATTCCTATCCTACATATAAGATCTACTCCATTCCTTTTCTCCACCTGACTGCTTCATCTCTCTTGTCCTATCCAAAAGAACTCTTCCATTCATCTTCTCCACCTGCCTGCTCTTTCTCTCTCCTTCTACACGGGAGAAATCTTCAATTCCTTTTTTGCACCTGATTGCTCCATGCCTCTGCCCTTCCCATAAGAACTCTTGCACTCCTCTTCTCCACTTGACTGCACAATTACTCACCTCCAACCCATAAGTACTTATCCTTTCCACTTCTCCACCTGACTGTTCCGTCCATTTTCATATACCCAAAGGAACTCTTCTATTTTCCTTCTCCACCTGACTGCTCCAGCCATCTTCCTATGCCCATAAGAACTCTTTCATTGTTCTCCACCTGACTGCTCCAACCATCTCCCTATACTTGTAAGCATTCTTCTCCACCTGACTGCTCCAATCATCTCCCCATACCCATAAGAATTCTTCCATTCTTCTCCACCTGACTGCTCCAACCATCTCCCTATACCCATAAGAACTCTTTAATTGTTCTCCACCTGACTACTCCAACCATCTCCCTATACCCGTAAGCATTCTTCCATTCTCCACCTGACTGCTCCATTCCTTTTCTTCTACCCAAAAAAAACTCTTCCATTCTTCTCCATCTGACTGCTCTGTCCTTCTTCTCCTACTCATAAGAAATTTTCCATTCCACTTTTCCCCTTGACTGCTCCATGACCCTACACTACCCATAAGAACCAATCCATTCCTCCATCTACACTGGCTGCTTCCATTTCTCTTCCATTACTATAAACACTGAATGTATTTTTCTGTATGTGATGTCCAGGGGTGGAGGTACTTACTGCTTAATGTGTGCAGCTGTGTGTCGGGAGACATGTAAAAGGCCCTACACAGGGATTTTACATGTGCTACCACTCTGCTCATCACTTTGATCAAACTTTAGCTAACCACTCCTAAATTGTTATGGTCGAATGCAGGATTTAACCTTAACACATTGTACTAATGGTTGATAAATACTGTCTGATTTGTGGGAAGGGGGATCTGTGTCCTTCTAAGGATGCAGAATTTTGGTGTCAAAGGACTGCTATAGTGGACCAATAATTATGGTCCACTTTAAGTCCATCTAAAACTACATGTTTATCTAAGACTGCCTTGTCTACAGGATGACAATGCCATTGTGAATGAACATTAATGTCAGCCTTTAACTTAATGGAAAATTGGTGGATCTACTGGCAGAATCAACAGGTGGTAAACCAAGTTACAGGGGGGACTTCAAATACACTGCTGGTGTGCTAATGTTAGACTGCAGCATTTGTGTCATTTTTACTTAGTTTTATTGCTATCAGTAGTTTTGGGGTGTTCTGTGGGTTAAATGGGGGGAGTATATGGATGAGGGATGCAAACTGCAGTTATCTGTTGGGGGACACAGGTGGACCCTGCTGACTTGAGTTACGAATGGGTTGGGAGGGTGCACATGTGCAATAGGATCTGGCCATAGTGATGGATGGGTATAAGGGCACCCATGGACAAATGAGGCAGCTGGACAAACTGGCACAAGTCCAGCCCCTTCAGCCTAAACTCTCTCCATTCTTTCTTATATATTTCTCTGAATTGGGAGATTGGAGACAGAGGGTTGCCAGTGTTCCTTATCACAACGGAGAACAAGAGCAAACAGAAATTTGATTTTTTAACCTGTCCAATCCAAAATGATGTGTTGTACTTGGTTGGATTAGCTCTGAAGAAGGGGGCACGTCCACTGAAATGCGTCAGCCTTCCAACTGCTACATGGTCAGATGTCATCGCCTTACGGATGGAGTTATTTGATACGCCTGTTCTTTTCAATGTTTGTGAGTGTGCAATTATCTTTTGGATCCAATAAACATTTACTGTATGGTGGTAATGCACTAGGCCAGGGGTCTCTAAACTTTATAAACAAAGGGCCAGTTTACTGTCTTGTAAACTTTAGAGGGGCCAGACTGTGGCCAATGGGAGTAGAAAAGTTGCTCACATCAGTAGGAAAAAAAAACAATGGCCAATTGTTGGTGTTAGTGGGAGGAACTGTGCCCCATCCTTTGTTGTCATTGGGAGGTATTACGCCCCATCATTGGTGTCAATGGGAAGAATTGTGCCCCATCATTGGGCACCACTGTTGGTGTCATTGGTTGAAATTGTGCCCCATCATTGGTGTCAGTCGGAGAAATTGTGCCCCATTGTTGGTATCACTGGTTGAAATCGTGCCCCATCATTGTTATCAGTGGGAGGAATAGTGTCCCATAATTGGTATCAGTGGGAGGAATAGTGCCCTATCATTTGTATCAGTGGGAGGAATAGTGCCCCATCATTGGTGTCAGTGGGAGGAATAGTGCCCCATCATTGGTGTCAGTGGGAGTAATAATACCCCATCATTGGTATCAGTGGGAGGAATAGTGCCCATCATTGGTGTCAGTGGGAGGAATAGTGCCCCATCATTGGTGTCAGTGGGAGGAATAGTGCCCCATCATTGGTGTCAGTGGGAGTAATAATACCCCATCATTGGTATCAGTGGGAGGAATAGTGCCCATCATTGGTGTCAGTGGGAGGAATTGTGCCCCATCATTGGTGTCATTGGGCCCCACTGTTGGTGTCAGTGTAGGGAATTATGATTCATTGTTGGTGTCAGTGGATGAAAAGGTGCCCCCAAAGCAAACTAAGGGCCACATCTGGCCCCTGGGCTGCAGTTTGAAGACCACTAGGCATTTGCACCTTGCTGTGTTTTTGCCAGTGTTCCTTGTCACCACAGAGAACAAGAGTAATCAGAACCGTGTTTTTCTAACCTGTCCAATCAATCGTTCTCCCCAAGAATGGCAGGCTGCAGGTGTCTGGTTCATCCACAGACACCACCTAATCTGGCCAAAAAAAACAACAGTTATCGGTAGACTGTCACTAATGTCTATGGCCGGCTTAGCACTGTCTCGTTCTGCTGCAGCCCTAACAAGATGGAAATGTCATTGGGAATAATGCATTTATAAATCATCCTGTGTCGTAGCCATTCGGTTTAACGTTCTGGGGCATTTAGGTGAAAACAGAACACAATGGGATCTGTATCTGCCGTCACTCTGCGTGCCTGGGCACCGCAGTCTACTATTAATAGGATTAGGAAGTTGTGTTTGTCAGATTCCGGGGTGTCAGTGCACAGATCTCCGGATGATGCCTGTAAATCTGTTTAATCTGATTAGTTCTGGCCTGTGAGGTCTGTGTGAGCTGTAAATGGACATCTGCTTCTCAGTCGGTGAATGAGAATATAAATCCACAAAGTCACCAGAAAAGGTCTTGGTCTGCTCTGTGCATTGCCAACTGTCAAGGTGCATCATGGGGACAGCATGGTGGTTATAGGACTGCTGTCCTGAAATGCTAAGGGTTAAATGTATTCATTTTGAAATCAGGGTTCCTACATCCTTCTTCAACTTCAATCCAAAAACAAACTGACACAGGAAACGGTCAGTCAGCTAATTTTAGTGTTTGGTAGAAATGAATGATGTGTCACTTGTGACAGTTCAATAAAGTTTTGTATGGGGGTCGGCACTGTTTCCTCCCATTGTACACGTGCGATCAGCTGTTGGTGTGACCAAGTCCCCCGGGGGTTCTACTCTATCCAAAATTACAATAAAAGTTTTGGACCCGGAAGAGCCTCGCCATTTTTTCAATGCCTATTTGATGCAGAGATTTTGGAAGTGAATTTTTGTTTTTATAAATCTTTCTTACAGTACAGCACTATGAGTATTTTTTTTTCTTTCATTGAGCCTGGTGGATATTCTGGCTGCCCCAAAAAAGCAGCATTTTGGAGACCTCATTAAGGACGCCAAAGAGACCTGGTATTCCCAACACCAGACCTATGCGTGTTTGACCCCCAGACTGAAAAGCTGAGGGTCCATTTTCTCTGGGGGTGGATGGAGTTATCAGAGGGTGGCGCACTGCACGGCATGTTTACTTGAAGGACTTCAGCACCTTTTCTAAGGATTTTGGAGCACTGAGCACTTTATATGTGATTTTTGAAAAGATTTTGGACTTTTTTTCATGTGTTTTCACTGTCAGTCGCTGTTATCTATTTTGGACTGTAAAGCGCTTTGTATTATTTATATCTGATTTACGAGTGTGACAGGCCTAGCCGGGACAGAGGCTTTTGGAGGGGACTGAATGCCAGCTTCTTGCCTACCGATTATGGGCCCTGGCATTTGGGGAAACGGTGCTCATTGTGAGCTGTATGCCTTGGGACCCTTGAGGTGGCGTTACTTTAGATTCAAAGACACACAGACTCTGGGGACCCTGGATATGCCATTGTGACGGGAGTCACTAATAGGGGCACAAGGTGAATGAGAACCCCACTATGATCTGTGTTAGTCAGACTCAATGCTGTATATATGTATATATAATGTGTGCTGTCTCATTATGTTGTGTACTATTTGCTGTGATGGTTGGGGTGTGACTGTATTCTATTGTCTATTGTGGCTGTCTGCCTCAACTATTATGGGATGTCTAAGTGTCTTGCTGTGAGGAAAGAGGGAGGGGGGATTCCTCCAGCAGCCCCCCTGTTAAGACTGTTTGCTGATGAGAAGTTAAACACACCTGACCTGTGTGTCCATTGTCATTGGACAGTTTCATCTGTCCTGTTTCCAAGGGTGGGGGGGGGAGTGTTTTGAAGTGGGATCTGTATAACGTATTTGAATAAAGAGTCATTCCTGCTTGAACCTCAAGACAGAGCCTTGTCTCGTACTTGGGGGAGAATTATTTGTATGGGTTTCTTGTTCGGCTGATTGAAGTGTTCGGTAGCTGCCTTTGTGTTCGGAAATGGAATGTCTTAAACGGCTTTAACCCCTTTCATACTCGGGGTGTCGTTACAACTGGTGGCAAGCAGCGGGATCATTCCCACAGCCCAGAAGGACAGCTACAAGAGGACACAGGACAATGGAAGCACAGTATGAACAGCTAAAGCGCTCTACCCTCAAGGACTTACCGGAGAAGCGGGGCCGACCGGCCAACAACCGTAAGAAGAGGGATATTATCGCAGAACTAGTCGAAATGGATAAAGCTGAAAGACCCAACATAACTGAAAGGCCCAGCATAACAGACAGGACACCCGAAGAGGCATGGTTTGATCGGGCTGTTAAAATAAGACTGGCACATTATGGTCCAAACCCTACAGCGGAGATCATAGACCTAGTTATAGTGGCTGTGGATGCAAATTGGCTACAGCAAAGGGGTGCTGCAGCAGCAGAAGTCACAGCAGCACCAACTGAAAGGATAGGAGAGGTACAGATACCAGCCACCATGGAAGAGGAATTCAGAAGGAGGTTGCGAGAGATGCAGATACAGCATAGAGGATCAGTATCAGAGCAGGTCCCACTGGGATGGTTTGATTCTATCCGCTGTGAACTCCGGAAGAAAGCGCTAGCTCTCGAGCAGCAACACCAGGGAAAAGTTCTCCCCTCCATCCATGTGAGGTACTGGTCGTATGAAGTACGAATGCTGTTATTGAGGGAACAAACAAAGCAGGAGTGGACAGCTGAGTTATGCAGGCTGATCCGGGCAGAGTTGCGGTTGGACGAGAGCTACAGAGCCCTCCGGTGGTATGTAGCCCAAGAGTGCCTGTGGTCAGCGGATGACAGCCCCATGGAAGGCTTTGACTATGATGGCTTGGGATTGTTGTATTGGAGGCTGTCCAGGGACCCTGACTTTGGGAGACATCGAGAGTGGCGTTTGGAGGAAATAATGGAGCACAGAGAGCGAAGACTGAATGTCTCGGAAGGGCACTGGGCACAGGAAGATTTGGAGTGTCTGGCCGTTCAGGAATGGGAGCTGGAGATCACCTACAGACAGCTGCTAGACTCTGCTCAGCAGCAGGGTGGGGCTCCCTTTACCTGGGACTATCAGGAAATACAAGTTGACAACTCTGAAATCCTGGCTGAAGAATCGGCAGTGGAAAATCTGGAGATTGCCATCCCTAAAGCTGAAGTGCTGACAACAGGGCAGAGTTCTGCCTCTGCCCAGCGCTGATATCATCTTCTGGGTTCCACTTCCAGGAGGTGGTAAAGCTCTATCCCCAGACACCAGTTGCAGAGACAGGGGATTTGAAAGACTTCTCTGCTGAGGAAGAACAACCTGATGAGCCTCCAGCAGAAGAGCTGGTATCAGGGCCAAACTTCAGTGTGCTCTGCCCAGCATCAACAGCAGTATCTGTGGAATTGTAAGGAACTTCCCCAGCTGAGGCGCTGGTCACCAGACAGAGGGTCCAAGACCTCTGCCCCACACCTGCGGCAGTTCTGGAGGGTCATGGTGAGAAGGTGGCAATCACTTCCCAGCAGCCAGATGAGGGAACGAAAAAGGAAGCAGCCAGCTCACCTCCCAAATGGCAGCTGCACAGTTTGGGAGGGGAGGAATTCAGCCTCCTGCCCCAACGTTTAGCCAAAGCGGATGATGTGGAGTCCCCAGCAGAAGTGCTGGCAACAGGGCAGAGTGCTACCAAACTCTGCCCAGCAATGGCAACAACTATTGAGTTCCAGGGAGCTGGGGTAGTTGGTTTATCTCTCCAGCCACAGATTACAGAATATATGGACTTAATGGACTGTTCAGAGGATGTTATAGATTATGCATCACCTGCTCAAGTACTGGCAGCAGGACAGGGTACTGCAGACCCCTGCTCCACACCCATGGCAGTTTCGGAGGCCAGACGTGAGAAGGTGATGGTTCCTCTCTCCCAGTGGATTTCAGAGATGCAGGGAGGAGAAGCAGCCATTTTCCCTCCCGACAAGGGTTCGTGAACCTGGGAGACAATACCAGTGAAAGGGAGTGCCAACAGCAGACGGCGCCCCAGAATGATGACACCAACCCAGCTGAAGCGCTGGCAACCGGGCAGAGTTCTACCAACCTCTGCCCAGCACCGGCAACAACAACAGAGTTCCAGGGAGCCGGGGCAGTCGGCTTTCATCCCCAACAGTTAGCCGGAGCAGATGGTGTGGGGTTTCCAGCAGAAGGGCTGGCAACAGGGCAGAGTGCTGCTGGCCTCTGCCCTCAACTAACAGAGGATGGATTTCCTGTAAGGGTGGATGGGGCTTCAGTCCCCACCTGTATACCCCAGGGATGCTGGGCAGTCGACCCAGATCCCCAACAGCATGATGGAGTGAGCTCAGTCACCCCGTCTTCTCTCCAGTGGCTCCAGGACTCCAGGGAGAAGGGCCAGTCCAGGCCTCTCCCCAGCGGCGGGCAAGTTCTCTGATAGAGACGGAAGATGTTGCCTGGGTAAGTAATAATCTATTTGGAACAATTTGTTTGGGGTACTGTGTGGATATCCAGCATTAGAGGACTGGAAGTACTGACTAACTTCGGAGTCAACCCGTCTGGGGTCTCCTCCTGTGTTAGTCTCCTGCTGAAAGGGAAGAAATGTGACAGACCTAGCCAGGACAGAGGCTTTTGGAGGGGACTAAATGCCAGCCTCTTGCCTACCGATTATGGCCCCTGGCATTTGGGGGAACGGTGCTTGTTGTGAGCCTGGGGACCCTGGAGGTGGCGTTACTTTAGATTCAGGTCAATGTCCCCCAAGACACACAGACTCTGGGGACCCTGGATATGCCATTGTGATGGGAGTCACTAATAGGGGCACAAGGTGAATGAGAACCCCAATATGATCTGTGCTAGTCAGACTCAATGCTGTATATATGTAAATATAATGTGTGCTGTCTCATTATGTTGTGTACTATTTGCTGTGATGGTAGGGGTGTGACTGTATTCTATTGTCTATTGTGGCTGTCTGCCTCAACTATTATGGGATGTCTAAGTGTCTTGCTGTTAGGAAAGAGGGAGCAGGGATTCCTCCAGTAGCCCCCCTGTTAATACTGTTTACTGATGAGAAGTTAAACACACCTGACCTGTGTGTCCATTGTCATTGGACATTTTCACCCGCCCTGTTTCCAAGAATGGGGGGGAGAAATGTTTTGAAGTGGGATCTGTGTTTGAATAAAGAGTCATTTGTGATTGAACCTCAAGACAGAGCCTTGTCTCTTACTTGGGGGAGAATTATTTGTATGGGTTCCTTGTTCAGCTGATTGAAGTGTTCGGTAGCTGCCTTTGTGTTTGGAAATGGAATGTCTTAAACGGGTTTAACCCCTTTCATACTCGGGGTGTCGTTACAACGAGTGCCTTAGCACTTTGTGGACAGCAGCTGCAGGGTTTTGAATTTATTCTTTTTTTATCAGTTTTTCACATAGCGCGAGTACTTATATATATTTTCTACTGATTTATAGTGAGATTCTTATTGGGAAATCTGATACAAGTGGGCACTATGATGGGGAAATCTGATGTATGGGGGCACTATGATGGAGGTGTCTGATGTATGTGGGCACAGTGATGGGGGAACGTCATGTATGGGGGAATCTGCTGTATGGGGGCACTCTGTTGGGGGGAATCTGCTGTATGAGGGCACTTTGTTGGGGGGAAATCTGATGTATGGGGGGACTCTGTTGGGGGGAAATCTGATGTATGTGGGCACTCTGTTGGGGGGAAATCTGATGTATGGGGGCACTATGATGGGGGAGTCTGATGTATGGGGCCACTATGATGGGGGAGTCTGATGTATGTGGGCACTCTGATGGGGGAAATCTGATGTATGGGGGCACTATGATGGGGTAGTCTGATGTATGTGGGCACTCTGATGGGGGAATCTGATGTATGTGGGCACTCTGATGGGGGAAATCTCATGTATGGGGGCACTATGATGGGGTAATCTGATGTATGTGGGCAATCTGTTGGGGGAAATCTGATGTATGGGGGCACTCTGATGGGGGAATCTGATGTATGTGGGCACACTGATGGGGGAACTTCATGTATGGGGGAATCTGATGTATGGGGGCACTCTGTTGGGGGGAAATCTGATGTATGCGGGCACTCTGTTGGGGGAGTCTGATGTATGTTTGGGGGGTACACTGATGGAGGAACGTCATGTATGGGGGTACCTGAACCATGTGGGCACTCCTATGGGGGGACCTGATGTTTGGGGGCACTCTGATGGAGATTTCTTATGTAGGAGGGTACCCTGATAGGAACACCTTATCTAAGGGGCTTTGTGATGGTGACACGTGATGTAAGGGGGCACTCTGATGGTGACACCTGATGTATGGGGGCACTCTGATGGTGACACCTGATGCATGGGGGCACTCTGATGGTGACACCTGATGCATGGGGGCACTCTGATGGTAACACCTGATGCATGGGGGCACTCTGATGGTGACACCTGATGTATGGGGGCACTCTGATGGTGACACCTGATGTAAGGGGTACTCTGATAAGGACACTTGATATAAGGGAGAAGTTTGATGAGGACATCTGATGTAAAGGGGTACTCTGATGGGGGCAACTGATCTAAGGGGTAGTCTGGTGGGGACACCTAATGTATGGAGGCACTCTGATGGAGACACCTTATGTAAAGGGGCACTGTAATGGAGCAACTTATTTATAGGAGTACTCTGATGGGGACACCTGATGTATGGGGGTACTCTGATGGGGGCAGCTGATCTAAGGGGTACTCTGGTGGGGACATCTTATGTATGGGCGCACTCTGATGAAGACACTTTATGTAAGGGGGCACTCTGATGAGGATACCTGATGTAAGGGGGCTCTCTGATGGGAACACCTGATGTAAACCGGTTCTATTTTATTTTACTTGAAATGTGAATGCAATAATAATAATCTATCCAATTAATAATGAAATAAATAGTTTAGGATGATGGGCTGGCTTTGCTGTAAAATTAAGTATGAGGGCTTTTTAGTGTATAACATGCAACCATCACCCTGAGATCAAAGAACGGACTATACTACAACTCCACCACCTATCCACTCCTCTCCTCACCTACTAACACCTAAATACTGTATCAGTGATATATATATAAAACATATAAAGCATTTAATCTCTTCTCTATATAAAGAACCACTGCCGGACCAGATCATACCCAGACAAAAACACTGACAAGTAACAGGGCTGCAATACTACATATGCACTAACAGAAGAGACACAGAAGGAATTATTTGATAGACAAAACCACTACGAAACAGGACACAACTACGGCTACATGCTACTGCTAGTAGAGACCTGCCGAACAAAGACGAGACTTATGCCGGGATACTCTAGAACAGAAGTAAGATTACTGAATGTGTATCTGAAACCAAAAACAAAATGTAATATATTGCAGTTTACCAGTCCTTAGATGTGGTGGCTGCATTAGCTTTTTTTTTTTTTTTTTTTAACCTTTATGTCCTTTATTTTCACCTGGGGATCCTTACGGTACTGTGTCTATGGAGGTAGCTGCGTTGTCATTTTAGGCTGCTCTTAAGATTTGGAATACAAACATTTCTCCCTCTCTGAGGAAGCTGAGAATGCTGATAATATTGTTTGCAATGCTGGTTCAGTTCACAAGAAGTGACAAAGACAAAGACACTGCATTTCTAACCGGATCAATCGGTATTATTATTATTACTCTGTACTTGCAGAAAATGTACTCAGTCTCCAATTATTATTACAGGAGAGACACCAATTCCCTGACACGGAGGTCTATCGTTATACACAACTGCTTCATTTCTTACAGTCGATACAACGACTAGGGGATATTGCTAGTCTGACTGCTAAATATGTGTATGTAGAACTTGTGATAAACAACTAGACGTGCACTGACAAAAAAATTTGTTCGTTTTCGTTTCCTTCGCTTTTTTGCTTTTTTCGGAAATGTAGAAATTTTCAGATTTTCAAATTTTTGGATTTCTGAATTTATAACATTTTCAAATTTCAGAATTTCAGAATTTTCGAATTCCGAATTTCCAAATTTCAGAATTTTCGAAATTCAAAAATTTGGAAATTCAAAAATTCGAAAATCTGAAAAAAAGAAAGAAAATCAGTAAAATTTGAAAAAATAACTAACTTATAATAACTATTAAATTATAGGTACTGGAATTTCCTTCCAAATTTGGCTGTCTGTGAATGTAACGAATATGAATTTATCTGAAGTTACGAATTATCCGAAATAACGAATGCCGCATCTAAACAAATGGAACGGAACAAATTAATAATAAATAATTATAATAAAAAGGTTTTATTATTATTATTATTATTAGATCGTTACGTTCCATTCTTTTAGATACGGCATTCGTTATTTCAGATAATTTTAACTTCGGATAAATTCGTAATCGTTACGTTCACTAACAGCCAAATTTGAAAGTTAATTCCAATACCTATAATTTAATAGTTATTATTAGTTAGTTATTATTTCAGATTTCCGGGTTTTCGAATTTTCATTCTTTTGAATTTTGAGATTTTCATTCTTATTTTCGGATTTTCAAATTTCCAAATTTTAGAATTTTAAAATTTCCGAAATTCCTAATTTTGAATTTCCAAAATTTCTAATATCTGAACTTCTGAATTTCCGAACTTCCAAATTTTCCAATTTCCAAAATTTCGACTTTCCGAAATTTCGACTTTCCGAAATTTCCAATCTTCCAATTTCCGAAATGTCGAATTTCCGAAATTTTTTGAATTTCCGAATTTACTCAATGCTATTATCTTCTTCTAAACAACGTTATATGCTAAAATGGGAACAGGACCTGCAAGTGGAGTTGGATCTTGAGGATTGGCACAAACTAGCGGGCAATGCATCCAGAACATATATTAATACCTCACTTATAGAGGAAAATTACAAAGTACTACTCCGATGGTATTTGGTCCCAACAAAACTGGCCTCCTACATCCTGGGAGCCTCTCCACAAGAATGCTCCCAAGAATGTTCATTCCTCTGTGTTTGGTGGGAGTGCCCAAAAGCCTTTAGATTCTGGATAAGGGTATATCATTTTCTCTACTTGCTAACGGACACAATCGTTAAAAAGAATCCACAAGAGGCCCTACTGGGCACCCCCCCCTCAATTTTAGAAGCTTTGCGATACATGTGGAAATTGATCTCTTTTGTATTTGTTTGTATTTGATAAAATTCCACAGTTCGAAAAAGATCTGGGAAACTTAGACTAACTACCTGATAGGGCACTTGTAGAGTCTAAAGGAGCTTCTAGAGTCCACGCTTAGAGTTTCATCATCGCACCAAACACCTTACTGTACTATACCCTTTTTCCTTTCCTTTTCTTCTTCCTTAACTGCACTTCGAAAATTCTAAATTTCAGAAATTCGAAAATTCTGAATTTCAGAAATTCGAAAATTCTGAATTTCAGAAATTCGAAAATTGGAAATTTCAGAAATTGGAAATTTCGGAAATTCGAAAATTGGAAAATTCGAATTTGTTAATTCAAAATTTCAGAAATTCTAAATTTCGGAAATACAAAAATTTGGAAATTAGAAAATTCTAAAATTTGGAAATTTGAAAATCCGAAAATAAGAATCATAATCTGTAAATTCAAAAGACTGAAAATCCAAACATTTGAAAACCCAAAAATCTGAAATAATAACTAACTAATAATAACTATTAAATTATAGTATTGGAATTTCCTTTCAAATTTGGCTGTTAGTGAATGTAACGAGTACGAATTTATCCAAAGTTACGAATTATCTGAAATAACAAATGCCGTATCTAAACAAATGGAACGTAACAATCTAATAATAATAAATAACAATAATAATAATAAGACCTTTTTATTATTATTATTTATAATTAATTTGTTCCATTCCATTTGTTTAGATGCGGCATTCGTTATTTCGGATAATTCCTAACTTCAGGTAAATTTGTATTTGTTACGTTCACAAAATTTGAAAGGAAATTCCAATACCTATAATTTAAAAGTTAGTTATTATTAGTTAGTTATTATTTCAAATTTTACTGATTTTCTTTCTTTTTTTTCAGATTTTCGGATTTTTGAATTTCCAAATTTTGAATTTCCGAATTTTGAAAATTTTAAAATTCAAAAATTTGAAAATTCGGAAATGTGAAAATCCGAATGTTTGGATTTCCGAATTTCCAAATTTCAAATTTTCAAATTTCCGAAAAAAGCAAAAAAACGAATGAAACAAAAACAAACAAATTTTTTGTCAGTGCACATGTCTACCACCAATCATAGGCAGGGTGCGTATGTGCAGCTGCCGGTTGGGAAATGCCTCACTGCCTATGATTGGCAGTGTGCAGTGACGGCTTCGATCTGAACACGCACGAGCCCATCCCTATTGACGGATAATCATTCTATTAGACATTAGTATTTGTTTGATATGCATTACCTGAAATTTACCCCCCAGAAATTACTGGAAACTAAAATATACTTGGCCTTAAAAAAATATAACGCAGCTACCACACCTAAGGACTAATAAGCTGGAATATATTACATTTTTGTTCCTGTGTTTGGACACACTTAAAAGGTTTCCCAGCTGTTTTGTGGAAATACTAATTCCAACCTATCCTGCCAGCAAGATGTTGGGTCTTGTAGTTCCACAAGAGACGGCGGGAGACGAGTTAAGGGAACTACAGACAGTTCAGAACCTGGAGAACAGATAAGGTCCTTTAGAACCCAAGTTGAAAAGGTCAAAGTGCCCCCCGTCCCATGAGCGTGATCCGGGACGCCACCAGCAGTAGCAGAAACACATTGATGGATGAGCCAGAGTGCCACTCGTCAGCTGTGGTGGAAGGACGTCTGGAACCAGCGTGGAGCGTGGAAGTGACGTCACACCCAGGAACGACCCGTTGCCTAGGTAACTTGTTTCGGAGCGTCAATCACCTCCTTTGTCAAACCTTTGGCTCATTCCACTTTTGTTATGAACTTTTTTCATTAGCATAGACTTTTTTTTTTATTCCATTTAGCACCATGCTATAGGACTTCATAGGGATACTGTGTTTGTGCACGTCTGTGATTGTGCCGCATACTCTGTGGTTTTTATAGCAGGTGACACTATGACATTTGGCTTCTGTTATCATCGAACACCCAGGTTCAGAATCTGTCCCCTAACAGCAAGGAGACTTCATCTACAAACTACACCACGGTCTATGGACAACACAGAGAGATCCCACAACTAACAGAAGTCAGACCATCTATATGTATCTAAACATAAAGGTGCTAATACTACAAGACAAAGTCATGCCATCTACATGTATCCAAAAACACAAAAGTGCTACTACAGGATCATGACATCTACATGTATCCAAAAAAACACAAAGTGCTATCCGTGTGACACAAGGTCATGCCATTTACATCTATCTGAACAGGAAGTGATAAGTGACACAGGGTCATGCCACCTACAGAAGTCCATACACAGAGTACTATTCTGGTGACATACAATCATGCCTCCTACTTTACAGGACAACTGTACCTTTGATAGAAGTCATCCTTTAAGGAAAAGCTCCATCTCTTGACTGCAGCCCACCCAGTCGGATACTTACCTCTGCTCTGTTCCAGAGATCTTTACTGGGTGGCTGAAACCAGGTAGCATTTCCTTCAAAAGCATCCCCACCAAATCCTCCTCATGTCCTCATGTGCCATGGCCCCATTCAATCCTTGTTGGGGGAGGGGGGAATTTACATGTGGCAGTCTTCCCCTGTATAAATTTATGGGGCCCATGGTGTCAGGGCTGGCTTCTGCTACTTACGGGCAGCTCTTTTCTTCCATTGCTCTGAGCTGCTCAGCTGTAGGTTAATTACCAGCCGCTCGTTTCCACAGTGACTCGTCTGGTTACCATTAACCTGCTTCATCAGTCCAGCCTACAGCCAGCCCCTTTTGGCTATTTAATAGACATGTGCACTGACAAAAAATTTGTTCGTTTTCGTTTCATTATTTTTTTGCTTTTTTCGGAAATTCGAAAATTTGGAATTTCCGAATTCCGAATTTTCAAATTTCCGAATTTTCAAACTTGCGAATTTTTAAATTTTCAAATTTCCAAATTTCCGAATTTTTCAATTTCTGATTTTTCAAATTTTCAAATTCCCGAATTTCCAAATTTTCAAATTTCGAATTTCCAAATTTTCAAATTTTGAATTTCCAAATTTCCGAATTTTCAAATTTCCGAATTCCGAATTTTCGAATTCCGTATTTTCGGAATTCAAAAATTAAAAAATCCGATAATTCGAAAATCTGAAAAATAGAAATAAAATCAGTAAAATTTGAAATAATAACTAAATAATAATATCTAACTATTAAATTATAGGTGTTGGAATTTCCTTTCAAATTTGGCTGTTTGTGAATGTAACGAATACAAATTTATCTGAAGTTACAAATTATCTGAAATAACGAATGCCACATCTAAACAAATGGAATGGAACAAATTAATAATAAATAATAATGTTTTATTATTATTATTATTGTTATTTATTATTATTAGATCGTTACATTCCATTCTTTTAGATACGGAATTCGTTATTTCAGATAATTCGTAACTTCGGATAAATTCGTACTCGTTACTCTCACTAACAGCCAAATTTGAAAGGAAATTCCAATACCTATAATTTAATAGTTATTATTAGTTGGTTATTTCAGATTTTCGTTGTTTTCAAATTTTCGGATTTTCATTCTTTTAAATTTTCAGATTTTTATTCTTATGTTCGGATTTTCAAATTTCCACATTTCCGAATTTCCACATTTCCGAATTTTCTAATTTCCTCATTTCCATTTTTGAAATTTTGATTATTAGAATTTCCGAACATCTGAATTTCCGAAAATTCAGAAATTGAAAAATTTGGACATTTCAGAATTAACGAATTTGTCAAAACTCGTTTAAAAAAGGAATTCGGAACTAAACAAATTGCACATGTCTATTAGGAACCATAAATCAGGCGGAGACAGAATGTGCAGTAAAAATCACACCTGAAATAGCAAAAAATAACACAGTTCAGGAACGTAGCCAAAAACTGTAGCCAGGGTTTGGAAGCCAAAGCGGGTAACCAGACGAGCCGGGATCAGAAAGCCAGGAGTCAGCGAACTAAAATCAGGAACAGGTAATGGAAGAGATATCAGCCAGGCCAAGTCATACACAGGAACACACTGGAGATGATGACCACGCAAGGGCGAGGAGAAAATGAGCTAAGCTGCTTAAATAGCCAAAAGGAGCTGGCTGTAGGCTGGACTAATGAGGCAGGTTCATGGTAACCAGGTGAGTCACTGTGGAAATGAGTGGCTGGTAATTAACCAACAGCTGAGCAGCTCTGAGCACTGGAAGAAAAGAGCTGCCCGTAAGTAGCAGAAGCCAGCCTGACACATGGCGAGCATGTTATGGATAAAGAGAAACCAATGGGAACACTGGTTGGACTTGTTGGACTCGTGTCTTTTTTCAACCTCACCTACTATATAACTATGTAACACTTGCAAAAGCAAGGCTGTGTGGTTTTGAGTATGGCTACATGTTGATGATCGCTGGAATGGGGCAGAGGTAAGTATTGGACCAGATAGGCTGCACTCTGGAGGAGGAAGGCGTGCCTTCAATTTGTACCAAACATACAGTTGTCCTTTAAAACACAGTGATACCATTGTGAGTAAGAATATCTAGGCACGGGATCCAAGGTTACCAATAACTTTTTTGGCTATTACACAAAGGGTGCTTGTCTATACAGATGTAATCCGTGCCCCATCCACACGAGATATCAGGTTGTGTGAGTTCCTCGGATCACCTCTGCACAGAGGGTCACCATCACACATGTCCTTACCTTCATTGGTGACGGGAAGTGTTATCTCCATGCATGCCGCAGACTGGGCTTTCCGGAAAGGTGGTCTTCCGGGACCCCTCCTGTTGGACTTCGCTGCATCGGCGCTGGAGATGCGTTTGCCTGAACTGCAGGTCTGCGATGTTGGACTCGTACAGTGGCCATTCACGTGATCTGGAAAAAACAGAGGCGCAAGTCACAAGGGAGCTGGTAGGAGTAAAGGCAACCCCGATACCTCAAACATATGACAGTTGGGGAGCAGTTAAAATGAGAATGTACCCTAACACTCATCCAGAAATAATAGCAAAGCCGATGCTCTCCACACAATCCTGTACTTGTAGCGAGTCAGGGTTTTACTGCATATCCATGTTGTTAACATTACCCCCCAGTGCCGGGACAAGGTCATCCCATGCCCAGGGCAAAGATGCCAAACTGCACCCCCAGTGTGGGCAGGAGGGGGCCGGGGGTGTAAGATAACAGAAGAGACGGTCCCGAGCTGTCAGGGCACCTGCGGGCAGAAGCTGGGAGGTGTGTTTACAGGCTACAGAAGCACCGACAGAAGGGAGGAGCTGGTGGGAGAGAGAGAGCACAGCCCTGCCTCCTCCCTGTTCTTTTCTCTACTTCCGTCACTCTCCTGGACACTTCTGCGCTCGGCTGTGGACTGTGCTCTCTCTCCCCCCTCCTGCCAGTGCTGAGTTTCTGTATGTCTGTGATTACCGCTGCCGTCTTCTGAATACTGGCAGGAGGAGAACACAGCCCGCACCGCTTTCCGCTTCTCTTCTCGTCGCTCCCAGCACTAGGCTGACAGGAGTAGTGATGTTGCTCCCACTACTCCTGTCAGCCTTGTGAGGCCCCTTTCACACGGGCTTTCTGATCGGGTCCACCCGCCAGTTTTTCAGGCGGACCTGATCGGATCCTCCATTTACTCCTATGGAGAGGCGGATATCAGCAGTGACATGTCCGCTGACACCCGCTGCTATCTGATCCGATCCTGTCCATGAAATCCAGATGGATGGTGGCCCTATTTTCCTATTTTGGCGGATCAGATGGGATCAGATGAGAACGGATAGGCGGTCTGTTTTTATCCGATCTCCCCAGAGTGGGGATCTGAAAGGTCCGTCTCTGCACAGTGAGCGGAGACGGACCTGTCATCCGCCTGATCAGTGGAGCGATCCCCTGCTGAGCAGAGCGGAGTCCGCCGGGCGTACTGCCCGTGTGAAAGGACCCTAACAGATGGAAAGTGCCCCTATCCCTACAGTAAACTATTGCGCCCAGGGCAGCCGCCCACCCCTTTTGTCCCGGCCCTGATCATCCCTGATCCTGCAACATCAGTGGCTGGTGTATTCTTGAAAGATCGGTGGCCTTTAGTGGGTGTTAAACCACATTAAACTCGGCTTTTTTAAGAGTTAGTACTAACTACCAATATGCTACTAAGGAAGCACTCCAGGAAGAGATTTAACCACTTGCCACCCAGGCCAATTCTGACAATTATCTCATACATGTAAAAAAAACATAATTTTTTGCTGGAAAATTACTTAGAACCCCTAGACAGTCTATATTTTTTTTAAGCAGAGGCCCTAGAGAATAAAATGGTGGGCATTGCAAGTTTTTATGTCACACAGTATTTGCGCAGCAGATTTTTTTAGAATGCAAATTTTTTATTTTTTGGGAAAAAAGACACTTTAACTGCTTAAGGACCAGGCCTATTTTTCAGACTCAGTGTTTACAAGTTAAAATCAGCGGTCTTACAAACGCAATTATTTTTGGAAAAAATAGACTTTTTTGAATTGAAAAATAAGAAAATAGTAAAATTAGCCCAAATTTTTTTAAAACTTTGTGAAAGATAATGTTACACCCAGTAAATTGATACCCAACATGTAGCGCTTCAAAATTGCGCCCGCTCATGGAATGGCGACAAACTTTGGCACTTAAAAATCCCCATCGGCAACGTTTATAAATTTCTACAGGTCACCAGTTTTGAGTTACCGAGGAGGTCTAATGCTAGAATTATTGCTCTCGCTCTAACGATCGCGGCGATACCTCACATGTGTGGTTTGAACACCGTTTTCATATGTGGGCGTGACTTACGTATGCGCTCGCTTCTGTGTGCGAACTCAGCGGGACGAGGCGCCGATTTAAATTTTTTTTTTCTTATTTATTTTACTTTTTATTTTTACACTGTCCATTTAAAAAAAACAATTTTGGGTCACTTTTATTCCTATTACAAGGGATGTAAACATCCCTTGTAATAGAAAAAAAACATGACAGGACCTCTTAAATGTGAGATCTTGGGTCAAAAAGACAATTGGGCAGAAGTGACGTTTGACATCGCTTCCGTCATCCAATAGTATGGAGCCGAGTGGGGGCCATCTTTCCCTCACTCGACTCCATGCCTAGCAGAGGAAAGGACCCGATCGTCTCCGCCGCTACCGACGGCTCCGGTAAGCGGCGGAGACCACCGGGGAGCGGCGGAAGTAGGAGGGGGGCATCTCTCCCGCCACTAATAAAAGTGATCTCGCGACAAATCTGCTGCAGAGACCACTCTTATCTGAAAGCGGACCGCCCGATGTTTAAAAAAAATATCTGCTGCCATAACCATGGTATAACGTCAAACAGCCGACGTATAATGACGGCGGGCGGTCCGTAAGTCATTATTGACATTTAGTGCGCACAAACACAATATAATACACAATTTTTTTGTAAAATATAAAAGATGATGTCACGCCGAGTAAATAGCATGTCATGCTTTGTGAACGCCCGCGGATTGGCGACAAGCTATGGTACATAAAATTATCCTTAGGCGATGCTTTAAAATCCTTTAGAGAGTCTAGTTTAGAGTTACACAGGAGATCTGTGCCAGGGGGCGTTGCCACAAAGGGGGAGGAGCTAGATGAGACACCTGCTGCAGACACCATGGAGCCGGATCAGAGAGAACATGAGTGGGGTCCCCTGTAACCTGGATGGGAGGAGTGGTGGGGTGGTTGCATATAGAAGAATCATGCTCTCCATCTTCCTCCCGCAGTCTCTAAATGCCTGCTTCTGCTCCTCTCTCTCTCGCAGGCTTTCAGAGACTGCGGGAGGAAGATGGAGAGAATGATTCTTCTATATGCAGCCACCCACGCCGCTCCTCTTATCCTGCTGCCCTCCCTGTGCCCTCTAGCCCCCCCCCCAGTGCTCTCCACCTCCCTTCATGCTCTCCAGCCCCCCCCCCCCCCGTGCTCTCCAGCACCCCCAGTGATCTCCAGCACCCCCAGTGCTCTCTGCTTCCCCAGTGCCTGCCGCCTCCCCCTGTGCTCTCTATCTGCCCCCATGCTCTCCACTGCCCCCCTGTACCCTACACCTCTCCCCCCGTGTTCTCCAGTCCCCCCAGTGCTATCCAGCCCCCCTGTGCTCTCCACCTCCCCCATGCTCTCCGCTGCCCCCTGTGTTCTCCACCTCTCCCCTGTGCTCTCCACCTCCCCCTGTGCTCTCCGCTGCCCCACTGTGCTCTCTGCTCCCCCCCTGTGCCCTCTGCCTCTCCCCCAGTGCTCTCCACCTCCCCCTGTGCTCTCCGCTGCCCCCTTCCCCTGTGCTCTCCACCTCCCCCCATGCTCTCCGCTGCCCCTTGCCCCTCCCCCAGTGCTCTCCAACCCCCAGTGCTCTCCACTTCCCCCTGTGTGCTCCACCTCTCTCTGTGCCCTCCGCCTCTCCCCAGTGCTCTCCAGCCCTCCTGTGCTCTCCGCCTCTCCCCCCCAGTGCTCTCCACCTCCCCCCTGTGCTCTACGCTGCCCTCCGCCTCTCCCCCAGTGCTTTCTGCAGCCCCCCCAGTGCTCTCCAGCCCCCCCAGGGATCTCTGCCTCCCCCTGTGCTCTCCAGCCCCCCCAAGTGCTCTCTACCACCCTGCTCTCCCTGTGCTCTCTGCCCCATCCTGTGTTTTTTTTTCCCCCCTGTGCTCTTTAACCCCCACACCCTGTGCTCTCCAACCTCCCACATGCTCTCCGGCCCCTTTGTGCTCTCCTATTCCTCCCTGTGTTCTCTGCCTCGCCCCTCTGCTCTCCGGCCTCCCCTCATGCTCTCGGCCTCCCCCCACAGTGCTCTCCAGCCCCCCTGTGCTCTCGCCCCACCCCATGTTCTCAAGGTTCTTCCCTGTGCTCTCTTCCCCCCGCGCTCTTTCCCAGTCCTTCTCGCCCCCCGCACCTCTGCCAGGTTCCCCCTCTCCCGTGGAGCCACCAGGGTGGAGAGTGGGGAAGGGTCCAGTTAACATGTCATGGACTGCTCATTCCAAAATGCCTGGGCCTATTTTTTGTCCAAGTCCGGGCCTGTGGGTGGTAGTGGGGAGGGGCCCAGGTCAACTTTTGCATCGGGGCCCACAAGCTTCAAGCTACGACTTTGACTGAGAGGCTGATCGTGGGGGGAGAAATGATTGCACTCTATACGCTGTTTATGCTATACTGACCTCCTATATCCAACTTATAAGGTGAGAGCACATCCAGAAGCATGTGGTGTGTTTGTACAAAGACAGAAGGGCACCTGTTGGAAGATTTGGACAATCTGCGCAAGAGGGACTATTATTTAAGCACCTGTATAAGAGACACTTTATATATTTTATTTCATTTATTTATGTGAATGGTGTCTGCACAGTGAGAATTCTGACACTGTATTAGAGTACTTTATATGTATTTACAATATATGTTTGCACATTGCACAAACATTATACTCTCAAAAGTATTGGGACGCCTGCCTTTACATGCACATGAACTTTAATGGCATCCCAGTCTTATGCTGGCCATACACTATATTTTTCGGCCAGTTAATGGGCACAAATTGGTAATCAGTTGGGACATTTGAGCCGAAAAGACAAAAGGACAAGTTTGGAAATTTTCTGCCGAACGAACGATAAATTGAAAGGTTAATGTGTTTCCCGTCCAAACTGTTTACACTAGGTATATGTGGAAAAAAAAACAAACAAAAAATTGATTAACTTATGTCTACGATTTATTGGTCATTACATGATGGCACTATCGTTTGCTCTCACGGCCGAATGTTCGTTTTTCGAAAATTGGTTTGAACGAGTCTGTAGGGTTCAAATATTGAGTTGGCCCACCCTGATCCAGCATTGTACGCCCCAGATCTGTACCATTTTGTATTTTTTTGCTGCACTTTACAGAAACCAGACAACAGTTCCTCTGGCTCCTGTAGTGGTGATTAGCCTTGAGGCCTAGGAGCCAAGCACAGGAGAAGCAAAGTATTGTCTTATTTATTTATTACAGGTACTTATTGGGACGCCTGCCTTTACACGCACATGAATTTTAATGGCATCCCAGTCTTAGTCTGTAGGGTTCAATATTGAGTTGGCCCACCCTTTGCAGCTTTAACAGCTTCAACTCTTCTGGGAAGGCTGTCCACAAGGTTTAGGAGTGTGTCTATGGGAATGTTGTACCATTCCTCCAGAAGCACATTCGTGGGGTCAGGTATATGTTGGACAAGAAGGTCTGGCTCCCAGTCTCCACTCTAATTCATCCCAAAGGTGTTCTATCGGGTTGAGGTCAGGACTCAAGGCCAGTCAAGTTCCTCCACCCCAAACTCGCTCATCCATGTCTTTATGGACCTTGCTTTGTACACTGGTCCAAGTCATTTGGTGGAGGGGGGATTATGGTGTGGGTCTGCTTCTCCTGGGTGGATTTGATGCTTCATTGTTATTCTCTTAAATAATAAAAAAATATTTGTACCAGAAATGTTATTCTTCTGTGCTGTAACTTGTGTTGTCTTAGAATAAAGCTGCAAATACCTTTAAAGACTTGTTTAGGTCATCTCTAACAAAGGGACAGTGTGATCAAGGGAGTAAGAAACGAGAAGCTGAGAAGCTCAGAGGTCACAAGACAAAAGAATCTCCCAGACCACACCATGACATGCTGGGCTGGACCATCGCACTACTGCTAGCTGATTGATATTGATTTCCTCTAAGATAAGCCAGGACTGAAAGGTCCACCTCCCTCCTCCACAGCTAAGGCAAATGTTAATGTTTGCACCATTAGCTTTATTAGAGAGATCAGCAGTAGGATTGTACATCCCTCGATAACTGCTATTTGGATGTCTGAGAGAAGCTTAACGTTATCTTGTGGCCATGCTACGGACAGTAAAGTATTTACATATTTATAACAAGCAGTAAGTTAACTTTAAAACAGACCCACAATGCCCTCTGTAGTTAAAGATATTGTGGAGCTTTTTACATCCACAGCAGAAAGCACTGACATCACTGAAGTAGTTCTCTCAGCAGCACTGCTCTTCCTGCTCTACTCTCCTAAAAGCTCCTTCTCTGTGTTTACACTAGAGATTAGAAGGCTGAAAGGCTGCTATGTCACTGTTCTGAGCACGAGCAAGGTGAGCTAAGCTGCTGGGTCACTGCTGGGAAAGGGGCATGGTGAGCTGACCCAGCATGCTGGGTCACTGCTGGGAGAGGGGCAGGGTGAGCTAAGCTGCAGAGTCACTGCTGGAAGGAGCAGGGTGAGCTGAGCTGCAGTCTCACTACTAGGAGAAGGGCAGGGTGAGCTGAGCTGCAGAGTCGCTGCTGGGAGAGAGGCAGGGTGAGCTGAACTGCAGAGTCACTGCTGGGAGGAGCAGGGTAAGCTGAGCTGCAGAGTCACTACTAGGAGAGGGGCAGGGTGAGCTGAGCTGCAAAGTCACTGCTGGGAGAGAGGCAGGGTGACCTGAGCTGCAGAGTCACTGCTGGGAGAGAGGCAGAGTGAGCTGAGCTGCTGAGTCACTGCTGGGAGAGAGGCAGGGTGAGCTGAGCTGCTGAGTCACTGCTGGGAGAGGGACAGGGTGAGCTGAGCTGCTAGGTCACTGTTGGTAGAGGGGCAGGGTGAGCTGAGCTGTTGGGAGGGGGGCAGGGTGAGCTGAGCTGCTGAGTCACTGCTGTGAGAGGGGCGGGGTGAGCTGAGCTGCTGGGTCACTGCTGGGAGAGGGGCAGGGTGAGCTGAGCTGCAGAGTCACTGCTGGGAGGAGCAGGGTGAGCTGAGCTGCAGTCTCACTACTAGGAGAAGGGCAGAGTGAGCTGAGCTGCAGAGTCGCTGCTGGGAGAGAAGCAGGGTGAGCTGAGCTGATGGGTCACTGCTGGGAGGAGGGAAGGGTGAGCTGATTTGCAGAGTCACTGCTTAAAGTGGGAAGAAGGTGAGCTGAGCTGCTAAGCCATTGCTTGAATGGGGGAGCAGGGTAGGCTTAGCTGCTTTGTCACAGTTGGGAGGGAAAGTTGCTAAATCACTTCTAGGAGAGGGGAGCAAGGGTAGTTGAACTGCTTGTAGGGGGACAGCAGAGGAAGCTGAGCTACTAGGTCACTTCTGCGAAGAAAGCAGGTGAGCTAAACTTCTGACACATTGCTGGGACAGGGGAGTTGAGCTGGTTAGGGGAAATTGCTGAAGGAACAACCTGGATGCCTTCCATGCTTCTGCTGTAACCTTTGAGGATAAATTGCTCCACCGATATGTTGTCTCTGCTAAATGCAACAAGAAATCCCCTACGGGGGGGAGAACATTTTGGGGTCCTGAACATAATATCAAAGTATCTAGGCAAAGAATTACCAAATTACACATACGTCCCTCTCATGTCATTCTGACAGTCTGATAAAAGCATAAGTAGTAGTGGTACATCAGCACTAAAAGCAAGTGCTGCTGTCCCAGTACTACTCATTCATCTGGTGGCTGTAAAACAGCAATCATCTCTGCTGTTCTTAGTCCCACCTTCTGCCTCCTAGCATGTAATTAGACAGCATTCACTACATGATGTACTGTTGTGCCCCCGTAGCAGGCAGGTGGGTGGGCATTCTGTGTGCACCCTCGTTTTTAGGCTAGTTGCTGAAGCTGATCTGGTGCTGCATCCTAAATAGCTGCCTGAGCGATAATATGCTGAGTGCTGGCTGAACAATCTGGCTTGTGACTGATGTTAATGGAGAATGGATGGTCTTACATGTGTTGTCCTTTGGAATGTAAATGCCACTATCTATGGCACTGATTGTGTCTCTGCGGACATGTTTTTGGTTTATTCGCATGGTACTACGTGTCTGGAGTCATGTTTCTGGAGTGTCAGTATGGTACAGATTGTGTCTCTGTGGTCATGTTTCTGGTGTGTCAGTATGGCACTGATTGTGTCTCTGCAGACATGTATTGGTGCATTTGCATGGTTCTACGTGTCTGGAGAACAAATAGAGGAGCGCTGTTCCAAAGGATGGTTATTGGGCAGTAATGGAAAATCCATATCTAATAATAAATACTTTAATGGCAAATAATCAGAGAGTACATCTAGCTGCCAGGGGTTACAAACATATCCAGAGTATGGCTATTTTTCTTTTACTCTGAATATGCTTGTAACCCCTGGCAGCTACATGTACTCTCTGATTATTTGCCATTAATGTATTTATTATTATATATGGATTTTCCATTATTACATATAATATATCTATTTGTTTTTCATATGTTTCTTCTCTTTTGGTCTTTTGAGATTGGGAGCAGCGGCCTCAGTTTGGCAATTCATTTTCCAAGAGGACTTCTTTGGTCACCCATGTTTGCACCTTGACTGTTGATCTTTTGTACGTGTCTGGAGACACTTCTAGTGATTGTGTCTCTGAGGACATATTTCTGGTGTGTCAGTATGGTACTAATTGTGTCTCTGTGGATATGTTTCTTGTGTGTCAGTATGGTACTAATCGTGTCTCTGCAGACATGTTTTTGGTGCATTCGCATGGAGACATGTCTAGTGATTGTGTCTCTGAGGACATTTCTGGTGCGTCAGTATTAGGGATGAGCCGAACCCCCCCCCCCCCCCGGTTCGGTTCGCAGCAGAACATAGGAACAGGCAAAAACTTTGTCTGAACACCGTTAAAGTCTATGGGACACGAACATGAATAATCAAAAGTGCTAATTTTAAAGGCTTATATGCAAGTTATTGTCATAAAAAGTGTTTGGGGACCTGGGTCCTGCCCCAGGGGACATGTATCAATGCAAAAAAAAAGTTTTAAAAACCGCCATTTTTTTGGGTGCAGTGATTTTAATAATGCTTAAAGTGAAACAATAAAAAAGTGAAATATTCCTTTAAATTTCGTACCTGGGGGGTGTCTATAGCAGTGTTTCTCAACTCCAGTCCTCAAGGCGCCCCAACAGGTCATGTTTTTAGGCTTTCCATTATTTTGCACAGGTGATTTGAGCAGTTTCACTGCCTTAGTAATTACCACAGCCATTTCATCTGAGGGAAATCCTGAAAACATGATCTGTTGGGGCGCCTTGAGGACTGGAGTTGAGAAACACTGGTCTATAGTACGCCTGTCAAGTGGCACATGTTTCCCATGTTTAGAACAGTCCCTGCACAAATGACATTGGGCCCTGTATGAATATTAAGGGGAGCCCTGAACCAAAATTAAAAAAAAAAAAAAATGTGTGGGGGTCCCCCCAAATTCCATACCAGGCCCTTCAGGTCTGGTATGGATATTAAGGGGAACCCCGCGCCAACATTTTTTTAAAAAAATGGCGTGGGGGGGTCTGGTATGAATTTTAAGGGGGGCCACGCACCAAAATTTAAAAAAATATGGCGTGGAGGAACGTCATAGTGTGGCCGTGCCCTCAGTTATAAAAGAACTGTCAAATCGAAGACGCGTCATACGGCGGGAGCCTCCCATGGAGGCGGGTCGTGCGGCTTTTTTTTTTTCGCTCTGTCGGCGGAGCGAGAGGAGAAGAAGAATGGACTTTGTGGGACATTTTTATTTTTTTAATAAATGACTTGTCCCAAGCCGTGTCTTGTCATTTTTACCATTTTAACACTTTTTTTGTGAAATGGTAGGGGTACATTTGTAATATAAGAAAAAAAGCTGCGCTAAATACTAATGATCAAAAAGTGTGACCTAAAGAATATTTATCTAACAAAATAGAACTCCTTGTGTCGCACTAATAGATGAATATTTAAATGCAATCACAAGTTAAATGTGCAAAATAAACATACAAATGAATACAATATATATATATATATATATATATTATAATATATATATATATATATATATATATACACATATATATATATATATATATATATATATATATATATATATATATATATATATATATATATTATAATATATCTATATATATTATAATATAATATAATATAATATGAGTCCCGTCCAATGGGCTACTGGATAAAAGTCCCACTGAATGTGCAATTCATAGTGATTTTCCAAGTGGTGATATCTTAGCCCTACAAACATTAGTGACATACGTCCACAACACCATGGGAGATGTGATAAAGTGCGACAGGAAAGTTCCTCCACCAGTGATATTAATGCCGCTTACCAGCTTTTTAGATCTCTTGTTTAAGGAGATCGTAAGTGCCTGTGGCTCTTATCCCCAGCCATGGGTCTTTAAAACTTGAATGGCCAGATGTCACCGGACTCTCTATGTGGGGTATCCTCTGTGCAGCAGATATACGCTGTTATACCAGTTAAATGGTACCAGAAAGGATAGGCAGCTGGGGGAGGCAGGTGCACCGATATCAGGTTCAGGGATCAGGCATTTTTTGGGGGTTTTTTTGTGATTTTTGCTCTTCGGGGTGGCCACAGCTCCGAGGGTTCACAAAGCTTCCAGCCCAGTACTGGACTTTCTGAAAACGCGGATGTGCCAATCTCTGTTACCTCAATAATCTTTGTTCATTTGTACCCTTTTACCATTTCACACAGGGGGGGAGACCGGGATCTGGGGGTCCCCTTGTTAAAGGGGGCATCCAGATTCCGATAACCCCTCCGCCTTCAGACCCCACAACCACCGGTCAAGGGTTGTGGGGATAAGGCCCCTGTCCCCATCAACATGGGCACAAGGTGCTTTGGGGGGCTACCCCAAAGCACCCTCCCCATGTTGAGCGCATGTGGCCTGGTACACGGGGGGGCATGCTGGGACTGTGAAGTCATAAGGGAGCGGGGTCACCAGATGACATCACCCGGTGACCACGCCCCATGCCTATATAAGTCATTGCGTGGCGCTCACACAGCATTACAGCGGGAGAGAGCGTCGTGTCAACATCGGAAGAAGAGAAGAGGGAAGAAGACGACGAAGAAGACCAGGCCACCGCTAGCAAGAGAGCGGCAAAAGAGCAGAAGATAGCGGAGGAGCCCGGCAGAAGAACCGGACACCGGGAGAAGAGGCCAGAGAGACCCCCGAAGTCGGAAAAAGACCCCCAGAGCTGCCTACGATGTACCCCAAACTCATTCACATAGGGTGGGGGGTCAGGATCTGGGGGCCCCCTTATTAAAGGGGCTCCCAGATTCCGATAAGCCCCCCACCCGCAGGCCCTGACAACCAGCGGCCAGGGTTGTTGGGAAGAGGCCCTTCAACATGGGGACAAGGTGCTTTGGGGTGGGGGGCCGCAGGGTGCCCCCCTCCCCCAAAGCACCCACCCCCCATGTTGAGGGCATGCGGCCTGTTATGGTTCAGGAGGGGGGGCACTCGCTCATCCCCACCCCTTCCTGACCAGCCGGGCTGCGTGCTCGGATAAGAGTCTAGTATGGATTTTGGGGGGACCCCCACGCCGTTTTTTTGGCGTAGGGGGTTCCCCTTAAAATCCATACCAGACCTAAGGGCCTGGTATGCTCCCAGAGGGGAATTCCCCCTTGCGCTCGCTGCAATAGGAAAATGTGTTTTTCCTATTGCAGCCAGCGTGAGATGTACAGTACCCTGTCGCAGAGAACCAGCGCGATAGGATCGCGCTGGAAACATTCTCGTGGCTGCGTACTGTAGTTTGTACAAAAGTCCGATGGTTTTGTGTACACACGATCAGACTTTGCTCCATCGGACTTTTGTTGCCGCAAAGTCTGTGCGTTCGCACAGCCAACAAAAGACTGATGAAAATAGAAAAAGTTTGCGTACACAAGGTCGGATGTTGCTCCAAAACAGCTAATTTGCATGTTTGTTGTCAAAAAGTCTGATCGTGTGTACGGGCCTTTAGCATGACCCAGTCAAAGTCCATCCCTGAATCCAATTGAGAATCTGTGGCAAGACTAGCTGATCACAAATGCTCTCCATCCAATCTGACAGAGCTTGAGCTATTTTGCATAGAAGAATGGGCAAAAATGTCCCTCTCTAGATGTGCAAAGCTGGTGGAGACATCCCCAAAAAAGACTTGCAGCTGTAATTGCAGAGAAAGGTGGTTCTACAAAGTATTGACTCGGGGGGGGGGGGGGGGGGGGGTGAATACAAAATGCACGCCACACTTTTCACATATTTGTAAAAAAAATGTTGAAAACCATTTATCAATTTCCTTCCAATTCACAATTATGTGCCATTTTGTGTTGGTCTATCACATTAAATCCCAATAAAATACATTTATGTTTTTGGTTGTAAAATGTGGAAAATTTCAAGGGGTATGAATACTTTTTCAAGGCACTGTACACATCTGCTTCCATTGCATCATCTGTTGTCAGTGCAAGATATTCTATGGAACAAAGACTTGTACAGCGCAAAGTCTGAGATACAGCAGCATATTAACAAAGAGCAGCTGGTGTCTCACAGCTCAGCAGTTTCCACCTGATGCTGGCTGCTGGGAGGCTATTTAGGTCCTCCCCTACTAGTGCCTCTTGCTCTAGTGTTTTACTGCTGCCAGATTTTACTCATCATTAATTATGATCTTGCTCCTGTCCTGTACTCTGTACCATGCTGCCCAGCTCTCCCTTGTTCCCGATCCCATTTTTGCTCTTTCTTCCCATTTGCTCCCTGCACCTCCAGTTTTCAACTGCTTTCCTGTGTTCACCATTTTGTATATATTGTATATGTATACTGTAGTTAGATGTTAGTTAGTCTTTCTGTTTATTGTGTTGATTAGTTAGGTATTCTGCCACTGGGTTTTTGGTTCACTTACATTTTTTAATGTTTGCTGTGTGTTGGTGTTTGGATGGATTTTGTTTCACTGTAAATAAATCTCACTTAAAACATACACAGTCTGGTCCCAGTTTCCTGAGTGTAGCCATGCAGATCTGGCCATCCCTGCTGTTGATTCCTGACATCCACTGCCATAGCGATGCAAGGCTAATTATTCTCCATGGACTGTACAGCAGGATGGCTGACGACAGATAGTGGCAGATACAGGTCCAAAAATGCACCAGAACCATCAAAAGCGTGCATGCAGAACCACATCCAGAATGCAGAAATTGTGGTGTGCACCAGCCCTTAAAGTGCTGGGAAATGCAAAATTTTGAATTGTCACCAGAATAAGAGGTTGGCGGAAATCTTCTGTTAGAGAAATTGGTGGCTACAGCTATCTAAATGTTGATTTCCCTAACTTTGTTGAACTTTCTTCTCACATTGTGATGTATCTACAGGCAGGGCAGCTGATATTAGGGTACCAGCAGTACTTCATACCAGACTTGGGCCTCCCAATGGTCTTGGTGACCTTTGGGACGTAAAGTGGTGGAAATTCCAAAATTCTAAATTGTCACCAGAACTGGAGGTTGGGGAAATTTTTTTGTTAGAGAAATGTGTGGCTATGGTTAATCTAAACGTTAATTTAATCTAACTTTGATGAGCTTTCTCCTCACTTTGTGATGTATCTACAGTCACGGCTGCTGAAACTGGGGTACAGGCAGTACTCCCATAGCAGGCTCAGGCCTCAATGGCTAAGTAGCTGGGGGGGAAGTGGGACTGGGCCTGAAAGGGGCTGCCTGAAGGCTTGGACTAGCCGGCTTAAGGGCCAGAGGATCCTCCATTGTGCTTCTGCCCAGCAGTAAATTACTAAGCCAACTATGTTGTCATTAATTTTGGAGTCTGGGCCCAGCAGGGGCTGCCTACAGGCTTAAAGTGGCCTGCTGCAAGGCCAGAGAATCCATCGATGAGCCCCTGCCCAGCAGTAAATTACTAAGCCAAATATGTTGTCATTAATTTTGGAGTCTGGGCCCAGCAGGGGCTGCCTACAGGCTTAAAGTGGCCTGCTGCAAGGCCAGAGAATCCATCGATGAGCCCCTGCCCAGCAGTAAATTACTAAGCCAACTATGCTGTCATTAAGTAGGGGGGGGGTCTGGGCCCAACAGGGGCTGCCTACAGGCTTAGAGTGGCCTGCTGCAAGGCCAGAGAATCCTTCAGTGAGCCCCTGCCCAGCAGTAAATTACTAAGCCAACTATGCTGTCATTAAGTGGGGGGGGTCTGGGCCCAGCAGGGGCTGCCTACAGGCTTAG
Organism: Aquarana catesbeiana; assembly: GCF_042186555.1. Classification (NCBI taxonomy): domain Eukaryota; kingdom Metazoa; phylum Chordata; class Amphibia; order Anura; family Ranidae; genus Aquarana; species Aquarana catesbeiana. Next base: position 797,417,205 of record NC_133325.1, read on the forward strand.
AGTGGCCTGCTGCACGGCCAGAGAATCCTTCAGTGAGCCCCTGCCCAGCAGTAAATTACTAAGCCAACTATGTTGTCATTAAGTGGGGGGTCTGGGCCCAGCAGGGGCTGAATACGGGCTTAGAGTGGCCTGCTGCAAGGCCAGAGAATCCTTCAGTGAGCCCCTGCCCAGCAGTAAATTAACTAAGCCAACTATGTTGTCATTAAGTGGGGGGTCTGGGCCCAGCAGGGGCTGAATACGGGCTTAGAGTGGCCTGCTGCAAGGCCAGAGAATCCTTCAGTGAGCCCCTGCCCAGCAGTAAATTACTAAGCCAACTATGCTGTCATGAAGTGGGGGATCTGGGCCCAGCAGGGGCTGCTTCAGACTCAGACTGGTCAGCTGCAAGGCCAGAGGATCCTCCAGAATCCCCCTGTCCCGTAGTTACTAAGTTAATTACTAAGCTGACCAAGCTGCCTACATATAATCTGCCCTTTCTGTACAACTCTGGAGGGGCTCACCTACCACTCCGGCAGAAAACCTAACTGATAGGCTACACAGGGGCCCCATGATTTCTAAAGGCGGCACGGACTACAGGCCAGGAAGTAATGAAGAAAGATCTCCCTAATGGAACATTGGTACAAAATAATAAATAACTGACAGATGTTTTAACCCTTCCCTATACAGTTAAAAAGTAAAAAAATAAATAAAATGTGGCTTTAGCCATCCATTAAACCAAGCACTAAGCAAAGACGTGATGCTATGCAGGATTTATATGTGCAGCAGATCAGACATAGTAGTCCTAAGGCAGGAATGTATTCATGTAGAATAAAAAGCTATATACTGTATCACGTTATGCAGTGAACAGTTTACTGGAAGTGGTACTTTACCATGAATAGTAACAACAGGAGTGATGCTTTCCTTAGAGACAAATAAAAAAACGACACTACAGAGCAGGAACCCACCAACTGTAAGTCATTAATGGTATTTAGCGTCGCACTCATGGCGTCGCACTTATGGCATCCCGCTGATCATAAAAATGTCCTTTTCTTGTGTTGTTTCTATCCCTTAAAGGGACACCCAAGACTTTAATTCATTTGTGAACGTGGCGGTGAAAACCTTGCAAATTAATCTTGTGCTGGTAGAAAAATCAAAGGCTTGTTGTAAATTCTGTCCATGTACACAGCAGGTGATCTTCGCCTTCCAGTCACTGCATGCATTGTGTATTCTTGCGCACCACGTGTTCCTCTAATAATTCTGCTTGTTTGAAAATACTGGTAAATATGTCTTAATTCAATTGGTTAGTGAAGGACAGAAGATTGACATGGATCCTGTAACACAATACCCCTATAGCACGCACCCATACTGGTACAATTATATGTGTTTGTATTGAGTGTGGCTCTTCCTTGTGTACAGAAAACCCAGAATCCAAACAATGAGTATTGGGGTAAAATGTCAAGTCCACAGGCCTATTTTCTGTCTCTGCCATTATATATGAGGTACATTAACGTGCGTCGGGGGGCACAATGATGTCAGGCAATGCATATAGACGAGGCCAGGGACAAGCCTAGTTGTCATGGTTACGCCATACAATACTTTATTAAGTGAATGCGCAAACGCTGACATATAGAAATATTGTGCTGGGACTGGGACTTTCACTTATCATGCGATACATACCATTACTCTTTGGTAATATACTTTGTTTACAGCAACAGATAACCCATTAAGAATGTTTTCATGTTTTCCGATAAAAAAACAAATAGAGTCACCATTGTTCGACCATTCACTTCAACAAACAATTTCCCATAGGATTATATGTGAATTTAACATATTTATGCATGTTCATTACCTGGAAAAGTCTTTCATGTGTAGACATCCAAAAGCCCAGAGACTGCTGCTGGGTGCCGCCATCTTGAATTCGATGTTAGCAGCCCCAGCAGACTCTCCATAGTGCTCCTCTTCACTCTTTGCCCAGCAGTTACATAAAAAGTTATGTAGGGAGGTGATTAGGGGGGTGGCGCCACTCCATATGGGGCGCCACCCCCTTAATCCATGCGCCCGGCCCCTAATCTACATGCAGGGCGCTGGACACATGGATTCCAATGGGGTTTTTAATTTTTTTTTAAGCACTGCAGCTCTAATTGGTTTAAATAAGGGTGGGCTCGGGGCGCCAAGCCCACCCAGTTGTGTGACAATAGTGTTTTGATATTCACTATTGTCTTTCTGCTTCTCCTTCTGGACAATCAGGAAGCGGGAGGAGCGCGATTGGCCAAAAGGAGAAGCGATCGTATTGGCCGGTACCGGGGGCGAGGAGGATGTATGGGGAGATTCAGAAGATGGCCGCCGTCATCTCTCTGCTCTGCATTGCCGCCAGGAATGATCTCTCTGCTCTGCATCACCACCCAGGGCGATCTCTCTGCTCTGCATCACCACCCCGAGCGATCTCTCTGCTTTGCGTCACCACCGGAGCGATCTCTCTGCTCTGCATCACCACCCAGGGCGATCTCTCTGCTCTGCATCACCACCCCAAGCGATCTCTCTGCTTTGCGTCACCACCGGAGCAATTTCTCTGCTCTGCATCGCCGCCCGGAGCGATCTCTCTGCTCTGCATCGCCGCCCGGAGCGATCTCTCTGCTCTGCATCGCCTCCCAGGGCGATCTCTCTGCTCTGTATCTCCAGCCACAGTGATATCTCTGCTCTGCATCGCCGCCTGGAGCGATCTCTCTGCTCTGCATCGCCACCCAGAGCGATCTCTCTGCTCTGCATTGCCGCCCGAAGCGATCTCTCTGCTCTGCATCGCCACCCGGAGCAATCTCTCTGCTCTGCATTGGCGCCCGGAGCGATCTCCCTGCTCTGCATCACCACCCAGGGTCTATCTCTGCTCTGCATCACCACTTAGGGCGATCTCTCTGCTCTGCATCGCCACCTGGAGCAATCTCTTTGCTCTGCATCGCCACCCAGGGTGATCTTTCTGCTCTGCATCGCTTCCCGACCGCGTGAGGGGGGGGTCTAGGTTTTTTCTTTTGCAGCCCCCCTCCGGAGCACCAGCCACCACTGTAGGGAGGTGAGGAAGGATAGCAGAGGAGCTGCCTGAATAATAAGTAATAAGATACTCACAGAAAAGGAAAGGGCTATGATGTGCACGGAGGGAGGGAGCTATGCTAGGGTTTTAACTCTCCTGGAGTAGTCAATTTTTCTAGTAAGTTGAAAGGCACATTGCAATTGAATAAAAAAAATGCCTTTTGAGCATATTAGATGATTTCCAATTACCAACTCTTACCAGAGAAGTGGTGTTAAGAGCTCTTTTTGAAGCCCAAGGAGTTATATTACGGTATTAGAAGTCCGCTGACTCTCCCTCTAATAAGGAGTGGGTGCAGTACATGGATGAAACTCTCAGGTTGGAAAAGTACATATATCAGCATAGGGGATGCCCCTGCAAATAGGGCCAATGGTTGGACACCCCCGGCTTGAGTCCTCCTGACCTGATCATGGACAGGCTTTCTCATTGGTTAAGGTGAATTCACTTGCTCATGGATCTTAGTTGAGAACTTCAATGCTTTGGTCAGATGTTTTGGCTGTAAATATGCTGTATGTCAAAAGTTCAGGTGTAAAAACTATGTCTGACTGAGTTGGGCTGTCTATGCATTACTATGCATATCTAACGTTCATGCTTTGAAAGATATCTGAAATGTGGGGAGGATATTTTGGATTTGCTGTACCAAAACCGCTTGTTGATTTTCAATGGCGAAAACTGTCAGTTTAGAGCCGACCTACTGGTCAGGCGGGAACCCCCCCCCCCCCCCCCGGGAGGCCCCAAAAAGGCTCATATGTTACGATGTGGGGACACACAAAGGGCAGGTAGTGTGGGGAGGGACAATAGGCTAGAAGTAAGGGCTGACAGTCTAGAGAAGGTATACTAGACTAGAAGAAAGACTTGTAGTCTGGAGGAGGTACACTAGGCTAAGAACATGGGCTGGTAGTCTAGAGGAGGTACACTAGACTAGGAGTAATAGTCGGTAGTTTGGCGGGAGTACAGTAGACTAACAGTAAGAGAGCTGGTAATCTGGAGAAGGTACACTAGACCAGTGTTTCTCAACTCCAGTTCTCAAGGCGCCCCAACAGGTCATGTTTTCAGGCTCTCCATTATTTTGCACAAATGATTTGATCAGTTTCACTGCCTAAGTAATTACCACAGCCGTTTCATCTAGGGGAAATCCTGAAAACATGACCTGTTGGGGCGCCTTGAGGACTGGAGTTGAGAAACACTGCACTAGACTAAGAGTAGGGTCTGGTAGTCTAGTAGAGGTATACTAAACTAGTATAAGAACTAGTAGTTTAGAAGAAGTACAGTAAACTAAGAGTAAGAGGTGGTAGTCTGGAGAAGGTTCACTAGACTAGGAGTAAGGGCTGGTAGTCTAGAGGAGGTATACTAGACTAGGAGTAAGAACTAGTAGTTTAGAGGAAGTACAGTAAACTAGGAGTAAGAGGTGGTAGTCTGCAGAAGGTTCACTAGACTAGGAGTAAGAGCTGGAAGTATAGAGGAGGTATACTAGACTAAGAGTAAGGGCTGGTAGTCTAGAGGAAGTATAATAGACTAGGAGTAAGGCCTGATAGTCTAGAGGAGGTAAACTAGACTCAGAGTAAGAGCTGGTAGTCTGGAAAGTAACACAAGACTGGGAAAAGGCTGCTACTCTAGATAAGGGATATTAGATTCTGGTTAAAGTCTAAAGGCTGGCACTTTGCATAAGGACCACTAGCTACTAGGTAAGGCTGGTAGTTTGGAGGTGGAACACTAGGTTGTATGAACCGGCAGACTAGAGGAACACTAAACTGTTGGCAAGGGCTATTACACAGAGTGCTAGAATATGGGTAAAGTGTATGAAGAACACAAACTTCTTTTAGTACGAAGGGATGGGACGCATTCGGATGATATCCCAAAATCCGTAAGTTTATTTGATAGACAGCACATACCATGTCCTTCAGCCCCTCTGATATGTTTCACCCATCCGGGCTTAGTCATAGAGACTATGGGAAGCTAGATGCAGCAAGGTTCCGTATTTCTTATAACAAACTTATATGGTGGGTAAGGGCTGGTACAGTATATAATAAACATCAAACTTTAAAAGACTGGCAGACCATTAACCTATCACTGCATAGTTTTCATAACTGTTAAGCAAACACACAAATGCATCATTCATCTTCAAGATACAGGAAGTCCCCGAGTTACGAACACAATAGGGACTGTAGGTTTGTTCGTAAGTCAAAGTTGTTCGTAAGTCGCAACCGGTCGGAACACTGCATTCGTAAGTGTAACGTCCGCCTGTGCATGGATGTGGGATGTTCTGGGCGCTTGTTATGTTATCTGGGGCTCTTCTGGCCATGCAGTACATGTAATACTGCAGTATGGGATGTGTCCGGAGGTATCCAGGACCAGCGTGGAGCACAAGTGGCCGGCATTTGAGGCCGTTCGTAAGTAGGAGTCGTTCGTAACTCGGGTGTTCGTAACTCGGGGACTGCCTGTATACATTACACAATTCTGGGTCCTTAGCTATACAATCTACTATTCTTGCAGCTCTTTCTAGAACATAAACATCCATTCCAACACCAAATCTGCCAGGAAATGTCTAAATATAAAGCAACTCTTTTTTGTTAACTAGGTTAGACTTTGGGGGTGATATTGTTGAAGTTAAAGTATAAGTACAGTGAAGAGCATTTACTGAAATGGCAATGAGCATGTTGACATCTTACTGATTTCTCCCAATGTGTGTCTGCTTGCAAAATGGTATACAAATGTGGTCACAGGAAATGAGGGTCACACAAGCGGGGATGCCAGATGCTGCCAACAGAACTGCATGGAACGAGAAGTCTCCGCCAAGCACTGGAAGGAAGACTTCGGGAGTCTCATGGGCTGGTCGGTAAAAATGCTTTTGCTAAATGAAAGTGAGGAAGCTTAAAACTGTTGGCTTTCGCCTACCGTACCAAGATCAGTCTTAAGATCTGTTGGCAGACTTAACTTTCTTGATCCTTTAACTGAAACAACAGAAAAAGGAGAAAGGTCATTATTAAATGCCAAGGAAAATCCCAGAACAAAAAAAAAAGACATTCTGTTGGGGGGGGAAAAAAATAAAATATAAGGCTGCAGGACACACAGAGGGGAAAACAAGACCACCCATATCACATCAACACAATTGGTTTCCATCGGGCATAAGCAGTAGAAGGTCATGCAGCCTCCACGGGCACATTGCCTATCGACTCTGTCAAACCAACTTGAGTACTTGGCTTTTATATCCACAGGGCTGTAGATACAACTTCATGTTACATTTGCTTGAGAGCTACAAGAAACACCTCCTCGATGCACCTCTGACCTTGGGTTATGGATGGCTGGGAGCTGAATTCTATAAAAAGAAGCCTATAATGGTTGCTATAGCATGAGATGCTGGATAGAGGTCAGGCCATGTTAAAGTTGTCCATGATGCTGCTTTACTTTTGAGAAGTGAGTGTCTTCTTTTTTTTTTTTTTTCTGATTGAACAATGGCAGCAAGAAGAATATATAGAGCTGTAAATGTTAATGCGGAGCCTGACATTCTTCCATAGCAGTAAAACATTTTTTAATACACTGTGAAGAGAAACACTTTAGGGACTTTACATATCCTTCGATCTACAAAGGGATTCGGCTTAACTCACCATTCAGACTGCGTAACATAGAGTGAAAGATAACAACAGGTTAATTTTATTTACCAGATGATGGATAAATCATGCTGATTGAAATTGCACTGCCCTTAAAAAGGATACTCAATACAAAACTGATATTCCAGCTTTTGCTGGTGGCTTCTGGACATATGGCCAGCACTGGAAGGGAGCAGAATATCCTCCAGCAAGGATACTGTAAGTCGTTCAGGTCTTCAGGTTCTGTCTACTTACCCGAAACAGCAAGAGTTTTAACAGAACTTTATGTCCACAATGGAGTATAGGTTTGCATTAATTTGTATACAGGAAGGGGAGAGGGAAAATTTTCTTGCCTTCCCATATAACAAGGACACTGAGGTTCTTTGGAGAATTGGGACAATGTCTGTGACTAAGGCTCCAACCAGCAGCTATGCATAGTCGTACCCAGCGTTGCCAACCGTCAGTATTTTTACTGACAGCCAGTAAAAAACGGGCACTTTTCTCCTGCCAGTAAATGCCAGTGTAGAGCTGCGTGCTGATGTCATCGCGCCTTTACCGATCCCGGAAGTGCAGGTTTGGATGTATTGCCGGCGAGATTACTGTACAGTGTTTGGAGTTTTTATCTTATTTTATCTAATTTTTAACTTTTTTTTTATCTTATTTTATACAGTTTTTATCTAAACAGTAATTTTAATTCTTAATAAAACACCTTGGAAGGTTTTACACTATTGGAGAATTTTTTTCTTTCTTACTCCTGTCTATGATGTTTGAGGAGGTTGGTCCTGAGGAAGATCACTGGTCCTGGTATCCACAGGAGTGTACTCCTATCAGCGCCTGAGGGTTATATGTGCAAAGCTCAATAGACCTCTCTAGAGATAGAGGGTCCCATGAACAGTGCTACTTCTTTGTTATTTCAGGGGTTTCCTACTTGATTTGACTATGAAATACTGCTGGCATAATATTATTTACTCAGGTTTTTTCTTTTATGTACAGTACCTCTACCGGGATAGCCTAATCCAAAACTAGGGCACTCTGCATTTCTGCTGTGGGGGCCCCTACGACCGGGAAGCTGTGCTCGGTAGTGCCTTACCACTACCCTCCTTAGGTCTGCTCTGCCCCGGTGGCAGTAGAATTTTTCTACGGAGAACCTATTCATGGCAGTCCCTTTCCTTCTACTTTACTTAATCTGCACTTAGCGGATTCCTCCTCTCTTCCTTTTTCTCTTCTTCAGACTTTTCGCCCTTTTTTTCCCTCCTTTTTTCCCCCCATCTCCTTGGTCACCCTGAGGGAGTAAGTACAGTTCCTAATCGCAGGTTATGATATGACCCTAAAGGTAGTTTACTGGAATATCAAGGGGCTGAACTCCCCGGAGAAATGCTGTCTAGCTGAGCTTTGGAGGCATAGAACGCAAATAGTCTTCCTCCAAGAGACTCATTTTAGGGCAGACAAGATCCCTAAAGTTCACAATAAACATTTTCTGCTGGTCTACCTTAGTCCGTGTCTCCATCCCCCAAATCCAAAAGGTACCAGCATCCTCATTGCCAAATCCATCCCCTGGCAATTCCTCTATTGCTGTGTACACACGGGCAGACTTTTCGGCATCAAAGGTCCGACGGTCTTTCCGACGGACTTCCGAACGAACGGACTTGGCTACACACGATCACACCAAAGTCCGACGGATTTGTACGTGATGACGTACGACCTGACTGAAATAAGGAAGTTCATAGCCAGTAACCAATAGCTGCCCTAGCGTCGGTTTTCGCCCGTCGGACTAGCATACAGATGAGCGGATTTCTCGATAGGAACTGGGTCTGGCAGAGTTCCAGCGGAAAGATTTGAAACATGTTCCAAATCTAAATTCCGTTTGATTTTTGACCAAAAAGTCCGCTGCAGGTCCGATGAAGCCCACACACGGTCGGATTGTCCGATGGATTCATTCCGTCGGACCAGTGTGGTCGAAAAGTCCGCCCGTGTGTACACGGCATAAGTCTATACGATCCAGGAGGACAGGTTTCTCCTGCTTAAAGGAAAATTATATTCCCATACGTTCACTCTTGCGAACATTTACTTACCCAATAGTAACCGGTTTCCATTTCACTCAACTCTTGATTCTTTCCTAGAGGGCACTCTACTGCTGGGAGGTGATTTCAATTTCTCAACTCTTCTGTTGGCTCTTCTACTCTCCCCAAAGGAGTAAAACTCCGTATTAAAGAGATAGAGGGTCAACAACGTCTGGAAAGTGCTCTAGACACTGGAGGTGGATGTTTTGCACAAGAAGGCTTCATGTTGCTGTTGGTGATGGATGTCTATTAATGAACTTTTAAAGAATTAATACTTATTCACGTGGACTTTACTACACTACATATTTTTAGTTTTTTTTCTTTCTGATATTTTGTGACTGTGATTTGCTGTCAGCTTAGCACAGCTCTGATATATGTATATAGTAAATGCCATTGACAGGAAAAGGTAGCCAGAAAAAAAATGTGGCTGCGACGCTCGGTTCCGGAGCCAGCTGAGACCATCCGAGTGCCTGCTACAGTGTGTTCGGGCGGTGCCGGCGGGGCGAGTCTGGCGGAGGCAGTGCCTGAGCATGTGTCATTTGATATCATGGTGCAAAGGAGCCGGGCGGAGTGGCTGGAGCCTCGTGTGCGGGATGGGAGCAAAGCAAGCTGAGAGCAGGACTGCTAGTGCTGTTTGGACTGGAGTGGACTGAAGGGACCGCCTGGCGTGGAGAGAGACTGTCAATGACTCAGGAGGGGACATGCCATGTCGGTGAGGTATCATCATCTGTGCTGCTGCACACTGTCACTGTGAGAATCAATTTCACGTGTGTGCGCCTACCCATTCAAATTTCTTGCCCTCCTGAGTCCTGTTCTGGAGCTACTTACCTACAATATGGGAAATAAACTAAGAAATATGATTTTTTTTTCCTTAGTATCTTTCTTAAAATCACGTTGCTAATTGCATACTGTACTTGTTTGTAGACCAAATACTGAAATTTGCACGTAAAAACTGTAATTTTGCAACTTTTGGAAATGCTAGTAAAAACTTGGCTGTGCCAGTAAATTTCAATCTAGTAAGTTGGTGGTGTCATGTCAGTAAATTTCAATCTGGTAGGTTGGCAACACTGGTCGTACCCCAGATTTAAAATGTCTACTGTGCAATGTTATAACTATGCAGCACTATGCTACATGATTTTACACAACATCACCAGTGGTCTCATCAGTGATACATCTCGGAAGGCATTTGATAAAAAGGGAATTCTTATTTCATTATTATCATTGCCCTTCAAGCGGAATTGAACGCTGGAACTGTGCCCAAAAATAGGCAGACAAAGGAGGGCGAAGAACTAGTCACCAATACTGTCTGAGCTCTCCCATCATCTGATCACTCCCCATTATTGACTCACCATTCCTTGTTCTGTACTGAGTTTCTGGGTGCAGGTGGCCATGTTGGTAAGGGCAGGGATTTGCTTCCTCGTGTCATAATCTCCAGCAAGCAGGACAGCGAGCAGCACAGTAGTGACATCACCAATTCTCACTCCAAAGACTAGCACTCCTAGGCAGTAGTGAATTAGCATCACTCTGCAGATACAGTTTATAGCTGTGGTCTCCAAACTTCAGCCCTTTGCTTGACTTTATGCGGCCCTTGAGGCATTATTCTTGCCACTGATCCCAACAATGGGGCATAATTCCTTCCACTGGCACCAACAACTCTCACCTTAGTCTCATATAACAAGAGCCTAGAAGTAAGGTTCCCACTATATGGTCTGGTCTGGCCTTCCATGAGGGGTCCTCCCTTTAAGTTGGCTAGAGGAACTTTAGCTCCTAAGTTTTCGCTGGTCTCATGCATCCATATGTTAGGATAAAACAAACAAATTGCCTCCTATAGTGTAGAATGTTAAAACAATTTATTAAAAGGGTAGGTGTGAGCTTAGGGTAATAAAAACACAGGCAATGCTGCCTCTCACATTACTTCAGTTCTGCCGCCCGCTCAGGCCATGCCATTACATCATGACTCTTGACTTCCTCAGGGGAATCGGGTTGGTTGTTAGTTCAGTGTACTCCTCTGCTGCCACTTCCAACAATGCCTCCTCTCCACTTTATATGGACCACACACCTACTTAAAATTAGCCTCCAAGGCTAAGGCTTGATGGGCAAGAGGATGAGATGCTCAGGTGGGGTAACAGATAGGTGAGAGCAGAGGATGGTTGTCATTAGTATGGTGATGATGAGCAGTAGGTTAAAGCCCTGTATACACGGGCCAAATATCAGGCGGTATCGGCCAGTTCAATAGAAACCGGACAACATTTGGCCCGTGTGTATGGCGGCCGACCATCCGGCTTCTGTTGAAGGTGCATTACCAAAAAAGGATTGCCGATTGTCATCCGATCAACGCTCTCAGCCAATGGCTGAGAGCGCTGACCGGTGTGTTCTGGCGGGGAAGTCATCTTCCTGTCAGAACACAATAGCTCAGAGGGGAGATCGCTGTACTAACATTGGATACTTAGTACAGTGGCTCCTCTTGAGCTCTTCAGTTTTTTTTCGTTCAGCCCGCTGGGTTGAATGAAAAAAAAACTGCTAGTGTGTACCAGGCTTAAGTTTACACCTGTAGTTGGGGGGATGATAAGAATTGCTCCCCCTAAGCTGATAAGGCAACTATACAGGGGTATTCACATGCCACGGTTGTAATGCTTTACATAATGCCGAAGTAAAACTTAGCTCCGTTGTCACGTTCGGTACTGCAAGTACTTAAAGTGAACGAGGCCACGCTGAAACCCATTTACTGAGGACACTGTGGGCTCTTACGGGTTGGGAGGTGACAGCATATCACCTGTCAACCGTACTCTGAAGATCGATCCATCATGGGTCAATCTTCAGTAGGCTAATGCAAATGTCAACAGGCCCTATGTGGAGTAGTAGAACAGGAGAAAACAAACCACAAGCTCACAAATGTAACAGAAGCCAGTCCATTCACAAAATAAATCTGATGTCCATCAAAAGTGATAACTTGAAACGTGTTCCAGTTCCTGTAAGCTCCTTGTGTGGTTCCAGGACGATGACCTCCGAACATGAAAAAGAAGATAAACAGGCCCTGTCTTTTTTCTTTTACATATTCAGAGGAGCAGAAGTACATCTTCTGTATGCATTGAACCAATATCAACTACATGGCTTTAGGTCTATGGACTGTGGACACCTGACCACCACAACGATACTATATGAGCTTGTTGGACACCCCCCCCCCCCATAGCCATTTTTTTGCTGTAACAGCCGTAATTCTAAAGGTTTTCCACAAGATTTTGTGCCCGTTCATGCAAAAGAGCATTGGTGATGTCAGATACTGATGTTGGATGAGAAGCCCAAAACCATGGACTTATGGAGATGCCGTCCCCGTCTACCCACCATAGCCATTTGTGGCTTTAACAGCTTTTACTCTTCTGGATGGAAATTCAGGCCCGGAGGAAAAATCCAGAAGGAATAGATGGAAGAATAGCATGACTGGCTTAAAAGGGGAATGGTGGACAGGGGTGGAGAGTTAGGAAAATTTGAAGGATGCAAGCAGGGGAGGTACTGACCTGATTGGTGAAGTGGAGGAGACGGGAGGGGTCCATAGGGAGTTGTAGGTAGAACGGTCCCAAAAAAGTTTCAGTAGGAAGATGGGCAGATACCAGGGAATCTTCCTGCCCTCCCTGTACGGATTAGTGATTTCTGTCCTGTCATGGGTGAGTTTCTGGTGGATTGGGGATCTGTCACGGCAGCTGGCGGGGTTCAAGGCCCTAGAACTTAGGTAGTAGTGAAGGTCAATAGGTTGGGGTTGAAGTTATTTGTTATGCATATTTGGTATTTATATGGTTATTTATATTGATAATTTTGGTAAATAAAGTGGCTGCTGTGGCCATTCAATCCAAGTTGGTGTCAGAGTGTCTAATTTTTAAGTAGGGTGAGTAATGGAGTGGCCAGGCAGCTTGGGGAAGGCCTGAACTTCATGTTTTATACCCTAGTCAAGGCTTTTCACAAGATTTTGTGCCCATTCAGAAAAAAAGCATTGGTCACCATCATGCCAGGTACTAATGTTGGATGAGAAAAGCCCAAAACCATGGACTTTTTTTATGGCGATGCTGTCCCCTTCCCAACCTACAGCCATTTGTGTCTATAACAGCCTTCACTCTCTTGGATGGAAAGGCTTTCCACAAGATTTCGTGCCCATTCAGGCAAAAGAGCATTGGTGATGTCAGGTACTGATGTTGCATGAGAAGAGCTTGCTTACAATTGGCATTCCAATTCATCCAAAAGGGTACTTAGTAGGGTTGAGGTCAGAATTCTGGTTCCTCCACACCAACTTGGTTTAACCATATCTTTGTGGAGCTAGGTTTGTACACAGGGGGCAAATTCCTGGTAGAAATGGTCCTTTCCCAAACTGTTGGTTTAAGGTTGAAAATGTCTTTGTATGTTGTTGAAATTAAGAGTACGTTTTACTGGAAATTAAAATTTGGAGACGTAGCCACATACTTTTGGCCATAAAGCCTAGCACAGCAGGTGCGATAGGAAAAAAGTATCTCTTGGCGGTTAGAACAGTGCCAGTAAATGTGTTTTTATCTCTGAATTTAGCTGTTTTAAGGCCGCTTGATTGATCTGTTTCGTTAGCGTTCCACAGAAGAACTTCTTCCTTGCTCTGCAGATAGGCTGTGATTATAATAAACACATTTTCATCCAGCCTTATCTCCTGTTAATACAGTCTGACTATCTCTATTTCTGCATGCACCAATGCCTCAAAGAGCAAAATCTTCATACATCCGATTATCAGGCTTTCCAGTCTGCCCACGCTGGATTTCAACTGTCACTTAGCATTTCACGTAGAGGGCCCTCTGCTCCCGCTACCGATTTTAAATCATGCGATACGGGCCTCTGCTGCCTTTAAGATATCGCTTTCGGCAGCTCCCAGTCCTCATGCCACCATGCCAATAAATTATTCAGATTTTTTTTTTTTTTTTGCTTTTAGCAATATTTTTGTTGGACTGAGCACGAGCGGAAATGCAGTCAATTATCCCCACAGATTTCTAAAAACCCAATATCGCTAATGCATTTTACAAAGGTAAGTCATTTATAGACAACGCATTTTTTTTTTTTATTGTGCTCATCAATTGCTGCTGCGATACATTAGAGGGCAGCTGGGCGGCGAGGGCGTCTAATTGCTGCAAGTGGTAACCGCTTACATTAGTGACACTGGGAGCTCATTAAATGACCTACAAGTGGCCAGATTACCAGGATGGAAATTAACGGTCAAGCGCTTGAGCTTCAAACCCCCCCCCCCATTGAGTGATGGCAACAGTTTAGACTAATAATATTAATTATGAGTGAAAATTGCTATTCGCATTAATGGGAGGCTGAAAAAAGGCGAGGCGTTTTCCCAGGCAGATGATGAAAGAGTTCTTGGTGGAAGTAAACGGCCCAGTTAATATGACTTATGGCTGCACTTTGTGGGTATTTTTAGAGTTATTACCATTTAAGTGGGTGATTAGACTGATGCAGAGAGCGGAGCTGGAACGAGACCCTGGCAATCTCTTAAGTGTAATAAAGTGCAGGACTTGTGGGGCTGTGCTTCGGGGGCATCCCATAATCCGGTCACCTATCATGATTAACTGCTCAGGCCATTATAATAAGAGTGCATCAGCCACCAACGCAGAGCACAGCGTCCATTATTCACAGATCCTGGGTTCACCAGGAAACATTTATGTTACATTAGGCAATTTTGTTATGCACAGGGCTCCCGTCTTTTATATCAGATTCTGTGCTCATAGTTTACTAATGCTGCCCATACAATGTTCTTCAACTGAGATTTAGATTCAACTGTTAATATATGACAGATACACCTGTATGTATCACTTGTTAAATTTAAGAATAACAGACAAGCGGCGCCAATCTAAGTGCAGCAATACTGTAACTTACATTTAATTAAGTAGTAATTCACTCACTCGAAAACGGATAAAAGCAGGCACATCATGGCAAATGTCAGATGGACAGCAGGGTTCCAGAACGATCATCCAGGCATCGCTGTGGTGTCTTGCTCGGCGGCGCCAGTGGTTTCCGGTGTCCCGGGCTAGAGCGTACAGGGCGCAGGAGGAAGCCGTCACTCAGGAAGTCCCTGGTCTCAGTGGGGGGAGGGAAGCTATGATGTGCACGTATAGGCACCTGCTGTCCATCTGACATTTACCATGATGTTCAAGCTTTTATCCGTTTTCGAAGTGAGTGCATTACTACTAAATTAAATATGTTACAATATTGCTGCACTTAGATTGGCGCTGCTTGCCTATTTTTCGTGTATTTTCCCCCCAGAGGTTCTTCTACTCTCCAGCGTGCTGCCTTCCCAGTGCCAGCTATACTCCCTGTGGTAATCACCCAGGCTATGGACTTTCCTTAAAAGCCTGCACCTCTATCAGGAGTCATTCCTAACATCATTTTTATTTATTGACTCTCTGTTGCTCATTTGTCAGAACTTTGGACTATATGTTCAGGATCCTGACCTTTTAACCATTCCCTCACCACCCCTGATAACACAGCTTTGCCTGCTGGAAATACCTTAGAGCAACAATCATTGTGTGTTTTATTACGGTTAAATTTGCCTATCTTATTCCAATAGTTTTCAATGAAATAATGTTGCTGTCAGGGAAATAGCCATAGGACGGGCAATCCTGCCACTATCCGTCATGGTCGCGCCGGGCAAATCCCTGCGCGCAAGCGCACACAGGTGTGCGACGAGGGTTGCACGCAGGTTCATCCTGCTGTACCTCATCTCGGACTGATCCTGTTGTGTATGACCCCTGGCCTGGCTACTGACTTGCCCAATCATGCTTAACCAGCGCACCCCAGCTGCCCTCTGCTAACCAACTACCCAGCAGCAGCACTTGGGAATCCGTGCTCCTTTGGGCACCGTACTTCCTGCCTCACTCCCAGGGGTACGTTGCACTTAGCCGCAAGGGGCGCTCTCTCTCAGCAATCCGGCCTCGCACCCGGGACTTGACAGTTGCTGTAAACAACTCATGTTTTGTGCTGGATTGTTCCGTTTCTGTGAGCAGATATTATACAGTGGGGAAAAATAATTATTTGATCCCCAAGCAAAACATGACTTAGTACTCGGTGGAAAAACCCTTGTTGGAAAGCACAGAGGTCAGACGTTTCTTGTAGTTGGTGACCAGGTTTGCACACATCTCAGGAGGGATTTTGTCCCACTCCTCTTTGCAGATCCTCTCTAAATCCTTAAGAATTATTGGCTGTTGCTTGGCAACTCGAAGTTTCAGCTCCCTCCATAAATTTTCTATAGGATTAAAGTCTGGAGATTGGCTAGGCCACATGACCTTAATGTGCTTCTTCTTGAGCCACTCCTTTGTTGCCTTGGTGGTATGTTTTGGGTCATTGTCATGCTGGAAGACCCATCCACGACCCATCTTCAGTGTTTTGGCTGAGGGAAGAAGGTTCTCATCCAAGATTTTACAATACATGACCCCATCCATTGGCCCCTCACTGCGGCAAAGTCGAGATTGATTGTAGGGATGGTGTTCTTAGCGTCATAGTCAGCATCTTTCTTCCTCCAAACACGGTGAGATCCCCCGTCTCAAGGAACATGTACAGTCATGCCAATGAACATCTAAATGATTCAGAGAAGGGTTGGGAGAAAGTGCTGTGGTTAAATGAGACCAAAATTAATCTCTTTGGCATTAACTCGACTTGCCGTGTTTGAAGGAAGAAAAATGCTGATCAATGGACGGAGCCATGTAGATGGGTCATGGATGGGTCTTCCAGCATTATAATGACCCAAAACATACCGCCAAGGCAACAAAGGAGTGGCTCAAGAAGAAGCACATTAAAAAAGAAGTATGGCATTTTTTTTCCCTTTTATACTTACCTAGGTGGATGCAGCATTGGTCCGATGCTGCATCTGTCCCCCGGAACTTCTGCACTGAGAACTGACCGATCGAACATCGCAAATGGCTCAGTTTCTTCCCGAGCAGAGAGCTGCAGAGTGTCAATCAGCAGGTCTCCACTCTGCTCCTTCACACTCACTGGAGCACTGAGCTGTGGAGGGGCCGGTGCGGCCGTTTCAGGCTCTCAGCGGCTCGCTGAGAGGCTGAGACTGGCATTAGTCCGGCACCGGATCCAGACACAGGATCCCATTGTCGGGATGACTCGGTGCCCGGACTGATCTCAGTGATTGAGGTGATTGATGGACATTATGTTTCACCTCGCATTCGTTTCAGGGAACTAAGGTAAAATCCGGTCCAGGTTTTACCAGCCACCTTAGCAGGGTTGTTCCGGACCAGATTTTACGATCCACTTGTGTCCACCAGCAGGTGGTATAAATAAAGCCAAGATTGCTCTTGGCCTGGGACTCAGGAAGCCAAAACCTGAGGGAGCTACTGAAGTGAAGTTTGCTTTGTTAAGCCTCGTACACACGATCGGATTTTACGCAGACAAACCTCGGACTTTTGTCCGAAGGGCGTTGGCCAGGAACTTGTCTTGCATACAAACGGCAAGGAATCGTCGGCCAACAAACACGAACGTAGTGACGTACTATGTGGTTTTTCAGCTCTTTAGCGCCACCCTTTGTGCTCCTTCTGCTAACTTTGTGTTAGTAGAAGTTTGGTGAGTGTTGATTCGCGCTTTTCATTTCGTGCTTGTCAGTTAGTTTCTGAACGTTTCGTCAACGAGCCATGTTGCGGAATCGGAGGAGATAACGTGTTATTTATTATTGGCCTTGGAGTTATTGACCCAAGTCCAGTCCAGGAACAGGAGGAGGAGGTGTTCTTGGACCAAAAATTGGTTGCTTTATTAATCGTGACCAATTATGTCATATTAAAAGTAGGATAGTTGCGCGCTATTATGCAGAAAAGAGTTTTTTTGAGACCTGAAATTGCTGCTGCTGTCACTTATGTGCTCCCACAGAAAAACAGTAAATAAAATAAAATTGAGACAGTGCTGCATCAGTGAAAAACATAAAAATTATAGAAACAAAACAAAACTGATGTGCAATATAAGTGTTCAAAACAAAAGTCCAATGTTAAAGTGATGATTTCTTCCCCTGACGTGCAGAGAAATGTGAAGCGTTTCTTTACTTCAAACAGCCTCTATATGCATAGTGCTCCTGCCACCACATGCAATGCTCACTCACCTCCTTACAAGACCCTACTAGGGGGTCAAACACGCCTTGCACTCTGTGGAACTCTCCCTTCAGGAAATCCTCACTGATCCTTGGTAACCTCTATTGGACTCTCAGGACACAGGTAAATGATCTGTGTCTGATAAGGGTTCCTTCCACTGCGCTACTTCAGACTTGGATCCAGTATAATCCACATTTACTCCCAGTAGTTTCAACAATACATGGAAAAAAAACAGAACGTGCCTCCAATAGTGCAGTATCCGAGGGATTAAAAATGAACTTATCCACCCCAGCTAAACTCGCATTTTTTTAAAGCATTAAAAGCATTTGTAATACAATGACATACAATATAATGACATTCCTCCTGATGAAGCCACGTGTGAGGTGGTGAAACTAGAAGAGGTGGAGCCTGGTGGTGGAATCTTGTCACAACTGAGTGAGGCCTTTCTGATGTATTACCGATGCTTTTAATGCTTTAAATAAATGTGAGTTGTATACTAGCCGGGGTGGATAGGTTCATTTTTAATCCCTCGGATACTGCACTACTGGAGGCACGTTCTATTTTTTTCCACGTATTGTTGAAACTACCGGCAGTTAATGTGGATTATACTGGATCCAAGTCTGAAGAAGCGCAGTGGAAGGAACCCTTATCAGACACAGATCATTTACCTGTGTCCCGAGAGTCCAATAGACTCTATTTCTAGTTCCACTGTTCTAAGTTATCTCCATTTGTGGATAATGGCTCTCTCTCCGTGGGTCACTGGAGTTCCAAAGCCTTAGAACTGGCTTTGAAACCCTTCCTAGACCAATACATGTACATTAATTTGTTTCTAATCTGTTCTTGATTTTTTTTTAGATTGTGATGTGTGGATTTTTGTGATCTGTTAGCGCGCTTCATGTTGTCAGACAGCTTCAATTTATGTGATTTCTTGATTCAACAGGTCTGGCAGTACTCAGGCCTGGGTGTGGCAAGTGAAATTTAAGTCAGCTTTCCAAAAAATTGTGGTTAATCCCAGTTCATTCATGATTCAGCATGGGAGGGGGCAATTACTTTTTCACATAGGGCCAGGCAGGTTCGAATAGCATTTTTCCCTTAATAAATGAAATAATCATTTAAAAACTGCATCCTGGATTTACTCGGGTTATCGTTTGTGTAATATTAAAATTTGTTTGATGATCTGAATCATTTAAGTGTGATAAATATGCAAAAAAAAATAAAAAATCAGGAAGGGGCAAATACTTTTTCACACAACTGTATATGTAATATATAAATATATATATATATATATATATATATGCACATACACACACTATATTGTCAGAATTATTGGGACGCCTGCCTTTACACGCACATGACTTTTAATCGCATCCCAGTCTTAGTCCGTAGGGTTCAATATTGAGTTGGCCCACCCTTTGCAGATATAACAGCTTCAACTCTTCTGGGAAGGCTGTCCACAAGGTTTAGGAGTGTGTCTATGGGAATGTTTGATCATTCTTCCAGAAGAGCATTTGTGAGGTCAGGCACTGATGTTGGATGACAAGGCCTGGCTCACAGTCTCCGCTCTAATTCATCCCAAAGGTGTTCTATTGGGTTGAGGTCAGGACTCTGTGCAGGTCAGTCAAGTTCCTCCACCCCAAACTCGCTCATCCATATCTTTATGGACCTTGCTTTGTGCACTGGTGTGCAGTCATGTTGGAACAGGAAGGGGCCATCCCCAAACTGTTTATAAAAAATTGGGAGCATGAAATTGTCCAAAATGTCTTGGTATGCTGACGCCTTAAGAGTTCCCTTCACTGGAACTAAGGGGCCAAGCCCAACCCCTGAAAAACAAACCCCCACACCATAATCCCCCCTCCACCAAATGATTTGGGCCAGTGAACAAAGCAAGGTCCATAAAGATATGGATGAGTGAGTTTGGGGTGAAGGAACTTGACTGGCCTGCACAGAGTCCTGACCTCAACCTGATAGAACACCTTTGGGATGAATTATAGCGGAGACTGTGAGCCAGGCCTTCTCATCCAACATCAGTGCCTGACCTCACAAATGTGCTTCTGGAAGAATGGTCAAACATTCCCATAGACACCCTCCTAAACCTTGTGGACGGCCTTCCCAGAAGAGTTGAAGCTGTTGTAGCTGCAAAGGGTGGGCCAACTCAATATTGAACCCTACGGACTAAGACTGGGATGTGATTAACGTTTGTGTGTGTGTGTAAAGGCAGGCGTCCCAATACTTTTAGTAATACAGTGTGCGCGTGTGTGTGTGTATATATATATATAATTTACACACACACATATTCAGAAATGCTTTTTATTTGGAGTATTTGATCGAACATAATCAATAAATGTGGTACTGTTTTTTTAAGTGTTTGTATTGGTATACCCCTCTTCCTTTGTTCTATGTAACTTGGGATGATGGTGCAGACAAATTACTATCAATTCCCCATACAGGTGGTACTATTTTTAAATAAAGTTTGTAAGACTCACATTGACTTCCATTAATTTGTGGTCCCGTCACAGTTCTACAAGTCCCAGCAATCATATACTGAATACTATCATTACAGTTATTAACCCCTCATACAATTACTATGCAATAGTTTGCACTATAGTGTGCTTTACATTGCACCTAATCCTAGTTGTTAATAATATTATCATCATACCATTCTATAATGAATAAACATAATATTATCAAAGAAAAAAGAAACTCATTATCTTGGTTATCATATAGTCCATATTACACCAAAATGATCTCTATTGAAATTTGGTGTCAAAATGTTGGCGCCATATACCGTTGTTGTGAAAAGAAGTGCAGGAGGCTCTCAGAATTACACTAAGAATTGTTTATGAGGAAAAGGAAGCAAACCTTGAACCACACAGGTGTGAAAACTCAAACATCTGCCCAATGAGGAAAATCATTATGGCTCCCAGCACTGTGATCTCAGCCAGAAATTGCAGCCAACCGTGACACCAAAATCTGGTTTGCATGAAGAGTTTAGAGAAGTTGGCAAAGGAAGGTGGAGGGATTCATCATTTCAAATATATTAACAAGAATGGACATTACCATTCTGTGTCACTTTGGAGTAGATCCCTGTGACATATGATAGTGCAGACCCCCTCACATATCATAACAATCCTCTCCCCCCCCCCCCCCCCGAGACATGACAACACAGACCCCCCCATCAGATATGACAACACAATCCCCCCTCCTCAGATATGGCAACACAGACCCCCTCACATATCATAACAAAATCCGCCCCTGAGAAATGACAACACAGACCCCCCCATGAGATATGACAACACAGACCCCCATGAGATATGACAACACAGACCCCCCCATCAGATATGACAACACAGACCCCCCATGAGATATGACAACACAGACCCCCCCATCAGATATGACAACACAGACCCCCCCATCAGATATGACAACACAGACCCCCTCATCAGATATGACAACACAGACCCCCCTCCAGATATGACAACACAGATCCCCCATGAGATATAACAACACAGACCCCCCATGAGATATGACAACACAGACCTCCCCTCAGATATGACAACACAGACCCCCCATCAGATATAACAACACAGACACCCCATCAGATATGACAACACAGACCCCCATCCGATATAAGAACACAGACCCCATTTCAGATATGATAACACAGACCCCCCCTCAGATATGATAACACAGACCCCCCCAATCAGATATGACAACACAGACCCCCCTCAGATATGACAACACAGACCCCCCCCCCATATATGATAACACACCCCCCATCAGATATGACAACACAGACCCCCCCCCAGATATGACAACACAGACCCCCCAATGAGATATGACAACACAGACCCCCCCATCAGATATGACAACACAGCCCTCGATATGGCAACACAGACCCCCCCCAGATATGCCAACACATACCCCCCATCAGATATGACAACACAGACCCCCATCAGATATAACAACACAGACCCCCCTCAGATATGACAACACAGACCCCCCCTCGGATATGACAACACAGACCCCCCCTCGGATATGACAACACAGACCTCCATCAGATATAACAACACAGACCCCCCTCAGATATGACAACACAGACCCCCCCTCGGATATGACAACACAGACCCCCATCAGATATAACAACACAGACCCCCCCTCAGATATAACAACACAGACCCCCTCTCAGATATTAC
The DNA here is from genome assembly GCF_042186555.1 of Aquarana catesbeiana. Classification (NCBI taxonomy): domain Eukaryota; kingdom Metazoa; phylum Chordata; class Amphibia; order Anura; family Ranidae; genus Aquarana; species Aquarana catesbeiana. The sequence continues at coordinate 797,439,192 of NC_133325.1, forward strand.
AACACAGACCTCCCCCTCAGATATGACAACACAGACCCCCCCATCAGATATGACAACACAGACCCCCCCTCAGATATGACAACACAGACCCCCCATCAGATATGACAATGCAGACCCCCCCTCAGATATGACGACACAGACCCCCCCCTCAGATATGACAACACAGACCCCCCCTCAGATATGATAACACAGACCCCCCCTCAGATATGACAACACATATCTCCCCTCATATATGATAACACAGACCCCCCCCCCCAGATATGACAACACAGACCCCCTCTCAGATATGACAACACATACCCCCCCCTCAGATATAACACAGAGCCCCCTCAGATATGACAACACATATCCCCCCTCAGATATGACAACACATATCCCCCCTCAGATATGAGACCATCTGCGGCTGTAAAAGTCAATGAGACTAGGTCTGACTTTTTTGACATATCGAACAGGGCAAGACAGGGCTGCCCCCTCTCCCCCCTTATATTTATTTTGACATTGTAGCCCTTCCTCTGCAAGGTCAGAGATGATCCTAACATCACCGGTTATTGTAAATCCTCGGGGGACCATAAGGTGGCAGCATTTGTCGACGACCTGATCTTTTTCCTTAGAGACCCACTTACCTCTCTTCCAAACCTCCTAAAGGCTCTGCAAGCGTATGGGACTTTGTCCCATTTCAAAATAAACTTTGGGAAATCCTCTGCCCTTAACATCTCTGTGGACCTGGACGTGATCCAGAGTCTGGGGCCTTCTTTTCCTTTCCAGTTGGCAGCTACGGCGATTAAATACTTGGGCACCAACATCACTTTTGACCTGTCCAAACTGTGACACCAATTTTGAGCCACTCCTTATCAAACTGAAGGAGGACCTGCTGCACTAGCATTCCTTAACTGTGGCATGGTTTGGCCGTTGCAATGCCCTCAAAATGACAGTGCTCCCTAGGATCCTCTTCCTACTGCAAGCCCTTCCCATACGACTCCCGCCTCTCTTCTTTCGCACTATTGACTCGCAGTTCCGGAAATTTGTCTGGTCGCACCGGAAACCACGTCAAACACTGCAGAGACTATCGCTACCGAAGGTCGCTGGGGGCCTTGCTCTTCCAGATATTCGGGCATACTACAGGGCCGCACATCTCAACAGGATTGTTGATTGGCACTGCCATGGGGAGGTCAAGCTCTGGGTCTCCATGGAATTGGAAGATTCTCGGGGCACGGCTTTGAGTTGGCCGTGGATATCTTCCCCCATACCTAGACAATTGTCTGTGCATCCTACCTTAGGCAGTACTTTACAGGTCACAAGGGAAACGTTTCGAACCTCTTCCATTTCCCCAATTCCCTCGCCTATGATTCCCATCTCAGGTAATCCTGAATTTGTTCCCGATCTTCAAGGTGGGCAGTTTAGTCGTCTTAAAGCTCAGGGCTATACTCACGTGATAGACTTCCTTGTGTCAACAGGGGCCCTAACTTCTTCCGACTTAGCCCATCTTACTGACCCTCCTCTGGACTTTTGGAGCAGCTTCCAACTGCCCTTTTTGTCCTCCGACGTTGTTTCCGTACCCCAGGCATCTCTCACCCGCTCACTTGTTTTGAATCACTATGTCACAGAGGGGAATCGATACGTCATTTCCTCTCCTTGCTATATTCCTCCTTAATTCATCCTGGAGAAGAACATGTCCCTCCATTTCTCACTAAATGGGAAACAGATCTGTCTCTGAGCCTTACTCCTGTCCAAAGACTAAAGGTCCTCCATTTTTCTCAAAAGTCGTCCATTGCCACGCGGGTACAAGAGACTAGTTATAAGATCCTTACTCAATGGTTCAGGGTCCCCTCCCAGCTTCACCGTATGTTCCCCCAGGTCCCGGATTCCTGTTAGCGTTGTGGCGCGGTGGGTGGGACTATGGTCCACATTTTCTGGGAATGTCCTAAAATTCGACAGTTTTGGCAAGATGTAGCCTCTGTCATTAAACAACTTACAGCTGTCTCTCTGCATGCTAACCCTGCAGCCTGTTTATTGCACTTCGGATCCACCTGTTAAAAAATACAAATCTCCTCTCACAATGCAACTCCTAAATGCCGCGAAGGCCTGCATCCCACTTCGCTGGAGAGATACTGACCCCCCCCCACGAAGGCTCTGTGGTTCGCTAAAGTCAACAACTTACGTGACTCACAGCCACACTGCGTAACACGGAAGAAACGTGTACGGAAATTTGGAGGCCATGGAATTATTTTGTATATACTGACGCCTACCTTGATGAGCTCTCCATTCATCTCCTTCCCGCTCTTTCTAATTTCTGATTGATAGATCAGTGGAACCCCTTTGATCGTTCAAGGTCTTCCACCTGTCGGCACGCATGACCTTACCATGTGTGCCTTCTACTGTTTCATAGCTAATATTATGATGTTTGCTCCCCTGACATTGGGGGGGCAGTTCTATGTATGCTACAGTCATGTTTTTGGATTGTTCTATTGAATACTTCCTCTGAGATCGCTGTCTTAGTGCTCTTGATTAGCCGTTCATATGTTGGAGTTTCTGTTGATGACATACTCAGATGCATACCTCTAATATATGTGTTTCCCATGACTATTTTACACTAATAAAGGAATTACAAAAAAAAGATATGATAACACGGCCCCCCCCTCAGATATGATAACACAGCCCCCCCCCCCGATATGACAACACAGACCCCCCCATCAGATATGACAACACAGACCCCCCCACCCCCAAAATGACAACACAGACCCCCCATCAGATATGACAACAAAGACCCCCCCTTGGATATGACAACACAGACCCCCCCTCAGATATGACAACACAGACCCCCCAGATTTGATAACACAGAGGCCCACTCACAGATGACAACACAGACCCCCTACCCCCTCAGATATGCCAACACAGACCCCTTTCACATATGACAGTGCAGTTACCCTGAGATATGATGCTTCTCCCAGTATAGACCTCCCCCTCAGATAAGGCATTGCAGACTTTCCCCCACTAACATATGACAGTTTAGATTCCTTGAGATTACGATGCTTGCCAGTGTAGACCACCCCTCAGATATGATGGAGGGCCCCCACCCTCCCAGATCTGACTGTGTGGACCCCCCATTCCATTTGGCAGCACAGAACCCTTTACATATGGCAGTGTAGATCCCCTGAGATATGATCCCCCCCCCCCCCCCCGGCGTAGACCAACCCCCTCAGATATGGTGGCAAAAACTATACCCTCCCCCACATATGACTTTGCAGATACCCTGAAATGATGCTCCCCCAGCACAGATTGACCCCCTTTAGATATGACAGCATGGATCTTCCTCAATATGGTGGCAGTGTGCACTATGTGACCCTCCCCTCTCTGAGATTTGGCAGCACAGGACCCCTCACATATGACAGATCCCCTGGGATCAGATGCACCCCAAGTGCAGCCCCCCTTCCCTGTTCCCAGATATGGCAGCACAAGCCTCCTCCTAATATATAACAGTGTAGATCCCCTGAGATGCCCCCCAGCGTAGACCCCCCCCCCCTGATTTGGCGGCACAGATGCTCACATTTCATCACACGTACCTGAAGTTGGGGACTTGCAGCGATCCAGGTCCAGGGACACGGGGCTGTCTGTGAGTTCTTGTAGACCTGAAAGTAAAACATTCCCATTAGAATAATAAGGATGTGAGCCGCAGCACTTTGAAGTGCCCCCCAGAGAACTCTTCTGCTCTGAGTACTTTCATCACATAGTCCCCACCGCACTGCCTCCCCTGTACACAAGAAATCACTCTTTTCTTTTCAAACGATTGCAGAAAATTACATAATCTACAGCTAAGCGCAATTATTTAGGTCTTGTCTCGGGGAGCAGGTCCTCTTCCAGTGCTGGCAGATGAAAGCAAGCTGCAATAGATTTTAAAGGTGACATCAATTGGAGCTGAAAGCAGTAAACATTTATGACTCGTGGAAGATTAAACCTATTTGTTAGACATTGCAACTTGTGTTATTCAGGTGATAAAAACAATGGCGAGCTCCCAGAAAACCTGCCTGCAGTGTAAGTGGATGACTATTATCTGTGCTTTGTTCTGATACACTTCTTGTACAGACCTAGAGGATTGCAAGTAGTATGCTTAACTGTAACCAATATTGTTGCAGCATGCCATTCTGCTTTGGCTCTCCCTGGGTCCTCGTGTGCACTCTGTTCCTGCCGTGGCCACCTAAGACACCCTCTGGATTTTATGACTGGGACTGTTTTTAATTTGGCTGCTAAGTAATTGGTTCAGCATTTATTTGTAAGTGCTGGGCTTATCTTCAGATTTGGAAATCAGAATTACTATTTAATTGATAATTTTCATTTTTTATATATATATATATATATATATATATATATATATATATACACACACATACACACTATATTGTCAAAGGTATTAGGACGCCTGCCTTTACACGGACATAAACAGCTATAACAGCTTCAACTCTTATGGGAAGGCCGTCCACAAGGTTTAGGAGTGTGTCTATGGGTATATTTGACCACAGAGTCCTGGTCTCAACCCGATAGAACACCTTTGGGATGAATTAGAGCGGAGGCTGCGAGCCAGGCCTTCTCGTCCAACAACGGTGTCTGACCTCACAAATGCGCTTCTGGAAGAATGGTGAAACATTCCCATAGACACACTCCTAAACCTTGTGGACGGCCTTCCCAGAAGAGTTGAAGCTGTTATATCTGCAAAGGGTGGGCAACTCGATATTGAACCCTACGGACTAAGACGTCATTAAAGTTCATGTGTGTGTAAAGGCAGGCGTCCCAATACAGTGTATATATGTGTGTGTGTGTGTGTATATATATATATATATATATATATATATATATATATCTCACAAAAGTGAGTACACCCCTCACATTTTTGTAAATATTTTATTCTATCTTTTCATGTGACAACACTGAAGAAATGACACTTTGCTACAATGTAAAGTAGTGAGTGTACAGCTTGTATAACATTGTAAATTTGCTGTCCCCTCAAAATAACTCAACACACAGCCATTAATGTCTAAACTGCTGGCAACAAAAGTGAGTACACCGATAAGTGAAAATGTCCAAATTGGGCCCAAAGTGTCAATATTTTGTGTGGTCATCATTATTTTCCAGCACTGCCTTAACCCTCTTGGGCATGGAGTTCACCAGAGCTTCATAGGTTGCCACTGGAGTGAGTCCTCTTCCACTCCTCCATGAAGACATCACGGAGCTGCTATTCTAGGGTAGCCCCAGGCTCTCTCTTTCTATACAATATGGATGATGGTTAGAGACCTTGCGCTCTTCCACCTTCCGTTTGAGGATGCCCCACAGATGCTTAATAGGGTTTAGGTCTGCAGACATGCTTGGCCAGTCCATCACCTTTACCCTCAGCTTCTTTAGCAAGGCAGTGGTTGTCTTGGAGGTGTGTTTAGGGTCGTTATCATGTTGGAATACTGCCCTGCGGTCCAGTCTCCGAAGGGAGGGTATCATGCTCTGCTTCAGTATGTCACAGTACATGTGGGCATTCATGGTTCTCTCAATGATCTGTAGCTCCCCAGTGCCGGCAGCACTCACGCAGCCCAAGACCATGACACTCCCACCACCATGCTTGACTGTAGGCAAGAGACACTTGTCTCTGTACTCCTCACCTGGTTGCCGCCACACATGCTTGACACCATCGAACCAATTTAGTTTATCTTGGTTTTATCAGACCACAGGACATGGTTCAAGAAATCCATGTCCTAAGTCTGCTTGTCTTCAGCAAACTGTTTGCATGCTTTCTTGTGCATCATCTTTAGAAGAGGCTTCCCCTCTGGGACGATAGCCATGCAGACCAATTTGATGCAGTGTGTGGCGTATGGTCTGAGCACTGACAAGCTGACCCCCCACCCCTTCAACCTCTGCAGCAATGCTGGCAGCACTCATACGTCTATTTCCCAAAGACAACTTCTGGATATGACGCTGAGCACGTGACCTCAACTTCTTTGGTGGACCATGGTGAGGCCTGTTCTGAGTGGAACCTGTCCTGTTAAACTGCTGTATAGTCTAGGCCACCGTGCTGAAGCTCAGTTTCAGGGTCTTGGCAATCTTTTTATAGCCTAGGCCATCTTGATGTAGAGCAACAATTCTTTTTTTCAGATCCTCAGAGAGTTCTTTGCCATGAGGTGCCATGTTGAACTTCCAGTGACCAGTATGATAGAGTGTGAGCAATGACACCAAATTTAACACACCTGCTCCCCATTCTCACTTGAGACCTTGTAACATTAACGAGTCACATGACACCAGGGAGGGAAAAGGGCTAATTGGGCCCAATTTGGACATTTTCACTTAGGGGTGTACTGACTTTTGTTGCCAGCGGTTTAGACATTAATGGCTGTGTGTTGAGTTATTTTGAGGGGGCAGCAAATTTACACTGTTATACAAGCTGTACACTCACTACTTTACATTGTAGCAAAGTGTCATTTCTTCAGTGTTGTCACATGCAAAGATATAATAAAACATGTAGGGGGTGTACTCACTTTTGTGAGATACTGTATATATCTATCTCTCTCTCTCTCTCTCTCAGAGAGAGAGAGAGAGAGAGAGAGAGAGAGAGAGAGAGAGAGAGAGATTATTTATTTATTTATTATAGCTAGATCTTGATTGCAGACCCTGATGAGGATTCTTTGAAACGCGTTGAGCTCTTCTCACACGACCAACTATTATATTGGAATCTGGGTATATTGACATTGATGTGGGAACATGGAGAATGTATAAAGATTTGGTGATCAAATGTAACAATGTGTCTGCCATGAAAAGTCCCATATTTTCCAAGATGTTGTATTGTGGATAGTCCAAGGGATGTTGGCACCATTGTAAATATACCCATTACTTCTTATAAAAATAAGGTTTTCCATTCCTAAAACAGGAATGTTTTCTATGTGGACTGGACAATGGGCAGTTGAGAACCCGTTGTATCATGACAACATTGGACAGTTAGAACAGGATCTCCTCCCGAGCTTGCCTCCTGCCCACTGGGTTGAACCAAAAAAATCTGTTAGTGTGTACTAGGCTTTAAGCATCCCTTACTGTATCCAAAATAAATATACTTTAAAACATTTGACAGGAGACCATCTTGCAGGAAGAGAAGGGGTGGGACAATATAGGTCAGAAGGTCAGATCACAAAAGGACAATACGAGACTGTATACAAAGTACAACGTTTATATCAGCACAGACATCACCCATAAAAACAAGTCACAAACAGGTCACAGTGTATACACATAATTATCCTGCTAAATCCGGCAGACACATTTCTGTCGTGGCATCACTGTGCAGTCTAGTACAACGTTCACAAAATAACAACAAGCCAGCAGACTGCCAGCTGAGCTCCATACGTTCCATAAGCCGACAACAGAAGAACCCATGCAGGAGAAATGTGTTTGAGAGAAAAAAAAACACATTTCATAAGATATAAGGCAAACACAAGCACCAAGCTCTGCCGTCTGAGAACTTACTCTGATAGGAAGTTCGGATCCGTTTCGTTAAATCTGGGTAAAAATTAGACAGGCCACGCATGCAAAAGTTGTCTGTGGAGCATGCCAGAACATCAGCAGATCAGCAGCAGCAGCAGGCAGAGGGAAGAAAGAAAAACAAAGGTCTACGGTGAAAGAACGTGACGTTCATAGCGGCTGAGGTGACCACCCACCACCAGCGTGACAACCATCAGGTAACAGATCTTTGGGAACAACAGTGTGGATGTCAACAGTCGGACAGTTGAAGGTACAAGTGAATTATCATGCATCAATGACAAACAACTCCATGAAAGGGTCACTCTGGCCAAACATTTATTCCAATTCTTGGTAGATGCCAAAGAGTTACTGTAAATAACCTTATGTTTCTAGTGGTCTCCAGTGGTGAGGTGTTTGTGCTTGGGTTTCAGGGTCAGCTCACCTGCTGTGGCCATTATTAGGACGTCACACTCTTCCTATTGGATGTATAATTTGTCTTACATTAGGGGCCTGCAACAGAAGAAGTAGTGGGAACACCTAAAGGTGGATGCAAGTACATGAGAAAAAAAACAGGAAGGAGGACAGGGAGATCTCTCCAGTGAAGTCCCCAAAACTAAGAAGAGTCCTCCAGTCTGAATTTCCAGCTTTAAGTGGAATGGCCTGTTTAAAGTTAGTATTTGGCCAAGCGGTGGCAATTAAAGTATTTTCATATGCTTAATGAACAATAAATAAACTCTACAACAGTTATGGAGAATTTTGGCACCCCAGATGTTTTGGAACTACATTTCCCGCAATGCTCATGCACTCTGCAGTGTAGGTGAGCATTATGGGAAATGTAGTTCCAAAACATCTGGGGTGCCAAGGTTCTCCATCACTGCTCTACAATAAGCCTTTACTGAACTCTGCAGCTGCAGGCACTGTGGATCGATTAATCCTCAAAATCCACAGCTGAAGCACTAAATCTGTTCAAGTCTAAAGGCCCGTACACACGATACGAAAATCAAATGGAAAAATTTGTACAACGTGCTGTCTGCCGATTTTTGGATCGTTAGTACTGTGCTTTTCGACAGCCGATTTCACTTTTTTCGTCAGGCAAAAGCTGGATGTGCAGACTATAAAATTTTTGTCGGATGTGAACGTCCGATTTTCGTTTCATTAGTACGGTTTTCGCATGAAAAAAATCCGTAAGAGGAAGACTACGCATGCTCAGTAACGAAAGAATACATACAAAACTATTCAACACGTTACGTCACTTCTGACGTTGTATTCTGTCGTACGAAAATTTTCGTATTGTGCGTAACCTCTTCACTTTCGACATGAGACCAGCATAACACAAAAATCAGACGTTCGGTCATCCGAAAGTCTAAGCATGTGTACGAGGCTTTACTCTTTGCAGCTCAGCCTGTCATTCCCCCCCCAAATAGTTTTCCACATCACTTCAGGGAAGATCACAGATCGCAAGGTTGTCAGCCTGGGCCATCTGTCATAGATACTTTGGAGAAATTTCAATCACATATCTGCACTATAAAGCAGGCCACAGATGGATCTAAAATCGCATGGATTTCTCCCGCGGAGCCATTGTGTTCTCCCATTGAGGGGGCAAGGGGGAGCCATCCCCCGCCAAGAGAACACATTGACTACTGCTAGCGGCTCTAATAGCCGCTAGCAATAATCGTATTTAAAACCCAACAGGATGGTTGTACCCAAACTGATCGATCAATCAACTTGGGTACGTTTAGCCTGCCAATACATGGTTTGAATCTCGGATGATCCCTACTAAACCGGCCTGAGATTCAAACCAGCTATGCCTGGCTTATTGGAGCCTGAAGGAGAAAAATTCAGCACTCCAAGCTTTCTTACCACTAAAGTGTATGTCCAGCCAAATTGTATATATTTTTTACGTTTAGGCAAGCAGGGGGCATTTTCAGGAGGTAATTCATGGCAGCCAATGGTTGTGCAGCCTTCCTTTAGGATAATGCGTGCTTGCTGACCAAGCCACTTCTGTTATAAATAAATGGCTTGTGCCTTACTGGGATATATTAGTAGTTAAGGAATGGATTGTTTAACGTATTTTTTTCATTGAGAACAGTTTCTTTCTTTTTTATTTTTAGCTGTTCATGCTCAGCCATCACATTAAGTCCACACTGATCTTCCCAAAGACAAAATAAATATACATAAACATGAAGTAGAAACATGTAATGCAGGCAAGCTGTAAAAGAACCATAGAACCACCGACTGCACCAATATGAGTGAAGTCATCTCCAGGAGATCCAATCATATCATCTCACATTCCTGGTCAAAGGAGGTCATCTACAGAGTGCGGCCAGGGATTAGAGCCAAGGTGTGTCTTCCTTGTGGATAAACATGCATGCTTGGATGACTGCAGCAGGAATGTCTATGCCACGAATATTCTTAAGAACAATTACTTAGCAGTCAATAGATGTCTTGACACGTCATGCTGATTGGATTCAGGTGTCTGTACTACCTGTGAAGATATAAATGTTGGGATTTGTTCCTAACAAGTCTTGTGGTGACAATTTTGTGGGACGGTCCTGTGCTAGCATGACTTTACCAGTATGCACAAAGTCATGGTTTGACCAGTTTGGTGTTGAGGAACTGGAGTGTCCTGTACAAAGCCCTGACTTCATCCCTACAGATTACCTTTTGGGATGAATTAGAACACCACTTGCTAGTCAAGTCTTCTTATCCAACATCAGTACCCGACCTCACAAATGGGTACAGACACTTCAAAGTCTTGTGGAACGTTTTCCCAGAAGAGTGAAGGATGTTAAAGTCACAAAGACGGGAGTATTCCATATTAATGCCCATGGTTTTGAAATTGGATACCCAACGCACTGGAAAATCCAATTGCTTTCCAAAATACTTCTTGGTCGTTACTCCTACAATATATCCCACTGGGAGTTGACACAAAAAATAGTGACCAGATGGTACCTCACACTCTCCTTCGCATAGCCCAATTCTCTCGGTCAGGATCTCCCCATTGCTGTTGTGGCTGTTGCCAAATTGGTAACTTACTACACATATTCTGGACATGTAAAAACTTAAGAAGCTTCTGGAGGAGCATGTTCCATCTTCTCTCCAATGTCACGGGAATTCTTACTAACCCCAAACCGGCCCTAGCAATTTTGAAGCATTGATGAATTCCCCCCCGAGTTCCAGAAGATGGTATCCACTATAATACTTGGTGCTAGACTTGTCACCACGAGACATTGGGTGGTGCCAAACCTTTCAGAAGTTATGCCAATTGTATAATCGCATTACTCCCTTGAAAAACTATTAGCTTTAGGGAATAATTCACTGACACCATTTGAAAAGGCTTGGCTCCCATGGACTCATTGGTTTCTCTAAAAATAACTAATGATTATTATATTTTGACATTCTGTTGCAGTTCCTGTATTGTATAGTATTATGACTTGGGATACTACTTTTGCCCTGTGGGGCGTATTACCTTGTTGTTGTTTTCTTTCTCTTCTTTACTCTGCACTACCTGCATTTGCAGGACTGTATTTTTTTTAAAACTGTAATAAAACTGCTTTTGGAGCTGTGAGAACCGAGTGATCGGCGGTGTTCGATCACTCGGTTCTTAGTGTTAGAGCTGGCAGGGGACAGATGCAGGGGACATTTTCACTTAGGGGTGTACTCACTTTTGTTGCCAGCGGTTAACATTAATGGCTGTGTGTTGTTATTTTGAGGGGACAGCACATTTACACTGTTATACAAGCTGTACACTCACTACTTTACATTGTAGACAAGTGTCATTTCTTCAGTGTTGTCACATGAAAAGATATAATAGAATATTTACAAAAATGTGAGGGGTGTACTCACTTTTGTGAGATACTGTATATGTAATGCACTGTGTAAATAGACGGCGCTATACAAGTACCTGTAATAAATAAATAAGACAATACTTTGCTTCTCCTGTGCCTCCAGGCTGATCACCACTACAGGAGAAAGAGGAACCGTTGTCTGCTTTCTGTAAAGTGCAGCAAAAAAAAAAAAAATACGCAATGGTACAGATCTGGGAAGTACAATGCTGGCTTCCTGAAATGTTCTACATTATCTGGGCTGCGTTTCCTGGCATCTAATTAAAGCAGCATTTTCCTAGACAGATCTAATCAGCCTGCAGAGAATCTTGAGTCCTGCAGCCTCTTCTGTCCATTACATGAAGCAGATCTGACTGGAAGTCGCATAAGCACAGGACCCTGATTGACAAATTCATCCTCATTCTGTTTTGTTATTTTTTGTTTTGTTTCCTCGTTCTATTTTTTTATTCCTCTCTTTCACGGCCAGAGACAGTGGAAAGGTTGCCTGCGGCACGGAGCCAGGCACCTCTGTCCTGATAGGATTCATGCGTTTTCAGTTCACGTGTCAGGAAGATGGCTCTGGGCTGAGCGTGGAAAGACCTGAGAGTCCGATTAACAGAAAACCCAGAACAGCTGAGAGATTTATGGCCTATTCTGCTGGAGGAAGCCTGAGCCTTCACTGTGCTGCGGGATATGACTCTTCCTGGTTCAACGCAGATTAACGAGAGGAATTCATCCGAGTATTTACATGGAAATGTGAGCAAATACCAGAACAATACGATGATGGGCATTGCCTAAAGTTTTACGGGTGGTTTCATCTATTCTCTTCTAACTGCTTAACCACTTAAAGTGATTGTAAAGCTTCGAGTTTAAAAAAATACAAAAAACAAACATGTTATACTTACCTCCACTGTGCAGTTCGTTTTGCACAGAGTGGCCCCGATCGTCCTCTTATGGGGTCCCTCGGCGGCGCTGGTAGCTCCTCCCCGCATTGTATAACCCCCTAGGAGAAGCGCTCTCTTAGGGGGGGTTACCTTGTGGGCGCACTCCAGAGTCCAGCATTTGCGTCCATAGACGCAGAATGCCGGACTCGCCCCGCCCCCCCCCCCCAGTGGCGCATCATTGGATTTGATTGACAGCAGCGGGAGCCAATAGCTGTGCTGTTATCAATCTATCCAATCAAGAGCCGAGAACCCCAGGCAGAGGAATAGCATGCCTCCGCCGTGGGTAATTCCAGGGCTCAGGAAGGTAAACCGGGGGGCCGGTCACTGCCAGGTGTTTTTTCACCTTAGTGCAAGGATGCATTAAGGTGAAAAAACACGAGGGTTTATAACCCCTTTATGGACCGGAAGGATTTGCCCCCTTAATGACCAGGCCATTTTTTGCGATACGGCACTGCGTAACTGACAATAGCGCGGTTGTGCGACGCTGTACCCAAATAAAATTGACGTCCTTTTTTTCCCCTTATTTTTGGTGGTATTTGATCACCTCTGCGTTTTTTTTTTTTTTGCGCTATAAACAAAAAAAGACCGACAATTTTGAAAAAAAAAAACAAAAACAATAGTTTTTACTTTTTGTTATAATAAATATCTAAAAAAAATGTAAAAAACTAAATTTCTTCATCAGTTTAGGCCAATATGTATTCTTCTACATAATTTTGGTAAAAAAAAAAAAAAAATCGCAATAGGCGTATATTGATTGGTTTGCGCAAATAAGTTATAGCATCTAAAAAATAGGGGATAGATTTATGGCATTTTTAATATTATTTATTTTATTTTTTTTACCACTAATGGCAGTGATCTACGATTTTTAGCAGGACTTTGACATTTTGGCAGACAGATCGGACACTTTTGACACTTTTTTGGAACCATTGACATTTATACAGCGATCGGCGCTATAAAAAAAACAAACGCTGATTACTATGTAAATGTCACTGGCAGAGAAGGAGTTAAGAGTAGGGAGCGATCAAGGGGTTAAATGTATTCCCTTGTGTGTGTTTCTAACTGTGGGGGGATGGGACTGACTGGGGGAGGAGACATATCGCTGTTCGTAATGAATACGAACAGCAGATCAGTCTCTCCTCTCCTGTCAGAACGGGGATTTGTGTGTTTACACACACAAATCCCTGTTTTGGCTCTCATGCCCACGATCGCGAGTGGCAGGCGGACATCGTGGCCGCCGACCACGCACATCGGGTTCCCCTGCCATGCAGCGGGCACGTGCCTATTGTGCTTAAAGGTGCCGCATACGATTTGCGGGATCGTGCCGACCCGCCGCCGTATAATGACGGCAGCTGGTTGGCAAGTGGTTAAAGTGCAACTATAATCTATACAGTCATGGCCAAAAATATTGGCACCCTGCATTTCTGTCAGATAATGCACCACTTTGCCCAGAAAATTGCTGCAATTACCGTATATACTCGAGTATAAGTCGACCCGGATATAAGCCGAGGCACCTAATTTTACCACAAAAAACTGGGAAAACTTATTGACTCGAGTATAAGCCGAGGGTGAGAAATGCACAGCTACTGTAAGTGGAAAAGAGGGTCAACAATGCCCATTTGCATTCCTCACTGTGCCCATTTGAAGCCATAGGTCCCCCGAACTTCAAACTCGGTAGTTAAGGGTTCCTATATGCCCCCTAGGTGCATCCAAAATTTGGGGTCTCTAGACCCAAAGGGTCCCGAAATGACATTGCTGCAGATGGATACAGTTGGCCAAATTTGGGGCCCCGTATCTCGGGGCCACTTAGTGCTAGGCACCCCAGATTTGGTGTGCATACCTAGTCGAACTAGCATCATACTACATCCAAAGCTGTGATTCCTAGCACCAAGTGGCCCCGAGATACAGGGCCCCAAAAATCGGTTCAGAAAATGTCAAGCAGAGAATGACATTTTCCGACCTGAGTTTGGGGCCCCGTATCTCGGGGCCACTTAGTGCCAGGAACCCCAGCTTTAGATATGTTGTGGTACTAGTTCCACTGGGTTTGCACACCAAATTTGGGGTTCCTAGCACTAAGTGCCCCCGAGATACGGGGCCCCAAATTCGGTTCGGAAAATGACATTTTTTGCTTGACTCGAGTATGAAGCCGAGGGGGGCACTTTCAGCACAAAAAAATGTGCTGAAAAACTCGGCTTATACTCGAGTATATACGGTACAAACGTTTAGGCATTCTCATTTTTGTTTCTTTTGTTTGTATTGGTATGACACAAAAAAAAAAATTGGAGATACAAAAAGCCATATCTGACACATTTTACGCAAAACTCCAAAAATGGACTGGACAAAATTATTGGCACCTTCTCAAAATTGTAAGAAATAATTGCATTCCAAGATTGTGATGCTCCTGTAATTTGCAATTGAACTGCAATGTATCAATTAACAGGTGCTCACAATATAGAAATCACACCGGCAACCAGTTAAAATGGTGAAAAATTGACTCAACTTTTCTGTTGTGTGTCTGTGTGTGTTACACTGAGCATGGAGAAGAGAAAGAGCAGCAAAGAATTGTATGAGGATTGGAGAACAAAAATTGTGGAAAAGCATGGACAATCGCAACGTTACAGGTCCATCTCCAGAGATCTTAATGTTCCTGTGTCTACTGTGCACAACATTGTCGGGAAGTTTACAGCCCATGGCACTGTAGCTAATCTCTCTGAACGTGGATAAAAGAGTACAATTGATTGTTCGAATGGTGGATAAAGAACCTCAACTTCCAGACAAATTCAAGTGTGTCTGCGTGCATTATACGTCACCATCTGAAGGAGGTAGGAGACCCAGGAGGATCCCAGTGCTGACACAGACATTAAAAAAAAGCCAGATTGGAGTTGACCAAAACTTACCCGAGGCCAAAATGCTTTTGGGAGAATATGCTGTGGAAGAGACCAAACAAAATTACCGTTTTTTGGTAAAGCCCATCATTCTACTGTTTTCAGAAAAAGAAAAGAGGCCTTTAAAGAAAAGAATACAGTCCCTACAGTCAAACATGGTGGAGGTTCACTGAGGTTTTGGGGTTGCTATGCGGCTTCAGGCACTGGATGTCTTGATCGTGTGCATGGCATTCTGAAATCTGAAGACTACCAAAGAATTATGGGGTGCAACGTAGGGCCCGGTGTCAGAAAGTTGGATCTCCGTCAGAGGTCACGGGTCTTACAGCAGGACGATGACCCAAAGTACACATAAAAAAAGGACCCAGAAATGGTTTAAGTCAAAGCACTGGAGAGTACTGAACTGGCCAGCAATGAGTCCAGATCTGAATCCCATAGAGCTCCTGTGGAGAGCTCAGCAGTTGGGAAAAGGAACCTTTCCAATTTGAGAGACCTGGGGCAGTTGGCGAAAGAAGAGTGCTCCACAATTCGAGTAGAGAGGTGTAAAGAAGCTCATTGATGGTTACAGAAAGCCATTGATTTCAGTTATTTTTTTTTGTGTGCCACCAAATATTAAAATGAGGGTGTCAATAATTTTGTCCAGTCCATTTTTTGTTTTGTGTGTGGAATGTGTCAGATTTGGTTTGACAGTTTTTGTTTGAGGACACAAGCAAATGTGACAGTAGGCAATCCCGGCATTCCAGGAATGTAACTGTTTTTTGAAACCGTTAAATTGGTGGGTTTAGTTCCACTTTATGTACTGCTGCTCAGGGGTTTTGGGCATCAGCAAAATGGCAGCCTCCAGCAAGAAGAAATAGGAGCAATACTGGAGGCAATTTACAGCACACACTTATTTTGTGCGTGCAATGTATGTTCCTTGCTAAAGAACATTATTTTTTATCAAGTTGTTATGGGTAAAGTTCCACTTTAAGACATCTGTGTGATGATTTTTTTTTTTTTTATACATAGACCCCGAAATGTGAATGTTTAGGAAAGGCTTGTTGAATACTGAAGAAGTACTTACAAAATTGTAAATTAATGAAAATCCATGCTGCATGCTATTTAAAAAAAATGACATTTGGTTTCAATGATTAACTGGCTGCCAAAAATCTACAAAAGCAGACTGCCAAAATTTCTACAAAAGCTGGCTGCCAAAATTCTACAAAGCCGGCTGCCAAAAATCTACAAAAGCCGTCTTCAAGGATTCTCTAAAAGCCGGCTGCCAAATATCTAAAAAAGCTGACTGCCAAAAATCTACAAAAGCCGGTCTTCCAAAATTCTCTAAAAGCTGGCTGCCAAAAATCTACAAAAGCCAGCTGCCAAAAATCTACAAAAGCCGTCTTTCAAAATTCTCTAAAAGCCAGCTGCCAAAAATCTACAAATGCTGGCTGCCAAAATTCTACAAAAGCCAGCTACCGAAAATCTACAAAAGCCAGCTGCCAAAAATCTACAAATGCTGGCTGCCAAAATTCTACAAAAACCAGCTATCAAAAATCTACAAAAGCCAGCTGCCAAAAATCTACAAAAGCCAGCTACCAAAAATCTACAAAAGCCAGCTACCAAAAATCTACAAAAGCCGGCTACCAAAAATCTACAAAAGCCAGCTGCCAAAAATCTACAAAAGCCAGCTGCCAAAAATCTACAAAAGCCAGCTACCAAAAATCCACAAAAGCCAGCTACCAAAAATCTACAAAAGCCGGCTACCAAAAATCTACAAAAGCCGGCTACCAAAAATCTACAAAAGCCAGCTACCAAAAATCTACAAAAGCCAGCTACCAAAAATCTACAAAAGCCGGCTGCCAAAAATCTACAAATGCCGGCTGCCAAAAATCTACAAATGCCGGCTGCCAAAATTCTACAAAAGCCAGCTATCAAAAATCTACAAAAGCCGGCTGCCAAAATTCAACAAAAGCCGGCTACCAAACATTCTGTACCGTTGTGGCTTTACACACACTTTAAATGATCTCGTGAAACAACAGGACATTGGGCGAGGTTTTCACAGTTATCCAATCACATTCCTTTCCCAAGATAACATGTTCCAGATACATTAGTGACTATTATTTATTGTTCTATGACTCTTTTATGGGACTTTTTATGGATTTTTCCATTTCCACCCCACCCTGCCAGTCATCCTAGTGCCATATGATTACCCCCCATATGTCCCAGATACATACATATATCCCCAAGATATGTCTAAGGCTGCCCCATTGACATTAGATTGTCTCCTGATCCCACTGAAAACAGCCAGAGTGGGAGACAGCCCTTCAATGTCTTTTTTCCTTCGCACTCTTCTCCACCTTTAATGGAGATCTGAACCGGGCAGAGACCTCTGTGGTGTGCACATGGCTCCTGGGATGTCTACATCACACATCCTAGGAGGCAGTTTGCAAGATGTTGTGGGGCCTCTGACAGAAAACCGGCAATGACTCGTGGCCTGTTCGTGCATGAGAGAGGGGGGGGGGGTGTTGGTACACCAGGCTTTAGCATGTAAAAAGAAACAAAAAAAACTTACTACATAGTTATAACTATTAAAAAAACTGAGATTTTAAAGTGTGTGGTCGCCGGCTTTACCGGCTTCATTCATATAGTTTCCACATTATGCAATGATATGAACCATCCGTGAGAGGTACTGCAGAAGTCTCATGTGAGGAGAGCCAAGACTGGGAGATATGCAGCAAGTTAGTATATGCTCTGCTTAGTATATGCTCTGCATTACATGGAATCACCAGACACGATACAATCCTCCACAAACTGAATACAAAGTCACTGGACAGCTGGTGACCGATCGGTGGGCGGCACACAATCCTCATGCAGTCTCATGCTAGACAGGCGGAGGGTCACACCTGTCCTCTGACGTACCTGCATTGAACTGCTTACTCTTGCGCGGAGAGCGTGGCTGGCGCTGGTACGGATCGCTTGTCCCGTATAGTTCCACCGTCCCCATGCTGAGCAAGACGGTTTTCTGAATGTAATCTACAACACCCAATCCGGTACAGTTTCCGAAGGCGATTCTGAAACAAGCCACAAGTCACAGAGTCACAAAGAGCAGGCACAAGGGCGATGTTTTCCGGTTTGTCTCATTACTAAAGTATATAGAAACATTAGATACATTTAAATGGAGATTTCAGTTTAAAGTGTTTGTAAACCTCTGACATGAAATATGAACAAAGCATATCCCTCTACAGTGTGTACCTGTCTCACTCCAGAGCACTGAGTGTCATTTCTGTCTGCTGCTTCCTTCCTCTGCTATCAGCATGTGTCACTTCTGACCAAGTTTTCCTGACACCAAGAGAAAAATGTTGACAAGGGGAGGGCCTAGCCTGTGATTGAAAGCCTCAGCTTTGTTCCTGTGTGCTGTGTGGGGGGGGGACATCCAGTGTCCGGCACCCGCAGATCGGCTTCTGCTGTGAATAACAGCAAAAGCGGCCTGCCGGCGGTGCACGTGCGCCCCCTATAGGGGTGAGTGCAGAATCTGGTATACATATACGTGTGTGATTCTGCACAGGTGGGCCACTCTGTAGCAGTAAATCTGATATGGGTCAGTCAGTAAGTGGTTAAAAAAAAAAAGGAATGCATTAATCAATTTTAAGGGTAACATACATTTAGAAATGTAGAAGAGTGACAGCAGAAAAAAAAAAGACCAAGTGGTCCATCGAACCTACCCCATTTTATTTATTTAAACCACATGTCCATCTAAGCCAGCCCTATCCACAGAGTGAGAGCATTACTGAGGGATTTCAGGGCAGAACGCCCCAGCTTTGTAAGCACCGCTCTCTATCACACTAATAGGTGCTCTCTCAGGCTGACATCTCTGGTATTATTTTCAGTTCACACGGCCTCAGGTAGCAATGATGACCTTTTATATGAATCCCGGATTAATCATAGTCACAAATGTCACATCATTATTACCACAAACCAAAAAACGTAGCCGTAGGCTTTGGCCTACCTCCTTATGCCACTTCTATGAAGACGGGACACTGCCTTTGGTTGACATGATTTAGAACATGAGTGTAAGTGTGTCTCTGAGCCAGTGTTGTGTGAAAAACGTTTTTACGGAAGGACGGAGACATTCATTTTACTGTGATACAGAATACTCCCCCCCCCCCCCCCCCCCGAAGGTCTTAAAGGAGTTGTAAAATCTCAAGCCTCGTACACAAGATCGGATTGTTGGCCAACAAGACCGTGGAATTTTGTCCAAAGGGCATTGGCCCAAACTTGTCTTGCATACACACGGCCACACAATTGTTGGCCAACAATCACGAACACAGTGACGTACTATGTGGTTTTTCAGCTCTTTAGCGCCACCCTTTGGGCTCCTTCTGCTAATTTCTTGTTAGCAGAAGTTTTTCGCTTTTTATTTCGCATTTTTCATTTCGTGCTTTTCAGTTTGTTTCTGAGCGGCCGTTCGTCAACCAGACATGTTGGGGAATCGGAGGAGATAACGTGTTATTTATTATTGGCCTTGGAGTTATTGCTTTGACATGATTTTTTTTTTGGTTGAATAAAAATGATTTGATTTGGTAGATTTTCTATATTTTTGGATGCATAGAATGCACTTTTTGGTTAAGTTCTATTGGCAGATAGCATGTCTAGTTTTATTTGTTTTCTTTTTTTAATGCACAATAAATAAATTGTGTAGAATAATACTTGGCTATGTGTTTTACTTCAAATGACAGTTTGGAAGTCGGCAGTTACATTTAAAAAAATACAATGTAAAATTGACAAGGGACACCAACATAGTTGTATCTTTGATCTTAAAAACTACGGGATAATAATAATAATTATTTTTGATATCACTAGAAAAAAAAGCCTTTGAAAATTCGTTTGCAATAACTCCATCAGTATCACCAGCAAAGCAGCTTCATTATTATCCCATTAAAGAAGAAGAGAATTGTGCGCTGCATTTCCAGATTTCATAATTTGCTGCGTCACGAATATTAATTCTCCATTACGATCGCTGGTTTACAAGACCGACTGCTTCTGGCTCGTCCTTGCTTCCGAGCATACATGTTTGTACTTTGGATTTTTGTCCGACGGACTTGTGTACACACGCTCGGAAAATCCGACAACAGACATTTGTCCACGGAAAATTTATAAACCTGCCATCCAATATTTGTCCGCGGAAAGTTGGCCAACAATTGTCTGATGGAGTGTACAAATGGTCGGATTTTCCGCCAACAGCCTGTCATCACACATTTCCCGTCGGAAAATCCGATCGTGTCTACGAGGCTTCAGGGTTTTTCACTCTAAAAGGAGAAGTTCAGGCTGAGCTCGTTTGGCTGGGCTTCTCCTCTGGGTCACAGGAGTACAATTCGTTTTGCACTCCTGTGACCCATTTTCAGCAGAGCGCGGTCTGAAGTCCGCTCTCCACTGACGTCACCAAGATCAGTCCAGACATCGCATCATCCCAACTCTAGAAGTCTGGATCCGCCAGGTGCCTTGACTGATAGCTGTCTCAGCCTCTCAGCGCTCCAATCAGTGTGGAGGAGCAGAGCAGGAGAGCTGTGGATTGACAGGCAGCAGCTCTCCGCTCGGGGAGCTGAAAGAACCGAGCTTAGTTCTCAGTGCAGAGGCAGAGGGTGACCAATGTTGCATCCACCTAGGTAAGTATGATTATGGGAAAAAAAATTCCCATACTTCTCTTTTAATGCATTCTAGGCATTAAGGTGAAAAACCTTCTGTGCTTCAGCTGCCCCCCAGAGCCCCCCTTTTTTCTTACCTGAACCTGATCGTTACAGCGACAAGAACGAGCCTAGCAGCTCCAGCTGCTGTCTTGGGTCCTCATTGGATAGACTGATCGCAGCAGGAGCCATTGGCTCCCGCTGCCATCAATCAAATTTAATGACATTGTCTGTGTCAATGGACGCAGCAGCAGGACTCCGGAGCGCGCCCGCACAAGTGCCCCCATGGAAAGCAGCTCTCCGCGGGGGCACTCGATGAAGAGGAGGAGCCAGGAGCGCCAACGTGGGACCCCAGAAAAGGAGGACCGGGGCCGCTCTGTACAAAACCCTTGTATAACATTTTTGTTATTAAGAACAAAACAAAAAAAAAATCTTTACAATCACTTTAAGGAGGATCGTGCACCAACAACAAGCGGGCAACGTGATTGACGATGGATGTATCGCGGGACACTTTCTTTTTATTTGAAATATAATAAATTAAAGGAATTGCCAAAAACTGTCTGCTGTGGTTTTTACTTTTTGACACTTTTTTTGGTGAATATACCCGATACCCATTCACATTGTTAAAGGGGGCTTCCATATTCTGATAAGCTCCCCCCCCCCCCCGAGAATCTGACAAACAATTGCCAGGGTTGTCGGGAAGAGGCTCTTGTCCCCATCAACATGGGGATGAGGTGCTTTGGGGTGGGGTAAGCAGACCCCCCGCTGCCCCAAAGCACCCACCTCCCCCCATGTTGAGGGTAACATGTGGCCTGGTATGATTCAGGAGAGGGGGGGGGGGTCGCTCGCTCTTCCCCCACTATCCTGACCTCCAGGCTGCATGCTCTGATAAGGTTCTGGTATAGATTTTGGGGGGGGTGGGGGGATCCCACTCCAATTTTTGCCGTGGAGTTCCTCTCAATATTCATACCAGACCCGAAGGGGGACCCTATGCCATTTTTTTCCTTAATTTTTCATCTATATTGCCGGCAATACATTACAGCTGCGAGCAAGTTTAAATGACATTTTTTTCTTTAGAAATGTAATTATTGCTGCGGCACTGTTCTACACATCGCACAGACTAAGGGGACCCCCCAGGGAGGATATTTAAAGGAATAATTCATTTTTATTGTTTTAGTTTAAGCATTATTAAAATCACTGCTCTTGAAAAAAACGATTGTTTTAAAAACTTTTTTTTTTGCATTGATAGATGTCCCCGGGGGCAGTACTCGGGTCGCCAAACACTTTTTATGACAATAACTTGCATATAAGCCTTTAAAATGAGCACTTTTGATTTTTCATGTTCGTGTCCCATAGACTTTAATAGGGTTCACATGTTCGTGCAAACTTTTTGCCTGTTTGCGGTGTTCTGGTGCAAACCGAACCGGGGGGGGGGGATGTCGGGTGTTCGGTCCATCCCTATTTGATGTGTTGAATGCGCTATTTATTGTATATGTACATTTAAGGGTAGCGCTACACTTAATTTGTTGTTGATTTAGGTGTATTGGGTGTGGTGGAATCACTTATTTGGTGTTTAGTCAGCAACCCAAGTTAAAGCGGCGCTCCACCTAAAAGGGTCGGAGTGTAGCAGTTCATGGGTTCGGTACCCTTCCTCTCTGTGCTCCTAACAGTATCGGTACTCACAGGCCATAGGCAGAGCTGACAGCTAGGCTGGTGATCTGTTGTGGAGGCTCTCCATCCACCCACACAAGCTGGACTACAAGATCCGCCTGGTACCCCGGGGGCATTCTCACTGGTCGGCTCTTCACACTGCACAGAAAGGAGAAGGAAACAATCATCACTCATGTTATATCATATTTACATAACAGGTAACAAAGTCATATGGCTGCACAACATTCACCAGTGGTTGTGGAGCTCCTTATTGGGGCATACCATCTCCTGGCACTTGGTTTCAGCACTAGAGATCACACAATCTGGTACATCTCTGCATAGAAACCAATCAGCTTCCAGGTATTTTGTCAAAGCTTAATTGAACAAGCTGACGTTAGAAGCCAATTGGCTACCATGCACAGCTGCACCAGATTTTGCACTCTCCAGTTTTAGTAAATTAGCTGTAAATTACCTGTGTCACATTGTACGATAATGTGTTACCCTGCGCTGTGCTGCACAGCGATGTGCATTGGAGCTGCACTGACATGCAGCTGGGGTGTCATTCAAAATACACTCCCTGCCCACTTTATTAGGTACACCTTGCTGGTAGCGGGTTGGGCCCCCCTTATTAGGTCCCCCTTGCTAGTAGCGGGTTGGACCCCCTTTATTAGGTCCCCCTTGCTAGTAGCAGGTTGGACCCCCTTTATTAGGTATACTTTGCTAGAAGCGGGTTGGACCCCCTTTGTTAGGTACACCTTGCTAGTAGCGGGTTGGACCCTGTTTATTAGGTCCCCCTTGCTAGTAGCAGGTTGGACCCCCTTTATTAGGTATACCTTGCTAGAAGCGGGTTGGACCCCCTTTATTAGGTCCACCTTGCTAGTAGTGGGTTGGACCCCCTTTATTAGGTCCACCTTGCTAGTAGCAGGTTGGATCCCCTTTATTAGGTACACCTTGCTAGTAGCGGGTTGGACCCCCTTTTGCCTTCATTCTTGGTGGCATAGATACAACAAGGTGTTGGAAACGTTCCTCAGAGATTTTTCTCCATAGTGACATGATAGTATCATGCAGTTGCTGCAGGTTTGTCAGCCACCACATCCATGATGCCAATTTGAATTTCCACCACATCCCAATGGTGCTCTATTGGATGAGATGTGGTGAGTGTGGAGGCCATTGGAGTACAGGGACCTCATTGTCCAGTGGTGAGATGATTGGAGCTTTGTGACATGGTGCATTATCCTGCTGGAAGGAGCCATCAGAAGACACTGTACACTGTAGTCATAAAGGGATGGATATGGTCACCATTACACCACCACCACCAGCCCGAACCGGTGATACAAGGCAGGATGGATCCATGCGCCAAATTCTGACCCCACCATCTGAAATCCAGACTCATCAGACCAGACAATAATTTTCCAATCTTCTATTGTCCAATTTTGGTGATCCTGTGCCACTGTAGCCTCAGTTTCCTGTTCTTAGCTGACAGCAGTGGCACCCGGTGTGCTGTCTGCTTCAAGGTTTGATGTGTTGTGCGTTCAGAGATGGTATTCTGCATACCTTGGGTGTAACGAGTGGTTATTGGAGTTACTGTTGCCTTTCTATCATCTGGAACATTTCCAACATGGCCGCTATGCTTTCCAATAGGTTTCCTAATCTGACAGAACACAAAGGCAGAAGGCAGAAGCGGACATCCTCTTACACCCAGGCAAGTCTTCAATTTCACACTTATTTTAGCAGTAAACTCACCTTATATACTGATATACAGTATTTTTAAATCTGTGACATGGTTTTGATGTTGCATTTGAAAAGCAGCGACAAGCCTGCAGTAATAAGGTGGCGACGGCCATCTTGGTACACCCCGCACTGCTCAGGGAAATACTGATAGTCACTTGGCGCCGAGGGACATTTTTCGACGCACTCTCTCTGTCGCGGTAAAATATATGTCTATTTCAGTATATAAGGTGAGTTAATTGCTAAAAAAAAGTGTGAAATTCAAGACTTGCCTGGGTGCAACAAGATGTCTGCTGCAGCCTTCATGTTTTGTAAGATTGGGAAACCTATTGAAACGCACAGCGGCCATGTTGGAATAGCGCAATAAGCAATTTTGTTTGCAGCGTCACTTCCGTTGCATTTTCTGATGGGTAGCAGTATTCTGATAGAACACCAGCCCTAACGAGTTTCGGCTGAAGACTTACTTATAGCATTTAACTGCAAAGCAGGGGCTGCCTGTCCATTAAGGGCGCACTGGCGGCACCCCCCCTATATATCACCACCTCCCCCTATCTATGCGTCTGGCCCCTTTCAGGATGGCAGGTGCATGGATTACAATGCAGGGTTAGAGCCAGAGGCTCTAATAAGCTTCAAGATAGTGTGGGCTCGGGGCGCAGAGAATGCGCTCACAGCCTACCCAGATGTGTTACAACAGCGAATTAATATTCACTATTGTAACACTGATCCTCCTCCCGGCCAATCAGGAAGCGGGTTTTGACACCCATCACCCCATTGGCTGAAAGGACAGGCGATCCCTATTGGACTCCTAGGAGGAGGGGAGGAGCCGCACGCTGAAACCCGCAGATGGAGGAGAGAAAACTTAGCTGCTGCCCACCACCCGCCTACATGGGGTAAGGACCAGACCGACCGGCAAACCGCGGGGAGGGGGGAGTGCCACCAGTCGCTAGGCGGGGGGAGGTAGTTGTTTGCCCCATCTCAAAAAAAAAACAAAAACAGCCGCCGCTGGTGCATAGCATAGAAATACAGAGACCTAGTGATGATGTCATCACTTGGACCTAGAGATCTAGTGATGATGTCATCATTAGGTCTGTAATAAAAACAAACTCAGAAATGGCAACATAAAATTCGCTGTTGTTGTCCGAGTCCAAAAACAGTAGAATGGGAGTGTATTCTACCGGATCAGAAAGCTCCTGCGAGGCAATATAAATTAGTTACAGTTTTCTGAATAAACCGTTTATCATACGGATCACCGGAAAGGAGCGGCATCAATCTGCCGGAATCACACCGGGGCTTTTCATGTTCATAGCTGCCCGGAGTGTGAAAGAACCGTAAATAGGTCCGGCAGGGCTAATCCTTCATGAAAGAGTTTGCGGCCCTTCCGTCAGCTCGAGAGCGTCATTAACTGAGCCGATGTTTTCCCTCGAATAATCAAGAGAGCGGGCAGACCTCTGCAGGAAAAAAAAAAACGAACACAAAAAAAAATCCTCTCGCTAACCTAGAATTAGACAAAATGAGTTGTTGTTTCAACAAATTGAGGAACGCTGAAACACAGTTAATTATGAATACGCCAAGTCTTTTGTAAGCAAAGCACTGCAAATAATACTGTAATTACTATTAAATTACAGCTTTCAAGGCTTGCTTTGCTGCCAGTGTGATGTGGTTATTAGGCTACTCTGCTGCATGGCGGTATAGTGTGCGCGCGCTCGGGTAATCACTGTAATCTGAGCAAAGGGGATCTCAAGGCTTTACGGAAACGGGGGCACCGCGATTCCACATCAATGCACGCAATCTACCGGCAGCGAACCGCACTACTGTTAACCCGCTGCTGCCCGGGTGCGCAAGGGAACTGCCTGGGCTCAGTCTGGAGTAGTGAGATGCGGCATAGCACATGCACAGTGGGTATAGAAAACAAGCACCCCCCCCCACCTTCAAAATAATCAAATTGTGTTGCTTTGCAGCCTGAAATGAAGACAGACATGGTTTTTGTTTTATTCAGCTGTATTTACTCAGTGCAACTCATAACATCCAAGTAAAAGACGGAACACCAACATGTCAGATAAAAATAAAAAGTTAAAAAACTGAATCACTGAGTTAGAAAAAGGATCACCCCCCTCCTAAAAATGACTTGTAAACTCAATCAGGTGTAGCTAACCACCTTCTCAATGGCACACAAAGCTATTTGATTTTCATCTGTGATCAGGTGAGGTTTATTTTTGATAAGCTCAGTATCAAAAAGAGCTTTCCAGGAGCATTTCGGTCCCTGCTAGTGCAACCGAAGCAAACAATCAACTACGGGTGGCAAGGCGCTGTCACCGGGATCTTCAGGATAAAGTTGTGGGCAGGCACAAGTCAGAAGGGATACAAAAACATTTCAAAGGTTTTATCAATGCCTAGAAGCAGGAAAAAGGATCACCCCCCTCTTGTGTCAGTATTTTGTTGAACCACCTTTTGCTTTAATTCCAGCCTTTAGTCTGTTGGGGTTTGTCTCTACTAACTTTGCACATCTAGACTTTGCAATATTTGCCTGCTGTTCTTTGCAAAACTGCTCAAGTTCAGTTACATTTGATGGTGACCGTTTGTGGACTGCAGTCTTCAAGTCATTCCACAGATTTTCAATGGGGTTTAGGTCTGGGTTCTGACGGGGCCATGCAAGGACATTCTCCTCCTTCTCCTTCAGCCACTGTGAGCTAATTTTTGCTGTGTCCTTTGGGTGATTGTCATGTTGGAAGGTAAACCTTCTTCCCATTGACAACTTTCTGGCAGAGGGCAGCAGAGTTTCCTCAAGAATTTGATGGTGTTTTGCCCCATCCATTTTTCCTTCTATCCTGACAAGTACTCCAGTCCCTGCTGCAGAGAAACACCCCCATAACAGGATATTACGACCTCCATGCGTTACTGTAGGAACTGTGTTATTTGGATGGATTTCCGCCAGACAGATCGTTTGGTGTTGAGGCCAAATCATTACATTTTAGTTTCATCTGACCATAACACCTTTTTTCCATGTGGTCACAGAATCTTTAAGGTGTGTTTTGGCAAAGCTCAGTGGTGACTGCATGTGGCCCTTTCCTGAGGAGCGGCTTTTTTCTTGTAACCCTCCCCTCATACAAGCCACATTTGTAGAGAATTTGTGATAGTCACATGCACACAATGACCACTCTTTGTCATAAACTCCTGCAACTGCTTCAGAGTTGCTGTAGGCCTCTTGTTCTCCTCTCTGGCTAGTTTCCTCCTGGCTCCTTCATCCAGTCTGGAGTGACGTCCTGATCCAGGGAGGATATGTGTTCTACCAAACACCTTCCACTTCTTAACAATAGACTTCACTATGCTTCTAGGCATTGATAAAGCCTTTGAAATGTTTTGTATCCATCTCCTGACTTGTGCTTCTTCACCAATTTATCCTGGAGATCCCGGTGACAGTGCCTATAGTTGATTGTTTGCTTTAGCTTAAATGCTCCAGGAAAGCTCTTTTCATGCTGAGCTAATCAAAATGACCAAAATGACTGCATGTGGCCTTTCCTGAGGAGCGGCTTTTTTCTTGTAAACCTCCCCCCATACAAGCCACATTTGTGGAGAATTTGTGATATTGTTGACACATGCACACAATGACCACTCTTTGTCATAAAGTCGTGCAATTTAAAATGAACACAGCTGATCAAAGTTGAAAGTCAAATGGTTTTGTGTGCCATTGAGAAGGTGATTAGATACACCTCATTTTGTTTACAAGTCATTTTTAAGGGGGGGTTGATCTTTTTTTCAACTCAAATTATTTTCCGACATGTTGGTGTTCTATCTTTCACCTGGATGTGATAAGTTGCACTGAGTAAATACAGCTGGATAAAACAAAAACTGTGTCTGTCTTCATTTCAGACTGCAAAGAAACAAAATGTCATTATTTTAAAGGAAGGGTGATTCTTTTCTATATCCACTGTAGAGGTAGAATTATGAATAAATGGCTCTATAATATTGGGCTATATTTACACTATACAATAACGTGTAAAGAGGACAAGAAGGCAAGGAGAAGACCTTCTGAGTGAATGTAGGAGTGACTCTCACCTCAGACATGGTATACTGTCCTTTGGGGGCCCCTCATTGGTGACAGTATTGGCACTGCCAGCCAACATCCTGCTCTTCATGGACAGGGGTTGGGATGTGGGTTCAGGGAAAGGAAGGACACTGTCTGGGTCAGGAGTCATCATTTCCTCAATCTCGCACAGCAGTCGTACTTCCAAGGACTTAAAGAGAACAGAAATATAAGTAACATAGCAATAAGGAAAATTATAGTAACATCTTAGATCATATATATATATATATATATATATATATATATATATATATATATATATATATATATATATATACCAGGGGTCTCCAAACTTTTCAGTATGAGGGCCACATCAAATATTTTACAAACATAACCAGCCTAAAAAACATTTCCACCCCTTCACATCAGGGTCCCTACCAGAGTCCACCCTTACATGAGGGTCCCCAACAGTGCCCCCTTTTTATCAGGGTACCCACCAGAGTCCATCCTTACATGAGGGTCCCCATTACAGTGCCCACCTATTTCAGGGTCCCCATCAGAGTCCCCTTACATCACAGTCCCCATCAGAGTCCCTCTTTTCATGGGGGGAGGGGGGATGAGGAGACCATAGGCAGTCTCCGCCAAAACCTTAATCCTCAATCTGTGGATACTGAGGATTTGCCACTGACCCTAGCTGGAGAAAAATCTTCTAGAGCACGGGTCTCCAAACTTTCTATACAAAGGGCCAGTTTACTGTCCTTCAGACTTTGGGGGGGGGGGGGGGGGCACACTGTGACCACTGGGAGTAGAAAAGTTCCTGACATCAGTGGGGAAAAATACAATGTTCCATTGTTTGTGTCAGTGAGAGGAATTGGGTCCCATCGTTGGTGTCAGTGGCAGGAATTGTGCCCCATCACTGATGTCATTGGGCCCCATCCTTGGTGTCAGTGGGAGGAATTGAGCCCCATTATTGGTGTCAGTGGGAAGAATTGTGCCCCATCATTGGTGTCATTGGGCCCCATCATTGGTGTCAGTGGGAGGAATTGTGCCCCACCATTGGGGTCATTGGGCCCCATTGTTGATGTCAGTGGGGGAAGTTATGCCTCATTGTCGGCTTCAGTGGATAGAATAGTGCCCCAAGGGCCGGATAAAAGCAAGCAAAGGCCCCCGTGCCGCAGTTTGGAGACCAGTATTCTAGAGGGAGGGTCGGATGTGGCCCATGAGCCATAGTTTGGAGAACCCTGTTATACCCCTATACATTCATCATTGCAAAGGTGCCTCTGGGTCCATGCCTCTGTAAGCCTCCCTATTTCTCTCTGCAGTATTAATTTAAAGCTAAACTCCTGGCAAACAGCTAAATACACAGAAAACATACACGTGAAAGTTATTTTCCCGCCATAAGATTTGTATTTAGTCCTGAGATTTATACAATTCAGGCACACAGCAGAGGCCCTCTGGCCAGGCAGGAGACCTAATTTTTCTCTGCTGCAGTAAAGGCTCACTTACAGGTTTTATCCCTCTCAGAGAGAGGATCTGAGCTGGGGGGGGGGGCAAAGATTTTTGCTGGGTGGGGGGATTTCAGCAGGGGGGAGATTTGTACTGTAAGGAGGGGAAATTTATGCTTAGGGGTGAGCATGCAGATAATTATAAATTAGAGCCCTGGGCTTTATATGAACTTGTTTCGGCACTGGTTTGGTCCATACGAACTATTTAAACTTCACTAAAAGCTGGAGATCAGTTTTAAGGGCAGTCCAGACTGCACAATGACACTACCTTAAGGCAGGGAGTCTCCAAACTTTCTAAAGAAAGGGCCTTCAGACTTTAGTGGGGGTGGACTGGACTGTGCCCAGTGGAAGTAAACAATGTCCGATTTTTGGTATTAGAGGGAGAAATAGTTGGTGTCAGTAGTATATTAGTGCCCCATTGTCGGTGTCAGTGGCAGAAATTATGCCTCAAGGGGCGGATAAAGGCAAGCAAAGGGCCACATCCGACCCCAGGGCCCTAGTTTGGTTACCACTGCCCTAGGGGGTCCGTGACGGCCCGTGCTCACAGGAAGTGGGTTGAAAGACTCCGGCTGTCATTTAACCAGGAACACTTGCGGCATCTAGTGGTGGAAAGAAACTACTGCAGGACTGAAAATGAGTATTTCAGCAAAGGCTGCTTTTTTTCTGTTTTAAATAACAGAGAACATAATTAGGTTAAATTGTGTGTGTGTGTGTGTGTGTGTGTGTGTGTGTGTGTGTGTGTGTGTGTGTGTGTGTGTTAGCATTTAACAAGCAGAGTTCTGATTTAACTACAGCAAGTGTACATTGCGCTCGCTGTTTATGTAAGTACAGAGGACCCTTTTATTTTGACTCAGAATAAAAAACTCTTAGCACTTACCACAATTTCCGTGACCACCTCATGCTTGCTGAATCTGTAGAGGATGACATAGGCCGACACCCCGGCCACGCAGAAGATCCTGCTCTCTGGGCACCATGACATCATCTGGATGGCGAAAGGGTCGTCCTCTACTATCTCGGCTGTCTGCTTCCCTTCTCCCACCTTCTGCTTCTCAAACACCTTGGAGGTCTTCAGCTTGTACAGCATCTGTAAGCTGACTGCAAGGCACAGCATATGGGAAGTCAGAATGGCATCACTTACACCGGGATCCCTAACGGCAACTGTATAATTATGAACTCATTTATAGTACAATTAAAAATTAATAAAGCGCCACCCAAAAAATCTGTAATTTCATCGTTTTTCACACTTGGCTAGGTGAGCTAAATTTATGGCTGTTTTTCAGGGCTTTTTTTTGTAATGTAACCATCATGAAAAAAAAAAAAGAGATATCCTGAACATTTCTATATTAATCTTTAGATTTAACATTATTCTCTTTGTTTGTATGACTAATGCTTTACAGATTTATTTTTTTTTAATGTTTTTCTTTTTAATTTTTATTGTTTAGGTCGACATAATATGCCCTTAAAGCATACCTATAAAGAGGAACCAAAATGCATGCATGCGCAGTTCCAAAGCCGACTGGGCTTGGACATTCTCAGCTATTTTCGGCCCGGGCGGGCACATGCACAGTGAGTCAGTGACGTCATGGCGCCACGTTTGAATGAATAGCAGCACGGCAGGGGGCAAGCCTCCCGAGCCGGAGACCGGATCCTGGCCCGCCATCCCATCACCATGCCACTGGGAGCAGCACGGACACAGACCCCTGGAGACTGGATCCCTGCCCTGCACCTTCCAGCCACGGCTGCTGGAGACTCCCACACCACTGTGAGCACGGACACACGGAATCCCAGAGATTGGATCACCGCACCTTCCATCCATGGCTGCTGGAGACTCCCACGCCACTGTGAGCACGGCCACACAGAATCCCAGAGACTGGATCCCCGCACCTTCCATCCATGGCTGCTGGAGACTCCCACGCCACTGTGAGCACGGACACACGGAATCCCAGAGACTGGATCCCCGCACCTTCCATCCATGGCTGCTGGAGACTCCCACACCACTGTGAGCACGGCCACACGGAATCCCAGAGACTGGATCCCCGCACCTTCCATCCATGGCTGCTTGAGACTCCCATGCCACGGTGAGCACAGCCACATGGAATCCCAGAGACTGGATCCTCGCACCTTTTATCCATGGCTGCTGGAGACTCCGACGCCACTGTGAGTATGTCTATGGCCACAATCTCTGACTGACTATCTCCTGTATCCTCTCTGCAGTCTCTGACCATCCCTTGTATCATGTCCACGGCGGGGGGGATAGCTGACACCAAGTTTTACGGCACTGGGTGACATCAACCCTAGTGATGCCACTGTTGGTGTGATGACCCTTTGCCTTCAAACCAGCATCAATTCTTCTAGGTACACTTGCACACAGTTATTGAAGGGGCTCGTCAGGTAGGTTGATCCAAACATCTCGGAGAACTAAGCACAGATCATCTGTGGATGTAGGCTGCTTCAAATCCTTCTGTCTCTTCTTGTCATTTCAAACAGACTCCATGATGGGTGAGATCAGGGCTCTGTGGGGGGGCAAACCATAACTTCCAGGACTCCTTGTTCTTCTTTACACTGAAGATAGTTCTTAATGACACTGGCTGTTTGTTTGGGATTGTTGTCCTGCTGCAGAATTTGGGGCCAATCACACACCTCCCTGATGGTATGGCATGATAAATAAGTATCAGCCTGTATTTCTCAGCATTGAGGACACCATTGATCCTGACCAAATCTCCAACTCCAAACTTGCAAGGAACCTCCACCATGTTTCACAGTTGGCTGCAGACACTCATTATTGTACTGCTCTCCAGCCCTTCCCCCAGCAAACTGCCTCCTGTTACAGCCAAATATTTCACATTTTTACTCATCAGTCCAGAGCACTTGCTACCATTTTTTTTGCCCCCCAGTTCCCATGTTTTTTATGCATAGTTGAGTCTTTTCGCTTTGTTTCCACGTTAGAAGTATGGCTTCTTGGCTGCAATTCTTCCATGGAGACCATTTCTGGCCATAAAGATCTGAGGTGTGAAGGTGCAGGAATGAAGGCTTATATGAGGTGTGAAGGTCCAGAAACTGGGGCTGATCTGAGGTGTGACGGTGCAGGAATTGGGGTGATCTGAGCTGTGGGGATCTCGAAACTAGGGCTGATCTGAGGTGTGACGGTGCAGGATTTGGGGTGATCTGAGATGTGAATGTGCAAGGTATACACCTGCTGTAGTGTATACATCGTATTCCTATCCTTCTGCTGTAGTATATACATATTATTCCTGTCCTCCTGCTGTAGTGTATACATAGTATTCCTGTCCTCCTGCTTTAGTATATACATAATATTCCTATCCCCCTGCTGTAGTGTATACATCGTATTCCTATCCTTCTGCTGTAGTATATACATATTATTCCTGTCCTCCTGCTGTAGTGTATACATAGTATTCCTGTCCTCCTGCTGTAGTGTATACATAGTATTCCTGTCCTCCTGCTGTAGTGTATACATAGTATTCCTGTCCTCCTGCTGTAGTATTATACATAGTATTCCTGTCCTTCTACTGTATTGTATTAATTGTATTCCTGTCCTCCTGCTGTAGTATATACATATTATTGCTGTCCTCCTGCTGTAGTATATACATATTATTCCTGTCCTCCTGCTGTAGTGTATTCATTGTATTCCTGTCCTCCTGCTGTAGTATATACATATTATTCCTGTCCTCCTGCTGTAGTATATACATATTATTCCTGTCCTCCTGCTGTAGTGTATTCATTGTATTCCTGTCCTCCTGCTGTAGTATATACATAATATTCCTATCCTCCTGCTGTAGTGTATACATCGTATTCCTGTCCTCCTGCTGCAGTATATACATAATATTCCTATCCTCCTGCTGTTTTGTATACATAGTATTCCTGTCTTCCTGCTGTAGTGTATACATAGTTTTCCTGTCCTCCTGCTGTAGTATATACATAATATTCCTATCCTCCTGCTGTTTTGTATACATAGTATTCCTGTCTTCCTGCTGTAGTGTATACATAGTTTTCCTGTCCTCCTGCTGTAGTGTATACATAGTATTCCTGTCCTCCAGCTGTAGTATATACATAATATTCCTATCCTCCTGCTGTAGTTTATTCATTGTATTCCTATCCTCCTGTTGTAGTATATACATAGTATTCCTATCCTCCTGCTGTAGTGTATTCATTGTATTCCTGTCCTCCTGCTGTAGTATATACATAGTATTCCTATCCTCCTGCTGTAGTGTATTCATTGTATTCCTGTCCTCCTGCTGTAGTATATACATAGTATTCCTATCCTCCTGCTGTAGTGTATTCATTGTATTCCTGTCCTCCTGCTGTAGTATATACATAGTATTCCTATCCTCCTGCTGTAGTGTATTCATTGTATTCCTGTCCTCCTGCTGTAGTATATACATAGTATTCCTATCCTCCTGCTGTAGTGTATTCATTGTATTCCTGTCCTCCTGTTGTAGTATATACATAGTATTCCTATCCTCCTGCTGTAGTGTATTCATTGTATTCCTGTCCTCCTGCTGTAGTATATACATAGTATTCCTATCCTCCTGCTGTAGTGTATTCATTGTATTCCTGTCCTTGGGTGTACACGGATTATTACACAGAAGCATCCATGATACACCAGAGATGAGAGTCAGCGCATTCAACACCACCTTAATCTTTTTTTATTTTAGTTCATCAATTTCCTTCTCTGATTGCAGGAAGACCAGGAAATAAAAGATCCAGTGAAGCGCGGAGATTGAATTCCCTCGGACGAGGCAGTAAGCGATGCACACAGAGTGCTCGGGGTGAAGGGTACGGGCCGGACAGGAAGTCAAACTCCGTCACCTCTGGCTGGGCTATTTCTGGCGCTGCGGATCAGCAGACGGCTCATCGTGTGGAAGTGATTTTTCTTTTTTTTTGCTGCTGCTGCATGCAGCTGTGCTTCAATTGACCAACGAAGTGAGTCAACATCTCCAGGACACGTTGTAACCTAACCGAGGGAATAACCGCTTGCTCGCTCAGAACCATTCCGCTGCATTCCACCATTCCTATCTGGGCCAGATGTTATTGGATAACTAAGATATGATATGTCTCAATGAATTACATCTCAACCCGTACCACTGCGGAGATGTGTACGAGGACTGGCTATGCCAGTAATGTCACCCTAATTATGAGGAGTATGGTGATAACAGAGACAGCCGTGCAGAAGAGCCATAGACACATCATTAGGCAGGAAAGAGACATAAAAACCTCCATATTATATATATATATATGTATATAGGACTCCAGCCGTTCCCATGTCTAAAAATATCACTACCAGCTGAAAACAGACATCAAGAGTGATTAAAACCAACGGAAATTTTAATAAATAATACATTTATAATTATATAATTATAATAATTATAAATAATATTATAATTAAATTAAATAATATTATAATAAAATTAAATAATATTATACGGTAATCATAATAATTAATAATTTAATACATTTTAATTGGTTTTAATTACTCTTGACAGATCAAATTGTTATATGTAAATCCGGCAAGTTTCTATTAATATATTGGTAGCGATATTATTGGTGCAGACAAACGTTTGCAGCAATATATTGATGTAACGAGCCCCTTGCTCGCTCGGTTCCACTCTCCCGACACTCCTCTGCAGCTATTGAATAAGATTGCAACGTCTGATTGTTCGGTCATCCGATGCTCCAGGATTAGAACTACAGCTATGTGCCGTTCTAACCCAGTTGTGATAGCTCGGAACAAACACCAGGCAGGCTGTATGTAAGTCCAACCAGGAATCTCTTTTATTGGACAATACACAGGCTCTTTTATACACTAAAGGGGAGGTGCAGACCTCCTGCTCATATTACTCTAACAATACAGCTGTAACCTAATTAACCTAATTAACATGAGCTAATTAACTAATCCCTTTAGACAGCCTAGATGACTCAGACATGACCGTTAGGCCAGACTGGCCGTCTTGTAGTTCAGAAAATCCAATCAACATTATCACAATCAACATAGACTCTTCTTCACACAATAGCAGAGTTAATGAACACAAATAACAATGGGGATCTAATGACTCTTAGATCCCATAGTAGACTTATTTACAATACACATTTTAGCAGACAATAGACAGACATTTGTTGGAATTTACATCAGCATCTCCTAACAGTATCTGTCCCAGCATTATGAATCAGCCACTATTCCAATATGGCAAATCCAGGGTCCCCAGACATACAGCTCACAAAGAGCACCCTTCCCCCAAATGCAAGGACCCCGATCGATCGGCAAGAAGCTAGCATACAGTCCCTCCAAAAGTCTCTCTCCCGGCTAGGTCTGTCACAATTGAGGTGTTTGATTTATGATACCGATGATCCTTATACCCAGTGTGAAAGAAAATGTAAATTCTGTATATACAGTGGGTATAGAAAAGAATCACCCCCCCCCCCTCCCTCTGACTAATACAGGGGGGGGGGGGATCCTTTTTCCAACGCAGTGATTGTTTTTTTATTTTATGTTTTTTTCGGACATGTTGGTGTTATATCATTCTGTTGGATGTTATAAGTAAATACAGCTGGATAAAAAAAAAAAAATGTGTCTGTCTTCATTTCAGGCTGCAAAGCAACAAAATGTGATTATTTTAACCGCTTCCGGACCACACATTTACTGAGGCAGGGCGGCCCGGCTGTATGTTGTTCCCGCCTCGGGGTCTGGGGCGCGCTCCCGCTGTGTCCAAACACAGCGGGTCTGGCGGCCGCGATAGCCGATCGTTCGCTGGAGAGGCAGAACGGCGGTCTGCCTATGTAAACAAGGCAGACCGTCGTTCTGTCAGAGAGGAAGAGAGAGAGATCTTATGTTCCTGTTAATCAGGAACACAGATGTCTCTCTTCCTCCAGTCAGTCCACCCCCCCCCCCCACACACAGTTAGAAAGCACTGCCTAGGAGCAAACTTAACCCTTTGATCGCCCCCTGGTGTTAACCCCTTCCCTGCCAGTGTCATTAGTAAAGTGACAGTGCATTTTTTTTTAGCACTGATCACTGTATTGGTGTCACTGGTCCTCAAAAAGTGTCACTTAGTGTCAGATTTGTCAGCCGCAATGTCGCAGTCCTGCTAAAAATCGCTGATCGCCGCCATTACTAGTAAAAAAATAAAAATAAAAAACGCCATAAATCTATCCCATAGTTTGTAGACGTGATAACTTTTGCGCAAACCAATCAATATACGCTTATTGGGATTTTTTTTTTTTTTACCAAAAAAAGTAGCAGAATACATATTGGCCTAAACTGATGAAGAAATTAGATTTTTTACATTTTTTATTGGAGGTGTTTTATAGCAGAAAGTAAAAAATATTGTTCTGTTTTTTTGTTTTTTTTCAAATTTTTCAGTAAAAAAAAAAAAAAAAAATTAAATAAAAACCGCAGAGGTGATCAAATACCACCAAAAGAAAGCTCTATTTGTGGGGAAAAAAGGACATAAATTTTATTTGGGTACAGCGTCACACGACCGCGCAATTGTCAGTTATAGCTTCGCAGTGCTGTACCACAAAAATTTGGCCTGGTCATTAAGGGGGTGAAACCTTCCGGGGCTGGTTAAAGTGGTTAAAGGGAGGTGATTCTTTTCTATACTCACTGTACATGTATCTTTTATTAACAGATGTACATATACATGTATTTAACCCTGTTCTGCCTAGAAACATGACAAAGATCTATTGCTCCTTGTGATCGGGAGCAGTGATCGCTGTCATGTTGTAGGTAGCCCATCCCCCCTACAGTTAGAATCCCTCCCTAGGACACACTTAACCCCTTGATCGCCCCCCTAGTGTTTAACCCCTTCCCTGCCAGTGTCATTTACACAGTAATCGGTGCATTTTTATAGCACTGATCGCTGTATAAATGACAATGGTCCCAAAATAGTGTCAAAAGTGTCTGATGTGTCCGCTAAAATGTTGCAGTCACGATAAAAATTGCAGATCACCACCATTACTAATAAAAAAAATTCATTAATAATAAAAATGCCATAAATCTATCCCCTATTTTGTAGACGCTATAACTTTTGTGCAAACCAATCAATATACGCTGGTTGCGATTTTGGTTTTTTTTACCCAAAATATGTAGAAGAATACGTATCGGCCTTAACTGAGAAAAAAATACTTTTTTTATATATTTTTTGGGGATATTTATTATAGCAAAAATTAAAAAATGTTGCTGTTTTTTAAAAATTGTCGCTTTTTTTTGGTTTATAGCGCAAAAAATAAAAACCGCAGAGGTGATCAAATACCACCAAAAGAAAGCTCTATTTGTGGGGCAAAAAGGACGTCAATTTTGTTGGGGTGCAACGTCGCACGACCGCGCAAATTGTCAGTTAAAGCGACGCAGTGCCGTATCGCAAAAAGTGCTCTGGTCAGGAAGGGGGTAAATTCTTCCGGGGCTGAAGTGGTTAACTCGCAATTGCAACACTGTACCCAAATGAAATGTGTACCCTTTTTTTACCCACAAATAGAGCTTTCTTTTGGTGGTATTTGATCTCCTCTGCGATTTTTATTTCTTATTATATAAATGAAAAAATACCGAACAGTCTAAAAAAGTATATATATTTTCTACTTTGTTATAAAACATATCCAATAAAATAAAATGTCTTCCTATGTTTAGGCCAAAATTTATTCTGCTACATGTCTTTGGTAAAAAACGAAACTGCGTTTTGGTGACACTAGTATAGTACTG
Organism: Aquarana catesbeiana; assembly: GCF_042186555.1. Lineage (NCBI taxonomy): Eukaryota > Metazoa > Chordata > Amphibia > Anura > Ranidae > Aquarana > Aquarana catesbeiana. Next base: position 797,477,592 of record NC_133325.1, read on the forward strand.
ATCGTGATCAAGATACTGATCCGTACAGACACTATACTAGTAATGACGCTGATCAGCAATTTATAATGTGACTGATAGTGTGGCGGGCAATATGGCACTAACTGACCCTGGCTGGAAGAAACACTAACTGACGGTGCTAGTGACACTCAGGCTCCCTTCACACTTGTAGGACTTCAAAGTAGTGAAACTTTGGATGGGTGCAAATTGGATGTGACTTGTTGTCCTTCTCCAAAGTCGGACTCGTTGTTGCACCACTGTAGCATTGTATAACATTCAGGTACGACATTGCTACACACACACAATTCTTTGTTTACATTCTTCTCCTCTAGCACGGATACAATGTATTATATAATAATGTATGCAGTATATAATAAAATGTATCTTTTTCTCCATTCAAGAGGAGAAAAAAAAAAGGGAGCTGGCTGAACAGTCACTGATCACTGTAATAGCCAATCAGAGGCTTAAACAGCAATCAGGTGATCGATAACAGGGTCTCCTGTTATTTTATTTTACATGAGAGAAGAAAAATATTACTTACTTGCAGATGCGTCCCAGAATTTGACCGATCCATCGGCATGCCTGGGAAGAGAATGTAAACAATGGTAAAGGAATAGTGCCGGCTCGTACGGTCTTACTGATAACAGAACAATATACAGAAATACTGCAAAAAAATTAGCAGGGTGTCACAAGTCAGCCGTATATTTTGTTTCTCCGCCAACCTGACAGTGATTTACCACCCCGACCACACTCGGGTCCAGCAAGACACAGGTTAGGATATATCTCCTAGATTGTAAGCTCCCACGAGCAGGGCCCTCTGATTCCTCCTGTATTGTATTGAAATTTTAGTTGGTCTACCTGACCGTGGTTTGGTTTCAACAGAACCCCTCATTTTTCACTTCTTGATTAGAGTTTGAACACTGCGGATTGGCATTCTCCATTCCTTGGATATCTTTTTATATCCCTTTTCCTGTTTTATAAAGTTCAACTACCTTTTCCCACAGATGATTTGACAATTCTTTTTGCTTTCCCCATGACTCAGAATCCAGAAACGTCAAAGCAGCACTGGATGGAAGATGCAAGGGTCTGTCAGGAGTCCAGAAACTCATTGACCTTTTATACACACACACTAATTACAAGCAAACAGATCACAGGTGAGGATGGTTACCTTTAATCGCCATTCAAACCCCTTTGTGTCAACTTGTGTGCATGTTATCAGGCCAAAATCACCAGGGTATGTAAACTTTTGATCAGGGTCATTTGGGTAGTTTCTGTTGCCATTACGATATAAAAAGAGTAAACACAGTTGATTGATAATAAATGGCTTCAGCCAAACACTAACCACGAGTGAAAGAAAAGTTTTTGTGTTATCATTCATATTCTCTGAAAAATGGCCAAGAAATCATAAATTCTGCCAGGGTATGTAAACTTATGAGCACAACTGTACATGCGAGATGTTCTACCAGCCAGAGGATTTGTTTTTCTGTCTATCCAATCCTGAGATTTAGACAGCTTTGGCGCACAGTAAAGCCCTGTCGGGCAGGGGCGGGGATCTGGTCTTTCTCTGCAGCAGTTTCACTTTCACTTACAGGTCTCCTCCCCACCCTGTTAATGGACAATGAAAGGAGAAGCAGAAGACGAGGTGAGATGAGTTCATTGCCTCGTTCACAGCTACGGCATGCACCACCCAGTGGCCAGGATGGAGGGAGCATGTATATCTAAAGGGATACTGCGGATGTGTTTTTTTTTTAATATAAGGCTTAGACTAAAAGCTTTTTTACACGTGAACACAATCTCCGCCTCAACATCGGACAGTGAGGTACAGGGGTACTTTGGCTACATCATGTGACTGTGCAGCTAAATTCTGAACAACCCAGTGGCCAGCAGGGAGGATCATGCACATCTAAAGAGATGCTGGAAATGTGTTCTCTTCCACAACGCTCAGGCTCAGTACTACATCACACTATAAAACCAACCTTGATCAGCGGGTGACACTTGTTGTGATTGATGCTGGATTTTTTTTTTGCCTAATAAAGGAGCAGGCTTAATAAAGGAGTCAGGACTCACTCACTTATTGGGGGGGGGGGGGGGGATACTGGGGACTCCCTTATCTTAAAGCTTCCAGATTCGGATTAGCAAACCCCCCCCCCCCCCCCACAACCACCAGGCCAGGGTTGTGGGCAAGAGGCCCTCATCAGCATGGGAGCTCCCCACCATGTTGAGAACATGTGGCTTGGTATAATTCAGGAGTGGGGGCCACTATGGCTGCACCCCCGCCCCCCGTTTCCTGATCTGCCAGGCTGCATGCCCCTTTCAATGATGTGCTATGAATTTCAAGGGGACCCAACGTCATTATTTTTTATTTTTTCATGGGGGCCACTCTAAAATTCATACAGTACCAGATCTAAGGGGGCTGGTGTTGATCTCTAATGGGAAAAGGGAGCGTGTTATTTATTTATTTTTATTTCCACCCAAAACTCGCTCTTCCATGTCTTTATGGACCTTGCTTTGTGCACTGGTCCAAACCATTTGGTGGAGGGGGGATTATGGTGTGGGGGGTTGTTTTTCAGGGGTTGGGTTTGGCCCCTTAGTTCCAGTGAAGGGAACTCTTAAGGCGTCAGCATACCAAGACATTTTGGACAATTTCATTCTCCCAACTTTGTGGGAACAGTTTGGGGACGGCCCCTTCCTGTTCCAACATGACTGCGCACCAGTGTACAAAGCAAGGTCCATAAAGACATGGGTGAGAGAGTTTGGGGTGGAGGAACTTGACTGGCCTGCACAGAGTCCTGACCCTAACCTGATAGAACACCTTTGGGATAAATTAGAGCGGAGACTGCGAGCCAGGCCTTCTCGTTCAACATCACTGAGTGCTCTTCTGGAAGAATGGTCAAACATTCCCATAGACACACTCCTAAACCTTGTGGACGGCCTTCCCAGAAGAGTTGAAGCTGTTATAGCTGCAAAGGGCGGAGCCAACTCAATATTGAACCCTACGGACTAAGACTGGGATGCCATTAAAGTTCATGTGCGTGTAAAGGCAGGCGTCCCAATACTTTTGACAGCATAGCGTATTTTAGGGAGGGGAGGTTCCCATTGCATTAACTAAACAAAGGAAGCTTACAGCAAAAAAATGTGAATTTCATTTTGAATCCCTTTTTACCTTGTCTATACTACCTTGTTTACATGGCAGAGATGCGCCACTTCACAGGCAGATTTCGGGGACCCCCCTCTACCCCAGGAGGATTGTTTAAGGGATGAATGCATTTTTAATGTTGTACTTTAAAGCTGAATTCCACAAATTCAGCAACTTTGGAAAAAGTGCAGGCCCACCATGACTTAACCACTTAACGCCCACACTATTGTAGCTTTACTGCTACAGGGCGGCCGCTCTGCACAGAATCACGTATATATATATATATATATATATACGTGATCTGCTCTTCCGGGTAGGGGGCGCCACCACTTCTGCTGTGATTAGCCAATCAACGGGAGCCGGCCAATGGCTGAACGGGGAGGAGACACACAGGACAGAGCTCTGCCTATGTAAACAATGCAGAGCTCTGTCCTGTTAGCAGGGATGTGATGGATTTTGTTTCCCTGAAAAACACATCCCTTAATAAAAACACTGGTTAGGCACACATTTAACCCTGGATGTTTAACCCCTTCTCAGCCAGTGCCATTAGTACAGTGACAGTGCATATTTTTAGCACTGATCGCTGTATTAGTGTCACTCGTCCCCACAAAGTGTCACAAGTGTCCGTTAGTGTCCGCTTGCCCGCCGCAATATCGCAGTCCCGCTATAAGTCGCTGATCGCCGTTGTGTTCTGTCAAAATAGCCAACTCGTCAGAAACTCCAACTACGTAACTTCCGGTTTCCTTAAACCATCAGTAATTGGAGATTTTGACGAATTGCTGTTTGGACACAACGCCAGCAACCGAATAGAGTCCGATGCATGACAGAGTTGAGATTGGAGATTGTTACTCCGCTCTGATACTAGCCAACAAAATGGCCGCCCCCGAGGCAGAAACAACTTTGTCTTTGTTAGCCGCTGTGCTGTCAAAACAGCTAAATCTTCCTGTACCGGACTGTACTCAGTTGCCGGTGTTGTGTCCAAACAGCAATTCCTCAAAATCTCCAATTGCTGATGGTTTAAAGAAACCGGAAGTGACCTGGTTGGAGTTTCTGACGAGTTGGCTAATTTGACAGAACACCGCCATTACTAGTAAAAAAATTTAAAATAAAATAAAAATTCCAGTATATATCCCATTGTTTGTAGACGCTATAACGTTCAGGTAAACCAATCAATATACGCCTATCGGGATTTTTTTTCTACCAAAAAACTGTAGCAGAATACATATTGGCCTAAATTTATGAAGAAATTGGATATTTTTAATTTCTTTATTGTATATTTTTTCATAGCAGAAAATAAAAACTATTGTTTTGTTTTTTTTTGTTTTTTTCAAAATTGTCGTTTTTTTGTTTATAGCGCAAAAAATAAAAAAACTCAGCGGTGATCAAATACCACCAAAAGAAAAGCTCTATATGTGGGGGGGGGGGGGGGGGGGGGACACATACTTTTTTTTTTTTAGTACAGCGCCGCACGATCGTGCAATTTTCAGTAAAAGTTACGCAGTGCCGTATCACAAAAAATTGCCTGGTCATGAAAGGGGGGGGGTAAATCTTCCAGAGGTTAAGTGGTTAAAGTCAGGATTGAATACAAACAATCCTGTGCATATAAATGAAGACTTTTTTTTTTTACTTTTTTGTTTTGTTTTTATTGATCTATTGCAGTCAGGTGTTACAATCAGTGGCGGCCCGTCTATTAGGGCGCCGCCCCCTCTCTCCAGGCCACCGCCTATATGCAATAGATAGATTCATGCACTGCATGAATCTATCCATGGCCGCCGCGGCCACCCCCTATTCATGAGTCCGTCCCCCTTCAGGGCACCGGGTGCATGAATTACAGCGGTGGGGTTCTTTTTTTGAAGCACCTGATTAGAGCCAGAGGCTCCAATAGGCTTCAAAATAGGGTGGATTCGGGTCGCAGAAAATGCATCCGGAGCCCACCCAGGTGTCTTTTCCGATTGGCCGGAAAGAGAAGACTCCTGATTGGCCGCCGAGGAAGAGGGAGGAAACGGAAGCCGCCTCTGCCACCATCGCCGTGATGACCCGTGGAGAGCAGGAGCATGGGAGGCCGCCGCCGAGCAGGGTAACCCGCCGGTGATGGGGTTCCACCGACCGCCACTGTGTTACCTAGGTTTCTTCTGGTTTTCTATTTGCTGTGTTGGGTACATGTAAGGTCGGCAGTTGCCTTGAATGACCTCGGTGCAGAAAGCAGATCTAGACCTCAGACAACCTTCTCCTTCATACAGTGTGAAACAGGTCAGCTGTGAACCAAATATCGCTGACAGTAGGCATCCTGAGGCTGAGCTTTTGCCTTGGCCCAATTTTTTTATAATGTGTTACACAGCACTGTGCGGCCGACAAGCACCGAGCGCTTCTTCCTCTTCCTAGACCTGCCCTCCGATGACACCAACAATGTGGCCCAGTGATCAGAAGGAGGAATAGGTGGGGAATCGATCACCTGACAGTCACCTGGAGCGGAGGGTGCCTAGGCACTGCCACACGTTACTGTGCTCTGCTCAGGAATCATACACTAGAGCAGTGGCGGCCCGACCATTAGGGGCGGCGCCCCCCCCCCCCCCCCCTCATATGTATAATAGATAGATTCATGCATAGCATGAATCTATCCACAGCCACCCCCTATTGATGCCTCCGGCCCCATTCAGGATGCCTGGTGCCTGAATTACAGCCGCAGGGGGGGGATGGATTTTTTTTAAGCACCTGATCAGAGCCATAGGCATCGAATAGGCTTCAAAATAGGGTGGGCTCGGAGCGCAGAGCATTGCGCCATGAGCCCACCCAGGTGTGACAACAGCGAATTAAAATTTTGTTGTTAAAACACTGATCCTCAATCCAGGACAATCAGAAGCGGGTGTGAGACCCACTTTCTAATTGGCCGAAAAAGAGAAGACTCCTGATTGGCCTCCAAGGAGGGAGTAAACGGAAGCCGCCGCAATGACCTGTGGGGAGCAGGGGAAGCCGCCGGTGAAGCGTTGGGGTAAGTGCTACCAACCGTCCGACCAGGAGGGGGGTGTCATACTGTTTGCCGCCCCCCCCCCCCCAAAAAAAAAAATGACCATTCTTCATTATTCTGCTATAAAACATATCTGATAAAAAAAAATTAAAAAATCTAATTTCTTCATAAATTTAGGCCAATGTGTATTCTGCTACATGTTTTTTTGGTAATAAAAATCCCAATAAGCGTATATTGATTGGTTTATATAAACTGTTTTAGCGTCTATAAACTATGGAATATACAGTATACAGGAATTTGTATTCATTTTTATTTTTATACTATTAATGGCAATGATCAGCGACTTATAGCAGGTCTGCGATATTTTGGCAGACATTCTGACACTTAACTGCCACTTTTGACACTTTGTGGGAACCAGTGACACTAATATAGTGATCAGTGCTAAAAATATGCACTGTCACTGTACTAATGACACTGGCTGGGAAGGGGCTAAACATCTAGGGCTATCAAAGGGTTAAATGTGTGCCCAACCAGTGTTTGTGTGTACTGTGTGTGGTGTTTTTACTAAGGGATGTGCCAGTTTTTATACCCTGCTTTGTGGGGAAACAAAAACCAGCACATCACTGCTGACAGGACAGGGGTCTGTATTGTTTACATTGACAGAGCTCTGTCCTGTCTTCCTCCTCGCTGATCAGAGGGTGCCAGCAATCATCCATTGACAGATACCTGCTGATGTAGCAAGATGGCCGCAGGCTGCCTTCTCACTGTATCTTTACTGTGGACGAGTGGCGGGTGCAGCAAGATGGCGGGGACGGAACGTCACTTCCGTTACAAAATCTGACGGGTCGCCTAATCTGACAAAACACGATCAAAGGAAGCCCCATAGTAACTCTATGGGTGACGTCACTTCCTATTCATTTCACAGCCGCTGTACTCAGCAGAGCTTTCGCCGCTGGAGATCGGGTTGGATCGCCTGTAAAAAAGGTATGTATACTGATTTTTTTTTTTCTTTTCAGGGCTAGAGAAGTTAGTGTTAGAATCTTGGTGGCTATAGATGCAGGGATTTTAGTTTTTTGCATGGACTTCCACTTTAACCCTTTCATGACTAAGCCTATTTTTGACATTTGGTGTTTACAAGTTAAAATCCGTATTTTTTGCTAGAAAATTACTTAGAGTACCCAAACATTATATATATTTTTTTAGCAGAGAATCTAGAGAATAAAATGGTGATTGTTGCAATATTTTTTATCACACGGTATTTGTGCAGCGGTGTTTTAAACGCAACTTTTTGGGAAAAGGGACACTTTCATGAATTTTAAAAAAAACAAACAGTAAAGTTACCTCAATTTTTTTGTATCATGGGAAAGATGATGTTACGCCGAGTAAATAGATACCAAACATGTCACCCTTTATAATTGCACGCACTCGTGGAATGGCGACAAACTACGGTACCTAAAAATCTCCAATTTTTTTTACGGTTACCAGGTTAGAGTTACAGAGGAGATCTAGTGCTAGAATTATTGCTCTCACTCTGATGATTGCAGTAATACCTCACATGTGTGATTTGAACACTTTACATATGAGGGCGCGACTTCCATATGCGTTTTCTTTGCTGCACGAGATGTAAACATCCCTTGTGACAGTAATAGGTGGTGACAGGTACTCTTTATAGAGGGATCGGGGGTCTAAAAGACCCCCGATCCCTCCTTTGCACTTCACAGTATTCAGAATTGCCGTTTTCGGCGATTCTGAATACTGTATATTTTTTTAAACCAGCGCCTTCGCTTCAAAATTTACAATTAGGAGGCTGGAACGAAGTCCCTCGCTTCGTTCCAGACTGTCAGTAACCGCTGGAGGAGGCGGATTGGTGATCGGGCCTCCCGGTCGATCGGGAGGCCCGGTAAGAGCAGCGGGAGGCGGGGGGACGTCCCCTCCCACTCCTCCGGTATAACAGCCGAACGGCTTTTAGCCGCATCGGTTGTTATACTTGGAAAGCCGATCGCCCGCTCTACAAAACGGTAAAGAGATGATGCCTGCAGCTGCGGGCATCATCCGGTATAACCCCCGAAAGCCGAGTACGCATATCTGCGTACGCTCGGCGGGAAGGGGTTAAGGTTAGTTAGGTTTAGGTCTGGAGTTCTACTTTAACCCCTTCCTGACCGCCGCATGCTGATGTACGTCGGCAGAATGGCACGGCTGGGCAAAAGGGCGTACAGGTACGTCCCCTTTAAGAAGCGGTATTGTGGGCGCACGCCCTCGCGTGCTCTGTGACCGCGGGTCCCGCAGACTCGATGTTCGCCTGTTGCCTGCGATCATGTCACAGAGCGGAAGAACGGGGAGATGGCTTTGTAAACAAGGCATTTCCCTGTTCTGCCTAGTGACAGGACAGGGATCTACTGCTACATGTCATCGGGAGCAATGATCACTGTCATGTCAGTGGTAGCCTATCACCCCTACAGTTAGAATCACTCCCTAGGACACACTTAACCCCTTCACCGCCCCCTAGGGTTTAACCCCTTCCCTGCCAGTGTCATTTACAAAGTAATCAGTGCATTTTTATAGCACTGATCGCTGTATAAATGACAATGGTCCCAAAATAGTGTCAAAAGTGTCCGATGTGTCCATCCATAATGTCGCAGTCACGATAAAAATCACAGATCGCCGCCATTAATAGACGCTTATTGCGATTTTTTTTTTACCAAAAATATGTAGAAGAATACATATCGGCCTAAACTGAGGAAAAAAAAAAATTTTTTTTATTTTTGGGGGATATTCATTATAGCAAAAAGTAAAAAATATTGCTTTTTTTTTTTTCAAAATTGTCGCTCTTTTTTTGTTTATAGCGCAAAAAATAAAAACCACAGAGGTGATCAAATACCACCAAAAGAAAGCTCTATTTGTGGGGGAAAAAAGGACGTCAGTTTTGTTTGGGTGCAACGCCGCATGACCGCGCAATTGTCAGTTAAAGCGACGCAGTGCCGTATCACAAATATTGCTCTGGTCAGGACGGGGGTAAAATCTCCCGGGGCTGAAGTGGTTAAGGTTGAAAAAGTCTGGTTTAAAGACAGAAAACAGTCTCTGCAACTATGAGTATAATAATAATAATAATAATAATAATAATAATAATAACGGATTGTGTATGAAACCACTAAAAAAACATGTCTTTCTCACCCTGTAACAATAATTTCTGGGTAGGCTGTAGTTCCGAGGTTCCATATTCCTCCTGTTAGCGGCCATTCCTGTACAGAACAGAATGAAAAGATCACTATACTGCTTGGCTATACCACTACCCACTTTGTACAACAATGATCTCCTCACCAGCTACGTTTTCAGTTATATAACTCATGTACATGCTGCACTTTCTGCATAGTGATTGTGCCTTTTATTCTCAAATACAAGTTTATGAGCCAGGTCTGACTATCTGACCAACTGATACAATATAGACACTCTATATAGCACACAATGAAAAAAAAACTAAAACTGAAAAGACAGAAAAATGTATGTACAGTACCATATACAGCGGGTAAAATAAGTATTGAACACGTCACCATTTTTCTCGGTAAATATATTGGTAAAGATTCTATTGACATGAAATTTTCACCACATGTCGGTAACAACCCATACATAAAAAGATACCAAAACAAATGTGTTCAGAAATGAAGTTCTGTGTAATAAAATGGAAGGACACAGGAAAAAGTATTGAACACACTAACTGAGATTTATTTAATACTTGGTACAAAATCCTTTCTTGGTAATGACGGCTTCAAGCTACCTCCTGTATGGAGGAACGAGTCGCATGCGTTGCTCAGGTGGGATTTTGGCCCATTCTTCCACACAAACAGTCTTCACATCTTGAAGGTTCTGTGGGCCTCTTCTCTGATCTCGAATCTTTAGTTCCTTCCATAGATTTTCTATTGGATTCATGTCAGGTGATTGGCTGGGCCATTCTAGCAGCTTTATTTTCTTTCTTTGAAACCAATGGAGAGTTTCCTTGGCTTTGTGTTTTGGGATCATTGTCCTCCTGAGATGTCCTCCCTCATTTCATCTTCATCATCCTTGTAGATGGCAGCAGATTTTTATCAAGTGTCCATTTTTCCATTCATCCCTCCTTCTGGAGGTTTGCCAGTACCGTATGCTGAAAAACAGCCCCGCCCCCACCATGATATTCCCACCTCCAGACCTCACTGTTGGTATGGGGGGTGTTTTTGGGGTGATGTGCCATGTGACCTCCAATTATGATGTGTATTATGGCATCCAAAGAGTTCAATTTTTTTTTCCTCTGACCAGACTATATTCTCCAATATTTCACAGGTGTGTCTAAATGTCGTGCAACAAACTTTAAACGAGCTTCAACATGTTTTTTCTTCAGCATTGGAGTGTTGTGTGGTGAGCGTGTATACAGGCTATGGTGGGTGAGTACATTACTTATTGTGTACCTGATAATTCCAGGCCTTTCTGAAGCTCTCCACAAGTGGTCCTTGGCTCTTGGACATCTCTTCTGATAATTCTTTTCACGCCTCTATCAGAAATCTTGCGAGGAGCACCTGGTCGTGGCAGGTTTATGGTGAAATTATGTTCTTTACACTTACGGATTATTGCCCCAACAGTGCTCACTGGAACATTCAGAATTTAAAGACCCTTCTGTAAACAATGCCATCAGTATGTTTTGCAACAATGAGGTTGCGAAGGTCTTGGGAGAGCTCTTTGCTTTTACCCATCATGAGATGTTTCTTGTGTGACACCTTGGTAATGAGACACCTTTTTATAGGCCATCAGGTGAGACGGAACCGGCTGATATTAATTTGCACTGACAAAGGGCAGGATTACTAATTACTGAGAGATTTCAACTGGTGTTTTGCTTTCCATACCTTTTTGCACCTCCCTTTCTTCATGTGTTCAATACCTTTTCCCCTGTACCATTCCCTTTTATTACACATAATTTCATTTCTGAACCGTTTATGTTTTGGTGTCTTCGTATTGCATGGGTTGTTACCGACATGTGGGGAGAATTTCATGTCGATAGCGCCTTTCGAAATATATTTACCTAGAAAATTGGTGATGTGTTCAATACTTATTTTACCCGCTGTATGTACCAAGTCACAGGCTTATGAAGGCAGTTAAATGTTAATATTAGATAGCCAAACAAACCACATTTATGATACAGGCCCCCCCCCACCCCCCCATGTCAGATCCTTCCTCCCCTCGTTCTCTGAGCACATTACCTTGTTGCTGTATCCTTGCTTTTTGTTCTTTGCTCCAACAGAATAGAGCACAGGGATCAGGTGAGGGGGGCAGTCTGCGAAATACTCCGTACAGGTCACAGGAGACTCATGGACGTCCATGGAGTACGGGTTCTCAAAGATCGGAAAACTGACGGAAAGCAAAAGCCGGTTAGTAGGTTAGGTGCCTGGTTAGAGTGCAGATAGGATATAGAAAATAAAATGGTTGTAAACCTATTAAAAAAAAAAAAAAACGTGAAGCATTGCTAATATTTTTTATAACGTTTCTGTGCCCTAGTCAAAACATTGCCTGTTGATCCTGCCAGTCACTCTGACTTCCTAGTTCTTGTTGGCAGGGATTAGGGTGTGCCCAGGCACACCCGGCACACCCCCCTGCGCACGCCTATGGATCTATCCTTTCTTCTTAGATCTGTATAGGCTATAGATTGCACCATTGTATGGACATCGGTGGGCCTAACGGATACTCCGTTGTTGTAGGGAATCACCGCAGGACCCCTAGGCCCTCATGACATTATGAAAACGGCGATCTTCTGTTACGTCAGTTCTGGTTTTCTACTACTGCATTCTATGTAAGCTAACTTTTGTTACCACTGTCAATGCATCTAGCCCCTGCGTGGGTGGAAGGATAGCACGTTAGCTACTTGTTAAACTGAATAAAAATTACTGAAACAGAAAAAGTAAAAAAAAAAGTTGTAATGTGCGGGGAGGGGGGGGGGGTGGGGGATTACAATGGTGCAAAGTTAATGACAGCTCCCACTTTAAATATCTGCACATATTATGCAAATTTCTGCACATAAAATATTATGCAACACAGTACATGCACAAGTATGCAGCAAAAAAAAAAAAAAAATCTCATCCCTTTAATTGGTAATGTGAAATATATAAGGCATGCATCATATAGATGAAGATCTGCTGCTCCGAACAGACTTTCTCAATGGCGGGTTGCCATGGTAACATCACACGAGGATTTTATAAGAGTAAAAAGGCTAGCCGAGTCATTAAGGAAAAAAAAAAAAGAGTGTCATTTTACCATTATCAGTGTCAAGCAATTAATTTTATCAGGGAAATGAGTGAGTAAACACGCAGAACCCCTCGCTGAAATGTTACCAATTATTTAGACAATTAATGTAATCTTTAGCAAATCCTATTATTTTTTTTTTTTTCCCAGTTCATTCCCTTGACTGGGTAGGTCAATAATGTGTTTGCGATGTGCTGGCGACTTAATTACACTCGGAAGCCTGGAGTCCCAAGTCAGCCTGATAACATCCTCTGAGACTCCTAAACATTGCAAGAAAACAACAAGGAGCCCCCCGACTCAGCTGCTGGGTCACAGACGTGTGAGGCAAAGGAACTGCTGAGATCAACATCACCATCTTAAGGGGGAAAAAAGATTCAAGTTCTACTGAGACAATGGTGGCACAGCCTGGATGCTTCCCCAAGCCCTGCTATTCCATTTCATATTGTGCCTTCTATCATTTGCACCAATGACATTAAACAAGCTGGAAATAGCTGCATCCAGGCTGTATCTGCAATACAAAAAAACAACAACAGTGGCATGTGCAGATTTATTCTTGCTAAATTTTGAAGGCTTCCAGCCACGGACTTCAACTAAAAAATGTATATATATATATATATATATATATATATATATATACATACATATACACACACACACACACACATTTATTTAATATTTATTGTATGTATATATATATATTTATATTTATTAAATATACATAATATATATATATATCTTTATAGATATAGATATGTATATAGGTATAGATATATCTATATCTATATATAGATCTATATACAGATATATACATACACACACGTATATGCAGAATGCAATAATTTGTTATGTTTAATTTTTTTTATTGTATATTTAACATTTTTAAGTAACACAAACAAAGCATCATATAAAACAGTATTCAATATCGTGTACCAATCGCATCTCCAGAAATACAAATTATGATTTTATAAAGGGAAAAGGAGAAAAGGGGAGGAATTTTTTTTTGTTTCTTTTTTGTTATTAGTGTTTTCTTAGTGATGGCTCAGTGCATGGATGTAATTGTAAACCAGTGTGCGGTAGTCAATTTAGGAGGAATAAGGAGCCTCAGCAGTGGCCCCTGGCATCACCAGGGGGTCAAAGACTGTGCACATCCTTCAGTAAATGATCAAAAACTGGATGAGGTACGGGTATGCTTATAGACTGGATGAGGTACGGGTATGCTTATAGACTGGATGAGGTACAGGTGTGCTTATAGACTGGATGAGGTACGGGTGTGCTTATAGACTGGATGAGGTACAGGTGTGTTTATAGACTGGATGAGGTACAGGTGTGTTTATAGACTGTGGATGAGGTACAGGTGTGCTTATAGACTGTGGATGAGGTACGGGTGTGCTTATAGACTGGATGAGGTACGGGTGTGCTTATAGACTGGATGAGGTACAGGTGTGTTTATAGACTGTGGATGAGGTACAGGTGTGCTTATAGAGTGTAGATGAGGTACAGGTGTGCTTATAGACTGTGGATGAGGTACAGGTGTGCTTATAGACTGTGGATGAGGTACAGGTGTGCTTATAGACTGTGGATGAGGTACAGGTGTGCTTATAGACTGTGGATGAGGTACAGGTGTGCTTATAGACTGTGGATGAGGTACAGGTGTGCTTTTAGACTGTGGATGAGGTACAGGTGTGCTTTTAGACTGTGGATGAGGTACAGGTGTGCTTTTAGACTGTGGATGAGGTACAGGTGTGTTTATAGACTGTGGATGAGGTACAGGTGTGCTTATAGACTGGATGAGGTACGGGTGTGCTTATAGAATGTGGATGAGGTACGGGTGTGCTTATAGACTGTGGATGAGGTACAAATGTGTTTATAGACTGGGGATGTGGTACATACATTTTCATAGAGTGGGTTGTCAGCACCCAAGGCATGACAAGTAATTTGTGCCCCTGACATTTAGCGCTCCCTGAGTCCCTTCCACTCATACAGTATTAAAACCCCTTATGGTACATTTTAGGATGTTCTACTATCTCTTTGTTCTCCTTTCTTTCCCTTTTATCTCTCTCTGTCCTATCTATGTCTTGTTTTTTTCCCCATCCCTCTCTCTTGCCGTCTTTCTTGTTCTATCTCCTATTCTTTCTCTCCCTTTTTCTTTGTTCCTCTCCCTCTTATCCTCTCCCTTCCATGTATTCTCTATTTTTATTCCTTCTCTTACTCCTTGATGGGGGAAATGGGATAAGTGGCAGTGCTGGGGGGGGGGGGGGGGGGGGAGTTCTGATCAGCCAACTTAGGTGCTCTTGATGAAGGTCATCCGCTGATCTGAGAACTGTAGTGGGGACTTTTGGCAACTCTAGAAACAGGTAGTGTTACTCACTGTGTCTCCAGCTATGTGGTGTCTCTCAGCAGTGACACCTATGCCGAAATCAGGAGATGGGGGTCTCTTCCAGCACCTCCCAGTTCACATTCTTCACCAGTCAGCTGACCTCTAGTCTTTGTCAACCCCCCCCCCCCCCCCCCCAGCCATGCCATGAACTGAATGGGCGGCTGTGAAGAGGCTGAGTGGGCGGCTATGGGCTCCAGGGACAGCCCTGCTAGGGGGCCGCGGGAAGGCTGGGAGAGCAGTGCGGGCTTCAGGAACAGCCCAGGATTCTGTGACCCCTGGCAAATCATCATTTGACCCCCATGTTGAGAACCACTGCAAGTTTCCATAGTTAGAATGACAGCAGTGTGGAGTACAGTATAGTCTGACTACCTCATGGTGTTTCTTCTCCCTCTAACAATGAATAGCGTGCTGGAGTTTTTAAGAAACTAATACAAAAGAAACCATCATGCATCTCCTGATTTGTATTTCAAAAATACATTTAAGAATTGTTACTGAATAGATAACTGGATTAAATGGGGATATTTATCATTGTAAGTTCAGCGTAAATGCTATGTTGACAGCCTTGCTCAGATGATTAAATAAAGACCAGGAGAAATAAAGCTGCAGGCTAAAAAGGTTTACAGCTCCTCCATAAAGGGGGCTACCAAGGAGTCATATCCCATCTCTATGCAAATAAAAAAAAAAAAATATGTACTACCTATAGACTTTGGTCCAGATGTGCAAAATATACCTCCTCCATAAAAGGGGTCTACACAGGACTTGTAACCATCTCTATATGCAAAAAAAAAAAAAAAACATCTACCACCTATAGACTCCGGTCCAGATGTGCAAGTAATAAACTTCACTTTATTATTAAAATAAATTAAACGACTTATTATTCATAGGAAAACAAAATCAGAAATCCCCCCCCCCAAAGAAAAGTCTAGATATTGCAGTGAATATTGTATCTATTGATATATAATTTATAGTGCCCCATAACGATACAGGTGCATCTCCAAAAATTTGAATATCATCAAAAAGTTAATTTATTTCAGTAATTCATATATTTTATATAGATTCGTTACACACAGAGTGATATATTTCAAGCATTTCTTTCTTTTAATTTTGATGATTATGGCTTACATTTAGGGGAAACCCAAAATTCAGTATCTCAGAAAATAAGAATATTACATAAGACCAATAAAAAAAAGGATTTTTAATACAGACATGTTGGCTTAGTGAAAAGTATATCCATGTACAGTATAGTATGCACTCAATACTTGGTCGGGGCTGCATGAATTACGGCATCAATGCGGCGTGGCACGGAGGAGAGCAGCCTGTGGCACTGCTGAGGTGTTTTGGAAGCCCAGGTTGCTTTGATAGCGGCCTTCAGTTCGTCTTCATTGTTGGGTCTGGTGTCTCTTATCTTCCTCACAGATTCTCTATGGGTTTTAGGTCAGGCGAGTTTGCTGGCCCACTAAGCACACTGATGCCATGATCATGTGACCAGGTATTGGTACTTTTGGCAGTGTGGGCAGGTGCCAAGTCCTGCTGGAAAATTAAATTCTCCATAAAGCTGGTCTGCAGAGGGAAGCATGAAGTGCTCTAGAATTTCCTGGTAGAGGGCTGCGCTGATTTTGGACTTGATAAAACACAGTGGACCAACACCCGCAGATGACATGGCTACCCAAATTATCACTGTGACAAACTCACCCGGGACAGAGGCTTTTGGAGGGGACTGAATGCCAGCCTCTTGCCTACAGATTATGGGCCCTGGCATTTGGGGGAATGGTGCGCTTTGTGAGCTGTATGCCTGGGGACCCTTGAGGTGGTATTACTTTGGATTACTTAAAATGGGACAGTAATATTTATCCACAATATCTCCCAGGATATATGTAAAGGTAAAGACTATTCTTGGTTTGTTTGATTCTGAACTCCACATGTTAGTTGAGAGAGCTGATCACATTGGCCTCTAGAACTGGGTAGGAGTTGGACAGTCTACTCATACTATAGTTTGTTGCCTACTAGGCTGAGGAGGGGGGGGAGATCACTGTTTGTATTGTTAATTGTAATTAGCTCCTGCTATTGTGTTTATACTACTGTGTGAAGCTCAGTGACCACAAGCCTGCCTCAAAGGTCATGTCTCTGAGTCACCTAGTCTGGGTAAATGATTTAGTAAACTAGCTCATGTTAATTAGGTTAATTAGGTTACAGTTGTATTGTTAGAGTAATATGAGCAGGAGGGGGGAACCTCCTCTTTAACGGTATATAAAGACTTGTAATTTTGATTCTAATAAATGAGTCCATGTTAGCAGCTAAGCAAGTCTCATCTTGTTTTGTGCTTGTGAGCGGTTGGAATATCTGATATCTATACTCAGACTGGGAGGAAGTGGTACTACTGATGGAAGCACTCAAGCGGAGTGTGGGACGTTCTGTTACAATCACTGACTGGAAACTTCACACTGGACCTCATGCAACTTGGATTTTGTGCCTCTCCACTCTTCCGCCAGACTCTGTAACCTTCTAAATGAAATGCAAAATTTACTTTCATCCGAAAAGAGGACTTTGGACCACTGAGCAAGAGTGCAGTTGTTTGACTTCCTTAGCCCAAGTAAGTCCAATTAAGACGCTTCTAACGTTGTCTCTGGTTCAGGAGTGGCTTGAAACAAGGATTGCAACAGTTGTAGCCCATGTCCTGAATATGTCTGTGTGTGTGTGGTGGCCCTTGAAGAACTGGCATCAGCCGTAGTACACTCCTTGTGAATCTCCTCCAAATTCTTGAATGGCCTTTGCTTCACAATCCTCTCAAGGCTTCAGTTATCCCTGTTGCTTGTGCACCTTTTTCTACCACACTTTTTACTTCCACTCAACTTACTGAATTTAGGGTTCTCACTAGCTGTAAGCCATAATCATCAAATTTAAAGAAATAAATGCTTGAAATATATCACCCTGTGTGTAATGAATCTATATAAAATATATGAGTTTCACTTTTTGAATTGAATTACTGAAATAAATTAACTTTTTCATAACATTCAAATTTTTGGAGATGCCACTGTATATTGATAGACAAAATGCTCACTGCAATATCGAGTAGGTCGTTATTTCCCGAAGGGAGGGGGGCAGTGGCGGCCCGTCTATTAGGGGCCCACTGGCGCCGCCCCCCCCTATCCCCTGGGCATGCTGGGACTGTGACGTTTTAGGGGGCGTGGTCAACATCACCTGGTGACCACGCCCCCTAACACATCACAGTCCCAGCATGCCCTGGGACTGTGACGACATAAGGGGGCAGGGTCTCCGGCCTATACAAGTCAGAGCGGAGCGTTCAGAGAGCAGTCCAGCTGGAGAGACCGTCGTGTCAACATCTGGAGAAGAGAAGAGGGAAGAAGCCAAGAAGACAAGAAGCCAGAAGGCCTCAGCTGGCAAAAGAGCAGCATGAAGACAGCGGAGGAGCCGGCAGAAGAACTGGAACACCGGGAGAAGAGGCCAGAGAGAGCGGAGAAGAACCAACCGGACGCCGGGAGAAGAGGAACTGGAGGGACCCCCGAAGCCGGAAGAAGACCCCCGAAGCCGGAGGAAGACCCCCGAAGCCGGAGGAAGACCCCCGAAGCCGGAGAAAGCCCCCCCCCCGGAGCTGTCTAATAAATTATTTTAAAAACCTGTGTAGTGTGTTTTATTATTGACACTTTTTCCCTAGGTAGATGGGTAGGGGTACCATGTACCCCCTACTCATTCACATAGGGTGGGGGGCCGGGATCTGGGGGCCCTCCTATTATAGGGGGCTCCCCCTCCCCCAAAGCACCCACCCCACATGTTGAGGGCATGCGGCCTGTTACGGTTCAGAAGGGGGGGGGGGGGCGCTCGCTCGTCCCCGCCCCCTTTCCTGACCGGCTGGGCTGTGTGCTCGGATCGGGGTCTGGTATGGATTTTAGGGGGGACCCCACGCCGTTTTTTCAGCGTAGGGGGTTCCCTTTATAATCCATACCAGACTTAAGGGCCTGGTATGCCTCGCAACGGGGCTCGCAAGGTGTCAATCTCGCCGATAAAAGTGGCGAGATTGACTTCCTTTTCTAGTCCCGTCGTACCCGAGTCACGTTCAAAATGAACGGACTTGTCCGTGTGTGGGCAAGTCCGTTCATTCTAAAAGTCCGCCGTAACTCCGGCGAAAGTCCGTCGGAAAGACGGGCGGACTTAGCCTGCCGGAAAGTCCGGTCGTGTGTAGGCCGGTCCGTCCGTTCAGGTAGTCCGCCGGAAAGTCCGGCGGAAAGACCGTCGGACCAAGTCTGCTGGAAAGTCCGCTCGTGTGTACGAGGCATAAGAGGGAGGGTCAAGAGATACAAAAAGGTAATAACTATGGGGGATGAGCTGATGGAGAGAATACGGTAGCTATATGGGGGTAGGATAGGCCTCTCGGATAAGAAGGGTATTCAGGGATTGTCTAAAAGTTTACAGAGTAGGATATAAGCAGACAGATTGGGGTCGGGAGATCCATAGGATGGGAGAGGCTCAGGAGAAGTCCTGGAGGGAAGTGACAGATAGGAGGAGGTGGGAGATAGAGAGCAGGAGGTCTTGGGAGGAACGAAGAGACAAGAGAACAATTTTGTGGGTATTTTGAGACAAGGTTAGTGATGTAGCTGAGGGCATAGTTGTGAATGGCTTTGAAAGCTGTTAATATTTTGAATTTAATTCATTGGGTGAGCGGAAGCCAATGGAGGGATTGGCAGAGAGGGGTAGCAGATACCGAGTGGTTGGTAAGGTGGATGAATCTTGCAGCAGCATTCATGATGGACTGAAGTGGGGATAGCCTATGTAAAGGTAAGCCAATGAGAAGGGAATTGCATTAGCCGAGGCGAGAAATGATCAGGTAGTGAATCAGGAGCTTAGTGGTTTCATTGGTTAGGAAGGGGCGTATCTTGGAGATGTTGCGGAGCTTGAGGCGGCAAGCTTTTTGATAGTTATTGGATGTGGGCCTGACAGGAGAGTTCAAAGTCCAGGATTACACCTTGAACCTTTGCATGTGGGGACGGGTCGATAGTCGTGCCACTGATCTTGACAGAAAAGTCAGGGGAAGAGGCACGTTGGGGAGGAAATATTATGAGCTCGGTTTTTGGTAGATTGAGTTTGAGGAAGTGGTGTGACATCCAGGCTGATATGTCTGTTAGTAAATTAGTGATACGCGAGGAGACTGATGGAGTGAGCTGAGGGGGTAGAGAGATAGATTTGGGTGTCGTCAGCGTAGAAATGGTATTGGAAGCCATGGGAGGCTGACCCAGAGAGAAGGTGTAGATGGAGAATAGGAGAGGTCCAAGAACAGAACCTTGGAGGACTCTGATGGAGAAAGGAAGAGGAGAGGAGGAAGTAAAGTTGTAAGTGGTGCTGAAGGTGCGGTGGGATAGGTAGGATGAGAACACACAAAGATCAATGTTATTATTAAAATACATACATACAGGTAAATAAATAGAAAAACAAAAACAACCCCCGGGGGATAATGACATACTAGATATTGCAGTGAGCATCTTATCTACCAATAGATCATTATGGGGCACTATATATGATATATCAATAGTTCTGATATTCACTGCATTATCGGGGGGGGGGGGTTCCTATTTTGTTTTCCTATGAATCAGTGGTTTTAATGTTGTAATATTAATTTAATGTGTTCTAATAAAAAAGTGAAAAAAAGTGAATTTTGTTATTTGCACATCTGGACTCAATAGGTGGTAAAGGTTTTCTTTTGATACTTGCATATAGAGATGGTTATGCACCCTTGGTAGTCCCCTTAATGGAAGAGTTGTAAACCTTTTAGGAATCAAAGAATTTACCCCAGGGTGACTCTGAATGTATTACTTGGGTTCGTAGCCCCATTGTTTTTCCTTTTTTTTTTTTATTTTTACTTCTTCAGATTACCCCCCCCCCCTCCTTGTGCTGATCACAGAACCCAATGACTAGGCTTTTAGTCACATTATCAAGAGGAGGATCAGCCAAACTAAACTAGAATCTTTCCATCAGCAGAGCTCATGTGACCATATGTCTAGGCTTTGCAGTATGTGATCAACACTTGAGGGAACCCTGAGAAGCATTTTCAACAGGAAAGTATTTGGGTTCTTCTCCCTGTCTTTAATTTTTGGATAAGATAGGGAAGAGACTGAACCCCAGACAGGTTTCTATTGCTTGTGATACTTCAAACCAAACCCTATATAACCCAGGGCTCCCCTGAAGGAAGACCCCATGGGAGGAGGAGAACCTGACCAAAAGGCCACGTGCCCTCGTCCCTCAAAGACTTTCAGGGCAAGTCCGAGGATCTACACCCTACTAGTCCGGGGTAAGTAAAGTGCAAGTGACAAACAAATAAAAAAAGGAAGGGGGAAGTGGGTAAGTGATTCAAAAGTGCCAATGCCAGTGCTAGAGTCCAGGGATCTCCAAACTACGGCCCTCCAACTGTTGCAGAACTACACATCCCATGAGGTATTGTAAAACCCTGACATTTACAGACATGACGAGGCATGATGGGAATTGTAGTTCCTAAACAACTGGAGGGCCATAGTTTGGAGACCCATGTGCTAGACAATAGTGGGCCTAGCCAGAATAAAAAATATCTCCGGTCCCAGCCAAAAGGCCCTGAAGGCAGGTGAGAAAAGGGCATGCAATGGTGCAGTGACCTTGGTGTAAAAAAAAAAAAAAACATAGTGTGCTCCCCCACTGTGAAAATTTACAGCACCCCTAGACTGCCACTCCACGGGCACGTAAACCATGGGCTTCTCTCAGCCCAGCCCCTGCCAGACCAGTGCTGCACCATCCTTACCAGGAAGGCATTAGAACTTAGGAAGCTTAGGGAGACCCTTGCCTTCAACCGGGGACAAGCCTGGTGAATCAGGCCAGAATCAACCTGGGAGGACAAAGGCCCTCCCACCGTTCCTTTCTTATTACATCAGGCCGGACAGTAGACATAGAGGGCACCCAGTTCTCTCTCCCAAAATCTGATAAGAACAGATACTACACTTAATCTTAGTTGAAAGCTGAGAAGCGATCATATCAGATTTGTGGTAATCCTCTAGGACAGGTATGTAAGCCAATTTAGAAAAAAATAAATACATTGTCACATTTGGTGGAGGGGCCATTATAGTGTGGGGTTGTTTTTCAGGGGTTGGACTTGGCCCCTTAGTTCCAGTGGAGGGAACTTTTAAAGCGTCAGCATACCAAGACATTTTGGACAATTTCATGCACCCAACTTTGTGGGAACAGTTTGGGGACGGCCCCTTCCCGTTCCAACATGACTGTGCACCAGTGCACAAAGCAAGGTCCATAAAGACATGGATGAGCGAGTTTGGGGTGGAGGAACTTGACTGGCCTGCACAGAGTCCTGGTCTCAACCCAATAGAACACCTTTGGGATGAATAAGAGTGGAGATTGCGAGCCAGGCCCTCTCGTCCAACATCAGTGCCTGACCTCACAAATGCTCTTCTGGAAGAATGGTCAAACATTCCCATAGAAACACTCCTAAACCTTGTGGACAGCCTTCTCAGAAGAGTTGAAGCTGTTATAGCTACAAAGGGTGGGCCAACTCAATATTGAACCCTACGGACTAATGCCCCGTACACACGGTCGGACATTGATCGGACATTCCGACAACAAAATCCTAGGATTTTTTCCGACGGATGTTGGCTCAAACTTGTCTTGCATACACACGGTCACACAAAGTTGTCGGAAAATCTGATCATTCTGAACGCGGTGATGTAAAACACGTAAGTCAGGACTATAAACGGGGCAGTGGCCAATAGCTTTCATCTCTTTATTTATTCTGAGCATGCGTGGCACTTTGTGCGTCGGATTTGTGTACACACGATCGGAAATTCCGACAACGGATTTTGTTGTTGGAAAATTTTATAGCCCGCTCTCCAACTTTGTGTGTCGGAAAATCCGATGGAAAATGTGTGATGGAGCCCACACACGGTCGGAATTTCCGACAACAGGAACATTTTATAGCCCGCTCTCAAACTTTGTGTGTCGGAAAATCCGATGGAAAATGTGTGATGGAGCCTACACACGGTCGGAATTTCCGACAACAAGGTCCTATCACACATTTTCCGTCTGAAAATCCGACCGTGTGTACGGGGCATTAGACTGGGATGCCATTAAAGTTCATGTCTGCGTAAAGGCAGGCATCCCAAAACTTTTGGTAATTTAGTGTATATTGGTACATAGGGGAGCTGGATTTTAGAAATAAAGGTGAACTTAGCCTTTAAAAAGGTACATGTACATCAAAATTCACATACGTGACTTCAAGTGTCCTCTGCAAAAACACATCTAGAAACAATATAATGCCTGACAATTGTAGCAATAGTATAATGCATAGTAGATATAAATAACATTTGTTTACAGGTACTGTCAATACAATTTAATTGGTGGCTACCTGACAGGATAACATAGGAAATGCAACGGGCATCTTACTTGCTTTGTGTGAGATCGACCACGATAAGGTCCCTCTCCATCAACACAGCCACAGCGTACGGTTCCTGGAATTCTAAGAGCAGAGACAAGTTAATTGAGTTTGCCGTTTTCTCTGTAATCAGAATTAAACTAATAAGGAAGAGAAATGACACAATTTCAGATCTTTTCTCTTCTTGCATATTATCACAGATGCCCCCAGGATCTGATATTCTGGGGTTTGGCAGATGTTGGGGAGTTAAACTGCCTATTGATTTCTTATACTTTATGGGGTCTCTGGGCACTGAGATTCTAGGATTTAATCCCGGGGTCTGCACTTCTGTACTAGACCAATAAGAGTAGGTCCCGCTTTCCCTGAGAACACCTCACTGTTCCAAGGGAACATTAGCAGAGCTTAGGACTACCTCAGAAGGACTTGATGGGTCTCCAAATCAAGCAATTACAGTGCTGTGAAAAAGTATTTGCCCTCTTCCCGATTTTTTTTTTTTTTGCATATTTGTCACACTTAAATGATTCAAATCATCAAAAAAATTTAATATTACAGAAAGATAACCCAGGTAAATACAAAATGCAGTTTTTAAAGGATGATTTCATTTATTAGGGGGAAAAAGCTGTCCAAACCTGCCTGGCCCTAAAAAAGTGAATGAACTGGGATTAACAAACATTTTGTTGGAAAGTTGAGTTAAATTTCACTTGCTACGCCCAGGCCTGATTACTGCCAGACCTGTTGAATCAATAAATCACTTAAATTGAAGCGGTCTGAAAGTGAAGCACACTAAAAGATCAAAAAAAGCAACACACCATCTAAAGGAATTCAAGAACAGATGAGAAACAAAGTAAATGTCATGTATCAGTCTGGAAAAGGGTTACCAAGCCATTTCTAAAGCCTCGTATACACGATCGGATTTTCCGCAGACAAAACCTCGGACTTTTGTCTGAAGGCGTGTGCCTGGATTTTGTCTTGCATACAAACGGCAAGGAATTGTCAGCCAACAAACACAAACGTAGTGATCCACAACATGGTTTTTCAGCTCTTTAGCGCCATACTTTGGGCTCTTTCTGCAAATTTCATGTTAGTAGAAGTTTGGTGAGTGTTGATTTGCGCTTTTCATTCAGCGCTTTTCAGTTTGCACTTTTCAGTTCATTTCGGAACGGCCGTTCGTTCGTTAAAGCTGCGTACACACGATCAGATTTTTGGCAGGGAATTGTGTGATGACAGACTGTTGGCCTAAAATCCGACCATCAGTACGCTCCATCAGACAATTGTTGTCCAACTTTCTGCTAACAAATGTTGAATGGCAGGCTAGTAAATTTTCGGCGGACAATGGTCTGTTGTCAGATTTTCCTATCGTCTGTACACAAGTCCATCACACAAAAGTTGAAAGTACAAACACGCATGCTCGGAATCAATGCTCACCAAACAAGACATTAGCAGAAGATGCCCAAAGGGTGGCGCTCAAGAGCTGAAACCCCTTGTAGTACGTCAACACGTTTGTGTTTGTTGGCCGACAATTGTGTACCGTTTGTATGCAAGACAAGTTCCTGGCACACGCCCTTCGGACAAAAGTCTGACGCTCTGTTGGCCAAAAAAAACGATCGTGTGTACGAAGCTTAAGACTTTGGGATTCCAGCAAACCATGGTGAGAGCCATTATCCACAAATGGAGAAAACCTGGAACAGTGGTGAACCTTCCCAGGAGTTGCCTGCCAACCAAAATTACTCCAAGAGCACGACGACCACTCATCCATGAGGCCATAAAAGAATCCAGAACAATATCTAAAGACCTGCAGGCCTCTCTTGCCTCAGGTAAGGTTAGTGTTCATGATTCACCAATAAGAAAGAGAGTGGGAAAAAATGGGAATCATGGGAGAGTTCCAAGGCCAAAGCCACTGCTGACTAAAAAAACATAAAGGCTCGTCTCACATTTGCCAAAAAACATCTTAATTATCCCCCAAGACTTTTGGCCAAATATTTTTTGAACTGATGAGACAAAAGTTGAAGGTCTGCGTCCCGTTACTTTTGGCATAAAACTAACACAGTATTTCATAGAAAGAACATCATACCAACAGTGAAACATGGTGGTGGTAGTGTGATGGTCTGGGGCTGGATGACTTACCATCATTCATGGAACCATGAATTCTGGGCTCTACCAGAAAATTCTGAAGGAGAATGTCCGGCCATCAGTTCCTGACCTCAAGCTCAAGCATAACTTCGGTTTTGCAGCAGGGCAATGACCCAACACACACCAGTAAGTCCACCTCTGAATGGCTCAAAAAAAGCGAAATTAAAGTTTTGGAGTGGCCTAGTCAAAGTCCAGACTTAAATCCGACTGAGATGCTGTGGCCTGACCTTAAAAAGGCCGTTTATGCTGGAAAACCCTCCCAATGTGGCTGAAAATTCTGCAAAGAAGCGTGGGCCAAAAGTCCTCAACAGCGATGTAAAAGATTCATTGCCAGTTGTCGCAAACGCTTGATTGCAGTTGTTGCCGCCAAGGGTGGCACAACCAGTTATTAGGTATAGGGGGCAATTACTTTTTCATATAGGGACAGGCAGGTTTGGACAGCTTTTTTCTCTTAAAAAATAAAGTCATCATTTAAAAACAGCATTTTGTATTTACTTGGGTTATTTTTGAGTAATATTAGCATTTGTTTGATGATTTTAATCATTTAAGTGTGACAAATGTGCAAAGAAAAAAAAATCAGGAAGGGGGCAAATACTTTTTCACAGCACTGTACATTGCTGGGATGGGGGGTGCAGGGAAAGCTGAGCTGCTGAGTACCTGCTTGGAGGGAGAAGGAGGGGGAGGGAGTAGGGGAGCTGCGCTACTAAGTAACTGCTATGAGAGGGAGCTCCACAGTGCCTGCTGCTACAGAGGTCAGTGAGGGCTTGTCTTAAAGGAAAAGTACAGCCAAAGCTCATTTGGCTGTACCTCTCCTATGGATCACAGGAGTTCAGTTTGTTCTGCACTCCTGTGACCCGTCACAGAGCCGGTCCAGGCTCAGGCAAGATTGTGACCATATGGTTGCGATCCGCCCACATGCCTGGACCGGCACCCGGATCAGTCTCTCAGCGAGCTCCACCTCCACGGCCCAGCGCTCCAGATCAGCCTTGGTCAAACACAGGACTTTTTTTGTCTTCCTTCCCACAGGCAAAGAGAGTGTCAAGGGAACAAAGGAAAAATAAGTATAAGGCCCCAGGATCAATCATTCATAGGTAATCGCTCTATGAGCGATTACATGTGAGCGGCCCTGATTAGCTGCAGGAGCTGTCAGCCTTCTATTGCTTTCAATGGTGCTGCTACCTACAGCTAATTGCCAGGAACCCTTGCTAGGTCTCTCACATGTAATCACATTTGCAAGTGTGAATGAGGCCTCAGCAGTGTGGAGGAGGGGCATTCAAGTGAACCTGTCACTTTGCTGTTCAGGAGCAAAGCACAGGTAGACTTTAAGCAAGCCACACCCAAAGCCAGATTTTGATTGCATGACTAAGTAAAAATTAAATGGATTGTTTAGGTAAGTTTGAGGTGCACCTAGGGCCTTCATGGTCTCTTGCACCACAGAGTAGCATGTTAGGTAGACCTGCACGCTGCGTTACCGCTGTTTACATCTAATGAGTGCAGAATAATTTCACAAAACCATCTCTCCTCTCTTACCATTTGAATAGGGTGTTTCACAAAGGGTTAAAAAGTCCACAATGGGGTGATCCATCTCTAAGACGGTGATGGCCTTTCCGTGCATGATGGTCAGACTCGGTCTTCTGCTGGCTTTATCGTAGGACAAGCCTCCGGAGAATATGATGAACGGCTCGCTACAAGACAAGTCAAACACAAGGCAGCTGTTTATACACACAGACAGGCAGAGAGTGTGTGATATTAATGTGAACCGCCTTGGGGGCCTCGTGTAATGAATCCCGTGATAAGCTATTGTTCCCATACATGAAATCTTGTTAGCATCTTCCTACCACATAATAATATTTTTAATCTCTTTCCCAAGGTCAACAGATTGACATGTTTAATGCAGCAGTCATAACCTCGAGCAGTATGTAGGAGCATGTATGCGTACACATGTTCAGCTCTGCAATAGAAACCAGAGGCTTAATAGAAACTTCAAGACCCTGATGCAAAAAAAAAAAAACATGAAAGCTCTGAGCCTGGGGCACTTCCCACTGAACCTTGGGCCCTTTACTGCCGTCATGGGGCCCTTTTTACGGTCCTGCAGCGGGACCCTTTCACATGTTCTGCAGTGGGTCCACTTCCTGACATCTTGGGGCCTTCCCACGGTGGCGGAATGCCAGTGCCCGGTCGCAAGTTCAACCTTTGTGACTCTGTTAGTTCCGCCACTGGTGTCAGTAGGACTGTGAATGGTGGCAGTCAGTAGGGCAGTGGACGGGGTCAGTAGGGCAGTGGACGGGGTCAGTAAGGCAGTGGACGAGGTCAGTAGGGCAGTGGACGGGGTCAGTAGGGCAGTGGACGGGGTCAGTAAGGCAGTGGACGAGGTCAGTAGGGCAGTGGATGGGATCAGTAAGGCAGTGGACGAGGTCAGTAGGGCAGTGGACCGGGCCAGTAGGGCAGTGGACCGGGCCAGTAGGGCAGTGGACCGGGTCAGTAGGGCAGTGGACTTGGTCTGTAGGGCAGTGGACTTGGTCTGTAGGGCAGTGGACTTGGTCTGTAGGGCAGTGAACGGGGTCAGTAAGGCAGTGGATGAGGTCAGTAGGGCAGTGGACGGGGTCAGTAGGGCAGTGGATGAGGTCAGTAGGGCAGTGGACGGGGTCAGTAGGGCAGTGGACGCGGTCAGTAGGGCAGTGGACGAGGTCAGTAGGGCAGTGGACGAGGTCAGTAGGGCAGTGGACAAGGTCAGTAGGGCAGTGGACGGGGTCTGTAGGGCAGTGGATGGGGTCTGTAGGGCAGTGGATTTGGTCTGTAGGGCAGTGGACAGGGTCAGTAGGGCAGTGGACAAGGTCAGCAGGGCAGTGGACTTGGTCAGTAGGGCATTGGACAAAGTCAGAAGGGCAGTGCACTACTTCCCGTTCATTCACAAACCGGAGCATAGTAAACACAGTGTACTACGCTTCAGTTATGAATGGACACAGGACTGATCTGTACAGATCACTCACTGTGTCCATTCAGAAAAGTAAGGGGACGGTAAATTATATACCGTATTTATCGACCCTTTCCTCCGCTCTCAATCCTGGCAATTCTGCGGGGGGAGGGGGGGCAGGGAAGCACATGGGAACCTGGATAGATGGAACCTGGCATATAGAAGAACCGATGCCCTCCAATTTCTTCCTGCAGCTGCTGAATGCCTGCAGGAGGGAGAAGAGGAGAAGCAGGCTTTCAGTAGCTGCAGGAAGAAAATGGAGGGCATAGATTCCTCTGTATGCCGCCACCGTTGCCCCTCTTATCCAGGTGTAAAGGTGTACAGGGGAGCCATACAGGCCACCTGGAGCATGGGGCTGGGTTGCAATTGCGACCCCTACAGTTAAGCCCCTGATAGAAACACAGAGATCTTATTGGGTGCAGAGACTTCTAGTAATGTCCAGTACTACAGCATGCTTTATTTTTCGCCAGTCTATAAAAAGGAAGGTGCAAAAAAAAAAGCGAAAAGCTAAACAAAATGACTGACAATGGTGAAAAAAAAATTATTAAATGATATAAATATAAAATATATAAAGTTTGGCAGTTTATTAAAAGGCCTGTCGGGCAGCACAACTGGATAATATTAGATAATAGTTCAGAAGTGCTGGGTTGGGTAGTGAAGCTGCAGAGAAGGAGGAAGCTGCGAGGGAGCACAAGAGAGGAAAGTATATGGGGATCTGGGAGGCCTTGTCTGGAGACACTGTCGATTTGCCCTGCTTGGAGTACCCCAACACACGTAAAAAAACGAGCCACAAAGCACACGTTTTAGCGCACTACACAGATTTCAACCATCTGCATGTTGTGGGGCATTGCTTAAAGGAGTTGTAAAGGCAGAAGGTTTTTTTTTATCTTAATGCATTCTATGCATCAAGATAACAAAACTTTTGTGTGTAGCAGCCGTCCCAGCACCCCCTAATACTTACCCTGAGCCCCATCTCTCTCCAGTGATGTCAACAAAGCCGTCCGGGACACTTCTACTCATTGGCTGAGACACAGCAGCAGCACCATTGGCTCCCAAGGCTGTCAATCAAAGTCAGTCAGCCAATTAGGGGAGAGAGGGGGTGGGGCAGGGTCGGGGCTCCTTGTCTGAATGGATACACGGAGCTGTGACTTGGCTCCATAAGTGACTGTTGACTGTGGGGGCACTCGATAGGAGGGAGGGGCCAGGAGCAGCAAAAAGGGACCCGAGAAGAGGAGGACCTGGGCTGCTCTGTACAAAACCAACTGCACAGAGGAGGTAAGTATAACATTTTTGTTACTTAAAAAAAAAAACAAAAAAAAAACAAGACTTTACAATCACTTTTAAAAAAATGTGCAGGTCTTTAATATATGTGTTATCCTGATCCCCTGACTTTAATACTTTCTGAGTTACGGACCCAGAACAAGCATCCAGTTTAGAAAAGTAATGTCTGTAACATAAGGACAGTGTGGTAGAACAGGGAAATGGGCGATTATCATCAACTCCTGCCTTTCCTACATGCTGTACACATTTCCTGTTGCAGCTCTACAACTTCCTGTATTATCATTGTACTTAACAGGCAACAAATGATCATTATCACTGTGCCTATGTCCTTCTTCCCTGTACTCTCCTCTTGTAAGCTGCCTAACAAACCTCCCACCTGTCCTGGATTTGCCGGGACCATCCCGGGATTTCAAGTAAATCCCAGTGTCTTACGAATCCGGGCTGAATCCCGCAATGGAGCCCAGTGCCGGAACAAGTTCCGCCACTTGACTCCACCTATCAGTGTGCCCTGCGCTGCAGCTAAGACTCGCTTAGTGCCCAACCAGCACAATCCTGCTCACCCACCCGCCAGGTCGCCCGCCTGCTCTACAAAATTGAAAAGAAGAGAAGGCTAGATCTGTTTCACCCCCTCCCCATGCCCCCCTATGTCCGCCCACAAACCCCGGCGTGCAGCCAATCCTATCACTGTGAAGGGGTTGTGTGGGTGGGAATTTTGAAGCAGTGCACATGATGTCACTGACTGAAACTCCACTGCCTGGAGAACAGCCAGCCTCGGGTGAGTGAACTCTCCCCTCTCTCTCTTCCTTCCATGTACCATAGTGATCCTTCTTGCCTTCCAAGTGCCATAATGATCCTTCTTGCCTTTCATTTGCCATAGTGATCCTTCCTGCCTTCCATGTGCCATAATGATCCTTCCTTCCATGTGTCATAGTGATCCTCCTGCATTCCATGTGCCATAGTGATCCTTCTTGCCTTCCACGTGCCATAGTAATCCTTCCTGCCTTCCATGTGTCATAGTGAACCTTCCTGCCTTCCAAGTGCCATAGTGATCCTTCCTGCCTTCCAAGTGCCATAGTGATCATTCCTGCCTTCCACGTGCCATAGTGATCCTTCCTGCCTTCCAAGTGCCATAGTGGTCCTTCCTGCCTTCCAAGTGCCATAGTGATCCTTCCTGCCTTCCACGTGCCATAGTGATCCTTCCTAACTTCCATGTGCCATAGTAATTCTTCTTGCCTTCCATGTGCCATAGTGATCCTTCCTGCCTTCCACGTGCCATAGTGATCCTTCCTGCCTTCCATGTGCCATAGTAATCCTTCCTGCCTTCCATGTGTCATAGTGATCCTTCCTGCCTTCCACATGTCATAGTGATCCTTCCTGCCTTCCAAGTGTCATAGTGATCCTTCCTGCCTTCCATGCGCCATAGTGATCCTTCCTGCCTTCCATGTGCCATAGTGATCCTTCCTGCCTTCCATGTGCCATAGTGATCCTTCCTGCCTTCCACGTGCCATAGTGATCCTTCTTGCCTTCTACGTGCCGTAGTGATCCTTCCAAACTTCCATGTGCCATAGCGATCCTTCCTAACTTCCATGTGCCATAGTGATACTTCCTACCTTCCATGTGCCATAGTGATCCTTCCTGCCCTCCACATGCCATAGTGATCCTTCCTGCCATCCATGTGCCATAGTGATCCATCCTTCCTCTCTTCCATGTATCATAGTGATCCCTCCTTTCTTTCTTCCATATACCATAGTTATCCTTCCTTCCATATAACAGTGATCCTTCCCTCTCTCCAATCTCTCTCCCTAAGGGTCGGGTTACACTGGAGACTCCAGCTTGTGGCATAGCAATCAAACCATATTTTATAGGTACGCGGAAGCCCAAATTTTATTTAACCATGGTCCTTAAGCCCCTCCCACTATCATGTTTGGCCACACACAGTTTTTGGCCACTGTCTCCCTAAAATGTTACTTATTCTCAAGTTCAAAATTTGGGAGGTAAACAGGGCCTGAAACATGTAAGGCACACAGCACAGTAAAAGCATGAATGGCTCACAGTGCAGAACCCACTTTGGTTCTGTTTTCTTTTTGCTGTTTAGGGAATTATGGGGAGATAATATAAAGATAAATTATAAAGACACATTGCAGTCATTTATACTATAAGTAATGTAAAGGATATTTCATTTATTAATGAATACATAACAGGGCTACAGGGTGTTTTTTATATTTGTCTGAAGCTCTAATATGTCTAAGAAAAAAAAAAAAGATTTCTAAATCCAGTTAAAGGCTGTGGATCCTTAGCGTCCGTGTGGCTTCCTATCTCCCAGTGTCAAACCGGGATTTGCAGACAGAGACTATAAGGACGATATATTACATTTATGGGCTGGTGGGTACGGGAAGCAGTGAACGATGGTTTATCTGCGATCAGCAAACTGTACATGAATCATACATTAAGAACAGAGTAAGGCCTCCGTGTGAATAATGGTTTGCTGTACAGGTATTAATCACTATTATGTTGCACATTAACCTGAGCTGGTAAGATTGCCAGACACAAAACCAGGGGCATTGCAAGGTGGGAAAAAGCACTCGGCAGGGGGGTGGTTAGGCTCGCCTGTTGCCTGGCTTACCAGTGCCCATCAATGCTGACCACTAAACTGACCTACCGGACGCATGCACTGACCTACCTGACACCTGCACTGACCTACCTGACACCTGCACTGACCTACCTGACATCTGCACTGACCTAACTGACACCTGCACTGACCTACCTGACACCTGCACTGACCTACCTGACACCTGCACTGACCTAACTGACACATGCACTGGCCTACCTAACTTTTCCACGTCAGACTTCAGGTGACCTAGTGAGCCTCTGCAGCTCAGCCTAATGCCCTGTACACACGATCGGACATTTCGACAACAAAATCCATGGATTTTTTCCGACGCATGTTGGCACAAATTTGTCTTGTCTAAAACATGTACGACGAGCCGAGAAAAATTAAGTTCAATAGCCAGTGTTGCTCTTCTGCTTGATTCCGAGCATGCATGGAACTTTTTGCGTCAGAATTGTGTACACACGATCGGAATTTCCGACATCGGATCTTGTTGTTGGAAAATTTGAGATCCAGATCTCAAATTTTGTGTGACGGAAATTCCGATGGAAAATGTCCGATGGAGCCTACACACGGTCGGAATTTCCGTCAAAAAGCTCCCATCGAACATTTTCCGTCGGAAAATACGACCGTGTGTATGGGGCAATACCTGTAGTGTGCGGCGCGCCCATCCCATTCATGACCAGTCAGACAGCAGGCTGCACGCTCCAGGCAGCCAGGGCCAGGTTAGGAGAGCCGGCGGTGGCCCCACCCATTTACACAGAACGAGACATGGATTTCATAGTATAAAAAGAAGAAGCAAAAAATACTCTTGCGCACAGGTGTACTGGCTAAAAAGTCCCAAAGGTTCAAGAAGGACTATGGATTTCTGCCTTGCTGCTCTCAAGGATGGGATTGTCCTAGTGTTAAATGAAGAGAAGAAAAAGAGCGCACCAGCCTAGTGCATTATCCTTGACAGATTTATTAATTAAAAACAAGATAAAAACTACTCACAAAGGTCGAAGAGGCTCTGATGAAGAAGGGTAACCTTCGAAACGCGTTAGCCAGCAGTAGTCCGTATGCCTCCTTTCTGGGACCTGGAAAACTGCTACCACTGGAATAATTGCCTCTGTGCCATATACTATGCGATTTTTTCTTCGACCTTTGTGAGTAGTTTTTATCTTGTTTTTAATTAATAAATCTGTCAAGGATAATGCACTAGGCTGGTGCGCTCTTTTTCTTCTCTTCTATGGATTTCATAGTGCTCGTCGCAGTTGTAGTTTAGTTCCCGCCTCTTGGACCCGGCGGCGCATATGATGGACGTCACACGTCCCGAGGTCCCGGCATTGGACTAGTGTGATGTCCATCATAGGCGCTGCAGTATCCAGGAGGCAGGAACTTATGTCACTCACTGGCCGCGCTCAAAGTCGAATCGATCCCCGCTGGCTGCGCTGAGTGAGACAGTCAGTGACTGTCTGACTCTTTGCATACGGCCGCTCGGATTCGGGGCTTACAATACAATTGTGAATGCCCGAGCCCACTGGGGGCTCCAGCCCCCCTCAGCCCCTCCCGACGCCACTGCACAAAACAATTATTCACGTCTGCACGTGATGGAGAGTCTCCAACGTGTTAAAAGCAGTTCTGATACACAAAGGTGTTGTTTATGTGCAGGGGAGGAATCGAACACGGGTCATGCTTTGCACAAAAACCCTAAAGTAAACCTGTGCTTTGCCCATACAGAGAAAAACAGGTTTACTTAAAGTGGTTCTAAACTAAGCCTTAAAGAAGAAGTACAGCCAAAGCTCACTTGGCTGTACTACTCCTACCGTTCACAGGAGTGCAGTTCATTCTGCACTCCTGTGACCCGTTTAAACAGAGGCCAAGATTGCAGCTTCCTTGGCCGAAAACGATAAGAGGGTTTACTTACACTTTAAGTACCGGTTCACACTGGTGCGATGCGGGAAACCCTGCGATTTAGTGGCGGCTCCCGCATCGCACCTGAATCGCACACTGGTTCACACGGACATCTGTGAAACGCTAGGGGTGTCAATGTAGAGTTAATGAGACCCGGTTGAGATCGGTTTGCAGATCTCAATGTGAACTGTAAACAGGTGCAGGAATCAGATTGCCTGGGTGTAAACACCCAGGCGATCCGATTCCAGTGTGGACCAAAAAAAAAGGGTCCTGCACCATTTTGGTGCATATGCAATGCGATTTCAGCCATACAGTTTGTATGGCTGAATTTGCTTTGGACAGACATCGCATGTGATCGCACTAGTGTGAACCCAGCCTAAAAGGACTTGAAGAATATCCTTCTAATAGGGGCACAAGCTGAGTCTCGCCCTTCCACAAACAATCCAAAGCAGACCTATACCTTTGGGCTGGAGCTGTGCTTTCAACACCTTCCAAGCGGCCTAAATCAGGTGCTGGTGAAAAAGTCCAGTGACTGAAGGGAGACACATGCTGGTGGCTAATGGGATTGCATGCTGACAACGAGCACAGTGCCACCAACAGGTAAAATAGGTGAACAACAGGTTCCTGACAGCCAGGTAAGGTGTTGAGAGGCTTAGACATTTGAACAGGGAGTAGTTGGGAACCCAGGCGGGATGAAGAAAGTCAGAGGTGATACAGATGTATAAAAGCTGTACGTAGGAGGAATGATCTCATACTGACACCACAGACAAGAATCAGGCCAACTCTCTCTATGGAACAAGGTAGCTCTGGGAAAAAGGCCATTTTTTGGCATTTAATATATGTCAGAAATTTCCATAATTCACATCAAATTGATGTATGAATAACATATTTCAAAAAGGCAAAAGGTCTTTCTTGTTTTAGAATACATGAATCATTGCACATTTGTGGTGCAGCATCCCTATGGCACGCTTGCAGGTTCAGAATGCTATTATGCTTATGAGGAAAGGGGGTGAAGCAGCGCTCTGAAGAGCTCAAACACTGCTGGAAAAAAAGCTTTTTCTACACAACAAAGGCTTTCTTTGGACCCTAGAAAAAGGTTTCTGCAAGTGTTTGATCTCCATAAGCACAGGCAAAGCCTGCCGTCCATTGTAGATCTTTTTGAAGTGCTCTACAAATACCGCATAGCGGAGCCACTCTAACCTTCTCTTTCAGGGAATAAATTCATTGTAAATCCTTCAGATGTGGGGGCAGTGTGCCTGTGCCGTGTCCGAGGATAAAATAACATCACCAGACCTGCAGTAGGCACGCGCGGGGTCCATTTATGAGGACTGGAAGCTGACGTAGAGAAGAATGAAAACTCTGGTCGGTCTATTTTTTTGGCTGAAAAACGGACATCTTCAGCATGCAGGCTCTACTTGATCACAGAATGCATGTCCTACAAGACTTCATCATATTTCACAGATGTTAGAGTTGCACCGATACTTTTATTAAAGTGATTGTAAAGGTAAAATTAAAAAAAACAAAAAACAAACATATCATACGTCCAATGTGCAGTTCGTTTTGCACAGTGTGGCCCCGAACCTCCTCTTCTGGGGTCCCCCGGCGGCTCTCGTGGCTCCTCCCCACATCTGATAACCCCCTCGCAGAAGCACTTCCCCCAAGGGGGTTACCTTGCGGGAACGTTCCCGAGTCCAGCATTCAGGCATCCATAGAATGCAGGACTCGGCCCCGCCTCCCCGGCACACGCATCATTGGATTTGATTAAGAGCAGCGGGAGCCAATGGTTGTGCTGCTATCAATCTATCCAATTAAGAGCAGAGAACACCGGGCAGAGAGACACCGCGTCCCAGTGAGTCAAGTTTGAGGGTGCAGGTAAGTAAAATGGGGGGGGGCTGGGGGGGCGGTCACTGACAGGTGTTTTTCACCCTAATGCATAGGATGCATTAAGGTGAAAAAACACGAAGGTTTACAACCCCTTTAAGACTGAGTACAAGTACCGATACATTATTTCAAGTACTAATATGCAGCACTGATGAGGCATGAACTGTGTCAGTAGTTTTATTTTGTTTTGTTTTTTTTACAATTTATTTTTTACAATTAATTATTTTTTATTATTTTTTACAATTTATAGTTTTTTTGCTAAATATATATATATATATATATATATATTTACAATGCTTTCTTTTTTTGGAGGGGCGTCAGTGTTTTTTTTCCATTTTTATTTTTTTACAATTTAACTTTTGAATATTTATTTATTACAATTTATTTTTTATCAGCCCTGTTGAGGAGAAAAGGGGGGGGGGGGGGTTGGTAAAATACCAAGGGTCTAAACAGACCCCTGACATCTCCCCTTTAAAACAGAGAAAGGGACTAAGGACACAGATTCCCCAGTTCCCTTTCTCTGCAGCCTCAGCTGCACTGAAGATGAATGGACAGGAGACAGAGGCTCCTCCCCATTCATAAACTGAAGCATCATAAACACAGATTACAGTGCTCAGTTATGAATGGACAGTCAGTGATCACAGACTCTGTGCGTTCAGGAAAGGAAGGAACCAGTAAATGACATATTTACTGACTCCTTCCTCCTCTCTCCATCCTAAAAAAATCCGGGACATGGGGGGACCCGGAGGAGAATGCGGAGGACCCGGGGAGCCAGAGGAGGACCCAGAGGAGAACCTGGGGAGCCAGAGGACAACTCGGGGAGCTGGAGGAAGACACAGGGGACAGTAGGGGGTGATATCGGTGCGGCGGTGGGGGCAGTTACAAGCACCGTGTATATCGGTAGTTTCTCCCTCTATAGCTTTCAATGTGAATATTGCAGGTGAGTATCACGTTTTTTTTCTTTTTTTAAAGCCCAACTCTGGGCAGGTAAAAAAAAATAAAATAAATCACTTGCAAGCTTTGCAATGGTTTAT
Source organism: Aquarana catesbeiana (assembly GCF_042186555.1). Taxonomy (NCBI): domain Eukaryota; kingdom Metazoa; phylum Chordata; class Amphibia; order Anura; family Ranidae; genus Aquarana; species Aquarana catesbeiana. Next base: position 797,514,539 of record NC_133325.1, read on the forward strand.
AGCTTGTTTTGTCTATGTGAGATGAAAAACAGTTTTACCAAACCCTCTGTTTCCCTGGCAGGTGGTGCTCCCCTCTTATTCGGCGGTAGATTGTCCCTTGGCGTTGTCATGGCCAAAGCAAGTCTATGGACCCTGCTCTGGTCTTCATGATGTCAGGACTCTAGGCCACTAGAGCGCGGGGGGGGGGGCAGAAGCTGTGGGGACTTGTCTATCTGCAGGAAGCAGCAGAGGATTGAGTAAGTATATCTCCTTTTATTTTTCCCCTAGACGAGGGGTCTCCAAACTATGGTCCCCCAGTTGTTTGGGAACTACATCTCCCATCATGCCTAGTCATATCTGTGAATGTCAGTTTTACAATGCCTCATGGGACGTGTAGTTCCACAATAGCTGGAGGGCCTTAGTTTGGAGATCCCTGTGGGCTAGACCATGGATCACCAAATTTTCTGAACAAAGGGTCAGTTTACTATCCTTCAGACTTTAGGGGGGTCAGACTAGGGACAGTGGTAGTAGAAAATGTCCTGCAGTAAACAATGCTCTATCTTTGGTGTCAGCGAGAGGAATAGTGCCCTATCGTTGGTGTCAATGGAGGGAATAGTGCCCTATTGCTGGTGTCAACGGAAAGAGTTCTGCCCCATCATTAGTGTCAATGGAAGGAATTCTGCCCTATTGTTGATGTCAGTGAGAGGAATAGTGCCCCATCATTGGTGTCAATGGAAAGAATTCTTCCCCATCGTTGGTGTCAGTGGAAGGAATTCTGCCCTATTGTTAATGTCAATGGAGGTAATAGTTCCCCATCGTTGGTGTCAATGGAGGGAATAGTGCCCCATTGTTGGTGTCAATTAAATGATTTCTGCCCCATCGTTGGTGTCAATGAAAGGAATTCTGCCCCATTGTTGGTGTCAGTAGAAGGAGTTCTACCCTATTATTGGTGTCAGTGGGAGAAATAGTGTCCCATCGTTGGTGTCGATGGAAGGAATTCTACCCCATTGTTGAAGTCAATGAAATTCTACCCCATCATTGGTGTCAGTGGAAGAAATAGTGCCCTATCGTTGGTGTCATTGGATGGAATACTGCCCCAAGGGCCAGATAAAGGCAAGCAAGATGCCGTAGTTTGGAGACTGCTGCCCTAGACATAATCAAGCAAAAAAGATGTCCCTTATATCTAATGCAGGGCTTTAATGTCACTGCTACATCCAGATTTAATGCAGGCATTAAGGCCATTCATAATGCTGTCAATGTATACGCAGTACAGTCTCGGGTGATGTCAGTGTGAAGAATGAGCAGGGGGTCTATCTGCAGACATATCACCATTTGTTATATATTCTACTGCAGTATACAGCCGCTCACCATACTTCTAATATAATAATACAAGCTTACCTGTTTTTACAAGTTTTGTATTCAACCTTTAATATTGGTCTACAGGATTCAGGTTTCCTTCCATCTCTTTGATTCTTCCCTGTATGAAACAAAACACAAATATATATATAGAAAAGTAACACAGAGACTGCGAACGGCTTCTTATCCAATGCATGCATACGATTTGTAAAGCGGTATTAAAGCCAAATGCAAACATTTATTATACTGCAACTTACCAACTTTTATTTGTGATGGCTGAATTCGTTTTCTTTTTTTTTTTTTTTTTTTTTTTAGGCGTCCTTTCCTCTATTCTCACCTGGTGATTTGGCCAGTAAGTCTGTTTTTTTAACAGAACAAGTTGTCCTAGAGATGTAGTCCTCGGTCACACCGGTGCGACTTGTTGATTTGCATATTTATTTTCCTTATTAAGGTTGGCCTCACAAATATCCACTAAAGCCCCTATTACCCTGGTTATTTTGGTTACCTTGAATGACTCGTCTTATAGGAATGTGTGATTGTAAACTGACCAAGTCCTTGAGGAGTCATATTACAAGGAAAGTTGGCTTGAGGGTTGTCTCTTCCTTATACACAAGTCTAAATACCACACCGCGAACTGGAATAGTCTCCAGAGCTGCATCATGCAAGCGTCTGGTCTGATTACCTGGCCACACCTTTATGGGGGGACTCTGTGGCAAAACAGCATCTTTAGTTAACCATTTCATGCAAAATCACGTACCTGTACGTCATTTTGTTGAAGTGGTTATACCGGGGTGCAGCCTGCAGCCAGAGGCATCATCCTGGTACCGTTTTTTAGAGCTGGCGGTCGGCTTTCAATCGATAACAACTGATGTGGCTAAGTAGCCGCTTGGCTGTTATCACAAGCAGCAGGAGGCGACATCCCCCCGCCGCCTTCTGCCGCTCAACTCGGGTCTACCGTCCCACCAGGAGACCCAAGCGAACAGCCGGCACGTCTGTCAGCTGGCCACAGTCCTGAACAAAGCTGGAATCAGCTTTGATCGGGTCTCCGAAGGGACATCACTTCCAGTTTTCACGGCAGCCAACGGTGCAGATTTAAAAAAAATCCAAGGTATTCAAAATACTGATCATGGCGTTTTGAATAATTTTAAGTGCAAAGGAGGGATTTGGGGTCCACTCCTCCAGCCACCCCATTGGGAACTTACTGTGACTTGGTGGAGGGACAACCCCTGCACGCCCATGTCTCTAATCAGAATTTTTTTTAATGGAATAGTATAAAAATAATAATTGATAAACAAAAATTATAAAATAAAATAATTTAAAGTGCCCCCGTCCCCGGAGATTCTCCCTATGGAGATTTTTAAGTACTGACGTTTGTCGCCATTCCACAAGTGCGTGCAATTTTAAAGCGTGACATGTTAGGTATCTATTTACTCGGTGTAACATCATCTTTTACATTATACAAAAAAATTGGGCTAACTTTTTTTTTTTAATTCAGTGAAGTGTATGTTTTCCAAAACAATTGCGTTTGAAGGACCGTTAAGCAAATACTGTGTGACATAAAATATTGTAACGACTGCCATGTTATTCTGTAAGGTCTTTGCTAAAAAATTATATATAATGTTTGGGGGGTTCTAAGTAATTTTCTAGCAAAAAATACGGATTTTAAGTGTCAGAGATAGGCTAATGCATGAATGGGTTAAGTATTGTTGTCATATTTTCTTTATCTTTATCTGTCATTACTTTTAATAAATATTATACTTTTTAAGTATTATGTGTGATCTTGCACATATCGAACACAGCCCCAAAAACGTGACAAAACACTTGTCATGCAATTTGATTCAAATTGCATGACAAGTCATACCCTATTGTCCACAATGGAAGCGGTCATATCGGTGCAACCCTGATTTGGAAAGTAGTTGTTGCAAAACGTTTTGCAAGTTTAGGTGCGAATTGCATAGACATCTGCACTGACATACAACTTTGAAATTGTGTGGCTTCAAGTGTATACAGTGGTCTGCTTTTATCAAGTCTTTATCGAGGTCTTTATCAAGGTAAGCTGCAATTTATTACATTTTTGGATTTGAGTTTATAACCACTTTAAGAATAAGTAATGGGAACAGGGCTTTGGCCAATTAGAAGGTGAGATTAGGTGGGGGGCAGTGATCATGTGACGCCTTTGTCCAGTGATGCGACTTCCTGTTCACTTCTCTCCTGCCTTGCTTGTAAATCTAAAAGGTATCTATTCCATGCAGGGACTCCATTTATAAGGTTTGGATTTCGGTAGGGATATTGTTTTATAAGCCTGGGGACTGTAACTAGGGATGAAAGGCTTACACTTACCATGGGGAATAGTGACTTGAAAGGGCCTGGCAGGGTTCTTCATGTTCCATACAGAGAGGCTGCCGTCCGAGTGACTGCACATGAACTGACGTCCTTCATGGTGCCAGCCTATAGAATGAATTGCCTGGAAATAGAAATTCAGTCACATAGTGAGATATCATTGGTTCACCACAACAAGGTTATATACAGTACATAATTCAGCCATTACTACATATAGAAGGTATATACTTCAGTGTGTTTACTTGGTATCGTTTTGCAAACTTGTAATATTAAAGTTGAATTCCTGGACTTCGGCCACTTTGTAAAAAGTGCAGGCATGCTATGAGTTAAGTCCAAAGAGGTGCATGACCTCCACTGAACGTATCTCCATTATTTACATCAGACACCTTTATAGCTCTCCCAGAGCATACACTGACACTCTGGTGCTGTGAGAGAGGAGAGAGAGGCACACAGAGTAGCTATGCCCGCCCCTCCCCTCTGCTGCCAATTCAGAGAAGCCTTTGTATTTTGTGAATGAGTTCACATAATGCAAAGGCTTCTGTGATTGGGCATGAGTTCACATAATACAAAGGCTTCTGTGATTGGGCATGAGTTCACATAATACAAAGGCTTCTGTGATTGGGCAGAAGGAAGCAAGGAGCAGGCGTAGCAGCTGCACCGACTCTGGGAGTGTAATAAAACTGTCAGATGTAAATAATAAGGATAAGCCCAGGGGATGTCATGCAGCATCTTGGACTTAACTCATAGTGTGCCTTCGCTTTTTACAAAGGAGCTGAATTCCTGGAATCAAGCTTTAAGTGTTGGTGACCAGGCCTTGTTATGCTGCTCTTCCCACACTGGTGTATAACATCAAATGTAAATATATAGTATAAAAACAGTCACTTCACATCTTCCAGGTGTTATGCCTGATGTCTGATCCACTTGGATGGACAGCCTATATTGCAACATATGGCAAAAGCAAAGTGTTGAGAACGTGACTGATTGTGAAGCATTGTGTGGAGGGTAAGATGTAATGTACAGATATCAGACTCACCTCATCATAGTAAAACCGGAGTTCAGCTCTTTTCGATTTCAAGTCCCAAAGTACAATTGTCCCACTTTCATATCCTATGAGTAACTGGAAAGAAAAAAAATGTCCTTCTTTATTTCGGTGTGAAGGTATATAAGCTACAGACATTGTGACGATGTGACCAGGTAACCAGACAGTTGGGTAAGACTATGTAGATGTGACCAGGTAACCAGACAGGTGGGTAAGACTATGTAGATGTGACCAGGTAACTAGGTGGGTAAGACTATATAGATGTGACCAGGCTACCAGGTAGGTAAGACTATGTAGATGTGACCAGATAACCAGACAGGTGGGTAAGACTATGTAGATGTGACTAGGCTACCAGGGGGGTAAGACTATGTAGATGTGACCAGGTAACCAGACAGGTGGGTAGGACTATGTAGATGTGAACAGGTAACCAGACAGGTGGGTAGGACTATGTAGATGTGAACAGGTAACCAGACAGGTGGGTAAGACTATGTAGATGTGACCATGTAACCAGGCAGGTGGATAGAACTATGTAGATGTGGCCAGGTAACAAGACAGGTGGGTAGGACTATGTAGATGTGAACAGGTAACCAGGTGAGTAAGACTATGTAGATGTGAACAGGTAACCAGGTGAGTAAGACTATGTAGATGTGACCAGGTAACCAGACAGGTGGGTGAGACTATGTATCTGAATATTCATTTAAAACATTTAACAGCCGTGTTGGGAGGCTTTGGTGATATATCAGGGGTCTAAACAGCCCCCTGATGTCTCACTTTTGGGACAGAGGATAGAGATTCCCCAGTCCCTTTCTCTGAGGCCTCAGCTGCACTGGACAGTATGAATGAGAAGTGTTCTGCGTTGAGCGGCTTCTGGTTCATTCACAAACTGAAGCATAGTAAACACAGCTGTCAGACTCCCTGGGGTACTCATGTACGTGCAATGACTGGTTTCATGAAGAGAATGAAGCAAAAGGTGGAGGAAAAGATATATCCCCTTATTCATCATCCCCTGGGCAATCAGGTAACCCTTGCAGTGGGGAGGAGTCCTACTAAAAGGATAAAGATATTTTTGTCCCTGGAGTTCATTTTAAGGCTTCATGCACACTGGGCATATGCCCATCTCTCCTAGACACCTTTCCTCCTGGCACCAGCGTCTTGGCAGAAAAAAACAAAAACGTGTGATGCTTGTAAACGTGTCTATACGCATTTAGGCGGCAAAGCGTTAATTAATTTCATAATAATTTATTCTGGTCATTGAAATGAATTAACACTCAAGCATTTGACGCGCTTAGTGTTAATGTGTGTTTAAATGCATTTACATGCGTCACGCGTTTTTTTCTACCAAAACACTGCTGCTTCTGGATGTGCTGGCAGTGGGGTTTTTTTCTGTCGCTAAACGCCTAGGCGTGTATCAACACATAGGCCAACATGCAGGGACACATAGGATAACATGCAGGGACACATAGGCCAACATGCAGGGACACATAGGCCAACATGCAGGGACACATAGGCCAACATGCAGGGACACATAGGCCAACATGCAGGGACATATAGGCCAACATGCAGGGACATATAGGATAACATGCAGGGACACATAGGCCAACATGCAGGGACATATATGATAACATGCAGGGACACATAGGCCAACATGCAGGGACATATAGGATAACATGCAGGGATTCATAGGCCAACATGCATGGACACACAGGCTAATATGCAGGGACACATAGGCTAACATGCAGGGACACATAGGCCAACATGCAGGGACACATAGGCTAACATGCAGGGACACACAGGCTAACATGCAGGGACACACAGGCTAACATGTAGGGACACATAGGCTAACATGCAGGGACACATAGGCTAACATGCAGGGACACATAGGCCAACATGCAGGGACACACAGGCTAACATGCAGGGACACACAGGCTAACATGCAGGGACACACAGATTAACATGCAGGGACACATAGGCCAACATGCAGGGACACATAGGCCAAAATGCAGGGACACATAGGCCATCATGCAGGGACACACAGGCCAACATGCAGGGACACAAAGGCTAACATGCAGGGACACATAGGATAACATGCAGGGACACACAGACTAACATGCAGGGACACATAGGCCAACCTGCAGGGACACATAGGCTAACAACAGGGGCATTTATAGGCAGGAAAAAGAAAACAGGCAGTTAAAAAACATCCAGTGTGCATGAGGCTTTAAGTCCTGGAAAGGATGGTGTCAGGGAGCTCAGTGGAGACTCTCAGGTGTATCACTGTGAAATCAATACTCTTCATGCTGGATGTACAACACACAGGAAAATTCAATTACTAATCATATTCCGGTGCGGTTTCCAGTGGATTGTGCCAGTAAAGGGTGGGGGGGAGGGGGTGTTTGGGCTGGGGGGGGGCAGGGTGGTCATAACCTTACATTACCTCAACCTTGCTGGAGACAATCACCTTACATTACCGATAAGCCTGGATCAATGTGTGTGGAGGAATGGTGTAACATGAGAGTACTACATACTGACCCCTAACAACCCCGTGTAAAGGGAACTGCAGAACTGCAGCCCAGAGGTCTTCTTATTAGGGTAGAAGGGGTGACATTTAGAACTGGTGGTTGTTACTTCTGTCGGTATCCCTACTGGGGAGATTTCTCTTTACATGCTTTTACGTCATCAGGCATTTTATGTCATTGGATATTTTATGTCATCAGGTATTTTATGTCATCAGGTATTTTATGTCATCAGGAACTTTATCTCATCAGGCATTTTGTATCATCAGGTATCTAATGTCATTGGGTATTTTCTGTCATCGGGTATTTTGCGCCATCGGGTATTTTATGTCATTGGGTATTTTTTATCATTGGGTATTTTACTTCATTGGGTATCTAATGTCATTGAGTATTTTCTGTCATCAGGTATTTTACGCCAATCGGGTATTTTATATCATCAGGTATTTTATGTAATTGGGTACTTTATCTCATCGAGTATTTTACGTCATCGAGTATTATACATCATCACGCATTTTACGTCATCGGGTATATTACATCATCGGGTATTTTACATCATCGGGTATTTTACATCATCGGGTATTTTACATCATCGGGTATTTTACATCATCGGGTATTTTACATCATTGGGTATTTTACAGATTCCCTGAAACTCTCATGCATGCTGAATGCAGCTATCTGCCCACAATGCCTTTTTAGACACCATGGGGGTTGATTTAATAAAGGCAAATAGACCGTGCGCACTCTACAAGAGCGGTTGCTCCAGAGCTTAGTACACCAGAGAAAGCTCTGATTTTCATCATCCAATCAGGTACAAGCAAAAAATGCTGTTCTTTTTTATCTTCCTTTCAGGTGATTGGGTATTCTTTGTAAAGTGAAGCATTACCTCATTTACTAAGCTTTGGAGCAACTGCACTTGCAGAGTGCACAGGCTACTTGCCTTTAGTAAATGAACCCCCCAAAATGTAGGGTTGATTTACTAAAGGCAAATAGCCTGTGCACTTTGCAAGTTCAGTTGCACTCCCCGGGGCTTAGTGCATGCGGTAAAGCTTCACTTTAGTGTATCCAATCAGGTGCAAAGGAAAACTTAATTTAAAAAAAAAAACAGCATTTTTGCTTGCATATGATTGGATGATGGAAATCAGCAGTGAATCACCACATTCAATAACCGAGGGGTGGGGAAAATATGTGCAACTGCACAGTCTATTTGCCTTTAGTAAATCAACCCCAATATGATGGCAGGCAGATGATGTATAGAGACTGGAGTTGATTTACTAAAGGCAAATAGAATGTGCACTCTGTAAGTGCAAGGGAATTTGCTCCAGGGCTTAGTAAATGAGGGGAAGCTCTGCTAATTTCCATCATCCAATCATATGTTAGCAAAAAACCTCCCCTTGCATGTGATTGGGTATTCTTTACAAAGTGAAGCTTCACCTCACTTACTAAGCTCTTGAGAAAAAATGTCCTTGCAGAGTGCAGGCTATTTGCCTTCAACTGCTTCAAGACCACCCCATAACAGATTTACTGCTACAGGATGGCTCTCCTGTGCAGAATCGCGTATACATACATGATTCTGCACTTCCACCTGCAGGGGGTGTGCATGCACCACTGGCAGGCCAATTCTGCTGTGCTTATTTACAAGGCATATCTCAGTTCGGACGGGGGGGAGGAAGGGACAATCCTGTGTCTCTGCAAAGCAGGGACTATAATCAATCTCTAGAATCGATCTCTTCCCATAGTGAAAGCCCCACACACACAGTACACTTAAACACTGGTTAGGTGCACAGTTAACCCTATGGTCTCCCTAGATGTTTAACCCCTTCCCATCCAGTGTCCTTAGTACAGTGACAGTTCATATCTTTAGCATTGATCACTCTATTAGTGTCACAGGTTTCCACCAAGTGTCAGTCAGTGTTCAATTGTCCACCGCAATAAGTCGATGACCACCGCCATAAATAGTATAAATAATTAGAAATTCCAGTATATATATCAATTAGTTTGTAGACGCCATAACTTTCACACAAACCAATCAATATACGCTAATTGGGATTTTTTTTTTTTTTTTTAACCAAAAATATGTAGCAGAATACATATTGGCCTAAATTTATGAAGGAAATGTTTTATTTTTTATTGGATGCGTTTTATAGCAGAAAATTATATTTTTTCAAAATTGACGGTATATATATATACATATATATATATATATATATATATATATATATATATATATATATATATATATATATATATGTGTATATATATATATATATATATATGTGTGTGTATATATATATATATATATGTGTGTATATATATATATATATATATATATGTATATATATATATTTTTTTTTTTTAATTGTCAATCTTTTTTGTTTTTAGTGCAAAAAAAAAAAACCACAGTGGTGATCAAATACCACCAAAAGAAAGCTCTATTTGTGGGAAAAAAGGACATAAATTTTATTTGGGTACAGCGTCCCACAACAGAGCAATTGTCAGTTAAAGTACCACAGTGCCGTATCGCAAAAAATGGCCTGGTCAGGAAGGGGGGGGGGGGGTAAATCTTCCAGAGGTCAAGTGGTTAATAAATCAACCCCAAATTATACATTGCATATGTTCTCTGAGGTTCCCCAAGTGAGCTCACCACAGCGCTGATGTTTCTGTCACCCGTCAGAACGCTCACAGTCATTAAGCTGCTCATCAGTCAATAAAATATTCGCTCGACAATTGTTTTTTTTTTTTTTTTTCTTTGTTCTTTTTAATGAACCGTTGCATCACTCACTACAGCAACTGTAGTATTGCTGCCGCTGTTGCTCGTGTCAGCGAGGGAAGTGTTAACTAACTCAACTGGTCGATTCATGCACAGGAGGAAAATCCATACTGTGCTATTAGCAAGATAAATAAACAAGAGATGCCACCGGGATCCCTGAGCTCCAATGCCCCCAGACACAACACAATATTCCACTCCGGTAATCAGCTATAGAAAGAGATGAAAAGGGAAGGACGCAAATTCTCACCATTCATGAGGAATTGTGGGCGATTCTTCTAATGTTTACACCCTGCTCACCTGTCATCATGTACTCATGTACCACTAAAAATTTGTTTCTTTAGTTGTTATTTCCTGCATTTATATATTTGTATTTGTTTAGTTGTTATTTCCTGTATTTATATATTTGTATTTGTTTAGTTGTTATTTCCTGTATTTATATATTTGTATTTGTTTAGTTGTTATTTCCTGCATTTATATATTTGTATTTGTTTAGTTGTTATTTCCTGCATTTATATATTTGTATTTGTTTAGTTGTTATTTCCTGTATTTATATATTTGTATTTGTTTAGTTGTTATTTCCTGTATTTATATATTTGTATTTGTTTAGTTGTTATTTCCTGCATTTATATATTTGTTTTTCTTTAGTTGTTATTAAATATTTATTTTGTTAAATATTTATATTTGTTTAGTTGTTATTTCCTGTATTTATATATCACAAACACATCGCACAGCTCAGAATATACAGAGCCAGTCCAGTCACATCAGTCTCTTCAGGAGCTCACACTCCAATGTCCCCCCCCCCCCCCCCCCACAGTCACACACTATTAGTATTATACATGTATATAGCTCTGACATATACCACAGTGCTTTACAGAGAGCACTGAGCCAGTCACATCAGGAGCTTACAATCTAATCTACCCCCCACACACTAGTCACACACTATTATTATTATACATTTACAGTGTCTTGAAAAAGTATTCATAACCCTTGAAATTTTCCACATTTTGTCATGTTACAACCAAAAACTTGTATTTTATTGGGGTTTTATGTGATGGACCAACACAAAGTGGCACATAATTGTGGAAGGAAAATGATAAATGGTTTTCAAAATGTTTTACAAATAAATATGTGAAAAGTGTGTGGGGGAGGGGCATTTTTATTCAGCCCCCTTTACTCTGATACCCGTAACTAAAATCTAATGGAACCAATTGCCTTCAGAAGTCACCTAATTAGTAAATAGAGTCCACCTGTGTGTCATTTAATCTCAGTATAAATACAGCTGTTCTGTGAAGCCCTCAGAAGTTTGTTAGAGAACCTTAGTGAACAAACAGCATCATGAAGGCCAAGGAACACACCAGACAGGTCAGGGATAAAGTTGTGGAGAAGTATAAAGCAGGGTTAGGTTATTAAAAATATATCCCAAGCTTTGAACATCTCACGGAGCTCTGTTCAATCCATCAATCGGAAAATGAAAAGAGTATGGCACAACTGCAAACCTACCAAGACATGACCGTCCACCTAAACTGACCGGCCGGGCAAGGAGAGCATTCATCAGAGAAGAGCCCAGAGGTCCATGGTAACTCTGGAGGAGCTGCAGAGATCCACAGCTCAGGTGGGAGAATCTGTCCACAGGACAACTATTAGTCGTGTTCTCCACAAATCTGCCCTTTATGGAAGAGTGACAAGAAGAAAGACATTGGTGAAAGAAAGTCATAAGAAGTCCTGTTTGTAGTTTGTGAGAAGCCATGTGGAGGACACAGCAAACATGTGGAAGAAGGTGCTCTGGTCAGATGAGACCAAAATTGAACTTTTTGGGCTAAAAGCAAAACGCTATGTGTGGGGAAAACTAACACTGCACATCACCCTGAACACAACATCCCCACCGTGAAACATGGTGGTGGCAGCATTGTGTTGTGGGGATGCTTTTCTTCAGCAGGGACAGGGAAGCTGGTCAGAGTTGATGGGAAGATGGATGGAGCCAAATACAGGACAATCTTAGAAGAAAACCTGTTAGAGTCTGCAAAAGACTTGAGACTGGGGCGGAGGTTCACCTTCCAGCAGGACAACGACCCTAAACATACAGCCAGAGCTACAATGGAATGATTTACATCAAAGCATATTCATGTGTTAGAATGGCCCAGTCACAGTCCAGACCTAAATCACATTGAGAATCTGTGGCAAGACTTGAAAATTGCTGTTCACAGACGCTCTCCATCCAACCTGACAGAGCTTGAGATATTCTGCATAGAAGAATGGGCAAAAATGTCCCTCTCTAGATGTGCAAAGCTGGTAGAGACATCCCCAAAAAGACTTGTAGCTGTAATTTGCAGAGAAAGGAGGTTCTACAAAGTATTGACTCAGGGGGCCCCCCACACTTTTCACATATTTATTTGTAAAAAATGGTGAACCATTTATCATTTTCCTTCCACGTCACAATTATGTGCCACTTTGTGTTGGTCTATCACATAAAATCCCAATAAAATACATTTATGTTTTTGGTTGTAACATGACAAAATGTGGAAAATTTTAAGGGGTATGAATATTTCTTCGAGGCACTGTATAAAGCTCTGACATATACCGCAGTGCTGTACAGAGATCATTGAGCCGGTCACATCAGTCTCTCTACCAGAAGAGCTTACACTCTAATGCCCCCTCCCCCCCAGTCACACTCTATTAATATTATACAATTTTATAGCCCTGATATATACCACAGTGCTGTACAGAGAACACTGAGCCAGTCACATAAATCCTCTGAGGGCCTGAAGTCAAATAAGCTATGTGAAAACTCAAACAACTTCCAAAATATCCCCTTTGTCTAGGTATGAATCATCTACTCATTATATTCTATAAGGCCTGATTCACACCTATGTATTTCTTTTTGGTACATCACGGGACACAGAGCCACAGTATTTACTGTATGGGTTATATGGCACCTCTAGGTGATGGACACTGGCACACCCTAGACAGGAAGTTTAGCCCCCTATATAACCCCTCCCCTTACCGGGAGTACCTCAGTTATTTCACCAGTATCGGCAATCTTCATCCCAGGGGTAGAGAACTGGCAGGCGGACTACTTAAGTCGCCAGCAGTTGTTCCTGGGGGAATGGTCTCTTCACCCCGACATCTTCCTGGCTGAATATCAAATATGGGGAATCCCGGACGTAGATCTGTTTGCGTCCAGGTTCAACAACAAGATTGACAACTTTGCATCAAGAACAAGGGATCCACTTGCATGCGGGACGGATGCATTGGTGTCCCCGTGGGATCAGTTCTCACTGATCTATGCATTCCCTCCTATTCTGCTGCTACCACGACTTCTTCGCAGGATCAAGCTGGAAAGGAAGTCGGTGATTCTTGTGGCCCAGAAGATCTTGGTATGCAGAAATAGTAAAGATGGCGGTAGGGCCCCCATGGACCCTACCACCACGTCCAGACCTGCTTTTGCAGGGACCAGTGTTCCATCCTATCTTACAAATGCTAAACTTAACGGTTTGGCTATTGAAACCCACATTCTGAAGAATCGTGGGCTTTCAGGCTCAGTGATATCTACCTTGATTAATGCAAGGAAGCCAGCATCCAGTCATTTATTATAGAGTCTGGAAGGCATATGTTTCCTGGTGTGAATCCAGGGGTTGGCACCCCAGAAACTATGTCATAGGTGGAATCCTTGACTTTCTGCAAATGGGGTTAGAGATGAAGCTGGCCTTGAGTACTACCAAGGGCCAGGTCTCGGCCTTATCGATATTGTTTCAACGTCCGCTTGTTTTGCATTCTTTGATCCAAATCTTTATACAGGGGGTAACGCGGCTCAATCCACCGGTTGAAGCACCCCTGAACCCTCGGGACTTGAATTTAGTTCTGTCGGCATTACAGAAACAGCCTTTTGAGCCGAAACGACATATTCCCTTGCTACGACTAATGCCGCGTACACACGGTCGGACTTTACGGCAGACTTTGCCCGGCGGACTTTACGAAGGACTTTACGATGGACTTTCTGAATTAACGGACTTGCCTACACACAATCCACCAAAGTCCGTCGAATTCGTACGTGATGACGTACGACCAGACTAAAACAAGGAAGCTCATAGCCAGTAGCCAATAGCTGCCCTAGCGTGGCTTTTTGTCCGTCGAACTAGCATACAGACGAGCGGACTTTTCGACCGGACTCGATTTCGACGGATTGATTTAAAACATGTTTCAAATCTACGTCCGTCCAACTTTTGAGAAAACAAAGTCCGCTGGAGCCCACACACGATCGAATTGTCTGACGAAATCCCGTCCACCGGGCAAAGTCTGCCGTACAGTCCGCTCGTGTGTACGCGGCATTAGGCTATTGCTGAAACGCGTCAGCTTTATTGTTTTATTGTCACTCTGATGTACCAATAAATGACACTTCAAGGATTACAGTTTTGCTGGCTCTTCTTATTACTATATTCCCTTGGTCCTTTTGACAAGGAAGCTAGTTTTTCTGGTAGCCATTTCTTCTACAAAAAGGGTATCAGAATTGGCGGCTCTTTCTTTTAAAGAACCATATTGAATCATTCACAGGGATAGAGTAGTATTGCGTCCTCATCCTAACTTTCTACCGAAGGTGGTTTCAGGTTTTCATCTAAACCAACGATATTGCTCTGCCTTCATTTTTTCCAGAACCCTGTTCTACGGAAGAAAAGTCACTACATTCTCTGGATGTAGTGGAGAGCGGTCAAAACCTATTTGGAGGCGACTGCTCAGATTTGGAAAACGGATGTTTTGTTTGTGTTGCCTGAAGGTCCTAATAAAGGACAGGCAGCGTCGAAATCTACTATTGCTAAGTGGATTCGGCAAGTAATTATTCAAGCTTATGGTTTGAAGAGGAAAGTTCCACCTGTTCAAATCAAAGCGCACTCCGCCACCAGGGCTGTTAGTGCTTCATGGGCAGTGCATCACCGGGCCTACATGGCTCAAATTTGCAAGGCCGCAACTTGGTTTTCAATCCATACATTCACCAGATTCTATCACGTGGATGTGAGAAGGCATGAGGATATTGCCTTTGGGCGTAGTGTGCTGCAGGCAGGAGTATAAGATCCTCAGGTCTGATTGCACCCTACTTTTTGTTTGTGTCTTCCTCTCCTCAGATAGCATTGGTCTGGGACATCCCATTCAGTAAATACTGTGGCTCTGTGTCCCGTGATGTACAAAAAAGAAAATAGGATTTTTATAACAGCTTACCTGTAAAATCCTTTTCTTCGAGTACATCAGGGGACACAGAGATCCCCCCCCTCTTCTAATACACGTATATTGCTTTGCTACAAAAACTGAGGTACTCCCAGTAAGGGGAGGGGTTATATAGGGAGCTGAACTTTCTGTCTAGGGTGTGCCAGTGTCCATCACCTAGAGGTGCCTATATAACCCATTCAGTAAATACTGTGGCTCTGTGTCCCGTGATGTACTCCAAGAAAAGGATTTTACAGGTAAGCTGCTATAAAAATCCTATTTTTTAGTGCTTTTTGGATTTTGCAGATTTGCACTACAGCCCATTTAACATGGTTTCCTATAGAAAACGTTCTGTAGTACAAATCTGCAAAATGCAAAAAACACTCATGCCCCGTACACACGGTCGGACTTTGTTCGGACATTCCGACATCAAAATCCTAGGATTTTTTTCCGACGGATGTTGGCTCAAACTTGTCTTGCATACACACGGTCACACAAAGTTGTCCGTAAATCCGATCGTTCTAAACGCGGTGACGTAAAACACGTACGTCGGGACTATAAACGGGGCAGTGGCCAATAGCTTTCATCTCTGTATTTATTCTGAGCATGCGTGGCACTTTGTGCGTGGATTTGTGTACACACGATCAGAATTTCCGACAACGGATTTTGTTTTTATATATAATTTTATATCCTGCTCTCAAACTTTGTGTGTCGGAAAATCCGATGGAAAATGTGTGATGGAGCCTACACACAGTCGGAATTTCCGACAACAAGGTCCTATCACACATTTTCCGTCGGAAAATCCGACCGTGTGTACGGGGCATAAAAATGCCATAGATGTGAATCAGGCCTTAGTACCTAAGTACCTGGGCAGGGCTGTTTCCAACTGAACAATATTTACAGGGAAAAGAAACAGTTACTCTATAAATTTTGACTTTAAAAATCAGAATTATGATTGGTCGGAAGAAACCAAGCAGAGTTGCATTTGATAGAGGCTACAAATATGGATAACACCAACAGAGGAGGAAGGCCGCGAGTGGCTTAAAAAAAAAAAAAAAAAAGAAGAAGAAAGAAACAAATCGCTCCCAATTCTCTTGTCTGCTGCTGTTCTAGGGTAGTGTTTCTCAACTTCTTTCAGTCACAATACCCTTTAAAAGGACAAGTTCACCTTTGGGAACATGTTCCACCCGTTTTTAGGGTGGACTACGTAACTTGTTCCCAATGCTGCAGCCACTGCCCGATCCCCGCCTGTCCCCTGTGACAGCAGTACAGGGAGAAGTTCCCCATACTAGCTGTCAGTTTTTGAAAATCAGAGTGGCCGTGCGGTGCTTCGCTCACACTGCCGCGTCATTCTTTCACACAGCTCTGTGTGCGACTGAACTACGAGCCCCGATATCCTTAATGGCTGTCGGCTTGTAATTCTCAATAAACGACCACAGCGCTGTGGTTGTTCATTGATTGTTCCGGTCAGTGTATCTGCCTGTCTGCAGTGCATGGAGCCAGAGATTAGCTGATCGCTGGTGCAATGCTTTATATGCTCCAAATAAATAAATAAATGTGCTTTTTTTACTTGCAAAAAAAAAATGTGCATTTATTTATTATTTTTTTTATTTTAAAGTGAATTCATCCTTTAAATGTATTTTCAGTCTCGAGGCACCTCTGTCTAAAAAAAAAAAAAGCAGTCCCGCTAGTTTAGAAAAGCAGTTCTTATCATCCAGAGTGTAGGAGTCAGGAGTAAAGCTTTGTCCACACGGGAGTACTTAAAGCGGAGTTCCACCCAGAAATGGAACTTCCGCTGATCTGGTTCCTCCCCCTTACGGTGTCACATTTGGCACCTTTTAGGGGGGAGCAGATACCTGTCTAATCCAGGTATTTGCTCCCACTTCCGGGTAAAGTTTGCCGCAGTATCAGCACTGATCTACGCCACGTCCGGCCCCTCCTCTGTCCCCCCCCCCCCCCCCCTGCTGTCTTCTGGGAGACACACAGGTCCCAGAAGACAGCAGGGACCACTCAGAACGCACAGCGCGACTCGCACATGCACAGTAGGGAACCAGGCTGTGAGGCCGCAAGGCTTCACTTCCTGATTCCCGTACTGAAGATGCCGGCGCCTCCACCCGGAGACGGGTTGGCTTCGGGTGAGGACATTGCGGGGGCCCTGGACAGGAAGTGTCTTTATTTTAAAAGTCAGTAGCTGCTGACTTTTAATTTTTTTTTTGCAGGCAGAACTCGGCTTTAATCGCTTTAACCACTTGCTGACCGCCCTATAGTACTTTTACTGCTACAAGGCGGCAGCTGTGCAGCGGATCACATATATATATATATATATATATATATATATATATATACACATGATCCTGCACTTCTGCCTGCAGGGGGCGTGCCGCTTTTGCTGTGATTTTTCACAGCAGAAGCTGATCTGTGGGTGCCGGGCACCCGATGTCCTCCGGCACCCGCTGATGGTCAGTGACATTCAGAGAACTGAGATGTAAACAAGGCATATCTCAGTTTGGACAGGCGGGGGAGGGACGATCCTGTGTCTGTGCAAAGCAGGGACTATAATCAATCTCTAGAATCGATCTCTTCCCCTAGTGAAGGCACCACACAGACAGTACACTTAATCACTGGTTAGGCGCACAGTTAACCCTATGATTGCCCTAGATGTTTAACCCCTTCCCCAGCCAGTGTCATTAGTACAGTGACAGTGCATATTTTTAGCACTGATCACTGTACTAGGCCCCTTTCACACTGAGGCTCTTGTAAACTGCCAGTAAAACACTGAGCACTTTTGAAGAGCTTTTCAGGTGCTTTTGAAGCACTTTTTCATTCATTTCAATGGCGTTTTTTCACCACCCTGCCAGCGCACTGCCCCAGTATGAAAGCATTCATTGATTTTAATGAAGATGGGCTTTTGTCAGGAGCTTTTTTTAGCGTGAAAGCGCCTGAAAAACTCCTCAGTCTGAAAGGGGTCTAATGCTCCGTACACACGATCAGAAATTTGGCCAGCAAAAGACCGATGAGAGCTTTTGGTCGGAAAATGCGACCATTGTGTATGCTCCATCGGACTTTTGCTGGCGGAATTCCAGCCAGCAAAAGATTGAGAGCATGTTCTCAATTTTTTGGTCGGAAAAAGTTCCGATCTCGGAAATTCCGATCGTCTGTACCAATTCCGACGCGCTAAATTCCTACGCATGCTCAGAAACAATTCAACGAATGCTCGGAAGCATTGAACTTAATTTTCTCGGCTCGTCGTAGTGTTGTATGTCACCGCGTTCTTGATGGTCGAAAGTTCAGCGAACTTTCATGTGACCGTGTGTATGCAAGCCAAGCTTGAGCGGAATTCCGTCGGAAAAACCATCCAAGACGGAAATTCTGCTCGTGTGTACGCGGCATTAGGGTCACTGGTTCCCACAAAGTGTCAGAAGTGTCAGTTAGTATCCAATTGTCTGCCGCAGTCCCGCTATAAGTCGCTGATGTAAGATTCCATAAAAATATCCTATAGTTTGTAGACGCTATAACATTCACGTAAACCAATCAATATACGCTTATTGGGATCTTTTTTTACCAAAAACAGAATACACGTTGGCATAAATATATGAAGAAATTTGATTTTTTTATTTATAACGCAAAAAATAAAAACCAACATAAGAAAGCTCTATTTGTGGAAAAGAAATGATAATTTTATTTGGGTACAGCGTCGCACGACCGCGCAATTGTCAGTTAAAATAATGCAGTCCAGATTGCGAAAAAAGGCCCGGTCATTTGGGGTAAATCTCCTGGAAGTCAAGTGGTTAAATGTACATCCATGCGAGGACCAATGTTTGTCCCTATGGGCATGCACGGGGGTGCACAGGTGTTCTGTACATCCTCTAGAGGGCAGTTCAATTCATGTCAATTTGGGACGCAGATGGACACAGCCGCTGCTCCCAATCTGACATCTATGTGAGTACGGATCCCCAAACACACATTGTCTGCGTTCAGGGACCCGCACCCTCATGGATGTCACATTGGGAGCAGCAGCTGTGTCCATGCGGCAGCAGCACCCCAAATCGACATAATTGGGAATTCCTGCATGAGGATGCACGGAACACCTTTTAGATTGTAAGCTCTAACGAGCAGGGACCTCTGATTCCTCCTGTATTGAATTGTATTGAAACTGTACTGTCTGCCCTTGTGTTGTAAAGTGCTGCGCAAACTGTTGGCTCTATATAAATCCTGTATTATAATAATAATAACACCTGAGCATCCCCTGGTGGGGGAAATACAGCTCTAGCACTCTTACTCAAACCAGTTAACTTCCTGGGAAGGAAAATGGAGATCTTTTGGTGTAAAAATATTATGTCATGGCTTCTCTTCTGGTCATTGCAGACCATGAAGTGGAGAGGAGAGGATGAAAAGCTCCCAACTGTCCCCATTTTTAATGGGACTGTCCCTGATTTGAGGGGCTGTCCCTGATGTGTAACAAAGTCCCTCTGTTCCTCTTTCCTCCTCAGTTGTCCCTCATTTTGGTCTGATCGATATAGTTTTTATATAAAATGCACTATTTATCTTTCAAAAAGTGTTTCCCAGCGCTAAGCCTTTCATCCAATTTATAAATTGCTGCATTTGTAAATTTCAAAAGCCAATATAAAGAAATAGTAGTGGTAAAAAAAAGCACTTGTGGGTTTAACTAATCATTTTTTTGTGCAATTCTCCTTTAATGAGGGTGTGGCAGGGGGGTGTGTCCTATGCCTGCATACTTTTGCTAATAGGTGTCCCTCATTCCTGTCTCACAAAGTTGGAAGGTGTGGATTTAACTAATCTTTTTTTTTTAGTATAATTCTTCTTTAGGGGGTGTGGCAGGGGGTGTGCCTTATGCCTACATACTTTTGCTAATAGGTGACCGTCGTTCCGATTTCAAAAAGTTGGAAGGTATGGGCGATGACATATATAGAGATATACACAATCCTGATGGTATTCCTCAATAGCTACAGAGGATGAAAATCCATTTGTTTGCAGCAAGCATATTTCCAAATCCAGATATTGCCATATAGAATGGCAGTGACATCATCACTGTGCTGCACATAGTCTAGTGCAGAGAGCAGAGATGTGGGAGGGGCCCAGCAGGCTCCACCCACTACAAGCTGCCTTGAGAAAAACTACAGGAGGGGGCGCAGAGAAGACCAGTCACCCTGCACAAGGAGACGGAGCAGAGCTGTGGGAGGGGCCCAGCAGGCCCCACCCACTACAGGTGCCTGAAGGATACAGGAGGGAGTGGAGACAAGACAGGTCTCCCTGCACAAGGAGAGAAAGAGAGCAAAGCTGTGGGAGGGGCCCAGCAGGCCCCACCCACTACAGGTGCCTGAAGAAGGATACAGGAGGGAGTGGAGACAAGACAGGTCTCCCTGCACAAGGAGAGAAAGAGAGCAAAGCTGTGGGAGGGACCCAGCAGGCCCCACCCACTACAGGTGCCTGAAGAAGGATACAGGAGGGAGTGGAGACAAGACAGGTCACCCTGCACTAGGAGAGAAAGAGCAAAGCTGTGGGAGGGGCCCAGCGGGCCCCACCCACTACAGGCTGCCGGCAGAAGACGCCAGGAGGGGGCGGAGACAAGACCGGTCACCCTGCACAAGGAGAGAGAGCAAAGCTGTGGGAGGGGCCCAGCAGGCCGAACCCACTACAGGCTGCCTGCAGAGTACTACAGGAGGGGCGGAGGCAAGACCAGCCACCGTGCACAAGGAGAGAGAGCAAAGCTGTGGGAGGGGCCCAGCAGGCCGAACCCACTACAGGCTGCCTGCAGAGTACTACAGGAGGGGCGGAGGCAAGACCAGCCACCGTGCACAAGGAGAGAGAGCAGCAGTGACCGGTCTTAATACAGGAAGCTCCTGCACAGAGGTAGAGTATCACACTGGATTACTGCACAGATCTGGAAGAAATACACTAAGCACCCTAAGCCTCGGCACACACTAGATGCAGTGCGAATTCACAGCGAATTTGCTGCGGGTTCCGCAACCGCATCAAAATCGCAGCCGGTTCATGTGAACCGATTGCAGAGTGTATGTTAAGTTAACAACGCCATGAAATTGGTTTGCTAAACACAGTGTGATTTGCAGAATCGGATTGCATGCATGCGATCCGATTCCTGGTGTGGACGGAAAAAAAAAAAAAAAAAAAAAGAGTTTGGTGCATACAAATCCATGGCTCAAATCGCACCCCAGAGACAATCTAGACAATGTTGGCTTATCCCGGAGTGCAGCTGATCTATACATGGAATATTTGTGGAAGACAGAGAGTGTCGGGGGGATCAGTTCCTAAGACAGGGCCACTTGGAAGCAATGCTTTTCTTTGAGAAGAGTATAATACGAAGATTGTCTCACCTTTCCTTCATCTCTTGGCGTGTCACTTAAATGTACAACTGGACCCGGATGAGTCTTGGTAGATCTACAAAAGGAAACAAAGAAGCAGCGTGATTTCAGATGGTTCATGAATGTCACACCAGGATGAGGATACTTTTATAGTTTCACAACTTCACACCCCGGAGACTCTGAGCTGCTTTAACAATGTTTTATTTATATGCAGGAATTTTATCAGATCTTACTCTGCCTTATAATTGTTACATCAGTCCCTGCAAAAACGCAGAAATCCTTCCGAATGTGCATGTATGGTGCTTAACGGTGGCCAAACGTTCCAATGTTTGTCTATTCTTTTTTGTTTTGGTATTCTTTATTAGTGAAGAAAAGAGTTCCTCTGGTTTTCTGAATTTCATACAATAATCAAATGTAAAGACAACAGTTACAGAAGTCTAACAGGATTGTTTACAGTGCAGGAAGAATGCGGCTCCATTCACATCATGGCGAGCGGCATGAGGCACCGCGTATATATATGCGTATTCTGAGTGTTGTGCAACAATGAAACAATGAATAGCACCATACACACACAACATGTTTTTTTGTGCATTTCCCTGAATTATTTTATTATTTATTTATTTCAGGTACTTATATAGCGCCGCCAATTTACGCAGCACTTTACATATATCATTTTACATGTGTTTCGCGTAATGCTCCGGATCCTGTAACCATTGGGATTGGCTGTCACATGATCGGGTCCCCACCAGCTATTATTCGTTAGTGAAGACCTAGCGCTCAGTACAGAAACATCGGCCGCCCAGTGATGGTAAAGCCAACCCTTTTGCCGCCACATATGTGTTACACGGGCGACCACAGGCTAAAGACCCACTCCGGGGCTCCCTTCCGGCCACCTCTAACCCATCCTAATGGGCTTTTTTCCCTGTACCATGTAAAGTCAGATATACTAACTTAAGCCCTCCACCAAATAT
This sequence comes from Aquarana catesbeiana, assembly GCF_042186555.1. Lineage (NCBI taxonomy): Eukaryota > Metazoa > Chordata > Amphibia > Anura > Ranidae > Aquarana > Aquarana catesbeiana. The sequence goes on from NC_133325.1 coordinate 797,537,038, forward strand.
ACTCACCTAAGTCCCCCTCTCCAGGTCCCTCGCCAATGATGGCTCACCCAGAACCTTGCCTGCCACGCACCCACTGCCACGTGCACCCGGCGCGCTCTGTGATCACAGCTGATCACGATGTAAGCACACTTGCCAGTTATCGGCATTCCTTTCCTCGCACGCTGTCACACTGTGAGGAGAGGAGAGAGCCGGTAACTGGCCAGTGTGAAAGGGGACATTTATAATGATAATTAGTGGCCTGATTATCAGTGGAGCCCCAACAGTGCCCATCAGTGCTGCCACTCAGTGGCCATCAGTGCTGCCAATCAGTGCCACCTATCAATGCCCATCAGTGCTGCTTATCAGTGCCACCTATCAGTACCCATGAGTGCCGCCTATCAGTGCTGCCAACTACCACTCAGTGCCCATCAGTGCTGCCACTCAGTGCATCCTCATCAGTGCCACCTATCAATGCCCATCAGTGCTGTCTATCAGTGCCACCTATCAGTACCCATGAGTGCTGCCTATCAGTGCTGCTTATCAATGTTGCCAATCAGTGCCCATCAGTGCTGCCACTCAGTGCTACCACTCAGTGCCCATCAGTGCTGCCACTCAGTGCTACCACTCAGTGCCCATCAGTGCTGCCAATTAGTGCCTCCTCATCAGTGCCACTATCAGTGCCACCTATCAATGCCAATCAGTCCTGTCCATCAGTACCACCTACCAGTACCGCCTATCAGTGCCGCCTATCAGTGCCTCCTCATTAGTGTCGCCTATCAGTGCCCATCAGTGCCGCCTATTAATGCCCATAAGTGCTGCCCATCAGTGTCGCCTATCAGTGCCCATCTGTGCCCCCTATCAGTGCCCAACATTGCCGCCTCATCCTCTGCCCTGCTGACCCTGTCCTATGTCCCGCTGACCCCATCCTCTGCTCCATTGACCACATATGCGGCACCCAGACGAATCATATCTCAGGGTCTGATGAGAAAGCCCACAGCTGCTGTGACCAGCTGCAGCTTCCTCATCAGACCCTGAGACAAGAACGGTATACCAGAGCTGGGGTGGGACAAATTTAGATAAGGGGGGGGCACCTGATTTTAGTCTTGCCTAGGGCAGCACAAAACCAAAATACACCACTGCTGCCCACGAAGGATGAGAGAGGGCATCATAAGGTGCCAGCACTAACCACAGCCTTATCAAGACGACTCAATGGGTGTTCTGGGCACCAAAAACCCGAGGGAACCGTTATCTGTATAATAAAAGATTATGGAGAAATGCGTGAGGTGCATTATGTTCTGAGTCACCTCAAACTCACAATGTGTCATCTACCGGAGAAAATAAACAATCGAGAACACGATGTTCCATTCTAGCAGCAAAAATCAATTAACTGCGGCTCATTTTATGGCTAGAATCCACTTAGAAAAGAAAACAATTGCATTTACGGTTTCATTAGTGAAGTGAAGCAGCGTCTGTGTGTGTGGGGCGATAAAACACACAGGGATCGGGGGGCTCTATACTGCACACACCCAACTGACAGCATCAGCAGGTAAATCCACGCCGAACCAGTTCTCAGACACGATCGTTACGCTGTTTGGACAGCCGTGACTGGATTCTTCAGAAGCGCATCTCTATCTGTTTCCTGTGACTGGCAGAGCTGTCAATCCAGCCTGCTCAATATGGCCGCAGTAATGTACTCCTGGCCAGCTCCAGAGAACGTCTGGTGGAGGGGAGGCGGGCCGAGGTCTCTGTGGTCATTAAATGCGATAGACACAGGATGGCCCGGACGCTTCCCATTTCTATCAATGGGCTGGAAACTGCGAGTTCTCCCCTGTCTTTATAGTGCAGTACAGTCAATATTTGTGCGGTACGATTTACCTCTTCCAGCCTGTAATACCCCTTCATTACCAGGCCATTGTTCACTTTTCAGCAATGTGATAGTTTGACTGACGATTACTCCATTTTTCAACATTGTGCCCAAACTAATTTTGTATCTTTTTTTGAACTTTAGTGCTTTCTTCTGGTGGTATTTACAGGGCAGCCATCAGAACTTTTTGGGCCCCTTACACAGCTTTAGGCCTGGCCCCCCCCCCCCCCCCCCAAAGGCCATCCCACTGAATCCACACACCGGCCACCTCACCTGTAAGCATTCAGCCCCCCCCCCCAATTCTGTATATATGCCAGCCCCCCCTCACACCTGTATATATGTCAGCCCCCCCACCTGTATATATGCCAGCCCCCCTCACACCTGTATATACAGTGGGGACGGAAAGTATTCAGACCCCCTTAAATTTTTCACTCTTTGTTATATTGCAGCCATTTGCTAAAATCATTTAAGTTCATTTTTTTTCCTCATTAATGTACACACAGCACCCCATATTGTACACACATCACCCCATATTGACAGAAAAACACAGAATTGTTGACATTTTTGCAGATTTATTAAAAAAGAAAAACTGAAATATCACATGGTCCTAAGTATTCAGACCCTTTGCTGTGACACTCATATATATAACTCAGGTGCTGTCCATTTCTTCTGATCATCCTTGAGATGGTTCTACACCTTCATTTGAGTCCAGCTGTGTTTGATTATACTGATTGGACTTGATTAGGAAAGCCACACACCTGTCTATATAAGACCTTACAGCTCACAGTGCATGACAGAGCAAATGAGAATCATGAGGTCAAAGGAACTGCCTGAAGAGCTCAGAGATAGAATTGTGACAAGGCACAGATCTGGTCAAGGTTACAAAAACATTTCTGCTGCACTTAAGGTTCCTAAGAGCACAGTGGCCTCCATAATCCTTAAATGGAAGACGTTTGGGATGACCAGAACCCTTCCTAGAGCTGGCCGTCCGGCCAAACTGAGCTATCGGGGGAGAAGAGCCTTTGTGAGAGAGGTAAAGAAGAACCCAAAGATCACTGTGGCTGAGCTCCAGAGATGCAGTAGGGAGATGGGAGAAAGTTGCAGAAAGACCCAAAAAAATTTAATAAAATGGATCCTGCTCCTTTAAAGCATGTTATATGACACGGTGCTTGTCCTGTGTCATTTGGCCCCCTGTAACACCTAAAAAACCTGGCTGATCCTGCCATTTTCTCCCTACCCCTCTGTAAACTGACCACGGTGTATCATGGCTGGTGAGACCAGACACCGTGGTCAGTTTACGTGCCTCTGTCATCGGCAGCCTGCTATCTGCTCTCCTCTGTGCTCCTGTGTCCTCCTCCCCCCTCCCCTCTCTGTCTGTGTGTGAGCCGCCCCTCCCCCCCTCCTGCTGCTCTCATAACACTAACCTGTATACACCATCAGCACTGCCTCCTATTGCAGTGCCCCCCTCTATGAATGATTTATAAATATAAATGCTGTAAATACCTCATGTAAGAGCCAAGATTGCGATCACATGACCAGCCAGCTCTCTCCTCCTCCCCTCCAGACTGAAATCAGCAGAGGAATCTCAGCCCCGCCCCCTGCATCTCTCAGAGGAGAAAAGGAGAAAGCTGGCCGGTCATGTGATCGCAATATTGGCAGTGAAATAAGGGAATTTGCAGCATTTATTTTGATAAATCACACACAGAGGGGGATACTACAATAGGAGGCAGTGCTGATGATGTATACAGGTTAGAGTGGCTTAACAACCACTTTAAATATGTCAAGGATGAAGATAACTTTGACAGGAAGGAATGTTCCTCAGAATGTATGAGAAATATATGATGGCGGAGGTGTAGAGGGGACCTACACCGGCTGAGAGCAGCGGAAGAGATCAGGAAGGCCGGCAATCCTAGATCTGTGGAAAGGTCAGAGCTGAAGCCGGTGATTTATGTCTTCTCCCATTAGAGAGAAGAAAATGTATCACTTTAATAATTGCAAACCTGTTAGATTTGTATTCATTTCCTAAATGCCACAGCATAAAAACCGGCTCAGAAAAGGCTGCGGCATTTCATCCTCAAGATTTATACCGCCGCTAATAGATCAGATGAAAAGGGACAGTTCACAAATCACACTCTGTTTATCGCAGTCATCACTAGACTTACACTATACCTTATAATACACACTGGAACATTACAGACCGAGCTGTACCTCTTCCCTGTGCTGCCCCGTCTGATCGCCGGACACACGTTCACTTCCCCCAACTACATGGACACCCGGCTTCACCTGACAAATCACTAACTATGGTCAGGGTGACGGCATAGACAACATTTATGTGAAGGGGTTGCAGCTCATCATTTCTATGATACACAAAAGTGGCCCCCTCCACACTGACACTTGGGGGTTCCAGAACAATGACACACTGACACTTGGGGATCCCAGATCAATGACACACTGACACTTGGGGATCCCAGATCAATGACACACTGATACTTGGGGATCCCAGATCAATGAAATAGTGACACTTGGGGATCCCAGATCAATGACACACTGATACTTGGGGATTCCAGATCAATGACACTCTGACACTTGGGGATCCCAGAACAATGACACACTGACACTTGGGGATCCCAGATCAATGAAATAGTGACACTTGGGGATCCCAGATCAATGACACACTGATACTTGGGGATTCCAGATCAATGACACTCTGACACTTGGGGATCCCAGATCAATGACACACTGATACTTGGGGATCCCAGATCAATGACACTCTGACACTTGGGGGTCCCAGAACAATGACACACAGACACTTGGGGGTCCCACAACAATGACACACTGACACTTGGGGATCCCAGATCAATGACATACTGACACTTGGGGATCCCAGATCAATGACACTTGGGGATCCCAGATCAATGACATACTGACACTTGGGGGTCCCACAACAATGACACACTGACACTTGGGGATCCCAGATCAATGACACACACTGACACTTGGGGATCCCAGAACAATGACACACTGACACTTGGGGGTCCCAGAACAATGACACACTGACACTTGGGGGTTCCAGAACAATGACACACTGACACTTGGGGATCCCAGATCAATGACACACTGATACAGCAAGTAATCGGCGCAAAACGACAAGGAAGGAAATATAGCAAAAGTGCAGAGCCGTGAGGTCCTTCCTGCCTACCTGGCTTCTCTTTGGGATTGGAACTGGATCTAACCCTACCACTTTGACGGTACAAGCCTATACGACTCACCGCCAACGGCCTGTGAGTCCAACATCTCTGCTCCCAGCCAATCAGCTTGACAAAGGAGCGCCGCCGTCATACCACTCACGGCGAGCCAGCTTAGGAAACGCGTCGCATATTGAGTGACGTCATCATCCCTCGCCTGATCTGCTGCTATCCAAGCCTCTCTCTGGTGCCTGTCTCCGCTGCTCGGCCGAATACATCCAGCGTCCACAGACTGCCCAGAGCTTCTACCATCCACCAGCCGAGAGAGATGACTCCACGGATCCCCTTGATTGCCTTGGGACATTCTTTTTGCCTATAACCTTCTACTAAAATGTGAGTGCATCACCAGCTGTTGCTGTAAATTTTAATAAATTGTTTTAAACGTCTGCACCCAGAGGCGCCTCTTTCTCCTTGTTTTACAATGACACACTGACACTTGGGGGTTCCAGAACAATGACACACAGACACTTGGGGATCCCAGATCAATGACACACTGACACTTGGGGGTTCCAGAACAATGACACACAGACACTTGGGGATCCCAGATCAATGACACACTGACACTTGGGGATCCCAGATCAACGACACACTGACACTTGGGGGTGACAGAACAATGACACTTGGGGATCCCAGATCAATGACACACTGACACTTGGGGATCCCAGATCAATGACACACTGACACTTGGGGATCCCAGATCAATGACACACTGACACTTGGGGATCCCAGATCAATGACACTTGGGGGTCACAGAACAATGACACACTGACACTTGGGGATCCCAGATCAATGACACACTGACACTTGGGGATCCCAGATCAATGACACACTGACACTTGGGGATCCCAGATCAATGACACTTGGGGGTCACAGAACAATGACACACTGACACTTGGGGATCCCAGATCAATGACACTTGGGGGTCACAGAACATTGACACATTGACACTTGGGGGTCACAGAACAATGACACACTGACACTTGGGGGTCCAGAACAATGACACACTGACACTTGGGGGTCAAGAACAATGACACACTGACACTTGAGGGTCCAGAACAATGACATACTGACACTTGGGGATCCTAGATCAATGACATACTGACACTTGGGGGTCCCAGAACAATGACACACTCACACTTGGGGATCCCAGATCAATGACACTTGGGGGTCACAGATTAGTGACACTTGGGGGTCACAGAACAATTACACACTGAAACTTGGGGATCCCAGATCAATGACACTTGGGGGTCACAGAACAATGACACACTGACACTTGGGGGTCCAGAACAATGACATACTGACACTTGGGGATCCCAGATCAATGACACACTGACACTTGGGTGTCACAGAACAATGACACACTGACACTTGGGGGTCCAGAACAATGACATACTGACACTTGGGGGTCACAGATCAATGACACACTGACACTTGGGTGTCCAGAACAATGACACACAGACACTTGGGGATCCCAGAACAATGACACACAGACACTTGGGGATCCCAGAACAATGACACACTGACACTTGGGGATCCCAGAACAATGACACACTGACACTTGGGGGTCCAAAACAATGACATACTGACACTTGGGGATCCCAGATCAATGACATACTGACACTTGGGGATCCCAGATCAATGACATACTGACACTTGGGGATCCCAGAACAATGACACACTGACACTTGGGTGTCCAGAACAATGACACACAGACACTTGGGGATCCCAGAACAATGACACACTGACACTTGGGGGTCCAAAACAATGACATACTGACACTTGGGGATCCCAGATCAATGACATACTGACACTTGGGGATCCCAGAACAATGACACACTGACACTTGGGTGTCCAGAACAATGACACACAGACACTTGGGGGTCCCAGAACAATGACACACAGACACTTGGGGATCCCAGAACAATGACACACTGACACTTGGGGATCCCAGAACAATGACACACTGACACTTGGGGTCCCAGATCAATGACACTTGGGGGTCACAGAACAATGACACACTGACACTTGGGGTCCCAGATCAATGACACTTGGGGGTCACAGAAGAGTGAAACACTGACACTTGGGAATCCCAGATCAATGACACACTGACACTTGGGGTCCCAGAACAATGACACGCTGACACTTGGGGGTCCCAGAACAATGACACACTGACACTTGGGGGTCACAGAACAATGACACACTGACACTTGGGGGGTCACAGAACAATGACACACTGACACTTGGGGGGGTCACAGAACAATGATACATTGAAACTTGGGGATCCCAGAACAATGACACTTGGGGATCCCAGAACAATGACACTTGGGGATCCCAGAACAATGACACGCTGACACTTGGGGATCCCAGATCAATGACACTTGGGGATCCCAGAACAATGACACGCTGACACTTGGGGGTCCCAGAACAATGACACACTGACACTTGGGGGGTCACAGAACAGTGACACACTGACACTTGGGGGGGTCACAGAACAGTGACACACTGACACTTGGGGGGGTCACAGAACAATGATACATTGACACTTGGGGATCCCAGAACAATGACACACTGACACTTGGGGATCCCAGATCAATGACACTTGGGGGTCACAGAACAATGACACACTGACACTTGGGGTCCCAGAACAATGACACACTGACACTTGGGGATCCCAGATCAATGACACACTGACACTTGGGGGTCCCAGAACAATGACACACTGACACTTGGGAATCCCAGATCAATGACACACTGACACTTGGGGGTCCCAGAACAATGACACACTGACACTTGGAGGTCACAGAACAATGACACTTGGGAATCCCAGATCAATGACACACTGACACTTAGGGATCCCAGATCAATGACACTTGGGGGTCCCAGAACAATGACACATTGACACTTTGGGGTCACAGATCAATGACACACTGACACTTGGGGATCCCAGATCAATGACACTTGGGGATCCCAGAACAATGACACACTGACACTTGGGGGGTCACAGAACAATGATACATTGACACTTGGGGATCCCAGATCAATGACACACTGACACTTGGAGGTCACAGAACAATGACACTTGGGGGTCCCAGAACAATGACACACTGACACTTGGAGGTCACAGAACAATGACACACTGACACTTGGGGATCCCAGATCAATGACACTTGGGGGTCCCAGAACAATGACACACTGACACTTGGGGGTCCCAGAACAATGACATACTGACACATTTGGGGGTCCCAGATCAATGACACACTGACACTTAGGGATCCCAGATCAATGACACACTGACACTTGGGGATCCCAGATCAATGACACTTGGGGATCCCAGAACAATGACACACTGACACTTGGAGGTCCCAGAACAATGACACACTGACACTTGGGGGTCCCAGAACAATGACACACTGACACTTGGGGGTCCCAGAACAATGACACACTGACACTTTGGGGTCCCAGATCAATGACACTTGGGGGTCACAGAACAATGACACACTGACACTTGGGGTCCCAGATCAATGACACTTGGGGGTCACACAACAATGACACACTGACACTTGGGGTCCCAGATCAATGACACTTGGGGATCCCAGATCAATGACACACTGGCACTTAGGGGTCCAAAACAATGACACACTGACACTTGGGTATCCCAGAACAATGACACACTGACACTTGGGTATCCCAGAACAATGACACACTGACACTTGGTGATTTAATAAACTGGTGCACACAGAATCTCTGTGCAGCTCTGCATAAAAACCAATCAGCTTCAGCTTGTTCAATGAGGTTTTGACAATACAACCTGGAAGCTAACTGGTTACTATGCAGAGCTGCACCAGATTCTGTGGTCATCAGTTTTAGTAAATCGATACCAGTGACACTGGGGGTCCCAAAAAATCAGAATCCTGATACGTGGGATAATAACACTGCTATCCTAGTAGGACACAACAACACCTGGGGTCCTATTACAAGGAAAAGTGTTAAGACTTACAAGCCTTGTAACCCGGAACACGTGAGCCACTGTATGTTTTTACTCACTTTTTTTCATGCACCAATAAAGAAGCAACAAGGACATTTGGAGTTGCCGGTGTTCTATCGATATGTGCCCTCTGTCGAATAGTGCCCGCGCATGCGCAGGACGGAGCCGCACTCCAGCTGATATGTGTCAGGGCTTGGCTCAGCCCTTCCTTCTCTGAGCTGGCTGCTCAGCTGTCGGCTAATTGCCAGCTCCTATCTCTCGCCACAGTTACTCAGCTGTTGTTGATACCCTGCTCCTCAGTCCGGCCTACTTAAGCCGCCCAGTCCAGAGGAGCAATGCCTTAACCTTGGTCAACATCACAGAAACCATCTCCTGCGATCCTGGTCAAGACTTGCTTTGCTGACATCACTTCTGGCTCCAGATCCTGCTTGCTGTTCCACTACATTGATCCCTGACTTCTGGCTTGGCTGACTACCTGTTCCGGTTACTGTACTTTGGCTATGTTTTGACTACGTTTGTTAGTAAGTGTGATTTAACTGTACTTCTGTCTTGGCCTGATTTCATGGTTTCTGACAATATGGCAATCAGCTGGAGTGATGTGACCATGCCGCATGCACACATCACAGGAGGCAATTTTCGACGGGAGAGAGAATGTCACTGACATATTAAAAGCTATTCACAGAGCGGAATTACAATGTAGTTCTCATATTGTGCCTTGCTGTTGCAGGTTGGGCTTTCAGTCTGCTCAAGGTCGCCTTTTGTCAGTGCACGACGGCTTTAGTGTCTTGATCAGCGCCTGTAGCCTGTGTGTAAGGGCGGGTTGCAACTCAGGCAAAACCCGCCCTTCAACACAGCCACAAGCCACCCAGAAACAGCGAGGCGAAATGTAACAACCATGGTGTCCCCCCTCCGCTCTGTGAATAGCTTTCAATTGTGTCCGTGAAATTCCCTCTCCCCCCGAAAAGTGCCTCCAGTGATGTGTGCATGCGCCATGATCGGGAAATCAGCCAGAGTGCGGCTCCGTCCTGCGCATGCGCGGGCACTTTTCGACGGAGGGCACCTACCGATAGAACACTGGCTCAATTCTTTGTATTTATGTCTGCGTGAGAGAGCATCGGAGCCACTGTGGATTTTATCACAAGCCTGCAAAGAACTTACACTGATTTTAAACATTGCATTATTTGCTTTTACCAGTCACACAATGATAAACTATGAATGCGCGGTCATACTCACAGCTCTATTGCCTTGTTCCACATGACGACGTATCCAGACAGAATGAAGGATTCGATATTTACAATGTGCGTGTTTCCTCTCTCTGTCCCCACATAGAGCCATTTACTCTGGAAAGGCAGATGGCAGCACGTAATCCTGGAAGAGATCAGAAAAGTTCCTTCAATCATTGCTAAATATGCCAAATATTTCATCAATCACTGATATCACTAACAGTAAAGATTTGGGAGGCGGAGTTCTTAACAGTAAAGATTTGGGAGGCGGAGTTCTTAACAGTAAAGATTTGGGAGGCGGAGTTCTTAACAGTAAAGATTTGGGAGGCGGAGTTCTTAACGGTAAAGATTTGGGAGGCGGAGTTCTTAACAGTAAAGATTTGGCAGACGGAGTTCTTGTTAGGCCTATAAGACGGCTGCTTTCATGTCGGGTAACCTGGAGGCTTCACAGCACATCATCACAGGGGTCTTCTCTCCTCCACTACAGTCTACATCGGTGTTCAACAGATGTCTGGGACACATTCTTTAACCACTTTCAGCCCCAGAAGGCTTTACCCCCCTTCCTGACCAGAGCACTTTTTGTGATTCGGCACTGCGTCGCTTTAACTGACAATTGCGCGGCCGTGCGACGTTGTACCCATACAAAAATTGACGTTCTTTTTTTCCCACAAATAGAGCTTTCTTTTGGTGGTATTTGATCGCCTCTGCAGTTTTTATTTTTTGCGCTATGAACAAAAAAAAGAGCGACAATTTTGAAAAAAAAGCTATATTTTTTACTTTTTGCTATAATAAATATCCCCGAAAAATATATAAAAAAACTAATTTTTTCCTCAGTTTAGGCCGATATGTATTATTCTACATATTTTTGGCAAAAAAAAACCCAAAAAAACGCAATAAGCGTATATTGATTGGTTTGCGCAAAATGTATAGCGTCTACAAAATATGGGATAGTTTTGTGGCATTTTTATTATTAATTTTTTTTTTAAATTAGTAATGGCGGCGATCTGCGATTTTTATCGGGACTGCGGCATTATGGCGGACACATCGGACACTTTTGACACTATTTTGGGACCAGTGTCATTTATACAGCGATCAGTGCTATAAAAATGCATTGATTCCTGTGTAAATGACACTGGCAGGGAAGGGGTTAAATACTAGTGGGCGATGAAGGGGTTAAGTGTGTCCTAGGGAGTGATTCTAACTGTGGGGGGGAAGGGCTACAACACACATGACAGCGATCACTGCTCTCGATGATAGAGAGCTGTGATCGCGCCTGGCTGCTGGTTTCCCTCCGCGTCTGTATGCTCTGCAGGCTGCAGAATGTAACTAACTCAGTCTCAGGCAGCCGCTCCGTCCGACCGGTGGTGCAATTAGAGGCGCAGTGCAGCACTGGAGCCAGGGATAGAGGAAGCAGAGCTGATGCTTCCTGTATAGCGCCATCTCCTGTCGCATAGGCAGGGCAAAGGGGGTGGGGTCAGGGGTGGAGCCAATAGGAGCGGCAAAATGAGGTTTCGCCTAGGGTGTCAAAAATCCTTGCACCAGCCCTTCCTGCCAACAATCGTACCGTGTGTACGAGGCTTTAAGGGCTTGTTTACTCTTGCTTAGCTCTCTGAAGAGCGATCTGTGTTTTAGATTTTGTGGGCGTAGCTGTAAAGCTGCAGGTGGAATAATGTGTACCCCCCCGGCCGCTGCTTCTGCGGCCAAAGTGGGTAGTGGCTGAGAAAGACTGCGGAAGATCAGACAACAACAAAGAAAAAAGCCTTTGTCGTACAAGAATGGTGGTACGCTATTTCCATCCTTGACTTGCTGTGAAACAGCGAGGAAAACTGGACGATCGCTCGCCTCATTTCATTATAGTGTATACCAGTGGTGGCCCCCCTCACCCAGCAGTCACAAAATAAATAAATACAATTTTTAAAAAGGCGCCTTTAAAAAAAAAAAATAGAAAAAAATGTTCTTTAAGTGCACTGTGTTGGGGCGCCGGACACAGTGCACTATGGGAAGCGCCATGTCAATGCAATCACGAGATTGCAGATGAGGCGCTTCATTTGCAGGCTTTTGACCTGCTTTGTTGCGCATTCCAAAGCACCGAATAGCTTCTGCCCATAGTATTACTACGGGCGGGAGCTTTGTTGTTCAGATTAAGAGGTTACTTCCGGAGGTTACTTCCGGTTTCCCTGTTCCACATCGGCAGCTCCGTGGAACGCACAGCCCGAGCAGAGCTGCCTGTACAGTAAGTATGAGACTCAGTGAGGCTGAATTTGATGAGGCACAGTGAGGTTGCCTTTGATGGGGCACAGTGGCTGCATAAGATGGGGCACAGTGGCTGCATAAGATGGGCACAGTAGTTGTATTTGATGGGGTACAGTGGCAGCATTTGATGGCACAGTGGGAGCGTTTGATATGGCACAGTGGGAGCGTTTGATATGGCACAGTGGCTGCGTTTGATGGGCACAGTGGCTTTGTTTGATGGCACAGTGGCGGCAATTGATGGGCACAGTGACTGCGTTTGATGGCACAGTGGCTGCGATTGATGGGGTTTTTTTCAGAATCTTTCAGTTTGTTTGCGCCCACCCAAAAATTTTAAGCACCAGCGGCCACTGGTGTATACCTCACCATTAATCTGGAAGGATCACTAGACACACTGGGGTTATTTACTAAAACTTGAGCGTGCAAAATCTGGTGCAGAGAAAACCAATTAGCTTTCAGGTTGTATTGCCAAAGCTTAATTGAACAAGCTAGAAGCTGATTGGCTACCATGCAGAGCTGCACCAAATTCTTAGTAGTGCTCCAGTTTTAGTAAATCTCCCCCACTGTCTACAGTCAATGTTTTATTTTTTAATTATTGCAAACCTATAAATAAAAAAAAATTAAGAAAAAAAAAAGTAAAAAAAAAAAAAAAAAAGATATCACTTGCAGCACCAAAACATAAACCACTGTCACTGCTAATGAAGTCATTCTCCGAAGTCCACTGTGGATATTAATAAAATGTTAATAGGAATTTTGCTGGATTAAGATTCAATAATAAAAGCCGCATCCGTCGCTCCCCATAAAATCTCAAATTCTTTCACCGAGATCTTTCAATTATCACGCAGGCACATTATGCCAAATATCTGGGGGGTTCTCGGCCCCTGTAGTCTCATTTCTTCTCATAGATATAATTAAGCACAATGATGGGAAGAATTAAACAATTTGCTAGCACATTGAAAAAAAGAAAAAAAAAAGAAAAAAAACTCTCTCTACTTCAGGCGATGGATGCGTTTCTCTTTCCAACAATCATTTATACCGAGAGTCCCAGATTTCCTCCAGAGTCCACTCGATAAATGCAAAACCCAAACACTACAGAGATGCAAAGTGAAAATGTACTCGGTAAAAGAGACAAACATTATCAAATGTAGCAAATACACTAAAACCTTGGTTTAAGAGACAAGCAACATTTTAAAATAAATTTGGCTTGATATACACTGCCTTTAAAAAGTATTCACACCCCTTGAAATTTTCCACATTTCGTCATGTTACAACCAAAAACATAAATGTATTTTATTGGGATTTTATGTGATAGACCAACACAAAATGGCACATAATTGTGAAGTGGAAGGAAAATGATAAATGGTTTTCAAATTTATTTACAAATAAATATGTGAAAAGTGTGGCGTACATTTATATTCAGCCCCCCTTTTGCTCTGATACCCCTAACTAAAATCTAGTGGAACCCATTACCTTTAGAAGTCACCTAATTAGTAAATAGAGTCCACCTCTGTGTAATTTCATCTCAGTACAAATACAGCTGTTCTCTGAAGCCCTCAGAGGTTTGTTTAGAGAACCTTAGTGAACAAACAGCATCATGAAGGCCAAGGAACACACCAGACAGCTCAGGGATAAAGTTGTGGAGAAGTTTAAAGAGGGGTGTCAGGAAAGGTTCCACCTGCTGGGGGCGATTTGGCTTGCAGTACTGGTGTCCACCAGTGGGTGTCTCCTGGCAGTCTGGAACTGTCAAGAAAGGTTTCACCTGCTGGTGGCACTATCTGGTCCTTTGGCTGCAGTACTGGCGTCCACCAGCGGGTGTTTCCCGGCAGAGTGGAGCCGACATTATCTCCTGCGATCAGGCATCACTTGAGCCTGATTGCAGGAGATGTGTATTAATACCCAGCAAAGCACACTCACAGTTGCCTTGGTACCTTCTTGCGCCCTGACCTGAACCTGTTATCTCTGAACCTGAACCTGTTACCTGAGCCTGTGCCCTGTACCTGTCCCTCCTGTGACCCTGTTATCTTTACCTTGCCCTGCAGCCTGATCCGTCCATCCTCTCCCTGTCCTGTTTGCTCCCTGCCCCCATCTGCTGATCTCCCGTTGATGACCCTGGCCTGGTATTCCCTATTTATTGTATATATCTGTCTGACTGTTGTTATTTATGGGTCTCTGTCTGGTAGCTGGTTTGTTGTCCACTGTATTGTATTGGAGGTGGTTGTATTTATATGTCACTTTCTTTAATAAATTACTCTATTTTTCACTTTACATGCGTTTGGTTTCCTCTGTTGCTGTCCACGCAGTTCTAGTCACACCTGATTCATGACAAGGGGTTAGGTTATAAAAAAAATCTCCCAAGCTTTGAACATCTCGCGGAGCTCTGTTCAATCCATCATCGGAAAATGGAAAGAGTATGGCACAACTGCAAACCTACCAAGACATGGCCGTCCACCTAAACTGACCGGCCGGGCAAGGAGAACATTCATCAGAGAAGAGCCAAGAGGTCCATGGTAACTCTGGAGGAGCTGCAGAGATCCACAGCTCAGGTGGGAGAATCTGTCCACAGGACAACTATTAGTCGTGTTCCCTTTATGGAAGAGTGACAAGAAGAAAGACATTGGTGAAAGAAAGTCATAAGAAGTCCTGTTTGTAGTTTGTGAGAAGCCATGTGGAGGACACAGGAAACATGTGGAAGAAGGTGATCTGGTCAGAGGAGACCAAAACTAAACTTTTTAGCCAAAAAGCAAAACGCTACGTGTGGGGGAAAACTAACCCTGCACATCACCCTGAACACACCATCCCCACCGTGAAACATGGTGGTGGCAGCATCATGTGGTGGGGATGCTTTTTTTCAGCAGGAACAGGGAAGCTGGTCAGAGTTGATGGGAAGATGGATGGAGCCAAATACAGGACAATCTTAGAAGAAAACCTGTTAGAGTCTGCAAAAGACTTGAGACTGGGGCGGAGGTTCACCTTCCAGCAGGACAACGACCTGAAACATACAGCCAGAGCTACAATGGAATGGTTTAGATCAAAGGATATTCATGTGTTAGAATGGCTCAGTCAGAGTCCAGACCTAAATCCAATTGAGAATCTGTGGGAAGACTTGAAAATTGCTGTTCACAGACGCTCTCCATCCAATCTGACAGAGCTTGAGATATTTTACAAAGAAGAAGAATGGGCAAAAATGTCCCTCTCTAGATGTGCAAAGCTGGTAGAGACATCCCCAAAAAGACTTGCAGCTGTAATTGCAGCGAAAGGCGGTTCTACAAAGTATTGACTCCGGGGGGCGCCATACAAATGCCCCCCACACTTTATCACATATTTACTAATTTGGTGACTTCTGAAGGCAATTGGTTGCACTAGATTTTAGTTAGGGGTATCAGAGTAAAGGGGGCTGAATACAAATGCCCCCCCACACTTTTCACATATTTATTTGTAAACAATGTTGAAAACCATTTATCATTTTCCTTCCACTTCACAACTATGAGCCACTTTGTGTTGGTCTATCACATAAAATCCCAATAAAATACATTTATGTTTTTGGTTGTAACATGACAAAATGTGGAAAATTTCAAGGGGTATGAATGAATACTTTTTCAAGGCATTGTACAAGCGATGTCTTGATATACAAGTAGCGTCATGTCACAACTGAGTAAAAAAGAGAAGAGAGGCGCCTCTAAGTGTAGCAATATGGTTACAGTTAATGAAGGTACAACATTTAGAAAACTCACATGGTAGATGATTAAAACAGGCTCATCTAAGTATGCAGGCATTCGGGGTAAAGCTGTCCACATAGAATGTCCTCCACACCGCCATCGTCGGCATCCTTTCCACGCTGTGCTCCACGAGCGGTTCAAGCCTCGCTTTCAGGGTAGTCTTCGATTGCAGACTGACAGTGGTGAGAGCCGGCGGTGCGGGGGATGGTCTATATGGACAGCTTTACCCCAGATCCCTGCATACGTAGATGTGCCTGTTTTAATGATCAACCATGTAAGTTGCTAAATGTTGTACCTTCATTAAATGTAACCATATTGCTACACTTAGAGGCGCCTCTCTTCTCTTTTATACTCTGGAGCTCCTACGGAATTTTGCTTCTAATCCCTAATAAACTGAAAGATTTATGATTAAATGGTTGTTGAACAAATCACCCGAGTTTCCATTACCGTATATACTCGAGTATAAGTCAATCCGAGTATAAGTCGAGGCCCTAATTTACCACAAAAAAAATGGGAAAAACTTAGTGACCCGAGTATAAGACGAGGGTGAGAAATGCGCAGCTACTGTAAGTGGAAAAGAGGGTCAACAATGCCCATTTGCAGCCTCGCTGTGCCCATTTGCAGCCATAGGTCCCCCGAACTTCAAACTCAGTAGTTAAGGGTTCCTAGATGCCCCCCTAGCTGCAGCCAAAATTTGGGGTCTCTGGACCCAAAGGGTCCCAAAATGACATTGCTGCAGATGTACACAGTTGACTGACTTTGGGGCCCCGTATCTTGGGGCCACTTAGTGCTAGGAACATCAAATTTGGTGTGCAAACCCAGTGGAACTAGCACCATAAAATATCCAGCTGGGGTTTCTAGCGCCAAGTGGCCCCGAGATACAGGGCCCCAAAAATCGGTTCAGAAAATGTCAAGCACTTTTCTGCAGCAGAGAATGACATTTTCTGAACCGATTTTGGGGCCCAGTATCTTGGGGCCACTTGGTGCTAGGAACCTGGGATTTGGCTATGTTGTGGTATGAGTTCCACTGGGTTTGCACACCAAATTTGGGGTTCCTAGCATAAAGTGGCCCTGAGATACGGGGCCCCAAATTCGGTTCAGAAAATGTCAAGCACTTTTCTGCAGCAGAGAATTACATTTTCCAAACCAATTTTGGGGCCCCGTATCTCGGGGCCACTTGGTGCTAGGAACCCCAGCTTTAGATATGTTGTGGTACCAGTTTCACTGGGTTTGCACACCAAATTTGTGGTTCCTAGCACTAAGTGGCCCTGAGATACAGGGCCCCAAAGTCGGTTTGGAAAATGACATTTTTTGCTGCAGAAAAGTGCTTGACTCCAGTATAAGTCGAGGGGGGCACTTTCAGCACAAAAAAATGTGCTGAAAAATTCGACTTATACTCGAGTATATACGGTATTTCTTATGAGGAAATGCGCTTTGATATACAAGTGCTTTGGATTACAAGCATGTTTCTGAAATGAATTATGCTTGCAATCCAAGGTTTTACTGTATATCAGAAGTTTAATTTTTTATATTGTTGTCCCGGTGTATTTATATTACAGATTTAAAAAAATAAAAAGATACAATTCTTTCTCAACTTTCAGCCTCCTTTCCTTGCAGACTGCTGCAAAATACCCAGCTGTTCTCAAAGTGCATGAAAGCCACCAGGTAATAGACCCTATATATGAATGCCAACGTCCCCGTATAACAACAAACAGAATTTTTGATTTGGATGGGATTTTACTGGCATTCCACATGTTCACACATTTACATATACAGTGGGGGGAAATAATTATTTGACCCCCCCTGCAGATTTGGTAAGTTTGCCCACTTACAAAGAAATGAGGGGTCTATAACTTTTATCACAGGTGTATTTTCTATGATAGAGACAGAATATCAACCAAAAATCCAGAAAAAAAACACATGATACAAATGTTATAAATGGAGTTGCAGTTCAGTGAGTAAAATAAGTATTTGATCCCCAACCAACCAACAATAATTCTGCCCCCCCCACAGACTGGCTACAGTAGGTGCTCATGTGGTACACAGATTAGTCCTGTCAATGTAAGAAGGTTCTCCTAACGACAACTCGTTAGGTGTATAAAATACACCTCTGTCAGGGCTCTGGGCTGTTATTGGACACAGCCAATCAGCAGGTCCCGGCCATGAATTATTGGCCGGTACCTGGTGGCAAAAAATCCACTGTGTCCAATTACAGGGGAAGATGGTGCGGGGGGAGTGAAAAAATGACACAAATTTAATTTGCGTACAGTGTTGCATGACTGAGCGTCAGTTTCCACCTGATGCTGGCTGCTGGGAGGATATTTAGGTCCTCCTCTACTACTAAGTGCCTCTCGCTCCAGTGTTTTGCTTGCTGCCAGATATGGCCAGCCATTATCTAGTTCCTGCCCTGCACGCTGTACCCTGTATCCTGCTACCTTGTACCCGCTCTGCCCTGTTCCTGATGATCACAGTTATTTGGCTCCCCCTTCCCATCTGCTCCCTGCATCTCCAGATTTCCCCTGCTTTTCGGTATTCCCCATTTTGTATATAGTTAGTTGTTAGTTAGGCTTCGGTTTGTTATTAATCAGGTATTCTGTCACTGGGTTTTTTGGTTCCAGTGGCGGCTGGTGGGTTCTTCTTTTGGGCGGGCGGCAAACAAACAACACCCCCCCTCCCGGCGGCGTGGCACTGAAATAGCACCCCCCCATAGATGGTCCGGCACTTACCCGCTCGTGTGGCTGAGCTGTGGTGTTCTCTCCTGGAGTGCGGGCCGCGGCGGCTCCGGTGACCGCTCCTCCAGCTTCCTCCGCCATGTGTCTCCTCTTCCGCCAAAGCGCTAGGCATCCAATAGGATCGCCTGATGCTTTGGCCAATCGGGAAACAGATCTCACAGACCTGCCTCCTGATTGGCAGGGAGGAGTTTTAGTGCGATAATAGCAAAAATTCATTCGCTTTGGTCACACAACTGGGTGGGCTCAGAGCGCAATGCTCTGCGCTCCGAGCTCACCCTTTTTTTGAAGCCTATTAGAGTCTCTGGCTCTAATCAGGAGCTTCAAAAAAAAACAAACACCCCACCGCATTGGAATCCATGGTCCGTCGTCACTGATATGTAGATCAGGGGGCCGGACGCATGGATAGGGGAGGCGGCGCCTGTGCGCCCTCTATGGATGGGCCGCCACTGTTTGGTTTGCAAACGTAAAATGATAGAAAGGAATACACTGGAAGCATCTTAAATGCTTGAGGTTTCTTTGCTTTTATCTGAAATAGTTTACGTTGGTGACAGGGCCTCTTTAAGCCAACCAGTATTTAATTAAAACAAAACTTTAAAAGGATTTCCTTGAAAGAAAGCCGAATCCTGACCAGAATTTGACTTTTATTAATTTGCACTGGGAAATAAAAATCATACTACAGACAGCAAATCCAATTTAATTTGCTCCAGTTTCTCTTCACGATCCCCGCTAAATAACAGAATGTCTCCCGTAAGGAGGAGGGACGTCAGTCTGTCACAAATTTGCAGCAGGAAAAGGCTCAGTCACCTCTTTTAATTACTAATCATACAAGCTCAGATGGCTCATTGTCATATGTATAATGAGTAAAGACCAAAACGCATCTGGTGGCTCTGTATGGACATGAAAGTTCTGTGGATGAAAACCGACAGCTGGTTTCCCATTGTCCTCCTGTCGTCTCAACACCCGCCATCCCGGGTTTAATATTCCAGGTGAAAACATATCCGGCAGCAGCAGCGCAAAGTCTACAGTCTGCACGGGAATTGTGCATAACATGAAAACTGTGCCTGGTATGCCTGAGAAGGTTCCCAGCCATCCAGGTCCATTTTTCAGAGAATATGAATGATAACACAAAAACTTTTCTTTCACTCATGGTTAGTGTTTGGCTGAAGCCATTTATTATCAATCAACTGTGTTTACTCTTTTTAAATCATAATGACAACAGAAACTACCCAAATAACCCTGATCAAAAGTTTAAATACATTTCTTAATACCGTGTATTGCCCCCTTTAACATCAATGACAGCTTGAAGTCTTTTGTGGTATTTGTGGATGAGGCTCTTTATCTTCTCAGATGGTAAAGCTGTCCATTCCTCTTGTCAAAAAGTCTCCAGTTCCTGTAAATTCTTGGGCTGTCTTGCACGAATTGCACTTTTGAGATCTCCCCAGAGTGGCTCAATGATATTGAGGTCAGGAGACTGAGGTGGCCACTCCAGAACCTTCACTTTATTCTGCTGTAGCCAATGACAGGTGGACTTGGCCTTGTGTTTTGGATCATTGTCATGTTGGAATGTCCAAGTACGTCCCATGCGCAGCTTCCTGGCTGATGAATGCAAATGTTCCTCCAGTATTTTTTGATAACATACTGCATTCATCTTGCCAACAATTCTGACCAAATTTCCTGTGCCTT
Organism: Aquarana catesbeiana; assembly: GCF_042186555.1. Lineage (NCBI taxonomy): Eukaryota > Metazoa > Chordata > Amphibia > Anura > Ranidae > Aquarana > Aquarana catesbeiana. The sequence goes on from NC_133325.1 coordinate 797,557,715, forward strand.
TGTAGCTCACACATCCCCAAAACATCAGCGATCCACCTCCGTGTTTCACAGTAGGAATGGTGGACCTTTCATCACAGGCCTTGTTGACTCCTCTCCAAATGTAGTGTTTATGGTTGTGGCCAAAAAGCTCAATTTTGGTCTCATCACTCCAAATGACTTTGTGCCAGAAGGTTTGAGGCTTGTCTCTGTGCTGTTTGGCGTATTCTAAGTGGGGCACTTTGTTGCATTTGCGTAGTAATGTCTTTCTTCTGGCGAATCGACCATGCAGCCCATCTTTCTTCAAGTGTCTCCTTATTGTGCATCTTGAAACAGCCACATCACATGTTTTCAGAGAGACCTGAATTTCACCTGAAGTTACTTGTGGGTTTTTCTTTGCATCCAGAACAATTTTCCTGGCAGTTGTGGTTGAAATTTTAGTTGGTCTACCTGACCGTGGTTTGGTTTCAACAGAACCCCTCGTTTTCCACTTCTTGATTAGAGTTTGAACACTGCTGATTGGCATTCTCATTTCCTTGGATATCTTTTTATATCCCTTTCCTGTTTTATACAGTTCAACTACCTTTTCCCGCAGATCCTTTGACAATTCTTTTGCTTTCCCCATGACTCAGAATCCAGAAACGTCAGTGCAGCACTGGATGAAGGATGCAAGGGTCTGTCGGGAGTCCAGAAACTCATAGACCTTTTATACACACACACTAATTACAAGCAAACAGATCACAGGTGATGATGGTTACCTTTAATAGCCATTCAAATCCCTTTGTGTGCATGTTATCAGGCCAAAATCACCAGGGTATGTAAACTTTTGATCAGGGTCATTTGGGTAGTTGCTGTTGTCCTTATGATTTAAAAAGAGTAAACACAGTTTTTGATAATAAATGGCTTCAGCCAAACACTAACCATGAGTGAAAGAAAAGTTTTTGTTTTATCATTCATATTCTCTGAAAAATGACCAAGAAATCAATTCTGCCAGGGTATGTAAACTTATGAGCACAATTGTAGTTGAGCACATTCATCTGGACCTGTTCTGCTATACATAGATGCCAGACGTGTGTGGTTCGTTTCTTTCCGAATTTAAATTCGGACAGATTTTTCGTTATCACAATAGAAATGAATTTTAACTACCGTATTTATCGGCGTATAACACGCACTTTTTTCCCCTTAAAATCAGGGGAAAGTCGTGGGTGCGTGTTATACGCCGATCCTTGCTATCGCTATGTGAATGTCGGCGATCGCCGCCGACATTCACATAGCGAGTAGTTTCAAATATGGCGCCGCGGAGTTCGGAGAGCCGAGATACACATAGTCGGGTGTATTCGGCTCTTTCCGGCGCCGCTCACAGTCACGCCCAGTCCCGCCATTGGACCTGTGTTATGTCCATCATAGGGCGGGACTGTGAGCGGCGCCGGAAAGAGCCGAGAACCCTCGGCTATGTGTATCTCGGCGGCGTTCGTTCACTTCCGCCGGCGCCGAGTCCCTCCGAACTCCGCGGCGCCATATTTAAAACTACTACCATGTGTATGGCGGCGGCGGCAGGAGGCATGTACACTGCACTGGGGACAAGGCTGCACTGGGGACAAGGCTGCATTGACAAGGCTGCACTGGGGACAAGGCTGCACTGACAAGGCTGCACTGGGGACAAGGCTGCATTGACAAGGCTGCACTGGGGACAAGGCTGCACTGACAAGGCTGCACTGGGGACAAGGCTGCACTGACAAGGCTGCACTGGGGACAAGGCTGCACTGACAAGGCTGCACTGGGGACAAGGCTGCACTGACAAGGCTGCACTGGGGACAAGGCTGCACTGACAAGGCTGCACTGGGGACAAGGCTGCACTGGGGACAAGGCTGCACTGACAAGGCTGCACTGGGGACAAGGCTGCATTGACAAGGCTGCACTGGGGACAAGGCTGCACTGACAAGGCTGCACTGGGGACAAGGCTGCACTGACAAGGCTGCACTGGGGACAAGGCTGCACTGACAAGGCTGCACTGGGGACAAGGCTGCACTGACAAGGCTGCACTGACAAGGCTGCACTGACAAGGCTGCACTGGGGACAAGGCTGCACTGACAAGGCTGCACTGGGGACAAGGCTGCATTGACAAGGCTGCACTGGGGACAAGGCTGCACTGACAAGGCTGCACTGGGGACAAGGCTGCACTGACAAGGCTGCACTGGGGACAAGGCTGCATTGACAAGGCTGCACTGGGGACAAGGCTGCACTGACAAGGCTGCACTGGGGACAAGGCTGCACTGACAAGGCTGCACTGGGGACAAGGCTGCATTGACAAGGCTGCACTGGGGACAAGGCTGCACTGACAAGGCTGCACTGGGGACAAGGCTGCATTGACAAGGCTGCACTGGGGACAAGGCTGTATTGACAAGGCTGTATTGACAAGGCTGCACTGGGGACAAGGCTGCACTGACAAGGCTGCACTGGGGACAAAGCTGCACTGGGGACAAGGCTGCACTGACAAGGCTGCACTGGGGCAAGGCTGCACTGACAAGGCTGCACTGGGGCAAAGCTGCACTGACAAGGCTGCACTGGGGACAAGGCTGCATTGACAAGGCTGCACTGGGGACAAGGCTGCATTGACAAGGCTGCACTGGGGACAAGGCTGCACTGACAAGGCTGCACTGGGGACAAGGCTGCACTGACAAGGCTGCACTGGGGACAAGGCTGCACTGACAAGGCTGCACTGGGGACAAGGCTGCATTGACAAGGCTGCACTGGGGCAAAGCTGCACTGACAAGGCTGCACTGGGGCAAAGCTGCACTGACACTGAAAAGGCTGCAATGACACTAACAAGGCTGCAGATGAACACTGATGAGGCTGCATTGATGGGCATTTTAATGTAAGTTTCTTTTCCTTAAACTTGCCTCCTAAAAGTTTTTTTCCTTAAAATTCTCTCCTAAACTTGGGGTGCGTGTTATATGCCGGCGCGTGTTATACGCCGATAAATACGGTAATCAGACAACAAATTTTGGACGAAACATCTAATTTGAATCAAAGGCAAAACATTCTAGAATTTAATTGAATTAGAATCGTTTTCTAATTTGATTCAAATTTGAATTTCCGAATATAATAAAATGGAATAGAAAATAAAGGAATACAGTGCCTTGAAAAAGTATTCATACCCCTTAAAAAATTTTCAGATTTTGTCAACTAAAAACGTAAATGGATTTTATTGGGATTTTATGTGATAGATCAACACAAAGTGGCACATAATTGTGAAGTGGAAGGAAAATGATAAATGGTTTTCACAATTTTTTACAAATAGACATGTGAAAAGTGTGGGGGGGCATTTGTATGGCGCCCCCCGGAGTCAATACTTTGTAGAACCCCCTTTCTCTACAATTACAGCTGCAAGTCTTTTTGGGGATGTCTCTACCAGCTTTGCACATCTAGAGAGGGACATTTTTGCCCATTCTTCTTTGTAAAATATCTCAACCTCTGTCAGATTGGATGGAGAGCGTCTGTGAACAGCAATTTTCATGTCTTGCCACAGATTCTCAATGTGATTTAGGTCTGGACTGTGACTGGGCCATTCTAACACATGAATATGCTTTGATCTAAACCATTCCATTGTAGCTCTGGCTGGATGTTTCGGGTCGTTGTCCTGCTGGAAGATGAACCTCCGTCCCAGTTTCAAGTCTTTTGCAGACTCTAACAGGTTTTCTTCTAAGATTGTCCTGTATTTGGCTCCATCCATCTTCCCATCAACTCTGACCAGCTTCCCTGTCCCTGCTGAAAAAAACCATCCCCACCACATGATGCTGCCACCACCATGTTTCACGGTGAGGATGGTGTGTTCAGGGTGATGTGCAGTGTTAGTTTTCCCCCCACACATAGAGTTTTGCTTTTAGGCCATAAAGTTGAATTTTGGTCTCATGTGACCAGATCACCTTCTTCCACATGTTTGCTGTGTCCTCCACATGGCTTCTCACAAACTACAAACAGGACTTCTTATGACTTTCTTTCACCAATGTCTTTCTTCTTGTCACTCTTCCATAAAGGGCAGATTTGTGGAGAACACGACTAATAGTTGTCCTGTGGACAGATTCTCCCACCTGAGCTGTGGATCTCTGCAGCTCCTCCAGAGTTACCATGGACCTCTTGGCTCTTCTCTGATGAATGTTCTCCTTGCCCGGCCGGTCAGTTTAGGTGGACGGCCATGTCTTGGTAGGTTTGCAGTTGCGCCATACTCTTTCCATTTTCCGATGATGGATTGAACAGAGCTCCGTGAGATGTTTAAAGCTTGGGATGTTTTTTTATAACCTAACCCTGCTTTATACTTCTCCACAACTTTATCCCTGACCTGTCTGGTGTGTTCCTTGGCCTTCATGATGCTGTTTGTTCACTAAGGTTCTCTAACAAACCTCTGAGGGCTTCACAGAACAGCTGTATTTATACTGAGATTAAATTACACACAGATAGACTCTATTTACTAATTAGGTGACTTCTGAAGGCAATTGGTTCCACTAGATTTTAGTTAGGGGTATCAGAGTAAAGGGGGCCGAATTCAAATGCCCCCCCCCCCCACACTTTTCACATATTTATTTGTAATTATTTTTGAAAAACATTTATCATTTTCCTTCCACTTCACAATTATGTGTCACATAAAATCCCAATAAAATACATTTACATTTTTGGTTGTAACATGACAAAATGTGGAAAATTTCAAGGGTTATGAATACTTTTTCAATAGAATAGAAAAGAATAGAATAGAAAAAAAAAACAAAGAACAGAATAGAATGGATTAGAAAAGAATAGGAGTAAAACAGAACAAAATCAAATAGAAAATAAAAGAACAGAATACAATAGAAAATAAAAGAATAGAATAAACTAGAAAGATTATAATCATCTTCTGAAATTCAAATAGAAAAAAATTCAGATTCAAATGGAATAACTTTGAATTTGAATAGAAAAAAATAGAATAGAAAATAAAAGAATAGAAAATAAAAAAATAATAGAATATAATGAAATAGGAAGAATATATCAATTTCCAAAAATTTGAATAGAATAAATTTTAATTAGAATAGAAGAGAAAAGAATAGATTGGATTACAATAGAAAAAACAATAGAATTTAATAAAATATAAAGAATATAACCATCTTTCGAAATTTGAATTTCAAATAGAATAAAGTTGAATAAAATAGAAAAGAATAGGATAGAAAATATAATAATAGAATAGAAAACAGTTAACCTTTTTGATTGCCACTTGATGTTAAGCCCCGTTAGCAAAAGTATGTAGGACACGCCCCTTAAATGAGAATAATAATTAGTTACTGTAAATCCACAAGTGCTCTTTTTCTTTTTAAACGCTACTATTCTCTTATACTGGTTTTTACTATTTACAAATGCAGCAATTTAGAGTTTGGATGAAAGGTTTAGAGCTGGGAAACACTTTGTGAAAGATAAAAACTGAATTTTATATACAACTCTATACACTCCCCGGCCACTTTATTAGGTACACCTGTTCAATTGCTTGGTAACATAAATTGCTAATCAGCCAATCACATGGCAGCAACTCAATGCATTTAGGCATCTAGACGTGGTAAAGACGACTTGGTGAAATTTAACTTGAGCATCGGTATGGAGAAGAAAGGGGATTTAAGTCACTTTAAACATAGCATGGTTGGTGGTGCCAGACGGGGCTGGTCTGAGTATTTCTGGGATTTTCACACACAACCATCTCTCTGGGTTTACAGAGAATGGTGGGAAAAAGAGAAAATATCCAGTGAGTGGCAGTTGTGTGGAGGAAAATGCCTTGTTGAGGTCAGAGGAGAATGGGCAGATGATAGAAAGACAACAGTAACTCAAATAACCACTCGTTACACCCAAGGTATGCAGAATACCATCTCTGAACACACAACACATCCAACCTTGAAGCAAATGGGCTACAGCAGCAGAAGACCACACCGGGTGCCCCTCCTGTCAGCTAAGAACAGGAAACTGAGGCTACAATTGGTACAGGATCACCAAAATTGGACAATAGAAGATTGGAAAAATGTTGCCTGGTCTGATGGGTCTGGACATAGATTGTAGGGTCAGAATTTGGTGTAAACAACATGAAAGCATGGATCCACCCTGCCTTGTATCACCGGTTCAGGCTGGTGGTGGGGGTGTAATGGTGTGGGGGATGGGGTATCACCGGTTCAGGCTGGTGGTGGGGGTGTAATGGTGTGGGGGATGGGGTATCACCGGTTCAGGCTGGTGGTGGGGGTGTAATGGTGTGGGGGATGGGGTATCACCGGTTCAGGCTGGTGGTGGGGGTGTAATGGTGTGGGGGATGGGGTATCACCGGTTCAGGCTGGTGGTGGGGGTGTAATGGTGTGGGGGATATTTTCTTGGCACACTTGGGGCCCCTTAGTACCAATTGAACATAGTTTATACACCACAACCTACCTGAGTATTGTTGCTGACCATGTCCATCCCTTTATGACTACAGTGTCCCCATCTTCTGATGGCTCCTTCCAGCAGGATAATGCACCATGTCACAAAGCTCCAATCATCTCACCACTGGACAATGAGGTCCCTGTACTCCAATGGCCTCCACACTCACCACATCTCATCCAATAGAGCACCTTTGGGATGCTCCCTGGCCAATAGGGGCTTCCTGATTGACCAGGAAGAGAATGAGGAAGACAACAGTGAATATTCATTCATTATTGTCACACAAGTGTGTGTGCTTGGGGCACAGTGCTCTGCGCCCCCCGAGCCCACCCTTTTTATAAGCCTATTAGAGCCTCAGTCTCTAATCACGTGCTTAAAAAAAAAAAAAAAACATTGGAAATCATGCGTCCGGTATACTGCATGTAGATTAGGGGCCGGACGCATAGATGGGGGGGGGGGGGGGGGGGGGGGGTTGGCGGCGCCCCTGCGCCTCTTATGGTGGAACGGAAGATTGGCATCATGGATGTGGAGCCGACCAATCTGCATCAACTGCGTGATGTTATCAGGTCACTATAGAGCAAAATCCCTGAGGAACGTTTCCAATACCTTGTTGTATCTGTGTCAAGAAGAAAGGGAGGTCCGGAGTCAAAAGGAAAAAAGCCTAGATGGAGGGCCAACATGACTGGGTTAGAAGGGGTTTGAGCATAGGAGGAGTTGCACTCACCAGATTGGTGGAAAGATGGGAGCAGGAGGGGCGTCAGGAGTTAATACGTCGGAAAGGTTTGGGAGGAGTTTAGTCGGAAGAGGGCGTGGACGGGACAACTTCCCACCCTCCCTCCCGAATGTTTTTTTTTGGGTTATTGTGGTTGTTTTGGTCTGTTCTGTTTTTTCTTGTAGGTCACGGAGCTGGGGCATTTCTGTCATAGGGCACGAGGTCCTTGGATGTGTTATAATTGGAGGCAAAAGGGTACATTTGTAGGGACCCGTCTGAGGTTCAGCTCCCATTATTATGGTTGCGATGTTGATTTGTCTCCGAGCCGATGCTTTCTGCGGCTGGAGGCCTAAAAATGGTGGTTACGCAGGTACTTGGAGTGCATGCCCACAAGGACCTCGGGGCCCCCGGAATACGGTCTGATGTTCATATGTTAATATGTTTAACTACTTCAATACCGGGCACTTTCACCCCCTTCCTGCCCAAGCCAATTTTCAGCTTTTAGCGCTGTCGCCGTATAAATGACAATTGCCCGGTCATGCTACTCTGTACCCAAACAGAATTTTTATCATTTTGTTCCCACAAATAGAGCTTTCTTCTGGTGGTGTTTGACCACCTCTGCGTTTTTTATTTTTTGCTAAACAAATTAAAAAAAAGACCTAAAATTTTGAAGAAAAAAAAAAAAGTTTTTCTATTGTTTCTGTTGTAAAATTTTGTAAATAAGTTTTCTCCTTCATTGATGGGCACTGATAAGGCGGCACTGATGAGGTGGCACCATTGAGGTGGCACTGATAGGCACTGACGATGGGCATTGATAGGCGGCACTAATGGGTGGCACTGATATGCAGCACTGATAGGCGGCACTGATGGGCACTCATGGGTGGCACTGATATGCAGCACTGATAGGCGGCACTGATGGGCACTCATGGGTGGCACTGATGGGCACTGATAGGCGACACTGATGGGCACTGAAAGGCTGCACTGATGGGTACTTATGGGTGGCACTGATAGGCAGCACTGCTGGGCACTCATGGGTGGCACTGATGGGCACTGAAAGGCTGCACTGATGGGTACTTATGGGTGGCACTGATAGGCAGCACTGCTGGGCACTGATACATGGCATTGATATGCGGCACTAATAGATGGCATTGACAGGCATCACTGATGGCACTGGCAGGCTTTGGGGATGGGCACTGATTGGCAGCTGCCTGGGCACTGATTGGCATTTCCCTGGTGATCTAGGGTGGCATCCCTGGTGGTCGTGGCGACATCCTGGTGGTCATCCGAGGGGGGCTGCGCTGATAAACAATCGCTCTATAACAATTTTATTATAAGTGATCGGTGGAGTGGTAGTCAGGCACTTTGGGTCAAAGCCTCTTTTGTACCCTAGTCATGAAGACAAAAGGGGGTCTAACCCACTACTAGCAAGGTGTACCTAATAAAGTGGCTGGTGAGTGTAGATCAGACCAAAATGAGGGACAAATGGGGAGGAAAGAGGCACAGAGTGACTTGGTTTTAAATCAGGGACAGTCCCTTGAAATCAGGGACAGTTGGGAGCTATGCATATAGATGAGTCAAAGAGGGCCAAAAAAGCCCTAAAAACATATCGAGGGGACTGATTTCTTGGAAAACTCTCCATTTGAAGATAGCTGCTGGGAGAGTCATCTTCAAATGGAGAGTTTTCCAAGAAATCAGTCCCCTCGATTTGTTTTTAGGGCTTTTTTGGCCCTCTTTGATTCATCTTCATGAATAGGGAGTATCATCACTGTTATGCCCCGTACACACGGTCGGATTTTCTGATGGAAAATGTGTGATAGGACCTTGTTGTTGCAAATTCCGACCGTGTGTGGGCTCCATCACACATTTTCCATCGGATTTTTTGTTTGAGAGCAGGCTATAAAATTTTCCGACAACAAAATCCGTTGTCGGAAATTCCGATCGTGTGTACACAAATCCGACGCACAAAGTGCCACGCATGCTCAGAATAAATTAAGAGATGAAAGCTATTGGCTACTGCCCCGTTTATAGTCCCGACGTACGTGTTTTACGTCACCGCGTTCAGAACGATCGGATTTTCCGACAACTTTGTGTGACCGTGTGTATGCAAGACAAGTTTGAGCCAACATCCGTAGGAAAAAATCCATGGATTTTGTTGTCGGAATGTCCGATCAATGTCCGACCGTGTGTACGGGGCATTAGTATGGTGGCGCCTGCCTTTGTAGCTTTATATAGAGTATAAGAAAATCGCTGGTAACATTTACAAGCCTCTTCTCCGGCTACGGAAAAGCGGCAGCCCTGCAGTCTGTAGAGGGAATGCAGCCAGTTCACTCTTTTTTTTTTTTACTCGTTGTCACACTCAGATCTGGGCTCGGGGCCAGCAAATCAAAGTGAGGAGAAGACAGGAGGCGACGGGAACGTGCCGATGACCTCATTATGCGGAACTGTGCAGCATACAGATCAAAACAAGTGAATTTACATAAGACAAACAACAAAGTGACAACGACGTGAGACTCCTGACACACACAGATGTCAGCAAACACGCCCAGTCCTGACACCGGACCCGTCCGTGTGAATACACCGAGATATCACACGATAAATACATCCACTATTTTCTAATGAGTTCTTCAAAAAGGAATTAGTGCATTATAACCACTTCAATACCTGGGCACTTTCACCCCCCCTTCCTGCCCAGGCCAATTTTCAGCTTTCGGCGCTCTCACACTTTGAATGACAAATTGCGCGGTCCGGCTTCACTGTACCCATATGAAATTTTTATCATTTTTTTGGAGTCCGATAGAGCTTTTATTTGGTGGTATATAATGGCCACTGGGGTTTTTATTTCTTGCTAAACAAACAAAAAAAAGTCTGAAAATGTAGAAAAGAAAACGTTTTTCTTAGTCTCTGTTATAAAATTTTGTAAATAAGTAATTTTTCTCCTTCAGTGATGTGCGCTGATGGGGTGGCACTGATGGGCAGTAATAGGCTGCAATGAAGAGGCAGCACTGATGGGCACGGAAGGGATGCCACTGACAGGCACTGATGAGGTGGCACTGATGGGCACTAATAGGCTGCAGTGAAGAGGCAGCACTGATGGGTACGGAAGGGATGCCACTGACGGGCACTGATGAGGTGGCACTGATGGGCACTAATAGGCTGCAGTGAAGAGGCAGCACTGATGGGTACGGAAGGGATGCCACTGACGGGCACTGATGAGGTGGCACTGATGGGCACTAATAGGCTGCAGTGAAGAGGCAGCACTGATGGGTACGGAAGGGATGCCACTGATGGGCACTGATGAGGTGGCACTGATGGGCACTAATAGGCTGCAGTGAAGAGGCAGCACTGATGGGTACGGAAGGGATGCCACTGATGGGCACTGATGAGGTGGCACTGATGGGCACTAATAGGCTGCAGTGAAGAGGCAGCACTGATGGGCACGGAAGGGATGCCACTGATGGGCACTGATGAGGCGGCACTGATGGGCACTGAAGAGGCAGCACTGATGGGCACTGATTGGAAGCACTGGTGGGCACTGTTGGGGCTGCCCTTATAATCAGTGAAGACGTGAGAAGAGGAATGCTGATAACCAGCAATTTCTGTTTACACTGTGATCAGCTGTGACTGGACACAGCTGATCACGTAGTAAAGAGCCGCTGTGATTGGCTCTTTACTCACGATCTGTGATCAGCTGTGTCCTAAGGACAGATCTCCTATTTACATTAAAATGCAATAAAAAAAATGTCATTAAAAAAATGAAAAAAAAAAAATGTCCTTTAAGAGCTATGGGCGGAAGTGACGTTTTGACGTCGCTTCCGCCCTGCAGTGATATGGAGACGGGTGGGGGGGCCATCTTCCCCTCACTCATCTCCATACCCAGGCAGGGGGAAGACGCGATCGCCTCCGCTGCTGCCGACGACTCCGGTAAGCGGCGGAGGACACCAGATCGCGGCGGGAGGGAGTGGGGGCCCTCTCCCGCCGCCGATAAAAGTGATCTCGCGGCGAATCCGCAGCAGAGACTACTTTTTGCTTAAACCAGACCGCCTGCTGAAAAGGAGGACACCGGGGTTATGGCAGCTAGCTGCTGCCATAACCCAGATATCCTCCTTCAAAGTACCGACGTATAACAACGGTGGGCGGTCCGGAAGTGGTTAATGGCCCCAGCAGTCCCTCTGCACCGATCGATCAACTCCACTGATACTCTAGCCTATTCTTCTCCACACAGATCAAAGGAACCCAAAAGATTTTTTAATTCCCCATCCATGCACCCGACCAGAGGCACTAATAGGCTTCAAAATAGGGTAGGCTCGGAGTGCAGAGCATTGCGTCCGGAGCCCACCCAGTTGTGTTGCAAAAGCGAACGAATGAATGAATGAGTGTCGCTGTTGCAACACTGATCCTCCTCCCGGCCAATCGGGATGCGGGTTTGATGCCCGTCACCCGATTGGCTGAAAGGACCGGCGATCGTATTGGACTCCTAGGAGGAGGGGAGGAGACACACAGCAGAAGTCACTGTGATTTCAGAAGAGAAGAGGACACAGGAGTTGCTGCCAGATGCCAGCCTGATCCCATGCCCGATGTGACCACTGATCCCCGCAGCTGTGTGCCCGCCAATCCCTGATGTGCCCGCCGATCCCCGCCACCGATGGGGCAAGTGTCAGTGGACCGGCAGACAGGGGGGGTTGAGGTGCCACGGGGGGGTGGTTGTTTGCTGCCCCCCCAACAAAAAAACCACCAGCCGCCACTGATGGGGGACATTAGTTCTGGTGGTCTGGGGGGATTCTCAAGGGATTCCCTTAATCACTTGAGCTCCAGAAAATTTTACCCCCTTTTTAAACTGGCAAATTTAGATCATTTTTATCCCCACAAACTGTCTTTTGCTGGTCAGGACAAAATAGAAAAAAAGGGACACTCCTATAGCCACATCCGAATAAATTGTATGTCATAAAAACAAAAAAAGGGGGGTCAACAAGGACACCCTGGGCGGACTTTAGAGGCACAACAAAACTGAGAAAGTATAGTCAGAATAACAATATAATCAAGTTTATTAAATATAAATACATACAGTACAAAGACATTGACAAAAAGTAATAAAAATCATCTATATAGAAATATACATGATACAAGCCCAGATGTGTCTACAGGTTTTGTATAGAACTTCTTCAGGACACATTCAGGTTTCAGTTAATACACAAAGGGGTTTCACTTGTACAGAGGCTTTCACAAGCTCAAGAACAGTACCGTAATTCAAATTCATTCATATATAGACATAAAGGTCTTAGCAATAGATGTAGATAACAATCAACTGTTTCCATTTACAACCAATTTCGGGGTTCAGTCCCAACAAGGAAAAAGCCAATAAATAGCCAGTGATAAATAGTCGCACTGCAGTAACCATGGGAGGGCAACAAGGAGCCCATAGACCGTATCTGCCCAATGGTCCATATGGAGCCGTGCAAAAATGCACTGGGGGAGCCTATTTCCAGTTATAACCAATCTCAGGGTTTGGTTTCAACTAAGAAAGAGCCAATGAATAGCCAGTGATAAACAGTCGCACTGCAGCAACCATCAGAGGGCATCAAAGAGCTCATGGACCGTATCTGCTCAATGGTCCATATGGAGCCGTGCAAAATGCACTGGGGGAGCTTGAAGTAAAATTGGATGTAAGTCCCCAGGAGGATACAGAGATTCAGGAACATCTCTCCAAAGTCCAAAGTACAAACACGCATGCTCGAAAGGAAGGACGAGCCGGAAGCGGTCGGTCTTGTAAACTAGCGTTCATAATGGAGAATTCACATTCGTGACGCGGCAAATTATGACATCTCGAAATGCAGCGCACAATTCTCTTCTTCTTTAATAGGATAATAATGAAGCTGCTTTGCTGGTGATACTGATGGAGTTATTGCAAATGAATTTTCAAAGGCTTTTTTTTTTAGTGATATGAAGAATAACATTATTATGCTTTTTTTTTTTTTTTTTTTTTATTTGGGCAAGTTACCACAGCACCATTATTCAGTAGTTTTTAGGATAAAAAGATACAACTATGTTGGTGTCCCTTGTCAATTTTACATTTTTTTTTTTTTAAATGTACCTGCCTAAAACACGTAGCCAAGTATTATTCTCCACAATTTTTTTGACAAGTTTCGGCCAACGTCCTTCGGACAAAAGTCCACGGTTTTGTTGGCCAACAATCCGATCGTGTGGCTTAACTGTCAGAAATGTTTTGGGCTTGACTTGATCCTCTGAGATACTTGATATATGACTGCCCATACATCATAATAGTGCTTCTTTTCTTTTATTTTGGCTTACTTATTTTATGTTCCCTTTATCTGCCTGCCCTCTGGGCTCCACTAATGCGGACTTTTCGGCATCAAAGGTCCGACGGTCTTTCCGATGGACTTTCGAACGAATGGACTTGCCTACACACGATCACACCAAAGTCCGACGGATTCGTACGTGATGACGTACGACCGGACTAAAATAAGGAAGTTGATAGCCAGTAGCCAATAGCTGCCCTAGCATTGGTTTTCGTCCGTCGGACTAACATACAGACGAGCGGATTTTTCGACCGGACTCTAGTCCGTCGAAAAGATTTGAAACATGTTCCACATCTAAAGTACGTCTGATTTTCGACCGAAAAAGCCCGCTGCAGGTCCGATGAAGCCCACACATAGTCAGATTGTCCGACGGATTCGTCCCGTTGGACCAGTCCAGTCGAAAAGTCTGCCCGTGTGTACACGGCATAAGTAGACACCTCCGTCTCTAACACCCTCTACGTTGGATGGTCAATCGGGCCTTATGTTATGTACATTGACCCAATACCCACTTGGGTTGCTTTGCTTTTCCTTTTTAATGTCTGTTTATTTGGTTGCTATTGTCTTTTTGACTTTTTGACTGTTTTGTCAGAATTGGAAACATAACTAAAGATTATAAAAAAAAAAATGCAAAACTTCTAGGCTATTTCTTTTGAAAATAATTTAACAGGAACTCTGTTGTAATGAGCAGATGTACCGAATAAAGTGCCAACTAAGTCTATACGATCAGCGGAATAAACTCAAAGTTTTGCAGTTGAAAAAGTTCTGACGTCCCCCCACTTTCCCCTCAAATCACTCAGGTGATGTACTTCTTTGCCTCCGGTTGTAACTATTTGTAAGGGCCCCTAAGAGATGATACAGCAGTTAGTGATTGGGGGGTGTCAATGATGAAAGGTTCTCATTCCTCCACCCAAGAGAACTAAAAATTCCATTAGCGGTAACCAGCCTGACTCACATTATCACATCGGCTTTTGCTAAGCTAGAACTAATATTACATTGACATTTACTGCAGTGAACAAAACACTTGAGGATGTGATAGCTAGATGGCGGTTCCCCGAGCCTGACGAGAGCCTCCACTTCTCATTTCATCTCTGATGTGTTTTGTAAAACGCAGTTAACGGCTCTACCTTTGGGGAAGCGGGAAAAGTGGCCGTAATCACACCCTGCCTAGATAGTTTGCAATACTTAACCTGTCTCCCGCTGACACCATGTACTTTGCTTGCCAAATTATAGAGCAAGGCGCTCACCAAGCCAGACGTTTCAAGAATATTCAAGTGTTTATTGGCAGCATACATTCCGTCTTGTCATACTGGTTAATATCTAATCGTATTATTAAAGAGGACCAGCTACTTAGATGACGAAACGCGTCCGGTGCTTTATGCTAGCCCAGCTACCTTTTCTGCGCTATTTTTTGTTCAGTTGAACCACATTTTTACCACCCATTTTAACATTTGTTGGAAATATATTTTATAAATAAATGTTTCCTTATACAACCGGAATCACACTATGTGGAAGCTCTCTTTTTTCTCTTTTTTTACTTTCTCCTCACCACATTTGGAGGATTGTCGCTGATTGGGGTGAACCCGGTGGAATATCCCAGCCTACATCCGGATATAGAACCGGACCCACAACAAGAATACGAACAAGGGGGTGAGGTCCACCCTTATCCCTCCCTGGAATGTAAGAACCGTGAGGTCTTTCCCATCTACCTGGCTTCTTCTAGGGATTGGAACCAGATCTAACCCTACCGCTTTGATGGTACAAGCCTACACGACTCACCCCCAACGGCCTGTGAGTCCAACATCTCTGGTAAGGGCATTACATTCATCTCTGCTGAAGTGTACGCTTTTGAAGACCTGGCTTTGTATGCTGATATGCCTTACTTCTTGCGGTGAAGAGCTTCTACACAAGCATTGAACATCCTGCATCCCCAGGAGTTACCAACCCATACAGACTTTTACAATCACATATATGTTTAAAAGTTTTGTCATTTTTAGTTCGTACAATTTTTTATGTTCACATTGTCGGTGCATTTTTGTCATGATAGACATATGACACCGCTTTTGCACTTTCCATGCTCGTATCACCACATCAGTAGACCACTTATTATACTTGAGTTAATCCTTCTCATGTTTGCTTTATTTGATGTCACAATCAATGAGACACATTTATATGGTTTTATGATATCAACTTAGTTGAGAATTCTTGAACACATTTACTCTTTAGTATAGAGCCCTATATCTTATAAAGGCCGTTTATACACCTGATAATTTTGTATATCACTTTCACTGCTGTGATTCTACATTTATCAATGTAGAGTTTTTATATTATTTTTTATAGCGCTACACTTTATTGTCTTTTTTATTCACTTCACAATTAGTCTTATTGTAGTGTTGGCTGCTTTTTTATCCAGAGTTGGAGCGGCGGTTTCCTCTAATTGTTAAGTATTTGGACGCCTGCCTTTACACACACATGAACTTTAATGGCATCCCAGTCTTAGTCCGTAGGGTTCAATATTGAGTTGGTCCACCCTTTAGGGCCGGTTCACACGGGGGCGACTTGTCAGGCGACCTAGCCGCCAGACAAGTCGCCTCCCGTTCTGTACAATGGAACCGTTCTAATCGGAGCGACGCAAGTCGCTCCGACTTAGAAGAAAGGTTCCTGTACTACTTTGGGGGCGACTTGCATAGACTTCTATACAGAAGTCGTCTTGCAAGTCGCCCCGGCAGTCGTGTGCAGGTCGCCTCGGTGAGGCGACCTGCAAGTCGTGCCGCGTCTAGTGTGAACCGGCACTAACAGTTATAACAGCTTCAACTCTTCTGGGAAGGCCGTCCACAAGGTTTAGGAGTGTGTCTATGGGAATGTTTGACCATTCTTCCAGAAGCGCATTTGTGAGGTCAGGCACTGAAGTTGGATAAGAAGGCCTGGCTTGCAGTCTGCGCTCTAATTCATCCCAAAGGTGTTCTATCAGGTTGAGGTCAGGACTCTGTGCAGGACAGTCAAGTTCCTCCACCCCAAACTCGCTCTTCCATGTCTTTATGGACCTTGCTTTGTGTACTGGTTCAAATCATTTGGTGGAGGGGGGATTATGGTGTGGGGGGTTGTTTTTCAGGGGTTGGGCTTGGCCCCTTAGTTCCAGTGAAGAGAACTCTTAAGGCATCAACTAGGGTTGCCACCTCATCCCTTTAAAACCGAACACATATTGATTACACAGGTTCTGTGGCTGATTAAGGTGGTAATTAAACTCCCTTGGATTCGGCGGCCCTGGATAGATTCATGCTATGCATGAATCTATCCATTAACCATATAGGGGGTGGTGTGGATAGAGCGGGCGACGCCCTAATGGACGGGCCGCCACTGCCGGTTTTCCTTACTTGCAATGCTGTGGCCTGCACCCGAAGCCGATGGACGAATCGGCTTGGGGTGCTGACATCGCGGGATCCGTGGACAGGTAAGTGTCCTTATATTAGAAGTCAGCAGCTACAGTATTTGTATACAGTATTTGTATCTGCTGACTTTAAATTTCTTCTTTTTTTTTTTTTTTTTTTTCAGACGAAGCTTAGCTTTCAGACAAGCAATCCTAACAGATCCCCTGCAGCAGCGAACGGGAGGTGGGAGGGGGAAACCCAGCAGCACTGCTTGGAGGGGGTGGGGGGTGAAAGGGGAGGCCAGGGAAGCACACGGAGCCCGGGGCAGCAGGACAGGGATATGGAGGTTGCAGGAGCCGATGCCCCCCATGTCTCTCCTGCAGCCACTGAATGTTTGCAAAAGGGAGGAGGAGAAGTAGGCATTCAGCGGCTCCAAGGAGGGTTTGGTTCCTCTACATGCCGCCTCCCCCCCTATCCCCTTGGAGCATGGGGCTGGATCACAATGGCGCCCCCTGTATGTATGCCCCAAGGAGATAGTATCCTATAAGTCCTATTGTTAAAGCCAATCTCCAGGCAAAAATAAAAAAGAATTCCTTCCCACACAATTACTAAAGTTTAAAAAAAGAATTCTCCAAAGATTGTATTTTTTTAATTGGTGCAGCGCTCAGCTTAAGGAGAGAGATGGGGGGGAGGGGGGTTATAGTTATGTTGTGGTAGAGGCTGACCGGAGTACTGTTTTAGAGGATAACTTTCTATATTCCTCATTACTCTCCTATACTACCCTCTACTACAGACAGCAGCTTCCTTCACTCACTACGGCCCACGCCAGCATTCGCTGGTTCTGCACTTGTCTTCCTGAGCCAGCAGAGAAAGTTGTTAGCGCTTATGGAAGAATCTTTTGTACAACTTGAGCATCTGCACTTCTGAGGGACCAATCTGCCAAGAGCTGTACAAGAACAGATCCTTCACGTCTATTTCCTGCCATCACAGAAGGCTCCGGCATGAGCTGCCTTCTTCTTGCTGAGTCATATTTTGTTTTATGGCTCACATTGCACTTTGTGTGCGGGAAGGGGGGAGGGGAGCAAATAAATACTGTACAGGTTTATTACTAAGTCAGAATGTACGTCATCTAAGATCAGTACCTGGTCTAGAGCAGTGGTCTGTAGCCCTTTACTTGTGTTTATCCGACCCTCGGGGGGGCTATTCCTCCCACTGACACCAGCAAGGGGGCACCATTCCTCCCACTGACACCAGCAAGGGGGCACCATTCCTCCCACTGACACCAATGATGGGACACTATTCCTCCCACTGACACCAGTGATGGGGCACTATTCCTCCCACTAATACCAACGACGAGGCACTATTCCTCTCACTGATACCAATGATGGGACACTATTCCTCCCACTGACACCAATGATGGGACACTATTCCTCCCACTGATACCAATGATGGGACACTATTCCTCCCACTGATACCAACGATGGGTCACTATTCCTCTCACTGATACCAATGATAGGCACTATTATGCCCACTAATACCAATGGAGGGGCACTATTCCTCCCACTAATACCAGTGATGGGGCACTATTCCTCCCACTAATACCATTAATGGGGCACTATTCCTCCCACTGACTACAGGCACTATGTCATTTTTTTTTTACTTCCACTGACTCTGGGGCATTTTCTACTTCCACTGGCCACTCCAGCCCACCTAACGTCTGAAGGACAGTAAACTATCTCTTTGTTTAGAAAGTTTGGAGACCCCCTTTTCTAGAGTATCGATATACAGCTGAGGGATGGAGCACTAGGGGTCATCGGTTGGAATCCCAAACACGGCATTACTTGCCTGGACTTTGCATGTTCTCCCTGTGCTTGCGTGGGTTTCCTCCGGGTACTCCGGTTTCCTCCCACCCTCCAAAGACCTGCCAGTAGGTTGATTGGCTCCTGTCTATATTGGTCCCAGTATGTGTATGTATGGATGTGAGTTAGCAATATATATGTAAAGCACTGTGTAAATTGACGGCGCTATACAAGTACCTGTAATAAATAATAAATAAATAAGTGGTCATCTTTCTTACCTTTCTTTGTTAAATTTAAGAGAATGTAGAACAGCTGGCCTCTTCTGTCTCAGGTTCCATAAATGAAGAGTCTCATCGGCACATGCAGTGACCAAGGCACCCTGCAGATACAGACGGGGGAGGGGGGGTATGCAAAAAACAGTTATTAAATAAATATGATTTCCTGTCCAGTACAATGACAACACTTTACTGAATACAATGCAACAATAACAGAGTCTACCAAACAACAAGGTTTGCCCACATGGTGGGGAGCACAGGTGTTCCATGCATCTGTGGGCAGGCAGTCCCATTCATGTCTAGTGGGACACAACTGCTGCGTGGACACAAAATTTGACAGCCGTGCAGGTGCATGGCCCCAATACAGAAAATGTGCGGGCAAATCTTGACATGCGTCTGTGTCAATGCAGTCGCTGCGTCTGCATCCACTGCCAAAGTCTTCCATGAGCGCAGCTCAGGGGTGAATGCAGAGGCAGCAAAAAGCGTCTTGGCCCGGAAGATGGGACTCGGTGCCCATCTGAATGAGCCCTTAGGCCAGTCTTCCTCAACTAGGGTTTCTCCAAAGGTTGGTAGTAGAGTAGGGCGAATGGTTTGAGCAGAGAAAAAGTTTGGCCCAAACATCGCCCGTTCAACTGTTTGGCAAACACCCGAATTTGGGGGGGCTCAGATGTTCGGTCGGTTATTTATTTTTGACCATTTTTTTTTTTGGTGAATGAGTGCCCCATACATATTCACCATAGGGAGGGGGCTGGAATCCGGGGGTCCCCTTGTTAAAGGGGGCTTCCAGATTTCGATAAGTTTCCTGCCTGCAGACCCTTACAACCACAGCCCAGGGTTCTCGGGAAGAGGCTCTTGTCCCCATCAACAAACTGCTTTCTTAGTGGGGGGCAAAGCACCCCCCCTCATGTTAAGAGCATGTGGCCTGGTAAGGTTCGGGGGGGCGCTCGCTCGTCCCCCCCTTTTTCCTGACCTGCCGGGCTGCATGCTCGAATAAAAGTCTGGTATGGATTTTGGGGGGGCCCTTAAAATCCATTCAGGCCCTTTGGGGGGGGACCCCCACGCTGTTTTTGTTAACATTTTTTTTCTTTATAAATGTCAGTTTTGCTGCAGCAGGTCCTATACATGGGTCAGATGCGCCACAGACTAGGGGGACCCCCCAGGCACGATATTTAAAGAAATTTTTCATTTTTATTGTTTTACATGAGGAATCAGTAAAATTACTGCTTCTGTAAAAAAAATATTTTTAAAAAAAAGAAAGTGTTTGCATTGGTACACGTCCCCCAGGGGAGTACTCGAACCACCATACCCTTTTTATGGCCAATAACTTGCATATGAGCCTTCCAAATGGGCACTTTTGATTTTTCAAGTTCAGGTCCCATAGACTTTAATAGGGTTCGCAGATCGGGTCCAAACTTTTAGCGATGTTCGACAGTTTTGCTGCAGCAGGTTCTATACATGGCACAGATGCGCCACTTTACAGGCAGACTAGGGGGACCCCCCAGGCACAATATTTAAAGGAATTTTTCATTTTTATTGTTTTACATGAAGCATCAGTAAAATTACTGCTCCTGTAAAAATAATGTTTTTTAAAAAAAGAAAGTGTTGGCATTGGTACATGTCCCCCAGGGCAGTACTCAAACCCCCATAACCTTTTTATGGCCAATAACTTGCATATGAGCCTTCAAAAGGGCACTTTTGATTTTTCAGGTTCAGGACCCATAGACTTTAATAGGGTTCGCAGATCGGGTCCAAACTTTTAGCGATGTTCGAGAGTTTTGCTGCAGCAGGTTCTTATACATGGCACAGATGCGCCACTTTACTGGCAGACTAGGGGGATCCCCCAGGCACAATATTTAAAGGAATTTTTCATTTTTATTGTTTTACATGAAGCATCAGTAAAATTACTGCTCCTGTAAAAATAATGTTTTTAAAAAAAGAAAGTTTTGGCATTGGTACATGTCCCCCAGGGCAGTACTCGAACCCCCATACCCAACACAGTGCATGGACAAGAACATTTAGCGCCCAGAGGAAAGATGCCAAAACTGTACCCCTTCCCTGTTCAAAATCACCACCGCTGTCACTCCTCCTGTCAGTCTTGTAACAGACGGAATGCACCCTCATTCCTACAGTAAACCATTGCGCCCCGAGGCAGCCACCCCTCTTGCCCACTCCTTGTCCCGGCCCTGGCCCCACACATGGTAATTATTAGCAGGGGTTCCCTGAAACCGGAAAGTTATTTCAAGTGTTCCTTTTGGAAGACTTTCCCTTTATTACTGTTCCATCGACAACTGTAAATCACTTTCTATTCCAGTGACACTAGTCACCAGAGAATGCACCAACACAGCGGGGGAACACAGACAGCCGTAACCAATCTGATGCAGAAATAAAGAATGAGAGCACAGCACCGCTATCCAGTTAGTGATATCCCAGGAGCCTTGTATGACCCCGGGATTAGATGCTGATGGTGCAGAGACAGTAATGAGAGCAACGCATCACTAGTTCAAGAGTCCAAACTGATGATCTTTTTATGAATATAACAAGATTACATAGGATTACACAGGCCGGCCAGCACATGGCTTTTGTCTCCAGTTCCAGATTATTAACTATTTCATTTTTCAATGGGTGCTGAGTCCAGGTTTGCTCACGCAAGGAGCTTTTAAAGCACCGATGAAGGAGGATTACTCCTTGCCCCCCAAAATGTGTTTGCCTTTTTATCCTGCGTTATCTTGTATGAAAAAGAAGACCCTCAGATTCAAACAAATGTTGTGTCCCTCTCACTACTTTCTCTGCTTTAGTATCCAATCCTTTGGTCATATTAGACTTCTGGAATATGAGAGCTGCTTAAAAGCTGAACTCCAGCTTCTGTTACACTTTACATACACTATATTGTCAAAAGTATTGGGACGCCTGCCTTTACACACATGAACTTTAATGGCATCCCAGTCTTAGACCGTAGGGTTCAATATTGAGTTGGCTCATCCTTTGCAGCTATAACAGCTTCAACTCTTCTGGGAAGGCTGTCCACAGGGTTTAGGAGGGTGTCTATATCAGGAGTCTCAAACTGGCGTCCCTCCAGCTGTTGCAAAACTACAAGTCCCATCATGCCTCTGTCTGTGGGAGTCATGATTGTAACCGTCAGCCTTGCAATGCATCATGGGACTTGTAGTTTCGCAACAGCTGGAGGGCCGCCAGTTTGAGAACCCTGGTCTATGGGAATGTTTAAACATTCTTCCAGAAGCGCATTTGTGAGGTCAGGCACTGATGTTGGACGAGAAGGCCTGACTCGCAGTTTCCACTCTAAATTCATCCCAAAGGTGTTCTATCGGGTTGAGGTCAGGACTCTGTGCAGGACAGTCAAGTTTCTCCACCCCAAACTCGCTCATCCATGTCTTTATGGACCTTGGTTTGTGCACTGGTCCAAATCATTTGGTGGAGGGGGGATTATGGTGTGGGGTTGTTTTTCAGGGGTTGGGTTTGGCCCCTTAGTTCCAGTGAAAGGAACTCTTAAGGCGTCAGCATACCAAGACATTTTGGACAATTTCATTCTCCCAACTTTGTGGGTACAGTCTGGGGATGTCCTCTTCCTGTTCCAACATGACTGCGCACCAGTGCACAAAGCACGGTCCAAAAAGACATGGATGAGCGAGTTTGAGGTGGAGGAACTTGACTGGCCTGCACAGAGTCCTGACCTCAACCCGATAGAACACCTATGGGATGAATTAGAGCGGAGACTGCGAGCCAGGCCTCCTTGTCCAACATAAGTGCCTGACCTCACAAATGGGCTTCTGGAGGAATGGTCAAACATTCCCATAGACACCCTCCTAAACCTTGTGGACGGCCTTCCCAGAAGAGTTGAAGCTGTTATAACTGCAAAGGGCGGAGCCAACTCAATATTGAACCCTCCGGACTAAGACTGGGATTTCATTAAAGTTCATGTGCGTGTAAAGGCAGGTGTCCCAATACTTTTGACAATATAGTGTAGTTGGCCCAAATGAACAATGTCCCTCACTAATATGAGGCGGCTGGATGTGCGATATAAACTGTACGTAGCTGAGGTCACATACAGCATACCGCACTGTGTTCCAGGTTCAAGTCGAGAAAATCCTAATAAAATATATGTACGTTTTTGGTTATAACATGACAAAAATGTGAAAAATTTCAAGGGGTATGAATACTTTTTTCAAGGCACTGTAATGAGGTCGGGGGGGGGGGGTGGGATGTTGGCCTTTACACCCTGAATGTGACAGTTTCTCTAAAGTAGACAGTTTTTGGTAACAGTTCGGTTTTCATAGGTTTTGTTTATTAGATATTTAACACAATGTTATTACACAAATATTCCTGTGTGAAGATCGATTGTTGCAATCCAGCTGTAACGTGTGCGTGGCCCACATCAAAGAATTTCTGTAAGTAGCGGTCTGTTCTCCACAAAGAAAAGAAAAGAAAAAGGGGATGGGGGGGGGGTAAAAATCTGGTGCTCACCTCGTTGATAAGGAACTGGAGATGCAGGACGGCTGCTCCGCTGTCATGCTGACAATGGCAATCAACGCCCGGCCGGCCCAGTCTGTTATAATCGATAGTTAAGGATTTTACTGGTGAACAATTATGAAGCAATTAACCTCGTTAGTGTCACAATTATATAATCAGCTTCCCCCTCCCGATCTGGAGAACATGAAACGTTAACCCTTTCCTGACTGGCGCCATACCGAAAGCATACAATTTTCCCACATGGTGCGGGAGTGGTATGCCCAGGTGTACATTCCCCTCGGGGGGGGGGGCCAACCACCAGGAGGACTCTGTTATGGAAAATGTCATGGGCACGCAGGTCTCAGAGCAGAGCCATCCATTCTTTCCTCTTCTGTTCCTTCCTTCTGCTGGATACACAAAGGGTTATCACTGATGTCATGTTGGAGAGACTTCCAGGAATTGCAGAAGGTTGCAGAGATGACAAACAGAAATATATAGCGCAACCTCCCAACGGGCCCGTCGCCGCACCGGAGGCTTGCACATATATTGTAATCAGGTTTTAGCTTTTTCAGCATCAAACATTGTTATTGGGTTCATGAAAGATGAGAATAATGAGGCTGTATGAGTCTGATTCCCCATGCAGGGGGCAAGGAACACAACAGAAGCATCCATAATGTACAAACAGTCATAAAAGAGTCCACAAACCAAACCAAAAATGATTCAAAAATTAAAGTGGTTGTGAACCCACCACCCATATACCCAGTGAAGTGACCGGCCTCAGGTGATACACAGAGATGAAGCAAACCCTCTTACATAAGTTGTACCTGTGTATCTGCAGCCCTTTGTCCACTACATACATGCAAAATCCAGAATTTACAGAGGATCTCTGAGCTTCAGAAAGCAGGGGGCAGGGAGCCTAAAGTGATTGTAAAGTCCCATTTAAAAAATAAATAAAAAATAACAAACATGTTACAATTACCTGCTCTGTTGTAGTTGGTTTTGCACAGAGCGGCCCGGATCCTCCTCTTCTCGGGTCCCTCTTTGCTGCTCCTGGTCCCTCCCTCTTATCGAGTGCCCCCCACAGCAAGCAGCTTAATATGGGGGCACACGAGCCAAGTCACAGCTCCGTGTGTCCATTCAGACACGGAGCCCCCCCCCCCCCCGACCTGTCCTTGCCCCCTCTCTCTTCTGATTGGCTAAATTACTTTGATTGACAGCCACGGGAGCCAACGGCGCCGCTGCTGTGTCTCAGCCAATCAGGAGGAGAGTCCTGGATCGCTAAGACACTTGTGGACATAGCTGGAGAGAGGTGGGGCTCAGGTAATTAGGGGGGGGGGGGGTGCTGGTGAGGCTGCTACACACAGAAGGTTTTTTTTATCTTAATGCATAGAATGCACCTTCTGCCTTTACAACTCCTTTAACCACTTCAACCCTGGCAGGATTTACCCCCTTAATGACCAGGCCATTTTTTTGCGATACGGCACTGCGTTGATTTAACTGACTATTGCCCGGTTAGTGCGACGTTGTACCCAAATAAAATTGATGTCCTTTTTTCCCCACAAATAGAGCTTTCTTTTGGTGGTATTTGATCACCTCTGCGTTTTTTTTTTTTTTTTTGCGCTATAAACAAAAAAAGCGACAATTTTGAAAAGGCCGATATATATTCTTCTACATACATTTGGTAAAAAAAAAAAAAAAAAAAAAATCGCAATAAGTGTATATTAATTGGTTTGCGCAAAAGTTATAGCGATATTGCGGCAGACACATCAGACACTTTTTTGGCACCACTGACATTTATACAGCAATCAGAGCTAAAAATAGCCACTGATTACTGTATAAATGCCACTGGCAGGGAAGGGGTTAACACTAGGGGGCGATCAAAGGGGTTAACTGTGTTCCCTCAGTGTGTTCTAACTGTGGGGAGGATGGGACTGCCTAGGGGAGGAGACAGATCGGTGTTCCTATATACTAGGAACACACGATCTGTCTCCTCTCCCCTGTCAGAACGTGGATTTGTGCGTTTACACACAGATCCTCGTTCTGGCTCTGTCAGGAGCGATCGCGTGTGCCCTGCGGACATTGTGGCGCCGGG
This sequence comes from Aquarana catesbeiana, assembly GCF_042186555.1. NCBI lineage: Eukaryota > Metazoa > Chordata > Amphibia > Anura > Ranidae > Aquarana > Aquarana catesbeiana. Next base: position 797,583,129 of record NC_133325.1, read on the forward strand.
CACGCGCATCGGCTCCTCAGTATTGCGCGCGCCCCCTATACCCCTTAAAGGGGCCACCGTACAGCTACGGCGATTCGCACAGGGGAGGCATACTGCTTCTAGCACAGCTTGCTTAGTAAAAGAGTCACAGTCGATGCAGGGGCTTACTAATGTACATGCATATTTCATGCACACTGAGACAACAATTGTAAAACTGACCAAGATGCTGCACCGGGATTTATAAATTCAGCAAAGAGTGGGATTTGTTGGCGTGTGTCAGGTACGTTGACGATGTGTCTCAGCTGCACTCAGAATGAATTTTGTGCACCTAAGAAGAAATCTGTGCTGATTGCAGAAGGGAAATGTAGATGTCATTCAGAGCATCTGATGTGTTTGTGGGAACCTGAGGAGTCCATGACGGGTATTTCTCATTTCAGAATGTTGCAGTATAAACACAATTTAGAGGCATTAGGATCATATTGTGCTAAATGGAGCTTTTGAGGAGGGGGAGGTTGGTTTTTGTGGTCACTTAGCAGATGGTTCTGGTCCCTTCCAAGCAAACTGCAAATTACAGATCTAAGTGTGGATGCATCATCGATCCGATGCTGCATCTGTCCCCCGCCGGCTCTAACACGGAGAACCGGGCAATCAAACACCTCCGATTGCTCGGTTCTCAGCGCTCCCTGAGCAGAGAGCTGGTGACTATCAGTCACCACTGTCTGCTCTACCCCCTCACCCACCCCCCCCCCGCATAGGCTGTGGAGGGGGCGGGATCGTCCAGCTCAGGCTCTCAGCCACTCTGAGAGGCTGACTTGGGTTCCGGTCCAGGCATGTGGGCGGATCCCGACTTCACTGGCGCGATCTTGCCCGACCCTGGACCGGCTCTGTGACGTCAGCTAACAGCGGGTCTGCACTCCTGTAAACCATAGGAGAAGTATAGCCAAAAAAACTTTGGCTACACTTCTCCTTTAAGGTTAAAAAAAAAAAACCTTCAGCCTTTGGAACTACTTTACCTGTAGACTCCCCCCCATATGTTATAAAGAGGGGAGGTGAACATTTTCTGCCATCCTAACAATATCCTGTGCTAAGGTGACAACTCTATATTGATACAATAATGTTGTCACCCAAGGACAGGTAGTGTGTTTCTGGAAGGATCACCAGGAAAAAATAAAAGGGGGTGGGGGGAGCTTAAAAAATACTAATGCAAAAAGGAAACTTAAGTGGATCATGTTGAACGAAAAAATTGTGAGTGTCCTACGAGACAAACACTTCACTTTTGATAAAATATGGTCTCCTTGGTTAGCCTACCTGCAGGTCCTGAATGAACGCGGTGGATATTGCATGGAGGATCCGGGGATGGAAGCTCTTCTATCTCTATTCTTTTTGCTATCCTTACCTTTTCTATTGTTCTTTTGATTCTTGCCAGTCTTGGCTTCCTGCTCTAGCAGCTCTTCTGGCCTTTTCTTAACAGAGCTGCTCATGTTTACTTACAGTTGGGGGGTTTGAGTTCCTTATGTTGGATTGTTTTATTGTACGATAAACGGGAAATACTTAGAAAGCTATACTCACTGGATTAAGGCTTTACTACTTCGTAGGCCTCTTTATAGTGATTACATATTGGTGTGGTGTTGACCTCCAGATCCTTATGTTGCTTTGTATTCCGTTGTTAGGAGGAGCTGTCTAGATGACTATCTCCCAATGTTTGAATATACACCTGTGGCCTTATGAAGGACTAAACCTAAGTACCAAGATCTTCCCTAGATTCCCCTTTTGGTATATTTGTCCCTCTTACCCCCCACTTATGTATCATTGTTGTTTTATGTACAGAGCACGCAAGGATTGTTTGCTGCTTTGGAAAGTGATCACTTACTTTTTGTTCTTTTCAAAAAATAATAATAAAAAACGATTGAAACAGAAAAAATACTAATGCAGCCATTTGTAAGAGTCCAGGGCTTACTATGCATTCACCAATGGCGCGGTGCCGCAAGAGGAAATCCGTGCCAACTGAGCATGCGCCAAAGACGCCTCAGTGCGCCAACCCGCACCTGCGCTGAAGACCTGATGGAAAAAGGCAGGAAAATGCCCAGGAGGCGCACAGGAAGTGACCTCAACCTGATGGAAAAAGGTGGGAAAATGCCCAGGAGGCGCACAGGAAGTGACCTCAACCTGATGGACAAAGGCGGGAAAATGCCCAGGAGGCGCACAGGAAGTGACCTCAACTTGATGGAAAAAGGCGGGAAAATTCCCAGGAGGCGCACAGGAAGTGACCTCAAACTTCCCTATATAAGCCCAGCTCAGACACTGCCAAATTGGTGGATTATCTTCAGCCGTCCCTTGTTCCTGTGCAAGTGTGTGATCTGTCTGAACTTGTTGTGACCTGGAATCCTATTTGACTACTCTTGATTGCTGCTTGCCATTGACCTCGGATTTGTACCTTGACCATTCTACTTCTGTGCCCCTTTTGTACTCAGCTGCCAGATTGGAACCGACCCCGGCTTGGATCTCGACAATTCTTATTCTGATTAACCCTTTTATACTTCGTTGCCAAACTGGACTTGACCTCGGCTTGGATCTCGGACTAAGGCTTGCACAGTGCTCCGCACCCCTGGCACCCGTGCCACTCGGTGTCCACCAAGTCTCTGTCTCCATCTCCAGAGGCTTCAGGGACCTGAGGTGCACGTAAGGCCTCCACACTACTTCGGTCTCATCTCAGGTAGGTGGCCCGCATGACACCACCACTATAAGGACTGGTAAGCTGCAATATTTTAAACGCTTGTCCGTGGATTTGCATGATCAAAAGTTTGGGAGATCTTGGGCTCATCTGGATTCTCATGGGCAATGGATCTAGTCCTAAACCTCCTCTAACTCCCCCCTCCCCCCACCCCCATACAGCTGCCAAAACCAAGTATCATTTTTAGAATAGGGCTTAGTGTTTAGGTGGTTCAAAAATAACCCCATAGACTGTCCCTTTAGAGGAGTTAGACATACGGCCCATTCCGTCTAGAATCCGCCCCGAGTCGAGAGAGAGAGAGCTGAATTGTTTATTTAACTGAATTCCTTCTATTATGTGTTATAAATAATTGAATCAGCTCGTTATTTTGGTTCCTATATATATTCAAGCCAGCTGTCTGTTTATCTGAGAACGACGAGAACATCCAGAGTTTAGCGGACCTTCCCAGAGTACTCAGCAAACACGTACTTTAAGCTTCCAATTTCCATATAAATGTACAATAAACAGGCCTGTTTATTGATGTTTGGTTTGCAGGGATGCTGCAAGGTGTTTCAGAAACAAGGAAATGACACGGACTTTACAGGAAAAAGAAAATCGTTACAGCTATAAAAATATATATATATTAAATAAAAATATAAATGACATATATATATATTAAATGTTCTATATTTAATATCAATCTATATCTTTATAGCGCGTTTGTTGACGTTTGGTTTGCAGGGATGCTGCAAGGTTTTTCATACACAAAGAAATGACATTGTTACAGCTATAAAAATATTGATTCCATTTTCTATAACCCCGCTTTTATTTATTACATTTTAATGTAATTAACATAATTGATAATATTGATATATTTTAAAGCTGAGCTACAGCAATTTAAAGTGGAACTTTACTTTCTCAATCAACAAACTATTTTAACCCCTTGCCGACCATATAACTTACATATACGGTGGCTAAGCGTCTCTTCTGCGTTAGTACCTAGTACGTGATCAACACTTCCGTGTAAGGGGGGGGGCGCTGTGCTGTGATTCGTTACAGCACATGCCGATCAAGAGGTCCCGGCCAATGATAGCTCTCCTGCGCCAGATCATGCACTAGGTACGTGATCCTGCACTTCTATGTGGGGGAGGGGGCGCACGTGCCGCCGGTGAACTGGCTGTGCTGTGATTAACCGCTTAAGGACCAGCCGCTGTCATTATTTAAGAGCGATATGCCCCGGCCACCAGCGATCGCGCCACTGAGAGCCAGAACGGGGATCTGTCAATGTACACAGACAGATCGCCGTTCCGACAGGAAAGGAGAGAGAGATCTGCTGTTCCTAGTGATTAGGAACAGCGATCTCTCTCCTCCTTCGGTCATTCTCCCCCCTCCCCCCCACAGTTAGAAACACCTCCCAGGGAACACATTTCACCCCTTGATTGCCCCCTAGTGTTAACCAATTCCCTGCCAGTGACATTTACACAGTACCGTATATACTCGTGTATAAGTCGAATTTTTCAGCCCCTTTTTTGGGGCTGAAAGTGCCCCCTTCGACTTATACACGAGTCACCGCCGTCTGCCTACATGATCAGCGTGTCATGCAGGCAGACGGCGCCCAGCGTGTGATACAATCTAGTCTACTCGGCAGCGGCTCTCACAGTTCAAAAGCCGCGCCTCCTTGTCTGTGATAGGCAGTCAGTGTGCAGCCTATCACGGATATTCTCTCATCCTCGGCCGTGGTATGAGGATGAGAGAATGTCCGTAATTGGCTGACCGCTGACTGCTGGGAAATTGAGTTTTTTGGACGAGGAGGCGGTGCGGCTTTTGAACAGTGAATGGCCGCCGAATACTACACACTGATGGGTGCAGAGCGGCGCACGGAGGATGCACAGGACACAGGTAGGATGCACACACACACACACACAGACACATGCACACAGGTACATATACACATGACAGATACACAGGACACAGGTACATGCACATATACACAGGACACAGGTACATGACACAGGTACATATACACATGACACATATGCACAGGACACATGACACATATGCACAGGACACATATGCACAGGACACAGGGAGGTATACAGCTGCAGATGGGCATTGTTGACCCTCTTTTTCCACTTACAGTAGCTGCTGCATTTCTCACCCTCGTCTTATACTCGGGTCAATAAGTTTTTCCCATTTTTTTGTGGTAAATTAGGGTCTCGACTTATACTCGTAACGACTTATACTCGAGTATATACGGTAATCATTGCATTTTTATAGCACTGATCGCTGTATAAATGACAATGGTCCCAAAAATGTGTCAAAAGTGTCCGATGTGTCCGCCATAATGTCGCAGTCCTGATAAAATTCCTGATAGTAAAAAAAAAATTATTAATAAAAATGCTATAAATCTATCCCCTATTTTGCAGACGCTATAACTTTTGCGCAAACCAATCAATATACGCTTATTGCCATTTTTTTTACCAAAAAATATGTAGAATACATATCGGCCTAAACTGATGAAGAAATTTTTTTTTTTTTATTTTTTTTTGGGATATTTATTATAGCAAAAAGAAAAATATATATTTTTTTTTTTTTCAAAATTGACGCTTTTTTTGTTTATAGCGCAAAAAGTAAAAACCACAGAGGTGATCAAATACCACCAAAAGAAAGCTCTATTTGTGGAAAAAAAAGGACTTAAATATTGTTTGGATACAATGTCGCACGACCGCGCAATTGTCAGTTAAAGCAACACAGTGCCGTATCGCAAAAAATGGTCTGGTCATTAAGGGGACAAATCCTTCCGGTCCTTAAGTGGTTATACACAGCAGATGGCGATCAGCAGGTACCGGCCAATGGATAACAGCCGGCACCCGCCGATCATCAGGAGGACACACAGGACAGAGCTCTGCCTATGTAAACAAGGCAGGCAGAGCTCTGTCCTGTCAGCAGGGACGTAATGAATTTTCTTTCCCTGCACAGCAGGGAAAGAAAAGCCATTACTTCCCTTAGGAAAAGCAGCACACAGTACACCAAAACACTGGTTACGCACACAGTTAACCCTTTGAACGCCCTAGATGTTTAACCCCTTCCCAGCCAGTTTCATTAGTACAGTGACAGTGCGTATTTTTAGTACTGATCACTGTATTAGTGTTACTGGTACCCATAAAGTGTCAAAAGTGGCAGTTAGAGTGAGACTGCCCGCCGCAATATTGCAGTCCTGCTATAAGTCACTGATCGCCACCATTACTAGTAAAGAAAAAAAAATTCCAGTATATATCCCATAGTTTGTAGATGCTAAAACGTTTGCGCAAACCAATCATTATATGCTTATTGCGATTTTTCTTTTACCAAAAACATGTAGCAGAATACATATTGGCCTAAATTCATGAAGAAATTCTATTTTTTTTTTACAACTTTTTATTGGATATGCTTTATAGCAGAAAGTAAAAAATATTGGGTTTTTTTTTTCAAAATTGTTTTTTTTTTTGCTTGTTTGTTTGTTTGTTGATCAAATACCACCAAAATAAAGCTCTTATTTGTGGTGAAAAAAGGACATACATTTAATTTATGTACAGCGTTGCATGACCGCCCAATTGTCAGTTAAAGTAACGCAGTACCGTATCGCAAAAAAATGGCCTAGTACAGGAAGGGGAATAAATCTTCTAAGTGGTTAATCCTTATGCTGCTAATATTAGTATATAGATAGTAGGATATATTATATTTACTTTTACATTTCTTCAATTGCTTCCTGGTTTTTTAGCCTATAGGCCAAAATGATGTCATACATCTAGGTATGCACCGATACCAGTTTTTTTAAGACCGAGTACTGATACTTTTTCTCAAGTACTCGCCGATACAGATTACCAATACCTAGGAAAAACGCACAGATTTCACTTGTAGAGACATCAGTTTTGATGTGCGTTTCACATATGTGCAGGCCGGCCGCAGTGCGATTTGAAAAGGAGTCCTGTGCGATTTCAGTCTGGTTTAGGTGCGATTTCTAATCTTATACACAATTCCCATTGGAATCGCACCTGAACGAAATCACACTGGACCAACCTGCCCGCACATATGTGAACCGAGTCTTTTTTTTTTTTTTTTTTATGAACAGAATATATACTATTTCAAAAAAGAGTACACCCCTCACATTTTTGTAAACATTTCATTCTATCTTTTCCTGTGACAACGCTGAAGAAATTCCACTTTGCTACAATGTAAAGTAGTGAGTGTACAGCTTGTATAACATCCACCAGCTCTGTGATGTCATCATGGAGGAGTGGAAGAGGACTCCAGTGCCAACCTGTGAAGCTCTGGTGAACTCCATGCCCAAGACGGTTAAGGCAGTGCTGGAAAATAATGGTGGCCACACAAAATATTGACACTTTGGGCCCAATTTGGACATTTTCACTTAGGCTGCATTGACACCTGAGAGTTTCAAAGTCGCACATCTTTACCGCCATTTTGACCGCGTTTTTACCGTCATTTTGCCACGATTTTGTTCAGGCTACCGATGTAAAAGGCAGAAGAACGCCTGTAATCTGCTCCAAAGAAGCTCATGTTCTTTTTTGAGCTCTGGGCTTTTTCAGGCGTTTTGCTTCAGGTGACAAAACGCTCAGATGTGAACAGGTGCCATTGAAATGAATGCAAATAAGAAGTGGGGACAATATTGGGACTTTAAATGGGACGTGAAGAAAAGGTTCACGCCCCCATCCCTGTCTGTATATATATATAAGGGGGGAGGTTGGGACTTTGAATGAGGTGTGCGTGGTGGAACCAAAACATAATCATATGGGTATAAACAAATGGTATTTATTAATAAGCCAAATATTGGCATAGCATAAAACAATATCACATGCATAAAAACATGAGGAATTAAATATGCATAATGGGAATGTATATAACACAGTATGACACATGAATTTCTGTATATGTAGTCCCCCTTGTAAGCCGTGAACAATTTTACATAATGGATTCTACAGCATGGTAGAATTTTTGCTCCTGACAAGTCGATATAAGTCCACGAAACGCGTAGAGCCTGTATCTGACACATCTACCTATATCAATCATTTAGGTGGTTTTACCAGGCTGTAGAATCCATTATGTGATACTGTTCAACGCTTACAAGGGGGACTATATATACAGAAATTCATGTGTCATACTGTGTTATATACATTCCCATTATGCATATTTAATTCCTCATGTTTTTATGCATGAGATATTGTTTTATGCCATGCCAATATTTGGCTTATTAAAAAATACCATTTGTTTATACCCATATGATTATGTTTTGGTACCACCACGCACACCTCATTCAAAGTCCCAACCTCCCCCCCTGATATATATTGAAATAAATGGGATTTTGCTTGCTGAGCATTTTTCTGGCGTTTTACGAGCTGAAAACGCTCAGGTGTGAATACAGCCTTAGGGGGTGTACTTACTTTTGTTGCCAGCGGTTTTGACATTAATGGCTGTGTGTTGAGTTATTTTGAGAGGACAGCAAATTTACACTGTTATACAAGCTGTACAGTCACTACTTTACATTGTATCAAAGTGTAATTTCTTCAGTGTTGTCACATGAAAAGATAGAATAAAATATTTACAAAAATGTGGAGGGGTGTACTTACTTTTGTGAGATGCTGTAGATTTCATATATCAAGCCTGACAGGAGCCAGCTGTCCAGTGCTTATGTTTTGGCCAAAGTTTTTTAGCCTCTTTTTCATCCAAATCGCATGTTGCCGGGTTCCAGGAGAAGGCTGACTGGTTCCTGAATTCTGCGGTGTAGCCGCTTCTGCTATAATGTAAGTTCCATTCATAAAACATTCTTTCCCTCATGAAAAATAAGAAAAGAGACGGTGAAGTTTTATCTTTCATACGATTTCTATTTTCTCTCCTATTAATTCTCTATTTTTCTCATCTATTCATAAGCTGGAATGAAAGCACTTTATAGATGCTTGAATGTAATATTTTTCTCTATTTCAATAGTCAGAGTGTTACTGGATCGTAAAATTTATTCAAAGATCAATGATCAGAAAGCAGCGGTTAGTAAATTACGAGCTCTCCAACCGTATACCTTCTTCCCGTTGATATTGTAAAGGGAATAGCGGAGAGTGATGGAAATGAGAATTGAAGGAAGGATGGATGGCTTTGCAATTTATTCTGGAGAACGCTCCACACAACGGCGATATTGCCAGTCAGACTTCGCAAGCAATATCCAGAGCGCGGCTCAAAAAAAAAAAAAAAAGAGAAAACCGAAACATTTCCATAAAGCTTATTAGTGAGATTCCCGGCTGAGATCCTTTATATCGGAGTAAGTGTTCCACTCAGTTCTACGGGGGCCACGACCTTCCTCCTGCAGAGCCGCAGATTCCTGTTCTCTCTGACGGGGTACTGACTGGGCTTGGACTGGCCCCGCTGCATCACCGAAAAAAGCCAGGGTAGTGCTAAACTTTATAAATGAAGGTATCTTGGCTGAAAATACTCGGATTGCTCATTGATCTGGACCTGATGGGTTTAAAATAGTTCTAGTGCTGCTACGCCTGCTCACAGAAAGATGTCCTCAGAAGAGGCGTTGGGGGGGGGGCAGCATGACGGACCATCGGTGTTCATGTGTGGGCAGCACTGGATCCTAACCTGAAGTACCATCACTAATACCAATGATTGGGAGGGGGGAGGGGGGGTATTCATTCCTTGGGCCTTCTATTCCTTTAATTTGAGGGGCTATTTTGCTGTGGGACTCACTATCCCACTAACACCAATGGTTTTGGGAAGCGGTTCTTCCCTGGTGGCCGCTATTCCACTGACACCAATGATTTGGAGGATCTATTCTCTCCTGGGGGGCCACGATCCCACTGATGCCAACACATTGAGGGACTATTCTCTCCTGGGGGGCCACGATCCCACTGATGCCAATACATTGAGCGACTATTCTCTCGTGGAGGCCACAATCCCACTATCATCAATGAATTGGGAGGCTATTCTTTCCTGGGGGGGGCACAATCCCATTGACACCAATGATTTGGGACGCTGTTCTCTCCTGGGGGCCACAATCCCACTAACATCAATGAACTTGGAGGCTGTTCTCTCCTGGAGGCCACCAATGATTTGGGAGGCTGTTCTCTCCTAGGGGCCACAATCCCACTAACATCAATGAATTTGGAGGCTGTTCTCTCCTGGGGGCCACTAATGATTTGGGAGGCTGTTCTCTCCTAGGGGCCACAATTCCACTGACACCAAAGAAATTAAAAAGCTATTCTCTCAATGTCCACTGACACCAATATATTAAGATGCTATTCTCTCCTGGGGGCCACGATCTCACTGACACCAATGGTTTGGGAGGCTATTCTTTCCTGGGAGGGCCACAATCCCACTGACACCAATGATTTGGCCTTCATTCCTTGGGCCTTCTGTTCTTTCCTGGAGGCCACAATCCCACTGACACCAATAAATTGGGAGGCTGTTCTTTCCTGGGAGGGGCCACAATCCCATTGACACCAATGATTTGGGAAGCTGTTCTCTCCTGGGGGCCACAATCTCACTGACACCAAAGAAATGAAAAAGCTATTCTCTCCTGGGGCACACGATCCCACTGACACCAATGAACTGAGGGACTATTCTCTCGTGGGGGGCCAAGATCCCACTGAAGCAATGAATTAGGGGACTATTCTCTCCTGGAGGGGCATGATCCCACTGACACCAATAGATTAAGATTCTATTCTCTCCTTGGCGCCACGATCTCACTGACACCAATGGTTTGGGAGGCTATTCTTTCCTGGGAGGGCTACAATTCCACTGACACCAATGATTTGGCCTTCATTCCTTGGGCCTTCTATTCCTATAATTTGAGGGGCTATTTTGCTGTGGCACTCACTATCCCACTAACACCAATTATTTGGGAAGCTGTTCTCTCCTGGAGGACACAATTACACTAACATCAATGATTTGGGAGGCTGTTCTCTCCTGGAGGCCACAATCTCACTAACGTCAATGATTTGGGAGGCTGTTCTCTCCTGGAGGCCACAATCCCACTAACGTCAATGATTTGAGAGGCTGTTCTCTCCTGGAGGCCCAGATCCCACTGACAAGAATACATTGAAAAGCTATTCTCTCCTAGAGGCCACAATCACACTGACACCAATGCATTGGGAGGCTGTTCTTTCCTGGGGGCCACAATCCCACTTACACCAATGATTTGGAGGCTGTTCTCTCCTGGGGGCCACAATCTCACTGACACCAATGATTTGGGAAGCTGTTCTCTCCTGGAGGCCACAATTCCACTGACACCAAAGAAATGAAAAAGCTATTCTCTCGTGGGGGGCCATGATCCCACTGACACCAATGAATTGGGGGACTATTCTCTCGTGGGGGGCCATGATCCCACTGACACCAATGAATTGGGGGACTATTCTCTCGTGGGGGGGCCATGATCCCACTGACACCAATGAATTGGGGGACTATTCTCTCCTGGGGGCCACAATCTCGCTGACACCAATGATTTGGCAGGCTGTTCTCTCCTGAGGGCCAGATCCCACTGATACCAAAGAATTAAGAAGCTATGGAGCATATAAGGTTTTGAAAGAATTTACTGGGCCCTGGTGTCACTAAGGTTGAGAAGAACTATTCTAGATTACTTCTTTTCCCTGAGTATGCTAACTTCCTTGAAAAGGGAACTCTTTTAAAACATGACATATAAGGCACAGTCTATCATTTATATTAAAGTGGTTGTAAACGCTCTCATACACCCAGTGAAGTGACTGGCCTCAGGTGATACACAGAGATTTAAAAAAGTTGTACCTATTTATCTACAGCAGGGGGCGGCAAGCCGTCGATCAAGACCACGGGGGGGGGGGGGGGGGGGGGGGGCGGACAGGTGGATCGTGACCATGGCTCTGCCTCCCCCAAGCCTCTGTCGCTCTCCTGTTAACTGCAGAGTGGAAAGCGGGAGGCGGGAGCTGGATGGAGGGTGGGGGTGGGAGCTGCTTAGTGATTGATTGCTAGCTGGTCCTAGCAGCCAATCACCAACTTGCTATTAAGAACTCCGGCAGCTCCCGCCTGCCACCCAGCACTATACTGTCTTCTGATCTTCACTCTGATAAACACACACGCTGGCAGGTAAGTTCTACCTACACAGCTCTGTGTGTATGAAAGACAAAATCCAGGCACACACCTTCGGACAAAAGTCCAACGTTTTTTCTGCAGAAAATCCAATCAAGGAATTGTCGGCCAACAAACACGAACGTAGTGACGTACTACGTGGTTTTTCAGCTCTTTAGCGCCACCCTTTGGGCTCCTTCTGCTAATTTTGTGTTAGTAGAAGTTTGGTGAGTGTTGATTCGCACTTTTCATTTTGCGCTTTTCATTTCGCGCTTTTCAGTTCGTTTACCTGAAAAATATTTTAAAGGTTCCTCTGGGGCAACAAAGGTTGAGAAAGCCTGATATAGTACATTCTATCATTACAGGCATCAAGTAGTGATAAAAAATACAATATATTTGCTATAGTGGGCCTCTGACCTGGTCCTAGCCATTCTTTTCCCCACATCTCAAGTGCAGACCTGACGTGTTGCTGGAGGTATCTGAGGAGGTGATGGGAAGGCGATGGGAAGGCCAGGAGGATCAGAATCTTCTTCATAACTACAGGACTGATATTCAGCTGCTCGACGTTTTACACCCACTTCTAAGAACGCAATCTCATTATAAAGAGTGGGATTTTTTTGTGTGAGTTTTAGAAACCGATATATATTTGTGCGAAGGATTAGTGTTCTTCAAAGCACACAAGCAACATGTCTAGGATCAAAGCAAAAAAAAAAATATCTCTGGAAATTCTGTTCGGATGACAAAAAATGATAGGGCTCAGACACAGACTGCAATCACCTAAATACTGACAGGGCCTAATAAAAAGGACTGTCTGTGTTGTGGCTGTAAAAGCCATGCCTGTGCTAGAAAATGAGAGCCAGGGAGTGAACAATCCTAGATTGTAAGCTCTAACGAGCGGGGCCCTCTTATTCCTCTTGTATTGAATTGTATTGTACTTGTACTGTCCTCCCTAATGTTGTAAAGCGATACGTAAACTGTTGGCGCTATATAAATCCTGTATAATAATAATAATCTGATTGGCTGATGTAGCAGTACAGACAATTTATATTGCAGACACTGTTATAAATTAGGTCTGTCCTCATCTTTTTAGGGTTACTTTCACACTGGGGTGGGAGTGCGTTAGCGGTAAAGCGCCGCTAGTTTTAGCAGCCTTTTAGCGGTGCTTTTCGGTTGCTAGCGGGGCGCTTTTAAAGTGATTGTAAGGGGTTTTTTTTCTTTTAAATAACAAACATATCATACTTACCTCCACTGTGCAGCTTGTTTTACACAGAGTGGCCCCGATCCTGCTCTTCTGGGGTCCCCCGGCGGCACTCGCGGCTCTTCCTCACATCTGATAACCCCCTCAGAGAAGAGCTTCCCCGGGGGGTGCCAGCATTTGCGTCTATAGACAAAGAATGCAGGACTCGGCCCCGCCCCCCAGGCACCCGCGTCATTGGATTTGATTGACAGCAGTGGGAGCCAATGGCTGCGCTGCTATCAATCTATCCAATCAAGAGCCAAGAGCCTGTGGAGAAGGAGCCAGCGCGTCCCCGCCGACTGAATGAAGGGGCTCAGGTAAGTAAAACGGGGGGGGGGGGGGGGGCTGGGGGGCCGGTGACTGCCAGGTGAAAAAACACGTACCTTTACAACCCCCCTTTAACCCCCACTAGCAGCCGAGGAAAGGGTTAAATGCGCTTGTGTTGCAGTGCGGCCCAAGCGCTTTGCAGGTGCTATGGCAGCGCTGTCCATTCATTTCAATGGGCAGGGCATTTTGGGGTCGCTCCTGCACCGCCCCAAAGATGCTTTTTTTCCCCGCCCTGCAAGCGCACCGCCCCCAGTGTGAAAGCCAGAGCATGAGAGGCGCCTTTAAGGCGATTTACAGTCGCTATTTTTAGCGACTGTAAAGGAAAAAAAAATTTTAACTGCTCTCGTTCTGGGAGGATGTCATCCCATTCTTGCCGCTCATGCCCCTGACACCCCTCAGACACAGCGCATCACTGATCACGGTAAAGAGCCTATGACGCGGGCTCTTTACCATGTAATCAGCTGTGTCCAATCACAGATGATCACACAGTAAACAGGAAATGCCGGTTATCAGCATTCCTTTCCTGCCGCTGACAGCGTAATAAATAACGCTAACCCCCTAATCCTAACCCTAACCGTAACTCTAACCCCTTACCCTAACAAAAGAAAAAAATAAAAAAAAATAATAATAAAATAATAATATAAAAAGAAATAAAAGCTAATGGAAAGCTGAAATACCTAGCAACATATGATGCGACAGATAATAGTTTTCTCTGTTGGCTAATAAAAAAACGGCAAAGCTTATAAACGATGTATATAAAAAAAGCACAGGTTGTGCATAAAAACGTGCCAAAATCACGGGGGAAAAAAACCCCGCCGGAAAAAAAAAAAACACTCAAAGACGCTACGCTCAGGTGTGAATGCAGCCTCAATGTCACGCAGTTCAGGGTTAGTGACTGTAGAAGGAGTCTGACTGCCACAAGGTACTGCATTCAGCACTCTTCTTACCGTTCCAGGCACGTTTGGGGCTGTGCTCCCTATACATATCATGTAAACACTGTACATTCAGGGACAAATAAATAAAAGCTAGAATGCGATTATGCGATTGGTTGAAATGGGCGACTCCCTGCTTTCCTATATTTTCAGTGAATTAAGCTCCGAATTGAAATCAAAGCTATTCTTGTGTAGACCAAAATACCGACCAACACAATCCCCCCCCCCCCCCCGGTGGAGGCATTTCACTTACTATGCTTTCTGACAAGTGAAATTCACACCGAGGGATCTTCAAGGACTGCATGATCTATGGAAGAGGAAGGTCACATCTAAAAAGGATATATGCCCTTAAAATATTAACAAATAAGGAAAGCATCGATATATGGCACTAAAAGCCCCCAATTACTGAATCCTTCCATGTCTCGTGTCATTTCTACCGTCCAGGCTCACAGATTGGAGGCCGCTGGCTCAACTCCCTCCAAGCCCTGGGGGGGGGGGGGGGGGGGGGTAGATGCCCTTCCTTAGCAGGCTGTGTAATCAGCTTAAAAGTTTTTTAGTTTAAATAATTTAACAGAAGTACAAAGTCCAAAGACAAAAAAAAACATCTTTAAATGACCCCTCCATAACACTATAAGATGGCCCAATAGGCTTCAATAGGGACACAAATTACCCAACAACCTCTAAGATAAAAGGAAAGAAAACCAAAGGCTTTACAAGGAAAGTATATTGTACATATTTTCTATCTTTACTTATTATGCCCAGTTTCTTTTTTTTTTTTTTGTTTTGTTTAAAGTAGAACTATAGGCAAAACTTTTTTTTCATTTTGGATAGAGCAATGGAGGGTTATAACCCCTGTCAGATTTTTTTTTCGCCATCTGTGTCCCATTGCGGAGATTTTCCTTTACTTCCCGTCCCATAGCCAAACAGGAAGTGAGAAGAAATCCCTGCAAATTAAGGGAATTCCTTGGGGGACCTCCAGGTCACCAGAACTAGTGTCCCCCCTCCCATGGGAAGATTTCCCCTCTATTACTTTTTCCATAGCCCCCGAATGTTTGATTCGGCCCCTCCCCCGCAGACGCCCGCGTCATTGGATTTGATTGACAGCAGCGGGAGCCAATGGCTGCGCTGCTATCAATCTAGCCAATCAGGACATGAGACACAGACTAGAGCTGGTGTGCTTGTCCCCGGCGCCAGAAAAAGAAGGTTCAGGTAAGTAAAATGGGGGCACTGGGGGGGCTGCTGCACTGCACAAGGTTTTTCACCTCAATGTATAGAATGCATTGAGGTGAAAAACCACGAAGGTTTACAACCCCTTTAAGAACAGTTTATTTTACCTGCATAAATAAGACTATTGTTGAATCCACTTTAATCAAATAACTAATGTGAAATACTAAACTTTTGTATGTGAGGTTTCCTGGGACCTGAGTGGGCACAGATATAACCAATATTAGCTCCTCAATCACTACGGATCTGACATTGGCCCGAGGGTAGATGCTGTTTTCCCCTCTGATGCGCAAGTGACTGTTTGTAATGTGCCGGTTATATTATCCCGCAGCCATAAGAGGGTCACAGCAATCTTCTCGGCTGCACATCATGGTATTGCTGGGCAGCGGGGCACACGGCTGTCCTCGGGGCTGCTTACAGGACTTTCTAGCTGAAGGAATGCTGATCTGTGCAAATGCTCTCACTGGTACAAGTAGAGAATGGAGGATCCAAATCACTGTATGATAAAATGCAGAAGCTACACGGCCCTGGCAAAGGTGAGGTGGGGGGTTGGTCTTGGCCCCTTAGTTCCAGTGAAGGGAACTCTTAAGGCATCAGCATACCAAGACATTTTGGACAATTTCATGATCCCAACTTTGTGGGAACAGTTTGGGGATGGCCCCTCCTGCATACCAGTGCGCACTGTACTGGGTACAGAGTTGCATGATCACGCAACTGTCGTTCAAAGTATGACAGCAAGCTGAAAATTGGCATGGGCAGGAAGGGGGTAAAAGTGGCTGCTATTTCCATCGGCTACTCTCAAGCTCTCTCGTCTCCTCCTCCCATGCTCATCTCCAGGATTTCTCCAGAGCTTCTCCCATCCTCTGGAACTCGCTACCTCAACCTGTCCGGCTATCCCCTACTCTTGCTACCTTCAGGCGATCCCTAAAAAACTCATCTCTTCAGGAAAGCCTATCATGTCTCCAACTAATCTTCTACCACTTCCACCAGCTCATTCCCCACAGTTACAACCTTCCGTACCACCTGCCCCATCCTATTAGATTGTAAGCTCTTCTGAGCAGGGCCCTATTAATCCTCTTGTATTTTATTGTATTATAACTGTATTTTCTCCCTTTTATATTGTAAAGCGCTATGTAAACTGTTGGTGCTATATAAATCCTGTATAATAATAATAATAGTAAGTTATTGAAGTGGTTAACACACGGTAGGCAGGATAGGTAGGAGAAGGGGGAACATTTTTAAGAACAATTGGCGTCAGGCTTGACTTGCACTTTCATGCGGAGTTCCACCGAAAAGTGGAACTTCCGCTTATCTGATTCCTCCCCCTCCGGTGCCACATTTGGCACCTTTCGGGGGGGGGGGGGGGGGGAGCGGGGGCGCATACCCTGTCTCCACTTCTGTCAGACCTCGCCGCGACGAGGTACGTCAGAAGTTCGGCCCCCCTTCTCCTCCCCCTTCTCGTCACAGCCATATTTTTTAATGCCAACCTTTTTCTTTCACTGGTATTTATTGGCAGGAGAAAAGTGCCCATTTTTTACTGGCTGCCAGTATTTTTACTGGCGGCCAGTGAAAATTTGGCACTTTTCTCCTGCCAGTAAATGCCAGTGAAAAAAAAAGGTTGGCAGTAAAAAATATGGCTGTGACGCTTGGCCGAAACCATCCGAGTGCCTGCTACAGTGTGTTCGGCCTGTGCCGGCAGTGTGTTGCGTGAAGTCATGATGCAAGGGAATGGGGCAGCCAGAGCCTCGTGTGCAGGTCTGCGGAACAGGAGGAAGGCAAGCCGGCAGTGGACTGAAGGGACCACCTGGCATGTAGAGAGAGAGGGTCACTGTGACTCTCCATGCCAGGAGGGG
Organism: Aquarana catesbeiana; assembly: GCF_042186555.1. Taxonomy (NCBI): domain Eukaryota; kingdom Metazoa; phylum Chordata; class Amphibia; order Anura; family Ranidae; genus Aquarana; species Aquarana catesbeiana. Next base: position 797,600,481 of record NC_133325.1, read on the forward strand.
ACGTGTCATGTCGGTGAGGTGCCATCATCAGCTGTGCTGCTGCACACTGCTGTCAGTGTCACTGTAATGCCGCATACACACGATCGGAATTTCGGCCCGCAAAAGACCGATGAGAGTTTTTTCATCGGAAAATGCAACCGTGTGTAATGCTCCATCATTTTTTTGCTGGCCGAATTCCAGCCAGCAAAAGATTGAGAGCAGGCTCTCAATTTTTCGGTCGGGAAAAGTTCCTATTCAAAAATGCGTTCGTCTGTGGCAATTCCGAAGCGCAAAATTCCTACGCATGCTCAGAAACAATTTGACGCATGCTCAGAAGCACTGAACTTCATTTTCTCGGCTCGTCGTAGTATTGTATGTCACCGCGTTCTTGACGGTTGTAATTTCAGCGAACTTTTGCGTGACCGTGTGTATGCAAGGCAAACTTGAGGGGAATCCCGTCGAAAAAGCCATTATATCTTTTTCCGACGAGAAAACCGATCGTGTGTACACGGCATAAGAGTCAATTTCACGTGTGTGCCACCCATTCTCATTTCTTGCCCTCTCGATTCCTGTCCCTTAGCTACTTATTTACTATATCGAAATAAAAATAAGAAATATGTTTTTGCCCTAATATCTACCTTAAATCACTTTTCTAATTGTATATTGTACTTGTTTGTAGAGCTGCACAATTCTGGCTAAAATGAGAATCACAATTTTTTTGCTTAGAAGATAGATCACGATTCTCTCACGATTCTCGCGGGGTAACATCATCTTTCACATTAAAACAAAAAAATGGGCTAACTTTACAGTTTTTTTTTTTATTATTCATTGAAGTGTTTCCCAAAAAAAATGCATTTGAAAGACCGCTGGGCAAATACAATGTGACATAAAACATTGCAGCAATTGCCATTTTATTCCCTAGGGTCTCTGCTAAAATATATATAATATAATGTTTGGGGGTTCCAAGTAATTTTCTAGCAAAAAATATTGATTTTAAGTTAAGAAAGAAGTGTCAGAAAAAGATTTAGACTTTAAGTGGTTAAACTTCCTGCATTTACACGTTGTTGAAAACTTGGCAGACTGCCCAGATTATTTATTTACACAGAAGTTCTTTCCCTTTGATCTAAGAAGGAAGCTTAGTTACAATGTTTCAAGTTATAAACTTGGCAGACTGCCTGGATGCTTTCTTTTGACAGCTGAGTGAGTAGATAATCTCTGCACTTGTTTATATGAAAGAATCGGCAGGAGAGATCGTCAGAGGGAGTGAATCGAGATCACGATTTTTTAACGATTAATTGTGCAGCTCCACTTGTTTGTAGCCTAAATATTGAAATTTGCACTTAAAAATGAAATTTGATAACTTTTACATACGCCAGCAAAAACTTGGCAGTGCCAGTAAGTTTTGACTGTCGTGTCAGTAAAATTTCAATCTGGTAGGTTGGCAACACTGTCCTCCCTCCTCCTTCCCCTGCTGCCAGGCCAGTAAGAGAGCGCAGCGCGCAGAAGGGACCCGACTGTGAAGCCTCAAGGTTTCGCTGCCAGGTTCCCTTACCGGCAATGGCGGCGGCAGCACCCGACAGCCGATGGAAACATCGGCTGGGGTGCCGACATCGTTGGATTCCAGGACAGGTGAGTGTCCTAATAATAAAAGTCAGCAGCTACAGTATGTGTAGCTGCTGACTTTTAGTTTTTGGAGGGGGGTGGAGGCGGAATACTGCTTTAAACCCTGTGCAAAGCCTTGGAGGTGCTTGTTGCTGCTGTCATGTACCGCCACCATCCTCAAAACAAAACATCTTCTTCAGCCCTAGAGAGATATCGCTCCTCATCAATGTCATCGCTGTCCTCAAAGTACAGGGCAGAATCTGTACCGTCATTTTGGGCTACAAGCGCATCTCCTTTTGACGGTGGGCATCATGCTGTTACCTGACAGAATGAATCAGCGTGTACCTAACATTTCACAAAACCTACGCTGACAACATGACCGGATAAAAAAAACAAAAAACGTCTAATGCCGGGAGCGAGTCAAAGGCGGAAGAGTGCGGGAAATAAATATAAGGCCAGCCATGGAGAGCTGCCTCTCTCTCTCTCTCTCTGAAGCGCAAAGTGTATGAGAAAGCCATTCATCACCCCATGATATCTTCTAAAAATAGTCTGCGCTGTAATGAAGGAAGATGTAAGATAGCTCATTACCATGTCAAATATGGCAGCTCCGCAGCCCGGGACCGCCGAATAATCATCAGCCTCTCAAATCCTGTCCCTGACTCTCAGCGTCTGCTGAATGAAATGTCTGCATTATTGATTAGACGCACTTTATACGGCACACAAGTTAATGCAGAAGAGAATACAAATATCATGCAGTTTTCCCACAACCACCTCTCTACATACTATCCAGACCTGGGAATCCAAGAATCTGCAGAGCTGTTCATTTTTTTTAATATGTGGGTACGGGGGAGGGGGGTGGGGGGTGGGCAGCAATGGTGACAGTAGGCCCAAGTGCCTTAAAGTGGTTGTAAACCTCAGACATGAAATATGAACAAAGAGTATCCCTCTATAGCGGGGGGTAGTCAAGCGTAACCGCTTCAATAGCGCTGTCACACTTTGAATGACAATTTGCGCGGTCATGTAACACTGTACACAGATGACATTTTTATCATTTTTTTCACACAAATAGAGCTTTCTTTTGGTGGTATTTAATTACTACTGGGGGTTTTATTTTTTGCTAAGAAAAACAAAAAACAAAGACCGAAAATGTTGAAAGAAAAAAAGTTTTCCTTAGTTTCTGTTGGTAATTTTTGGAAATAAGTAATTTTTCTCCTTCACTGATGTGCGCTGATGAGGCTGCACTGATGAGGCGGCACTTGTGGGCATCGATGAGGCGGCACTGAAGGGCACTGATTAGGTGGCACTGATGAGGCTGCACTGATGAGGCGGCACTTGTGGGCATCGATCATGCGGGACTGAAGGGCATTGATTAGGTGGCACTAATGAGGCTGCACTGATGAGGCGGCACTTGTGGGCACCGATGAGGCAGCACTGAAGGGCATTGATTAGGTGGCACTGATGAGGAGGCACTGATAGGTGGCACTGATGGGCACCGATGAGACGGCACTTATGGGCATCGATGAGGCGGCACTTATGGGCTCAGATGAGGCGGCACTTATGGGCACCGATGAGGCAGCACTGAAGGGCACTGATTAGGTGGCACTGATGAGGAATGGGAATAAAACAAAGTAATTCTGCGCTGCTCTCAAAGTCAGCAGCTAACACACCACATTGAATAAATGGTATATAAACATAAAAACTTCGAAGTGTAGCGCTAAAAAATGATATGCCCGGGACAGTGTATACAGTAAATCCTGATAGCACTGAATTAAAAAAATATGAATGAATAGATGAAACAAACAATTAAATGTGCAAAACAGTCCAAATGGAGTCCATATGGATAATAATGCAAAGATAGTGAGGAATGAAAATATGTCCTTAGTCCACAGAGTTAAATCAATGAGATGCACTAATTAAGGGCCTCTATGGAAGGAGAACTTGCAAACAATTAATTTTGTAATTGTGAAAGAAACCACCACCGTGTGAAAAGGAGGCTTACCGGATATTTTGAACACGTCAGAGCATATGCTCTGCGTGTCAAACAGGCTTGGGTAAAAATTGATAGACTCTGGATCGGTGTCCTCAGGCAGATATTCACAAATGACAGCCGGATGGAGACATGAGGAACATGGTATCACGTGCAGACCGAAACGCAGAAATCCACAAGCATGTAGAGGATGCCAAAGAAGAAAGCAAAAGGGGACCACATAGTGTAATACCGTAAATCAAAAGAAATTTATTGAAGTAAAAACACTCACATGAATGGAAGTAAAATAGCACTGGTATAAAATCTGTTAGGCAGCAGTGGGGACCGTCCCAACGCGTTTCGTCTTCAAGGACATCGTCTGGGGTGGGGAGGCACTAATGGGCACTGATAGGTAGCTCTGATATGCGGCACTGATGAGCACTGATAGGTGGCACTGATGGGCACTGATAGGTGGCACTGATGGACAACGATAGGTGGCACTAATAGGCAGCACGGATAGGCGGCACTGATGGGTAGCACTGATGGGTCCTGAAAGGCAGCACTGATTGGTGTCACTGATTGGTGTCTCTGATGGTCACCGATTGGTGTCACTTCTGGGCACTGCTAGAACTGCACTAATGATCAGTGCCCTGATTATCTCTACAGTCTCCCCTGTGAGGAGATGCCGCTGATCGGCTCTCCTCACCTCACACGTCAGTGTGAGGTGAGGAGAGCAAATACACGGCAATTTCGTATTTACATGTGATTGGCTGTGATTGAACACAGCCAATCACATGCGAAAGAGCCGCCTCATCCTAGGGCACGAGCACGATCGCCGCGCTGCTCACCCCATGCGGGCGGACGAGAGACACTGGGGCGAAGTCATATGATGTCGGTCCAGAACGAGAGGAGATTGTGCCTGGTGATCTTTGACTTCTCCCATGTTGTTTAGGTAGATCACCTCTTTAACTACCTCCCGCCCGCTTTATAGTAAAATGACGGCGGGTGGGAGGTAGTTAAAGAGGTGGAGATCTACCTGAACAACATGGGAGAAGTCAAAGATCACTGGGCACAGTGTCTCCTCCTTACACCTTTTTTAAACCTCTAATTGTATTGTGTTGCAATCGCGTGGTGTGGTGCACTTTCTGAAAGCGCACCAAAAACCCCTTCATTCAAGAGTTTTGGTGCATTTTCAGAAAGTGCACCACACCTGCAGGATATAATAGAAATCTATGGCTGAGTGCAGCAACTGCGCAGGAAAGCTGTAGGTACACTGCACTGCACCCGCGGTGTGGGTAAACCGCAGCGCATGAATGTGAAAGCAGCCCTATACTATTATGCCCGGTGTATTACTTCACAATGACCTGAAGATCTCTTCTTTCCTGCTGATGGAACCACTCTGGAGGAGAGCGCTTGCCGGTATAAGAGGTGGAGTGCAGTTGGTATCACTTCGCCTGGGACAGGAGCCGGCACTAAAGAGGAGCCATCGGATTATGCTGCTCTTGTTCCCTACTACAGGTCCAGCTTTACAAGTAGTCCCTCTGTATTGCACTCTGATTGATCCTCTGGGATGGCGGGTCAGCTGCGATCTACAGATTCCAGACACCCGCTCTATAGTTGTTTCCAGGGAAGCCATCAGAAATTTTGGGGCCCCTTACACAGCTTTAGCCCTGGTCCTCCTAGGCTTGACCGCCAACATTCCCCAGGGCCCGCCCACGGGCCGACCAACCGGGTCCTTCAGTGCACCCACTTTTATTGTAACACTTTTACAACTTAATATATGAAAATGAATCCAATCCAGCAAAGAGACATCCCCATATATCCAGTAAAGAGATGGCCCAATCCAGTAAAGAGACATTCCAATCAAGCAAAGAGACAGCCCTATATATTAAGCAAAGAGACAGCCCAATCCAGCAAAGAGACTTGCCATATATTTAGCAAAGAGACATGCCAATCCAGCAAACAGACGCCCCAATCCAGCAGAGAAATGCCCATATATTCAGCAAAGAGACTCCCCACATAGCAAAGAGACATCCCCATACACCAAAGAGACAGCCCAATCAAACAAAGAGACAGTCACAAACATGCCAATTTAGCTAAGAGACATCTCGATATAGCAAAGAGGCATCCCCATCCAGCAAAGAGACAGCCCTATCCAACAAAGAGACAGTAACAAACAGCCAAATCCAGCAAAGAGACAGTAACAGCACAGGCCCACATCCAGCAACATTGTCAATCAATTTACCATTGCGATGTCTAACAACTTGTCTCGAGGCCAGTCCAGTGAGAAGTCTTGCAGGCTACACACAGCGCAGCTCTTCCACACAGCAGCTGGAACTAAGTGAGCTGCATTGGCACACTGCGTAGTAACCCTGCTTTAGCAATTGCCATTTACTACAACAGCAACAACTCGGTCTTGTTGGTTGGGGTCCAGGCAGCCAGGCCCCTCGGGACCCCTACATGTATATGGGCTGACCCCATCCCCCCCCCCCCCGATGGTGGCTCTGCTTGTCCAAATCCAGAGCACTAAGTTTCATTTCTGTCTGCTATCTTGTTCCTCTGCTATCAGCATGAGTAACTTCTGACATATTTTCCTGACACCAAGAGAAAAAAGGTGACAGGGGAGGAGGGAGCTCCAGCTGATTAACAGGGGTCTCTTCCCTCCAATAAGCTCTCAGAGCTCTCCTCACTCTAATCTAACTTCAGCAGTCATATGTCAGGATTGCACAGCTAATTTTAAGGAAGGATTCAGCTTTTTCAAGGTACTGCTTAAGCACAGTTAACAATTCTAGATATCCCCTATATTACAGCAGTCCTGTATAATAGCCCACCCACCAACAAGGTATATTTACCCCTTTCCCCACGTGCTGGAGTCCACACTGGGTAAACTCCTGTGTTTGTGCTTACTCGGGTCAAAAACAATACTGCCACCCCCCCACTAACAGTGTTCAGGTCCAGTGACTGGCTGCTCAGGCCCAATCGCTGAAACATGGGGGAGATCACATGTTCTCCAATACCCAGAAACCCCATAGTTGAGTATATACATTGCTGGCGGATTGCTCTTTGCCCTGGATTAGGTTTTAAAAACATTTCTAAGCAACAATTATACTGCAGCATATGACTTTCATAAGCACAAATGTTAAAGCGTAGCATATCCACACAAATACAGTATATAAAATAGTAAATCAGATCAAAACCACATATGCACCACATATGCACACAATAAAGATATATATATCTTTAAAAGAAAAATCTCCTTATGCTTGTGGAAGACAATATTCACAGAAGTCAGCAAGCATCTGTATACTGCTGCATTCACCATGCATACAGAAGATGCCGCTTTCAAGTGAGGACATACGTGCAGCAATGTTCTCTGAGAGTGATGATGTCATGTGTCTGCAGAATAAGGTCTCGTTGGTCTTCAGATGAGATTCAGAGCAGCCAAACAAGCCCACAATGAACGGAAGACTGTGCCGCCTGCTGCTCCAGATGGACAGCCAGTACAATGTGCTGCCTTCTGCAGAGCAATCTGTTTAGACATCACTTCCAAAACAATTTTCTAATATCAATTAAAAAAAGAAAAAAGTCTTCAAAAACAACTGCTTAAACAATCGCCGAGAGGAAAATGCAAGAATTTCGAGCTTCGGGGCTGAATGTGACTTTTATGTGGCTGTAAGGAACAGAATTCTTTTCTTTGTAGGTGTTGGGGGCACAGGGCCATTCCGGGCACAGGCAGCCATAAAGATATTGATTTATCTAATATGCATTATTTATAACAGTGGGGATTATTTTTTCTGACCTAACAATCAGATTCATTTTTTAATCATTAATTGTTTTACTAAAAATAATATATTGTTGGGGTTTTTTTGTGTCAATAGGTTTTTATAAAGTTTTCAATACAAAAGGTACAAACAAGATACAAAGATGTAATTGCCAAAGTCAATGTAAAAAGGAAAAGGAAAAAAGAGAAACAGTAATATACAGCCAAATAAGTCCCAGTAAGTTTGCAGTACTACAATTTTAGAGTGAAACACCGAGAGTAGTCATCGTAAGTCAGTGTCTTCATTGGTTACACCAGTGTCACGATCATGGGTCAGGCTCAAAGACCCATAGCAGTATAGCAGTTTCTATAGCTATAGCAGTTGCGTGACTACCACCGACCAGCAGGATAGGTACACGGACAGTCACCCTGGCAAATGACGCTGACTCACCTGCGGTGCGGAGTCTAAGTACTAACCAGTGTTCACTAGAGCTCCAGATGATGGAGATAGATTTTGCTGCGTATTAGCACCAGGTCGTGGTCCTCAGGATCCCCCCACTAGGAGGTGAGCAAGCTGGGGTCCAGTAGCGGATAGGCAGGTAAGAATCAAACAGAAGCGTAGTTAAGTAACAAGCCAAGGGTCGATAAAGAGTGGTTGCAAGTTGGGATCAGGCAGAAGTGTAAACGAGAAATAAGCCAAGGGTCGATAACGAGTGGTTGCAAGTTGGGATCAGGCAGAAGTGTACTTGAGAAACAAGCCAAGGGTCGATAACGAGTGGTAGCAATAAATGGACGGCAGCAGGGAAGACGAGAGCGAGATATAGGCTGAAAACAGCACAATAATCTGGTAAACAGGAAGTGCAGAGACATGGCTTAAGCCATGGTTCAGGCTCGAAGACCAGTTGCTATAGCAGTTGCGCGACTACCACCGACCAGCAGGATAGGTACACGGACAGTCAACCTGGCGAATGACGCGCACTCCCCTCTGGTACGGAGTCTAAGTACTAACCATGTTCACTAGAGATCCAGATGGTGGAGATAGATTTTGCTGCGTGTTAGTACCAGGTCATGGTCCTCAGGATCGCTCCACTAGGAGGTGAGCAAGCTGGGGTCCAGTAGCGCATAAGCAGGTAAGAATCAAACAGAAGCGTAGTTGAAGAACAAGCCAAGGGTCGATAACGAGTGGTTGCAAGTTGGGATCAGGCAGTGTAGTCGAGGAACAAGCCAAGGGTCGATAACGAGTGGTTGCAAGTTGGGATCAGGCAGAAGTGTAGTCGAGGAACAAGCTAAGGGTTGATAACAAGTGGTAGCAATATATTGAAGGCAGCAGGGAAGGCAAAAGCGAGATACTGGCTGAAAAGAGCACAATAATCTGGCAAACAGGAAGTGCAGAGACATGGCTTAAATCAGAAAGTTCATGGGAGGAGCAAAGAGTTCAAGGTTCAGCAGACGTAAGGCACATGGCAATAGCTCTCCACGCCAGGAGAGATGCTTGGCTGGCAATAGTAATCCTTTCAGATACATCGTTGTTTTTATAGTACCATTTTAATCATAGATAATACCCTTATCCAAAGTCAGGTGGAGGATCGTTTCTTAGTTACTGAATCCTTAGAAGGAATTAGAAGACTATGAAGGAATATTTCTAGCTATCTTAGTTGGGGTTAAATAAAGACTTTCCATGTATAGATGAATAACTTAACACTTTCTGCAGCTACAGAGGTCAGTGAAGGCTCATCTACCAAATGTTTAGAATATGTAAGTATCTGAATGTCCAACGCTTGGCCACATTTCTACTGTAGGTGACCTTTTATACATGTATATCTTAACAATGACTAATGCTGGTTGGTGGGCTACAGTCACTTGGCAAATTACTGATTACATATGTACAAAAAATAATATGTATATTTGTGCTTTAAGGGCCACTTCACACCAGAACATGCATGCACTACTTTTGCTGTGGTCCAGTGCAATTTCAGCCCATTCAAATAAATGGGCTGAAATTGCACTGCACCTGGATTGCATGTGAATTGCACAGAAATGCACAGCATGTTCCTGTGTAATTTGTGGTGTGAACGAGTCCTAAATGATTTATATGATTCCAGCTTCAAATTGTAAGTGTTAATAGCTACACGTTTCTCATGAAAATGTTCAGCTGGCACTCTCTATTCAAAAATGCTTGAACAGTAAAAAACAGAGTGAAGAAGTAAGGATCCCTCATTGGGAGCCAAGGTCCATGCAGACAGAGCAGGCAAAGCATGCTTCTGGCCAACTGCTGGTTTCTAAAAGGATGATGCCAAGGATGCTAACTCTAGTGGTACCTGGTCTTCACCAGAGCTACGAGTTTCTTTGGCAGTTACCCTCAAAAGCACAAACTCTGGCATGGCCATGCTAATAGCAATTAGCAGGTCAGGGAACAGGGAACCCAAGGCTATTATGGATAAAACCCCTGGCAGCTGATGCAGGCTTGTTCTTCACAAGACATAATGGGCCAGAGACCCTAGCGGCCCCTAGGGCTACTTTGCTGCTAGTTGTCACCAGATCTCAGTTCTGTTCCACCAAGGGGTTGCTGGAGCAGGGTGGCTATATTAAGGAGATAGATCTGAATAAGGCAGAAGCTTGGTATCTTTGCAGAGGACCAGGCAGGTGGCAGGCAAGAGAGTAGTCGGGGTCCCAGCAGAGGTAGATGATGGTGACAGGCAAGAGAGTAGTCAGGGTCCCAGCAGAGGTAGATGATGGTGACAGGCAAGAGAGTAGTCAGGGTCCAAGCAGAGGTAGATGATGGTGACAGGCAAGAGAGTAGTCAGGGTCCAAGCAAAGGTAGATGCTGGTGGTAGACAAGAGGGTAGTCATGGTCCAAGCAGAGGTAGATGCTGGATGATGCAAAGGATGATGCCAAGGATGCAAATTCTAGTGGTGCCTGGTGTTTAGCAGAACTACAAGTTTCTTTGGCAGTTACCCCCAAAAGCACAAATTCTGGCATGGCCTTACTAATGGCAATTAGCAGGTCAGGAAGCAGGAAAACCAAGGCTATTATGGATGAAACCCCTGGCAGGTGATGTAGGCTTTCCCGAGGTATGGTGAAAGCTTGTTTTCCACAAGATGCTGGTGAAAGGCAAGATTGTAGTCAGGTTTTAAGCAGAGGTAGATGCTGGTGACAGGCAAGAGAGTAGTCAGGGTCCAAGCAGAGGTAGATGCTGGTGACAGGCAAGAGAGTAGTCAGGGTTCAAGCAGAGGTAGATGCTGGTGACAGGCAAGAGAGTAGTCAGGTTCCAATCAGAGGTTAAAGCAGGCAGCAGGCAAGGCGAATAACAGGAACAGGCATAGTCAGCAACAAGGGCTGGAGACAAGAATCAGAAGATCCAGGTCAGCATTGGGTAATGAGAATAGCAGGCTCACGCATAGGGTAGCTAGAGTAAGCTGGTAAGGGGACATAGCAACGGCCACCAGAAAGGAAGTTGTTTAAAATACCTTTCAAGCCAATGAGCATGCCCAGTGTAAGGGATGAGGGCAATGCACGTGAGCAGATGCATGCTAACACCTATGTGCATGGCCAGTCATATCCAAGAGACCACGATCCATGTCGCATGTGACACAATACAGACAAACAGGACAGGCCATGCCCCTGGCTGTGCATCCACAGAATCCTGGAGATACTGTAACAGAGGTGGAGTGCAAGGCATTCAGCAGACAAGCCAAGGGTCAGAAACAGGAAGTCAAAGAACCAGAGTGTGGTACCACTACAGAGGCAGAGACAAGTTGAGATCAAGGTTGGCAACAGTAAGATAAGAAGCACACCAACACAGCAGACACACTATAAAAATCTCTTGCTCAGATGACAACTCCAACATTTTTATGAATTTTCTATCACTCCCTATTTCAGTAACAATCGTCACTAGGACAAACAAAACAAGGAAACAGAGCAAGAAAAAACCTGATAATGGTTCCAACTCTTTCTCAATTATTAATAACAAAATTATTTGCCTGCACATAAAATTTATAGAAAGACTGGGGGAAAAAAGAAAAGGAACAGGAAAGGCACATGCATGCCTAAAGACATCAGTGCGTCATGTCTGCCCTAATAGCAGCCACCCGGCATTACTCTTATCAAGAGTTTGCAGCAGAGGTCCATGCTATGGATTTCACCCTACAGGACCCAACCCATTAGAATGACAGGTAATTTATTCCAGCCTGAGCCGCTTAGCGGAGTGTAGCACGCCAACATACATACAGCCTCAAGGGATGATACAATTCCGAGAGGAAAATAAAATATCCAGGACGTAAAAGCACTTAATCCCACTCCACGTAGGAAAGGTATATATAATTAACTGGAAGCAGTCACGGTGACAAATATGTATGTATAATTCACCGGTTATTTAATGAAGGATAATGGATTCTTAACTCGTTTACTGGGACGGCGTTTAAAATGGCAGCGGAATCGTACTTTCGCTTGTGTTTGGGAAAAAGCAACAAAATCTAATTCAGTACTCAAAGGATTAAGTGACCCAGACTCACCCAGAAAATTATTCATTTAGATTCATCTCCCAAACCTCCACTAACATTATTCATAACGCCATCTCTGCAGCGGCTGTCAAGTGTTGACTGCATGCAACGTTCTGCTGCTCAGAAACTTCATACCAGGGGGGAGAAAATACAGTGACTGGGTATAACTGACCAATCAGGGTGTGCCTTTCATTTTCCTACACTACTCTGGTTGCAGCAAGCGCTGTTGTGCAACCAGAGGGTCGCCACTGCCCCTTTGCACATTGAGCTAAACTTGTGTAATGACTGTTTAGCTTCTTAGATATCTTTACTAAAGTCAAATAGACTGTGCACTTTTGCAAGTGCAGTTCCCCCCTGCAAGCACAGTTGCTCCAGAGCTTAGAAAATGAGGTTGAGCTCTTTTGACTTCCATTATCCAATCATGTGCAAGCAAAAATGCATTTTTTTTCTTTTCCTTGCATGTGACTGGGTGTTCTTTGTAAAGTGAAGCTTTACCTCATTTACTAAGCTCAGGAGTAACTGCACCCGCAGAGTGCAACTGCACTTGCAAAAGTGCACAGTCTATTTGCCTTTAGTAAATTAACCCTATTTGGTGCCGTTATATCTTTATCAGAGCACCCCTGTGTTGCTATGGCTATTTTAGTGATTATTTTTAATAGCATAAATATTGAAGAACATTTAAGAGCATGTATTGTTTAGAATCTAAGATTCCACTATCCATAGGCTAATGAACCTGTTGGACTGGTTCATGAGCTCAAGACAGGAAATTATGCGACAGGAAGTAGGGAGAGGGGAAAGGACTTGAACAGCCACGTGCTGAACAAAGGAAGCAGAATGTTTTGCCTGACCAACCCCCCCCCCCCAAACAAAAAAAACAAAAAAACAAAAGAAAAATCAGATAGAATCACAATAAAAGATAATCAAGATAAGATAATCAAAATCACACTGATACTAAACTAACACAATGTGCAAATGATAAATTAGAGATAATGAATATAGCATGCAAATCCGATTAGCAAAAATGTATAATAAACACATTACTGACTTGTTAACCCAGTGCACATGTATAACATAAACAATGAAGTGAATATAAAATAGTGAAAACACTAATGCCCCACTAACGCAGTGTGCATAAACAATATACAGTTGTGCTCATAAGTTTACATACCCCGGCAGAATTTATGATTTCTTGGCCATTTTTCAGAAAATATGAATGATAACACAAAAACTTTTCTTTCACTCATGGTTAGTGTTTGATAATAAATGGATTGAGCCAATCAACTGTGTTTACTCTTTTTAAATCATAATGACAACAGAAACTACCCAAATGACCCGGATCAAAAGTTTACATACCCTGGTGATTTTGGCCTGATAACATGCACACAAGTTGACACAAAGAGGTTTGAATGGCTATTAAAAGGTAACCATCCTCACCTGTGATCTGTTTTCTTGTAATTAGTGTGTGTGTATAAAAGGTCAATGAGTTTCTGGACTCCTGACAGACCCTTGCATCTTACATCCAGTGCTGCACTGACGAGTCATGGGGAAAGCAAAGGATCTGCGGGAAAAGGTAGTTGAACTGTATAAAACAGGAAAGGGATATAAAAAGATATCCAAGGAATTGAGAATGCCAATCAGCAGTGTTCAAACTCTAATCAAGAAGTGGAAAATGAGGGGTTCTGTTGAAACCAAACCACGGTTAGGTAGACCAACTAAAATTTCAGCCACAACTGCCAGGAAAATTGTTCGGGATGCAAAGAAAAACCCACAAATAACTTCAGGTGAAATACAGGACTCTCTGAAAACATGTGGTGTGGCTGTTTCAAGATGCACAATAAGGAGGCACTTCAAGAAAGATGGGCTGCATGGTCGAGTCGCCAGAAGAAAGCCATTACTATGCAAATACCACAAAGTATCCCGCTTACAATACGCCAAACAGCAAAGAGACAAACCTCAAACCTTCTGCCACAAAGTCATTTGGAGTGATAAGACCAAAATTGAGCTTTTTGGCCACAACCATAAACACTACATTTGGAGAGGAGTCAACAAGGCCTACGATGAAAGGTACACTATTCCTGCTGTGAAACACGGAGGTGGATCACTGATGTTTTGGGGATGTGTGAGCTACAAAAGCACAGGAAATTTGGTCAAAATTGATGGCAAGATGAATGCAGTATGCTTTTAAAAAATACTGGAGGAACATTTGCATTCATCAGCCAGGAAGCTGCGCATGGGACGTACTTGGACATTCTAACATGACAATGATCCAAAACACAAGGCCAAGTCGACCTGTCATTGGCTACAGCAGAATAAAGTGAAGGTTCTGGAGTGGCCATCTCAGTCTCCCGACCTCAATATCATTGAGCCACTCTGGGGAGATCTCAAAAGTGCAATTCATGCAAGACAGCCCAAGAATTTACAGGAACTGGAGGCTTTATGCCAAGTGGAATGGGCAGCTTTACCATCGGAGAAGATAAAGAGCCTCAACCACAAATACCACAAAAGACTTTAAGCTGTCACTGATGTTGAAGGGGTATTAAGAACTTGGGTATGTAAACTTTTGATCAGGGTCATTTGGGTAGTTTCTGTTGTCATTAAGTACATGGCCTGGAGCTGAGTCAAACTAGGAGGAGGGCCAGCATGACTGGGGCCTGCAGAAGAGGCGGAGTATTAGTGAGTGATTTTGATATGATGCAGTCTGCTTCGCAGATTGAAGAGTTCAAGGCAGAGGGTGTGTCCTGTAGTGGGTAGAGAGGAGGGGGGAGGGGGGGTGTTGGAAAAGTACAACAAAAAAGTTGTTTATAAACAGACTATATACTGCATATGCATTATGCCTGCCTAAGCAGCAGGTGGTGCTGTAGTATTATATTGTATAGTTATGTTATCTATGATATAACAGGATGTTTGTCTATCCTCTCTATGTACTTGGATGCTCCTTGTTCCTGTGTTCATGTTTCTCCATTCTGTAAAGACATGCATTGATATTTCTCCAAGAAAGTAAAGCCATATTACTGCATACAACAAGCTTCCAGCATGATTTCAATACTCTGCTAACAGGGGGATCGTGTCACAGCTCAGTCAGAGCTCATCACGGCATCAGACAGTTTTCTCCCACCATCCCTCCTTTGTTTGTTTTGGTTTGGGGGAGCCCCCTACTTTCTCAAGGTGCTGGGGTATTTGTAGTGGGTTTTTGGGTTTTATGTTAGCTTGCCATTCAGTTTCTTGGTCCTTTAATTTTCTTGTCATAGCAGCAGGCAGGGGGGTCTATTGGCTATTTGAAGGCGGTGCTGGTTAAATATCGGTGGAAAATTGTGGGTTGGGCCCATCTGTGGTATGGGTGTCCCTTCCTAGCAATACGTTGGTAACATCGGGGTATTACTTAGGTTGTATCTGGTAGTACATAAGTGGTTAATTGTCCCTGATTCCGTGTAGTTGTGGCTGGGGGGCCTTTAATTGGGTGGTAGATACAACCGGTAATAGTGAGTATATAGGCCCTCTAAGACCTTAATCCTTATTTTCTTGTCATAGCAGCAGGCAGGGGGTCTATTGGGTCTTTGAAGGTGGTGCTGGTTAAATAATTGTGGGAAATTGTGCGTTGGGCCCCACCTGAGGTATGGGTGTGCCTTCCTAGCAATACGTTGGTAACATCGGGGTATTAATTAGGTTGTATCCGGTAGTACATAAGTGGTTAATTGTCCCTGAGCCGGTGTAGTTGCGGCTGGGGGGCCTTTGATTGGGTGGCAGATACAACCGGTTAATCGTGAGTATATAGGCTCTCGGTTCTGTCTCTCCAATCTAAGTATTGAAAGTGTGATCTCCGTAACGTACAGTTAGTTGTGTTGAGATGTCAATTACCCCAATCTTATTTGGATAAGCAGCCAGTGACTTGATCCAGACGACACCTTGTTGATCTTGTGAAGTTTAATGCATAAACTGTGAGGATCTTACAACAATGAGCATCGGATAGGTCAAAAGATCATAATGTGATCCAGTCCACATGTGTGCTGAAATGCATTACTGGGAAAAGAGTGGGGCTAACTATACAGAATAAGCTGAGATACAGGAAGGGAAGGAACCAGGGACAGAATAATACATATAACATTTAAAGACATATCACAAGGCATGTGAAACATGACACTCTCTTAAGTCCTTAGTCCTTATTTTCTTGTCATAGCAGCAGGCAGGGTGTCTATTGGGTCTTTGAAGGTGGTGCTGGTTAAATAATTGTGGGTTGAGCCCATCTAATGTATGGGTGTCCCTTCCTAACAATACGGTGGTAACATTGTGGTATTGATTAGGTTGTATCCTGTAGTAGATAAGTGGTTAATTGTCCCTGAGCCGGTGTAGTTGCGGCTGGGGGCCTTTGATTGGGTGGTAGATACAACCGGTTAATCGTGAGTATATAGGCTCTCTTAGACCTTAGTCCTTATTTTCTTGTCATAGCAGCAGGCAGGGGGTCTATTGGGTCTTTGAAGGCGGTGCGGGTTAAATAATTGTGGGTTGGGCCCATCTGAGGTATGGGTGTCCCTTCCTAACAATACGGTGGTAACATCTGGGTATTAATTAGGTTGTATCTGGTAGTACAAAAGTGGTTAATTGTCCCTGAGCCGGTGTAGTTGCGGCTGGGGGCCTTTGACTGGGTGGCAGATACAACCGGTTAATCGTGAGTATATAGACCTTCAAAGACCTAAGACTGGGCATAAGCTGAGGTCGGTTTATTTGTTATGCACTGACTGTATTATATGTATTAAACTTGTTTTCTTGTAAATGTTGTATTTAATGGTTTGTAATAAAAGGCTGCTATGGCCATTCGACTCCAAATAAAATGTGTCGTCTGGTCATTTTGGAAGGAGGGATTGGTCAAGTGTTTAATGTTTTCTAGATAATCGGAGCCTCTACACTCTGCAGGTCCCTCAGTCATGATTTAAAAAGAGTAAACACGGTTGATTGATAATAAATGGCTTCAGCCAAACACTAACCGTGAGTGAAAGAAAACTTTTTGTGTTATCATTCATATTCTCTAAAAAATGGCCAAGAAATCATAAATTCCGCCAGGGTATGTAAACTTATGAACACAACTGTATATACAATTAAATAGACAATCTTACAAAAAAGTGCATGAATGAAAAAGTGCAAAAAAATAGTACTGTGCAAAGAAACGTTCTGCTTCACTCTAATGAGCCTTCAATCCTATGTGAGCACCCATGGATCCTGACACAATCACAAATGTGCACCTTCACCCTAATAGAATGCACGGTCACCTTCCTATTAGACCCATATCAAATATAAGCCTAAATATAAATGCTAAAAAAAACCTGTGTGCACACCATGCATATAATAGTGACATATAAAAAGTCCATCAAACACAAAAGTCCCCCCCCCCAAAAAAAGTGTATGAATAGTCCACAACGGAAAGTGCATATATATCAGTGTTTCTCCTGAACTGGGAGTCATGAAACCCTCCAGGTGGTCATTCCACCAACCGAAAAGAAGCTATAAACACTTCACCAGAACACCACGGTGTGTGCAGATCCACCTTACCAAGACAATGTGACCACCAATAAAAGAATGTTCAAATACGCTAAGCACCGGTTCACACAGGGGAGGCATGACTTGCAGGTCGCCTCACTGAGGCGACCTGCACACGACTTCCATGGCGACTTGCAAAACGACTTCTGTATAGAAGTCTATGCAAGTCGCCTCAAGTCGCCCCCAAAGTAGTACAGGAACCTTTGTCTAAGTCGGAGCGACTTGCGTCGCTCCTATTAGAACGGTTCCGTAGTACAGAACGGGAGGTGACTTGTCAGGCGGCTAGGTCGCCTGACAAGTCGCCCCTGTGTGAACCAGCAGTAAGGGCTCATGCACATTGCAGATAAAAAAAAAAAAAAAAGCTGCTTTTACGGCATTCGAGTTTTTTATTTTTCAGCTTGAAGAAGCTTGTAATTTTTGGGCCCTTTTGCACATTTTTTATTAAGCTCCTTTGAGCTTTTTTGAGCATAAGCATTTTTTTTCCACAAACCCTCCCCTCAGTTCACTTTTCGTTTTTTTTTTTTTAATGTGTTTTTCATGCTCATTTTTATTGGATAGTTTTTATAGCAGAAAGTAAAGAATATTGCTGTTTTTTTGTTTTTTTTTAAATTATCGCTCTTTTTTTGTTTACAGCGCAAAAAAATAAAAAACGCAGAGGTGATCAAATACCACCAAAAATAAAGCTCTATTTGTGGGAGGGGGAATTACAGATATTTCATTTGGGTACAGCGTCGCAGGACCGCGCAGTTGTCAGTTATATTAACGCAGTGCTGTATCGTAAAAAACGGCCTGACCATGAAGGGGGGTAAATCTTCAGGAGGTCAAAGAGTGTGTGTTTAGTATCACTTTAAAACGGGAAATAAATATGTTTACCGCATTCGAAGAGAAAGTGTAAAAACTGTGGATCTGATTCCCTCTTATACGGCATTTAGCATCAGTCGCAGGATTATCCTCTAATGGCCCAGCAGCTGATCTGTGGGAGTTGTGAGTGGGGGAGACCGCGGCCAGGCAGCAGACATACTCACAGGGTCCCTGCTTTGTATCAGAAAAAAAGGAAAACCTGTTTAACGGGTCTGGGTTTCTGCTTCTGACAGGCTGGGAAGTGAGTCACATCGCATGGTTTTATTATTTTTTTTTTTTTAATGAATAAGAATTAAACCTTTTCCTGATCACATTGCAGATTCCGAAAATTCAATCATTTCTGCAGTCTGGAGAGAAAGTACAACGGCCGTGTCATTTCATTCTGCTTTTAATAACCGGAGTTTATCCGTTGCCGTATTTGGATTTAACAGCAATCACTTACAGCCCTAAGATACAAAATGTATAAATGGTGAAATAAACTGAACAGATTCTCAAAGAAATAGAAACAGCCCTCCTTTATCATATTATGTTTTACAGTCTCACACAGTAAGATGTGAGCTTAACCACTTACCCCCTGGAAGATTTACCCCCCCCCCTTCATGACTAGCCCATTTTTTTTTGCAGAACGGCACTGCATTACTTTTATCACTTCAGCCCCGGAAGGTTTTACCCCTTTCATGACCAGGCCATTTTTTTTGCGATACGGCACTGCGTTACTTTAACTGACAATTGCGTGGTTCTGCAATGCTGTACCCAAATAAAATGTATGTCCTTTTTTTCCCCACAAATAGAGCTTTCTTTTGGTGGTATTTGATCACCTCTGCGGTTTTTATTTTTTGCGCAACGTTTGCGAAAATTTTGAAAAAAAAAAAATATTTTTTTTACTTTCTGCTATAAAACATACCCAATACATTTAAAAAAAAATCAAATTTCTTCCTAAATTTGGGTTAATATGTATGCTGCTACATATTTTTGGTAAAAAAAAAATCCCAATAAGCGTATATTGATTGGTTTGCGCAAAAGTTATTGCGTCTACAAACTATGGGATATATTTTATCTAGTATTTTTTTATACTAGTAATGGCGGTGATCGGCGACTTATAACAGGACTGCGATGTCGCGGCGGACAATCTGACACTTTTCACACTTTGTGGGAACCAGTGACACTAATACAGTGATCAGTTCTGAAAAATATGCACTGTCACTGTACTAATGACACTGGCTGAGAAAGGGGTTAAATATCTAGACCGATCAAAGGGTTTAATGTGTGCCTAACTAGGGTTTGTGTGTACTATGGGGTTGAAAAGGCTAATAGAATGTGCACTTTTCAAAGTGCAAGAGCAGTCGTTCCAGAGCTTAGTACATGAGAAAACGCTCACCATCCAATCACGTGCAAACAAATATGCTGTTTTTTAAATTTTCCTTACATGTGATTGGGTATTCTGTGCAAAGTGGTGAAGCTTTACCTCATTCACTAAGCTCTAGAGCAACAGCACTTTTCAAAGTGAACAGTCTATTTGCCTTTAGTAAATCAACCCCTATGTGTGCTGTTTTTACTAAAGGATATGATGGATTGTCTTTCCCTGCTTTGCAGGGAAAGAAAATCCATCAGATCCCTGCTGACAGGACAGAGTTCTGTATTGTTTACATAGGCAGAGCTCTGTTCTGTGTCTCTCCTCGATGATCAGCAGGTGTCGGCGGACATTCGTTGGCCGGTACCCGCTGATCAGCTTGTGCCGTGACTAATCACAGCAGAAGCGGCATCCGCTCGCGCGGCCCCTGCCAGGAAGTGCAGAGTCATATATATATATACGTGATTCTGCACAGAATAGCCACCCTGTAGCAGTAAATCTGCTATGGGGCAGTTGACAAGCGGTTAAACTAGGAAGATGTGGAACATAAGGAAGTAAAATACAATAAGATTTATGTATTTACCATATGATCTTATCTGAGTCTATGGAGGGACACAGGAATTAAGCAAGTCTTAGACAATTGGATTATAGTGACACCTCCTAGAGGCTGGGACACTGGCAAACAAAAACACGTTAGGCCAGCCCCTTCATAAGCCCCTTTATCTTCATAAACCAAAAAATCAACCATAAAGAAAAATCCCTAGTCAGAAAAAGAGGCCCTTGTTCAGTTCTGTACACGTCACCTTCGGCATTGATAACAGCTGCCGCAGGTTGTCTGAGGGCACAGCAGCTTGATGGTAATGTCACAGTCAGGGGTCAGGTATGGAGACCAGTAGCTATAGCAATAGAGAGGCTACTACTGACCAGCTGGGTAAGTGAACAAGCAGGTCACCTTTACAGAAGACGCTCACCCGAGGTGTGGGGTCTAAGTACTAATCAGTGTACTAATCAGTGTTCACCAGAGCTCCTCATGGTGGAGGTGGATTTGCTGCGTGTTTGTCCTCAGGATCGCCCCACTAGGAGGTGAGCAAGCCGGGGTCCAGAAGCAGATATGGCATAGTCAGTAAACAAGCCAAAGGTCAGTAACAAGGGGTTGCAGGTTGGGGTCAAGCAGAAGCGTAGTCAGTAAACAAGCCAAAGGTCAAGACAAGGGGTTGCAGGTTAGGGTCAAGCAGAAGCGTAGTCAGTAAGCAAGCCAAAGGTCAGTAACAAGGGGTTGCAGGTTGGGGGCAAGCAGAAGCATAGTCAGTAAACAAGCCAAAGGTCGGTAACAAGGGGTTGCAGCTTGGGGTCAAGCAGAAGCATAGTCAGTAAAGAAGCCAAAGGTCGGTAACAAGGGGTTGCAGGTTGGGATCGAGCTTAGTCGAGGAACAAGCCAAAGGTCGGTAACAAGGGGTTGCACGTTGGGATCAAGCGTAGTCGAGGAACAAGCCAAAGGTCAGTAACAAGGCTTTGCAGGCTGGAATAAAGCAGAAGCGTAGTCGAGGAACAAGCCAAAGGACAGTAACGAGCAGTAGCAAAGACACAGACAGGAGTGACAAGAGGAAGATATTGGCTGGAGAGAGTACAATGATCTGGCAAACAGGAAGTGCTGAGACATGGCTTATATCAGCTGTCACTAAATGGCGACACACCTGGCTGGACCGTCAGGCTGCCAGTGTACAGTGCCACATCCCCACTGCTCTGTTCAGCAGTCATTGGTTGACCAGCAGTCATCGGATGCCCTGCAACCAATGACATTGCGTGTGCGCTGTTTGTTATCGCAGGCGTGATCAGCGAGTGATAGCCAGGAGCCACGAGGTATGATATGCTATGCGAGTCCCTTCAGCAAGACTCCCGTGCAGCTCTCGTCCCCTGCAGCCTGTTACCTCCTGATCCCTGCCTGCCACAAGGTATGTAGGGTGTTTACAGGGGCGCTCTGATGGGCACATTTTGTTATAATGTGGCACATTGATGAGCACATGTAAGGTTCACTCCGATGGGCACAACAAAATGTGCCCATTAGAGTGCCCCTTAACATTAAATATGCCCATCAGAGTGCCCCTTAACATTAAATGTGCCCATCAGTGTGCCCCTTAACATAAAATGTGCCCATCAGCGTGCCTCTTAACATAAAATGTGCTCATCAGTGTCGCCTTAACATAAAATGGCATTCTGATGAGCATATTTAATGTTAAGGGGCACACTAATGGGCAAATTTGATGTTAAGGGCACGCTGATAGGCATATTTTGTTGTGCCCATCATCTTGTCCCTTAAAATAAAATGTGCTCTTCAGAGTGCCCCTTAACAATAAATATGTCCATCAGAGTGCCCCTTAACATAAAATGTGCCCATAAGAGTGCCCCCTAACATTAAATATGCCCATCGGAGTGACTCTTAACATAAAATGTGCTCATCAGAGTTCCCCATAACATAAAATGTGCCCATCAGAGTGCCCCTTAACATAAAATGTTCCCATCAGCATGCCCCTTATTTTATGTTAAAGGGGCATGCTGATAGGCACATTTTATGTTAAGGGGTACGCTAATGGGGTGGGGACACCTGAAGTAAAGGGGCACTCTGAAGGAAACAGCTGATGTAAAGAGGCACTCTGATGGGGTCACCTGGTGTAAAGGGGCACTCTGATGGGGGCACTCTGGTGGGGGCACCTGATGTAAAGGGGCACTCTGATGAGCACACCTAATGTAAAGGAGCATTCTGATGGGCACACCTGATGTGATGGACACACCTAATGTAAAGAGGCACTCTGATGACAGCACATAATGTAAGGGGGCACTCTGATGGGGACAAATAATGTAAGGGGGCACACTGATGGGAGACACCAGATGTAAGGGGGCTTTCTGATGAAGAAACCTGATGTTAGAGGGCTCTCTGATGGGAATACCTGATGTAAGGGGCACTCTGATGGGGACACCTAATATAAGAGAGTACCCGGACCTTCTTGAATTTTAATTCACTACCCCTGGCAATCAGGAAGGGAGTTGTCCAGGTGGCTCAGTGAGAAGAGTTACTGCCAGACACAGCAGGGGGAGAGGCTGAGCAGGATGCCATTTCAGCTTTCTGGGTGGATCCCGACCATATGGTCAAAATCTTTTCAGAGCCTGGACCGGCTGAGTGAAACAGTTACTTAGATGTTTGTTTTTTTTAAATAAAATAATTACAGTGCCATCATCCACATACAGAAGAAATAGAAGGGACAATGTAAATGAAACAGTCTGTGTTTAGTATCTGCACCAACAATCTCAAAGGGCCCCAACGATAGCTAGCAGAATAAAATCTCAAAGGACTGCCCCTCCCATAATAATTACAGTGCCATCATCCATATACAGAAATAGAAGGGACAATGTAAATTAAACGGTCTGTGTTTAGTATCTGCACAGATGCTCTCAAAGGGCCCCAACGATAGTTAGCAGAAGAAAATCTCAAAATACTGCCCCCCCCCATAATAATTACAATGCTATCATTAATATACAGAAATAGAAGGGACAATGTAAATTAAACAGTGTGTGTTTCGTATCACTTTAACCATGCTGACATAGAGTACAGAGAGCATACAGTTCTCACGAAAAAGGGCCCCTGGTAGGATCTGGGCCACACCCAAAAGCTGCCCCCATGCTTTGATATCTTCACCACTGTATGTTTACAGTCATGAAACTACTGAACATCCAGCGTACCACAATGGGGAAGCTGCATCAAAAATGACTTCCATGAAAACAATACAGCAATGGTCCCAAACACAAGAAATATTTTCTAGTTCCCCTTTAAATGTGGAAAAGCAGCAAATACGCATTATCTTCCTGCAGAATGGGAGAATAAGGCGAGTGAGTGGCGTTCATCTGGAAAACTGACACATCTGCTGTGGCGTGCGGCATGGAACGGCTCGCTCCAGCTCTATATTCAGACAATGGTGTTACCGGAGCATTTTATGGGCTCTGGTCACACTGCAATCCATTTATGCCTCAGCTTCCCATGGTGGCAGGAGAGGCTCATGGGATACAATTACTGCAGTTTTCTCCTTTCCTAATAGTGCCGTCAGTGCTGTGTGTTATATAAAGCATCCACAGATGTCTTCTGAGACACCTCAGATCAGAACCTTCAATTCTCTCTTCACTTTATGCTTTTAGATACCATTTTTCAGAATTATCTGAGGTTATCTGAAACGTCTCCCTTCTCTTGTGTAACTGTGATCTGCCGCACAAGTTCTCTGCAGCATTCCTCTACGGGATGCACCGGCCTTGTGAGCATCTATTTCATCACTTCCATCTCTTCATACAGTCTACAAGCTCAGCACGAAATAAGAACGCCGCCGGACCTGTAAAAAGCACCAATGCAGTAATATCATTAAATAAGGTGCACATCTAAAAGCAGATGTAAGCCTAGTATATAAACCAGCGGTCCTCATACTATGGGTCGGGGGCCAGTCATGGCCACTGCAATAAAGGGGCATTGCATGCAGGACTTTGTCACTGCAAGCCGCAGGAGGCTGCTACCTGTATATACAGATACAGAGCAGCAGCAGAAGCCGAGCATTCCACAAATCAGCAATTTATCTTAGGTCCCGGTGTTATCTCCTGCCCGATGGTGATTATATAGTCCCAGCTGTGACATCACCAAGAGGAGCTGTTTGAGACATGGAGCCTGTACAAAACCAAGTACAACTGAACATGAATACTGGCGGGGGGGGGGGGGGGGGGGGCTTTCCTATTCCTACTGACACCAATGATGGGACACTATTCCTCCCACTGATACCAATGATGGGGCACTATTCCTCCCACTGACACCAATGATGGGACACTATTCCTCCCACTGATACCAATGATGGGGCACTATTCCTCCCACTGACACCAATGATGGGGCACTATTCCTCCCACTGACACCAATGATGGAGCACTATTCCTCCCACTGACACCAATGATGGGGCACTATTCCTCCCACTTTTACCAATGATGGGACACTATTCCTCCCACTGATACCAATGATGGGACACTATTCCTCCCACTGATACCAATGATGGGGCACTATTCCTCCCACTGACACCAATGATGGGACACTATTCCTCCCACTGACACCAATGATGGGACACTATTCCTCCCACTGATACCAATGATGGGGCACTATTCCTCCCACTGACACCAATGATGGGGCACTATTCCTCCCACTGACACCAATGATTGGGGCACTATTCTTCCCACTGACAACAATGACGGGACACTATTCCTCCCACTGACACCAATGATGGGGCACTATTCCTCCCACTGATACCAATGATGGGGCAATTGTCAGTTAAAGTAGGGCAGTGTCGTATCGCAAAAAAAAAAAAATGGCCTGGTCATGAAGGTGGGGGTAAATCTTTGGGAGGTCAAGTGGTTTTAAAGCTGTTTTTAATACTGCACTTAGTGGCGCCCCCTTTTTTTCTCTATTATATGGGCGTTAAAGCCCACCCTTTTGCCACCGCACACATATGTGTTTCAGTAGTTGTAAAGGTCATCATATCTGCCAGCCAGACCACAATGATTCTGGGATCCGTGTCTGTGAGGGTTCCGTGCTCAGGCATGGCTAGCAATCACGCAAATGCGCTCTATGCCTGGTTCTACCTCATCAAACGGGCCAGGGCGCGGTACACTGAAGCGTACCTGAGCGCGGTATGGAGCGATCACATAAGCCAGCAGTACTGGATTGGGTGTGGTATAGATCACCTAATGTGTGCATGCTTAGAATTTAAATGACATAAGTCTGGCAATCCCAATGGTAAACAAGAGGCCGCCTGATTTGCACTAGATAAGTGATTGATTCTGTCAGTTACTTGCTGGATTAATTCCCCTTAGGGCTCTTATACACAAGCGGACTGACAGGTCCACCTGTCAGTTTTTCAGGCGGACCTGAATGGATGCTCCATGTATCTCCTATGGAGCGACGGATGTCAGCAGTGACATCCGATCCGCTAAATGCAGATGGATGGAAACCTTATTTTCCTTCCGTCTGGCGGATCGGATGAAAACGGACGGGCGGTCCGTTTTCATTCGATCCCCCCATAGAGGAGAGCACAGTGAGTGGAGACTGACCTGTCGTCCGATGGCTCAGCGGGGATCAACGGATTGATCCCTGCTGAGTAAGCGTAGTCTGTCAAAATGGACAGCCCCATGTGAAAGGGGTCTTATTCTTCCTTTCTCTTGTTTTAGCAAACTGAATCTAGATGAGGTTAGGGTAGTACACTTAGTAATTGTCATCCTGCCAGGGCCAGGACAAGGGGTAGCCAGAAGGGGCAGCTGCCCTGGACACTGTGGTATCATGTGAGGTGGGGGGCACCTCAAGGAGATTGGGGGGGGGGATTTGTATTGTGAGGGGAATTTGGAGGGTAGCGGGAGATAAGAATTGTTCTAGTAGGGGAAATTAGGGGGGGGGTGCCAGGAATGAGGATTTGTGTTGGGAGGGGGGATGAGGGAAGAGGATTCATGCTGGAAGGGGAAATTTGGGGAGTTTGTGCTAGAAGAGGTGGTATGGTAGAGGGGGGAGGGATGATTGGGGGGTGAAATTAGGGGGAGAGGTATTTATGCTAGGTTGTAACATTTGGGGGGGTTGCTAGGAGGGGGGAGGATTTGTTCTAAGAAGGGGGATTCAGAGTGGGGGTGGGGATTTATGTAGGGAGGGCAATTAGAGCAATTAAGAATTGTTCTAGCATGGGAAACTAGGGGTGTGTACTAGGAATGGTGATTTGGGGGGGTTTGTGTTGGGGGAGGGGGGAAGAGGATTTGAGATAGGAGGGAGAATTTGGGTGGTTTGTGCTAGAAGAGGTGATATGGTAGAGGGGGGAGGGAATTTGTACTAGGAGGAGAATTTTTTATTTTGGGGGGGGGGGACGACTTGTGCTAGTAGGGATGATGATTGGGGGGTGTTTATGTTAGAAGGGGAAATTTAGGGGGGAGTGGAGGATTTGGAGTGGGGGGAGTATTTGAGTTTGGAGGGGAAATTTGAGTGGTAGAGGATTTATGCTAGGAGGGGTAATTGTTTTGGGGTGGTGGGGATTTGGAAAGAAAAAAGATTTGAGCTTGGAGGGTAGCATGGGGGAGGAAGCTTTGTGCTGGCAGATGGGTTTTCAGCAGGGGCAGAATTATACTGGGAGGAGGGAGGATTTATGTTATGTAGAGGGTAAGCATGCAGTTTATTACTCAATAGTAAAGATGGCCAAAAAGTTAGAGGGGCTCTTAAACTAGGTGACGGGGGGGAGGGCCCAGAGGTAGAGATAGTCAGCGCGGAACATAGTCCAGAGGGTAGTATTGGGGGCATTAGTGGTAGGTTGACTAAAGCACATAAACCCAAGGTAAGTAGTAACAAGTCCTAGTTGCAATCTCGAAACACCCAATAAGAGGATAGTATGCAACCAGTCTAAACTACGTGGCATGTTCACCAATGCCAGGAGCCTGGCGGACAAGATAGGTGAACTAGAGATACTGTTGTTGTACGAGGTGGATTAGGATTTTGTGGGAATTTCAGAGGCTTGGTTTAAAAGCTCTCATGATTGTCTGGCAAACATTCAAGGGTATTCCCTTTATCACAGGGATAGAGAGGGTAAAAAAGGGGGAGGGCTATGTCGATATATCAAGAATAATGTACAAGTGAATGTGAGAGATGACATCACTAGGGGAGCTAGGGAGGAGGTGGAATCCTTATGGGTAGAGCTCCAAAGGGATATAGCTAAAGGGCAAATAATACTGGGAGTATGCTATAGGCCCCCTAACCTGAAGGAGGAGTAGGAGACAGACCTCCTATCACAATTTGGATTAGCAGCTAGGATGGGAAGTGTTATCATAATGGGGGATTTTAATTATCCAGACATAGACTGGGCAGAGGGAACCACGCATTCATCTAAGGCTCGCCAGTTCCTAAATGGCTTGCAGGACAATTTCATGGGTCAGATGGTAGACGCACCAACTAGAAATAAAGTGTTACTAGATCTACTGATTACCAACAATAAAGACCTGATCACGGATGTGGAAATACGGGGCAATTTAGGTAACAGCGATCACAGGCCAATTGGCTTCAGTATAAATCACACAAATAGGAAACATAAGGGGAATACAAAGACACTGAATTTCAAAAGAGCCAACTTCCCTAAACTACGAACCTTGCTAGAAGGCATAAATTGGGAAAAATTCTTAGGAACAAAGAACACGGAGGAGAGATGGGTTCACTTTAAGAGCAAATTAAATAAGGGCATTAGCCAATGCATCCCATTGGGTAATACATTTAAAAGAGCGAGCTAAAGTCCTGGATGGCTTAACGCCAATGTAAAAATGCATATAAAAGCAAAGGAGAAGGCCTTCAAAAAATACAAGGTTAAGGGATCATCATCAGCATTCAGACTTTATAAAGAATGCAACAAGAAATGTAAGGGTGCAATTAGGGCGGCTAAGATAGAACAGGAAAAACACATAGCGGAGGAGAGCAAAAAAAAGCCCAAGAAATTCTATAAGTATGTAAACAGTAAAAGAGGGAGGACAGACCATATTGGCCCCATAAAGAATGAGGAAAGACATCGGGTTACAAAGGATGGGGAGATGGCGAAGGTATTGAATTTATTCTTCTTTTCAGTCTTCACGAGGGAATCGGGGGGCTTCAGTAACCAAAACTGCAGTGTTTATCCTCATGACACATCACAGGAAGCACCTCCATGGTTAACAGAGGACAGATTTAGAATTAGACTTGGGAAACTTAACATTAATAAATCACCGGGACCAGATGGCTTGCATCCGAGGGTACTTATGGAACTCAGTCAAGTAATTGTAAGACCATTGTTTCTAATTTTTACTGACAGTCTACTGACTGGAATGGTACCAGCAGATTGGAGAAAAGCCAATGTAGCACCAATATTTAAAAAGGGCCCAAAATACATCCCATGGAATTACAGACCAGTTAGCCTAACATCAATAGTATGCAAGCTCTTGGAGGGGATGATAAGGGACTGTATACAAGATTTTAGTAATGAAAACGGTATCATTAGCAGTAATAGGCATGGATTCATGAAGAACCGTTCTTGCCAAACCAATCTATTAACCTTCTATGAGGAGGTGAGTTGCCATCTAGATAAAGGAAGGCCCGTAGACGTGGTGTATCTGGATTTTGCAAAAGCATTTGACACAGTTCCCCATAAACGTTTACTGTACAAAGTAAGGTCCATTGGCATGGACCATAGGGTGAGTACATGGATTGAAAACTGGCTGCAAGGGCGAGTTCAGAGAGTGGTGATAAATGGGGAATACTAGGAATGGTCAGGGGTGGGTAGTGGGGTCCCACGGGGCTCTGTACTGGGACCAATCCTATTTATTTTGTTTATGAACGACCTGGGGGATGGGGTAAACAGCTCAATCTCTGTATTTGCGGACAATACTAAGCTAAGCAGGGCAATAACTTCTCTGCAGGATGTGGAAACCTTGCAACAAGATCTGAACAAATTAATGGTGTGGGCAACTACATGGCAAATTAAGTTCAATGTAGAAAAATGTAAAATAATGCATTTGGGTGGCAAAAATATGAATGCAATCTATACACTGGGGGGAGAACCACTGGGGGGATCTAGGATGGAAAGGGACCTGGGGGTCCTAGTAGATGATAGGCTCAGCAATGGCATGCAATGCCAAGCTGCTGCTAACAAAGCAAACAGAATATTGGCATTAACCACTTGAGCCCCGGACCATTATGCTGCCTAAGGACCAGAGGTCTTTTTCCAATTTGGCACTGCGTCGCTTTAACTGCTAATTGCGCGGTCATGCAATGCTGTACCCAAACGAAATTTGCGTCCTTTTCTTCCCACAAATAGAGCTTTCTTTTGATGGTATTTGATCACCTCTGCGGTTTTTATTTTTTGCGCTATAAACGGAAAAAGACCGAAAATTTTGAAAAAAAATGATATTTTCTACTTTTTGTTATAAAAAAAATCCAATAAACTCAATTTTAGTCATACATTTAGGCCAAAATGTATTCGGCCACATGTCTTTGGTAAAAAAAATGTCAATAAGCGTATATTTATTGGTTTGCGCAAAAGTTATAGCGTCTACAAACTAGGGTACATTTTCTGGAATTTACACAGCTTTTAGTTTATGACTGCCTATGTCATTTCTTGAGGTGCTAAAATGGCAGGGCAGTACAAACCCCCCCCAAATGACCCCATTTTGGAAAGTAGACACCCCAAGGAAATTGCTGAGAGGCATGTTGAACCCATTGAATATTTATTTTTTTTGTCCCAAGTGATTGAAAAATGACAAAAAAAAAAAAAATATTTACAAAAAGTCGTCACTAAATGATATATTGCTCACACAGGCCATGGGCCTATGTGGAATTGCACCCCAAAATACATTTAGCTGCTTCTCCTGAGTATGGGGATACCACATGTGTGGGACTTTTTGGGAGCCTAGCCGCGTACGGGGCCCCGAAAACCAATCACCGCCTTCAGGATTTCTAAGGGTGTAAATTTTTGCTTTCACTCTTCACTGCCTATCACAGTTTCGGAGGCCATGGAATGCCCAGGTGGCACAAAACCCCCCAAAATGACCCCATTTTGGAAAGTAGACACCCCAAGCTATTTGCTGAGAGGCATATTGAGTCCATGGAATATTTTATATTTTGACACAAGTTGCGGGAAAGTGACACTTTTTTTTTTTTTTTTTTTTTTTTTCATAAAGTTGTCACTAAATGATATATTGCTCACACAGGCCATGGGCATATGTGGAATTGCACCCCAAAATACATTTAGCTGCTTCTCCTGAGTATGGGGATACCACATGTGTGGGACTTTTTGGGAGCCTAGCCGCGTACTGGACCCCGAAAACCAATCACTGCCTTCAGGATTTCTAAGGGTGAAAATTTTTGATTTCACTCTTTACTGCCTATCACAGTTTCGGAGGCCATGGAATGCCCAGGTGGCACAAAACCCCCCCAAATGACCCCATTTTGGAAAGTAGACACCCCAAGCTATTTGCTGAAAGGCATGGTGAGTATTTTGCAGCTCTCATTTGTTTTTGAAAATGAAGAAAGACAAGAAAAAACATTTTTTTTTTTCTTTTTTCAATTTTCAAAACTTTGTGACAAAAAGTGAGGTCTGCAAAATACTCACTATACCTCTCAGCAAATAGCTTGGGGTGTCTACTTTCCAAAATGGTGTCATTTGGGGGGGTTTTGTGCCACCTGGGCATTCCATGGCCTCCGAAACTGTGATAGGCAGTGAAGAGTGAAATCAAAAATTCACGCCCTTAGAAAGCCTGAAGGCGGTGCTTGGTTTTCGGGGCCCCGTACGCGGCTAGGCTCCCAAAAAGTCTCACACATGTGGTATCCCCGTACTCAGGAGAAGCAGCAGAATGTATTTTGGGGTGTAATTTCACATATTTCCATGGCATGTTTGAGCAATATATCATTTAGTGACAACTTTGTGCAAAAAAAAAAAAAAAAAAAAAAAAATGTGTCTCTTTCCCGCAACTTGTGTCGCAATATAAAATATTCCATGGACTCGACATGCCTCTCAGCAAATAGCTTGGGGTGTCTACTTTCCAAAATGGGGTCATTTGGGGGGGTTTTGAACTGTCCTGGCATTTTATGCACAACATTTAGAAGCTTATGTCACACATCACCCACTCTTCTAACCACTTGAAGACAAAGCCCTTTCTGACACTTATTGTTTACATGAAAAAGTTTTTTTTTTTTGCAAAAAAATTACTTTGAACCCCCAAACATTATATATTTTTTTAAAGCAAATGCCCTACAGATTAAAATGGTGGGTGTTTCATTTTTTTTTTTCACACAGTAATTGCGCAGCGATTTTTCAAACGCATTTTTTGGGGAAAAAACACACTTTTTTTAATTTTAATGCACTAAAACACGCTATATTGCCCAAATGTTTGATGAAATAAAAAAGATGATCTTAGGCCGAGTACATGGATACCAAACATGACATGCTTTAAAATTGCGCACAAACGTGCAGTGGCAACAAAATAAATACATGTTTAAAAGCCTTCAAAAGCCTTTACAGGTTACCACTTTAGATTTACAGAGGAGGTCTACTGGAAAAATTACTGCACTCGATCTGGCCTTCGCGGTGATACCTCACATGCATGGTGCAATTGCTGTTTATGTTTGACGACAGACCGCCGCTTGCGTTCGCCTTAGCGCGAGAGCAGGGGGCGACAGGGGTGTTTTTTTTTTTTTTTTTTTTTTCTTTATTATTTTTTTGCTTTTTTAATCTTACTTTTAAACTGTTCCTTTCATATTTTTTTTTTTAATCATTTTTATTGTTATCTCGGGGAATGTAAATATCCCCTATGATAGCAATAGGTAGTGACAGGTACTCTTTTTTGAAAAAATTGTGGTCTATTAGACCCTAGATCTCTCCTCTGCCCTCAAAGCATCTGACCACACCAAGATCGGTGTGATAAAATGCTTCCCCAATTTCCCAATGGCGCTATTTACATCCGGCGAAATCTAAGTCATGAAATACTCGTAGCTTCCGGTTTCTTAGGCCATAGAGATGTTTGGAGCCACTCTGGTCTCTGATCAGCTCTATGGTCAGCTGGCTGAATCACCGGCTGCATTCTCAGGTTCCCTGTTGAGACAGGAGAGCCAGAGAAAAACACGGAAGACGGTGGGGGGGGGGGGGCATTCCCTCCCACGGCTTGTAAAAGCAGTCTAGAGGCTAATTAGCCGCTAGGATTGCTTTTACATGAAAGCCGACCGCTGGCTGAAAAGAATGATACCAAGATGATACCTAAACCTGCAGGCATCATTCTGGTATAACCACTCAAAGTCGTGAATGGCGTACCTGAAGACAAAAAAATGGTTAACAATGGTTAACAATAAAGCACAGTAAAGTGTAAATAATTACACACCTGAAAAACAAACATGATAAAACATAATAACAATAACAATAAAACATTGCAGAATAGAATACAGTAAAAAAGAGCAGAACAATAGAGAGAGAGAATAGAGAGAGAGAGAACAATAAAACAACAACTATTTTTTTTTATTTCATATATTTTTTTTTTTTTACACTTTTTTTTGTAACTAACTTTTATAACGGTAACCGGTTCCAGGTTCGGGTCTCTCAAAATGCGATGGCATCTTGGGAGACCCTGTGAAAGTGTGCCTAGTCTGTGCAATGCTGTACCCTACGCTAATACTCAACTAGTGAATGGTAGCGTTCAAAACATTCACCAATGCAAGACCAGGATTGTCAGGACAGGAGGGACAATAATAGCGGGTGTCACGCCTATATCCGCGCTCTTACTGCAGACACAACATCTTTTTTGGGGGTTCGTTGGGTAGGGGTACTCGGGAGGACATAAAAATGCCTCTCATGCAGCCGACTGCATTTGGTTGGGGATGTGAATGGGGGAAGTACGGGCGCTGCAGAAGCGGTGGGTTCCCAATTAGGATTGGCGAATGCAGCAGGAAGGGCACTATGGGCACGACGGGCCTGTGTTTGTCTTTTTGGTGGCAGCGGGACACTACTTGTGCTTGCCACCTCACCAGCTTCAACTGCACTTATGGGACTCGCCACGTCACCAAGTGTTACTGCAGTGCTGGTTTGACTACGACCGGGGTGTACTAGGCCGCTGGCGCTTGCCAGTTCACCAAAACGCTACCAAAAAACGTTAGCGATCGCAGGGATCAGGCCTGACTCTGCGAACGCTGCAGTTATGCGTTTAGTGTTTTGTAAGTGTCAGTGATCGATCGATACTGCACTTGGGTGGGCCGGGCCGGGCGGAGGGGCAAAACGCAGGTGCTAGCAGGTATCTGGGCTGATCCCGCTAACACTGCGTTTTTGGGAACCCTAAACTGCTGGTGACGCTAGTATAGATCTGATCGGATCAGATATTGATGCGATCAGATACTATACCACTAAGGGAGGTGTACGGTGCGTGCGTGGGTGTTAGCGGTACTGGCGCTAATCTGACGCTGCCTGGGGCTGGTGCTTGCCAGTTCACCAAAACGCTACAAAAAAAACTGTTAGCGATCGCAGGGATCAGGCCTGACTCTGCGAACGCTGCAGTTATGCGTTTAGTGTTTTGTAAGTGTCAGTGATCGATCGATACTGCACTTGGGTGGGCTGGGCTGGGCCGGGCGGAGGGGCAAAACGCAGGTGCTAGCAGGTATCTGGGCTGATCCCGCTAACACTGCGTTTTTGGGAACCCTAAACTGCTGGGGACGCTAGTATAGATCTGATCGGATCAGATATTGATCCGTTCAGATACTATACCACTAAGGGAGGCGTATGCTGCGTGCGTGGGTGTTAGCGGTACTGGCGCTAACCTGACGCCTGGGGCTGGTGCTTGCCAGTTCACCAAAATGCTACCAAAAAAACTGTTAGCGATCGCAGGGATCAGGCCTGACTCTGCGAACGCTGCAGTTATGCGTTTAGTGTTTTGTAAGTGACAGTGATCAATCGATACTGCACTTGGGTGGGCTGGGCGGAGGCACAAAACGCAGGTGCTAGCAGGTATCTGGGCTGATCCCGCTAACACTGCGTTTTTGGGAACCCTAAACTGCTGGGGACGCTAGTATAGATCTGATCGGATCAGATATTGATCCGATCAGATACTATACCACTAAGGGAGGCGTATGCTGCGTGCGTGGGTGTTAGCGGTACTGGCGCTAATCTGACGCTGCCTGGGGCGACGCATATCACCGCCGGGCGATCAGGGGGCTAAACCTTTATTCGGTAATAAACGGCGGGTGCCCTGACACTATAAAAAATAAACGAACTAACCAGCGTCATCCGTAACGGTTATACGGTGATCAGTGGTGAAAGGGTTAACTAGGGGGCAATCAAGGGGTTAAAACATTTATTAGGTAGTATATGGGGGTCCCTGACGCTATAAAACGCTGACGGCGAACCTAAATATTTACCTCACTAACTAGCGTCACCAGCGACACTAATACAGCGATCAGAAAAATGATCGCTTAGTGACACTGGTGACAGGGGGTGATCAAGAGGTTAAAACTTTATTAGGGGGGGTTAGGGGGGTACCCTAGACCTAAAGGGGGGTAATACTCACTGTCCCAACACTGTAACTGTCACAAACTGACACTATGCAGTAATCAGAAAAAAAAAAAAAAAAAAAAAAAAACTGCTGGTGTCAGTTTGTGACAGGGGGGGGGGGTGATTGGGGGGGGATCGGGGGGGGGGATCGGGGTGTTTTGTGTGCCTGGCATGTTCTACTGTGTGTGTGTGTGTTGGTGCACTCACATAGATGTCTTCTCTCTTCGGGCCGGAACGGAAAATAACGACCCGAGGGGAGATGACATCACTTCCTTTGCTGCTGTTTAGCATACAGCAGCAAAGGAGTGTTCTCATTGGCCGGCGGCGATCGCGAGGGGGGGGCCACGAACGGATGGTCTCCCCCTCATCACCGATCACCGCTGGACAAAAGACGACCGCCTCGGGCACCGGGGGGGGGGTCCGATCGGACCCCCCACCCGCGGAAGGCAAATCACGTATATGTACGTGATTTTGCCTGTCCGTGCCACTTTGCCGACGTACATCGGCGTGAGGCGGTCGTCAAGTGGTTAAAAAAGGGGATCAACTCCAGAGATAAAACGATAATTCTCCCGCTCTACAAGACTCTGGTCCGGCTGCACCTGGAGTATGCTGTCCAGTTCTGGGCACCAGTCCTCAGGAAGGATGTACTGGAAATGGAGCGAGTACAAAAAAGGGCAACAAAGCTAATAAAGGGTCTGGAAGATATTAGTTATGAGGAAAGGTTGCGAGCACTGAACTTATTCTCTCTGGAGAAGAGACGCTTGAGAGGGGATATGATTTCAATTTACAAATACTGTACTGGTGACCCCACAATAGGGATAAAACTTTTTCGCAGAAGGGAGTTTAACAAGACACGCGGCCACTCATTAAAATTAGAAGAAAAGAGGTTTAACCTTAAACTGCGTAGAGGGTTCTTTACTGTAAGAGCGGCAAGGATGTGGAATTCCCTTCCACAGGTGGTGGTCTCAGCGGGAGGCATCGATAGTTTCAAAAAACTATTAGATAAGCACTTGAACGACCGCAACATACAGGGATATATAATGTAATACTGACATATAATCACACATATAGGTTGGACTTGATTGACTTGTGTCTTTTTTCAACCTCACCTACTATGTAACTATGTAATATTATTTTTTTGGGGGGGAGGGATTTTGTTGGCACATAATGCTCGTTTTTTGGGCACTATTTGAGATGTGAACGATGTGAAGGGTCTCCCCTCCAGAGGTCTTCCAACCCCCCAATAGCGTATTCTGGGACTGGCACTCATAGACGAAGCTCGGC
The DNA here is from genome assembly GCF_042186555.1 of Aquarana catesbeiana. Classification (NCBI taxonomy): domain Eukaryota; kingdom Metazoa; phylum Chordata; class Amphibia; order Anura; family Ranidae; genus Aquarana; species Aquarana catesbeiana. Next base: position 797,636,396 of record NC_133325.1, read on the forward strand.
TCACACATTGTCCAGGGAATGCAGCGGGTGATTTGTGCGTTATGGAGAAATTGTGGCGCTGTGGTACTGAGGACAGGAGGGCACGTGCTGCACAGTGACAATATTTACTCTAATATTTAGCCCTGGCATCCCAGAGAGGGTGAAATGTGCCAAAAGAGGCCTCACCGTGACCAGGCGAATATGAAACGAGCGGATGAGTCATCAGAACTTCTGCTTGGCATGGATTATCTGGCCGGCTTTTGCCTCTGAGGAAGCACAGAGCCAAGTCACAGATATTATTCATTTAGTCATCTTACTTTTATTTTCTGGAGCTAAAGAAGAGCACCAACCAACATCTAAATACACCGATGAATGGTGTATGTATACCTGCGATACTGTCTGACCTGCGAAAATATTTGGAAATCTGTTCAGTCCATCTGGTGATTGATACCCCCTGCTAGGCGATGCAGACACATTTTTTCATCGCTATTCAGATCCTGTAATGGTTTAGTGTTTGTATAGAAATCAAAAATATAATAAGTATAATAAGTTTTTTCCCCCCCTATTTTATAAGTGATCACATTCCCTCTTGTCTCAGCTGCATGAGAGCTGGGGGGAGGAGAAACAGCAGCACACTGGTCTTCCCAGTGAATGGCTGTGCAGGAGAAGAGGGGGGGTGTCAGGACAAGTCCGAACACTGGAGGTTAGCAGGCTGAGTTCCCAGAGTAGCTAGAGAACTGACCACAGTGTGTTCTTATGCCTAGTGTGGTCAGTTTTTAATAAGAAAGCAGAGGGACTGGCAGGATCACCAGGGATTTCACAAAAAAGGAAGCAATACAAAGAGAACAGGAGACTTTCTCATACAAGTAAATGGTATAGCAAGAACATATCAGGAATACGAAATGTTGGGTTTACATACTTTCTAATTGTCCTGTGCTGATCGCCAATGGCTCTTCCCTTCTGTCCATCCCAGGCGCTTTTTTTTTTTTTTTTTTTTATGACATCACATGCGATGAATGAGAGAGCAGGACTCACCAAATGTAACACACCTGCTCCCCATTCACACCTGAGACCTTGTAACACTAACGAGTCACATGACACCGGGGAGGGAAAATGGCTAATTGGGGCAAAATTTGGACATTTTCACTTAGGGGTGTACTCACTTTTGTTGCCAGTGGTTTAGACATTAATGGCTGTGTGTTGAGTTATTTTGAGGGGACAGCAAATTTACACTGTTATACAAGCTGTACACTCACTACTTTACATTGTAGCAAAGTGTCATTTCTTCAGTGTTGTCACATGAAAAGATAGAAGAAAATATTTACAAAAATGTGAGGGGTGTACTCACTTTTGTGAGATACAGTATATATATATATATATATATATATATATATATATATATATATATATATATCGATAGATAGATAGATAGATAGATAGATAGATAGATAGATAGATAGATAGATAGATAGATAGATAGATAGATAGATAGATAGATAAATAGAGATGGAATGCTATATTTATATCTGCATTATAAATAGTACCCTATTTTGTAAATGTATTTTTTAGTTTGAGTAGCAACGTAAATATATATTTTTATTTTTGATGTTTTATATAACTTGACATACAGTATATATATATACATAACCAAAACTGCAGTGTTTATCCTCATGACACAACACAGGAAGCACCTCCATGGTTAACAGAGGACAGAATTAAAATTAGACTCGAGAAACTTAACATTAATAAATCACCGGGACCAGATGGCTTGCATCCGAGGGTACTTAGAGAACTCAGTCAAGTGATTGCCAGACCGTTGTTCCTAATTTTTACAGACAGTCTATTGACTGGAATGGTACCAGCTGATTGGAGAAAAGCCAATGTAGCACCAATATTTAAAAAGGGCCCAAAATACATCACTGGGAATTACAGACCAGTTAGCCTAACATCAATAGTATGTAAACTCTTGGAGGGAATGATAAGGGACTATATACAAGATTTTAGTAATAAGAACGATATCATTAGCAGTAATCAGCATGGATTCATGAAGAATCGTTCTTGCCAAACCAATCTACTAACCTTCTATGAGGAGGTGAGTTGCCATCTAGATAAAGGAAGGCCCGTAGACGTGGTGTATCTGGATTTTACAAAAGCATTTGACACAGTTCCCCATAAACGTTTACTGTTCAAAATAAGGTCCGTTGGCATGGGCCATAGGGTGAGTACATGGATTGAAAACTGGCTACAAGGGCGAGTTCAGTGGGTGGTGATAAATGGGGAGTACTCAGAATGGTCAGGGGTGGGTAGTGGGGGTCCCCAGGGTTCTGTGCTGGGACCAATCCTATTTAATTTGTTCATAAACGATCTGGAGGTTGGGATAAACAGTTCAATCTCTGTATTTGCAGATGATACTAAGCTAAGCAGGGCAATAACTTCTCCGCAGGATGTGGAAACCTTGCAAGAAGATCTGAACAAATTAATGGGGTGGGCAACTACATGGCTAAATGAGGTTCAATGTAGAAAAATGTAAAATAATGCATTTGGGTGGCAAAAATATGAATGCAATCTATAGACTGGGGGGAGAACCTCTGGGGGAATCTAGGATGGAAAAGGACCTGGGGGTCCTAGTAGATGACAGGCTCAGCAATGGCATGCAATGCCAAGCTGCTGCTAATAAAGCAAACAGAATATTGGCATTAAAAAGGGGATCAACTCCTGAGATAAAACGATAATTCTCCCGCTCTACAAGACTCTGGTCCGGCCACACCTGGAGTATGCTGTCCAGTTCTGGGCACCAGTCCTCAGGAAGGATGTACTGGAAATGGAGCGAGTACAAAGAAGGGCAACAAAGCTAATAAAGGGTCTGGAGGATCTTAGTTATGAGGAAAGGTTGCAAGCACTGAACTTATTCTCTCTGGAGAAGAGACGCTTGAGAGGGGATATGATTTCAATTTACAAATACTGTACTGGTGACCCCACAATAGGGATAAAACTTTTTCGCAGAAGAGAGTTTAATAAGACTCGTGGCCACTCATTACAATTAGAAGAAAAGAGGTTTAACCTTAAACTACGTAGAGGGTTCTTTACTGTAAGAGCGGCAAGGATGTGGAATTCCCTTCCACAGGCGGTGGTCTCAGCGGGGAGCATTGATAGCTTCAAGAAACTATTAGATAATCACCTAAATGACCACAACATACAGGGATATGTAATGTAATACTGACACATAATCACACACATAGGTTGGACTTGATGGACTTGTGTCTTTTTATATTATATATATTTTGTAGTACTACAGAGTTTCATGTATATCTATTGATATATTTATGTGCTATAACTGTTACCTCTCATGTTGTTATTTAAACTTTTCTCAAAAGTTTGTAAACAAAATAAATAAATAAATAAATAAATAACCACTTCAGCTCCGAGCCTTTTTCTCACAATTTTGTTTACATGTAAAAATCTGTATTTCTTTGCTAGAAAATTAGTTAGAACCCCAAAACATTATATATATATATATATATATATATATATATATATATATATATATTTTTTTTTTTTTTTAAGCAGAGGCCCTAGAGAATAAATTGGTAAGTGTCGCAATTTTTATGTCATGCGGGTTTTTGTGCAGCGGTTTTTCAAACGCAATTTTTTGGGGGAAAAATAAACTTTTTTAATGCAAAAATCCTCAATCCATAACCCCATTTTTTTGTAATATATAAAAGATGGTGTTACATCAAGTAAATAGATACCTAACATGTCACACTTTCAACGTGACGGCGACAAACTACGGACATTTTACTATCACTAGGCAAAGCTTTAAAAGACTTTACAGGTTACCATTTTAGATTTACACAGAAGGTCTGGTGCGAGAATTACTGCCCATGATCTGACATTCGCAACGATACCTCACATGTGTGGGACGATCGCGATTTTCTTTTACAAGAGAGACGACAGCCGGCTCTAAAACCTGGCACCAGGATGGTGCCTGTGGCTGCCGGCATTATCCCGGTATCATAGCTCCCAACCGTCCCTGATTTCGAGGGACTGTCCCTGATTTCGAGGGACTGACCCTGATTTGGAGCAATGTCCCTCTGTCCCTCATTCCTCCTCATTTGTCCCTCATTTTGGTCTGCTCTATATAGCTGTATATAAAATGCACTTTTTATCCATGAAAAAGGGTTTCCCAGCGCTAAACCTTTCATCTGATTTCTAAACTGCTGCATTTGTAAATTCCAAAAGCCAATATAAAGGAATAGTAGTGGTAAAAAGAAAGCATTTGTGGGTTTAACCAATCTTGTTTTTTTGAACAATTCTCCTTTAAGGGGGTGTGGCAAAGGGGTGTGTCCTATGCCTGCATACTTTTGCTGATAGGCGTCCCTCATTCCCAGCTCAAAAAGTTAGGAGGTGTGCGGTAATACCACCGAAAGCCCAGTGACATACAGGTAGGTTGTTGGTCGTTAAGTGGTTAATTTACATAATTGCCCAAGGTATACAGGGAACGTGGAGTGAGTGATAAAGATACAAGAATACACATAATAATAACAATATTACATAAAACAGTGACAAGCACCTACATCTATATAGCAGCAAGATTGAAGGGAAGCTCTGCACCTTCTTATGATCTAGGGCCCTGGCATTGAAAATGCGGAATTAATTAGGCTCATGTAGGCTGGCATGTTATTGCCATCATCCCTTAGTATGAAAAACAAACTAAAACCTTAAAAGTTTGGGATTTTAAAGGCAATATAAACAAAGAAAAACATTTTTTTTTAGTATAAAAAATATTTATTGATACAAAAATTCCTAAAAACAATGATCCACTAGATCAAACCAACCTATTGAGAAACACTTACCGTATATACTCGAGTATAAGCCGAGTTTTTTTTTTGTGCTGAAAGTGCCCCCCTCGGCTTATACTTGAGTCAAGCACTTTTCTGCAACAAAAAATGTCATTTTCCGAACCGACTTTGGGGCCCCATATGTCGGTGCCACTTGGTGCTAGGAACCCCAAGTTTGGTGTGCAAACCCAGTGGAACTAATACCACATATCCAAAGCTGGGGTTCCTAGCACCAAGTGGCCCCGAGATACGGAGCCCCAAGGTCGGTTCGGAAAATGTCATTCTCTGCTGCAGAAAAGTGTTTGACATCTTCTGAACCGGCTTTGGGGCCCCGTATCTCGGGGTCACTTGGCGCTAGGAATCCCAGCTTTGATATTGTGGTGCTAGTTCCACTGGGTTTGCACACAAAATTTGGGGTTCCTAGCACTAAGTGGCCCCGAGATACGGGGCCCCAAATTCTGTTTGGAAAATGTCATTCTCTGCTGCAGAAAAGTGCTTGACATTTTCTGAACTGATTTTGTGGCCCTGTATCTCGGGGCCACTTGGCGCTAGGAACCCCAGCTTTGGATACATTGTGGTGCTAGTTCCACTGGGTTTGCACATCAAATTTGGGGTTCCTAGCACCAAGTGGCTCCGAGATACAGGGCCCCAAAGTCGGTCAACTGTGTCCATCTACAGCAATGTCATTTCGGGAACCTTTGGGTTCAGAGACCCCAAAATTTGGCTGCAGCTAGGGGGCATCTAGGAACCCTTAACTACCGAGTTTGAAGTTCGGGGGACTTATGGCTGCAAATGGGCACAATGAGGCATGCACATGGGCATAGTGAGGCTGCAAATGGGCATTGTTGACCCTCTTTTCCACTTACAGTAGCTGCACATTTCTCACCCTAGGCTTATACTCAAGTCAATACGTTTTCCCAGTTTTTTGTGGTAAAATTAGGTGCCTCGGCTTATATTCGGGTCGACTTCTACTCGAGTATATACGGTATACATGTCAAAATGTTGATCCTAGAAACAGGGGAAAGCTCCTCCATCATAGGCACTCCACCGCAATCAGTATTAGCCCTCCACCGCATTAAGGGGCCCAAGAGTGGTACACTCAACAAGGACATCAAATCCCAAAGGGCTCCACCATTATGCATCACACAAACCCCCAAAATCTAGAGGAATGGGAGGGCCTAAGTCTAATGGACTCTGCAACTACATATCACCTAGAGCTATGTTATTGATCTCTTTGTTGAACTGTAGTTGAAATCTGCCACTTTTCAATGTCACCACTATGTGTAACTATGTGTATTTTATGTATTAATTTCCACTATCGTGGTTTGATCTACTGGATCATTGTTTTTAGGAATTTTTGTATCAATAAATAATACTTTTTTATACTAAAAAAAAAAATGTTCTTTGTTTATATTGCCTTTAAAATCCCAAACTTTTGAGGTTTTAGTTTGTTTGGCATTGAAAATGCGACCCACAAGGACTCGGTGTGTGGCTCCTGTTATAGATCCCAAACATACGAGGTGTGACAATTTAATTCCCAGATTGCCCGTGGTGTAGCACTATGGTGGGGAGTCACAAAGCCATTCTCACTTGAGCGTGTTCTGACATGTTCTAACTTGCTCTCGCCTGGGTCGGAGACCAGCTGACTTAGTCTTTGCAGAATAGTAGAAGAAATGACACGCGTGTTCGCTGCACTGTTGGACTTAGGAAATGAGTGGCAGGAATCAGGAGCGGCGGATTACCATCAGATTTTGTGTGAAAATCGGCAAAAGTGAGAATGAAACTTTAGCTTTGTTACAACAGGCTTATGGAGAACAAACAGTAAAGAAATCGTGTTTTTGAAGGGCATTGTATATTATATACACGTGATTCTGCACTTCCTCCTAGGGGGCGCCGCTACTGCTGTAATTAGTCATAGCAGAAGCCGATCAGCGGGTACCAGCCAATGGGTGTCCGCCGATTGTCGGGAAAAGTGGCAGAGCTCCGTTCTGACAGCAAGGGTGTGATTGATTTTCTATTCCTGCAAAGCAGGGAATAAAATCTATCACATACCTTAATGAAAGCACCTCACAAAGTTCACAAAAACACTGGCTAGACACATTTAGAACTGGAACAGGTGCATCAGAGCTACTATCTCCTGTTCAATGCCTGGCTAGTTTCAAGAACACAGCACTCAGCCTATGAAGTCTCTGTAAACCTTCATATAGTCTATGCAAAAAAGGAGAAAGGCTGGTGCTATGAAAGTCAGCTAAAACATGGCTTTTTTATTGCATGTGAACAGCAGTCAAAAAGAAAGCCAACAGGTTTCGGCCGTCAGGCCTTAATCATGGGTCAGCCATGATTAAGGCTTGACGGCCGAGACGTGTTGGCTTTTTTTTTTTACTGCTGTTCACATGCAATATAAAAACAATGTTTTAGCTGACTTTCATAGCACCAGCCTTACTCCTTTTTTGCATAGACACACATTTAACCCTTTGATCACCCCTGATGTTTAATCTCTTCCCAGCCAGTGTCATTAGCACAGTGACAGTGCATATTTTTTTAGCACTGATAACTGTATTGGTATCACTGGTTCCCAAAAAGTATCAGTCAGTGACAGATTGTCTGCCACAATATCGCAGTCCCGCTATAAGTTGCTGATTGCCGGCCATTTCACTAGTATCTGAAAAAATAAAAAAATAAAAATTCCAGTATATACCCCATAGTTTGTGGACGCTAAAACTTTTGCGCAAACCAATCAATATACGCTTTTTGAGATTTTTTTTTTACCAAAAATTTGTAGCAGTGTACATTTTGGCCTAAATTTATGGAAAAAAAAATGATTTTTAGAATTTTTTATTGTATATGTTTTATAGCAGAAAGTAAAATATATGTCTTTTATTTCAAAATTGACTGTCTTTTTTTGTTTATAGCAGCAAAAAATAAAAAAAACGTAGAGGTGATCAAATACCACCAAAAGAAAGCTCTATTTGTGGGGGGAAAAAAATTACATAAATATTATTTGGGTACAGCGTCGCATGACCACGCAATTGTCAGTTAAATGAAGGCACTGCCGTATTGCAAAAAATGGCCTGGTCATGAAGGGGGGTAATTCTTCGGGAGGTCAAGTGGTTCATGTGTGAAGTTATACACCACATTCTTACACAATATGGCACACTTACAATTGTGCTGTACTGCAATGCTGAGTCATACAGGTTCTTTCCCCTCTGTGTGTCTTTTCTGTCAAAAATCCCACCTCCTCCTAACATTTATTTTTTTATTTTTAGGGTTTATTCTGCTTGAATTAATTCAGTCAATTGAAAAAAAAACCAACCCTTTCCTGATTAGCCCCCAGGTCCTAACAAATGTCTAAAGCTCTGCATGTCATTTGCTGCAAGAGCATCAAAGACTTGAGTTAGCGAGCGCAATGTTGTTCAGAATTGTAGGCAACCTTGTGGAAACATTTAATTTCTGATTTGATCTTTTTCTAATATTACACTAAGGTTTTACACACAGTTTTTTTTTTCTAGGTGTGTCAAGATAGGAGAGGTATAGCCAAAGCTATTTTGCCTACACTTCTCCTATGGATCACAGTGGTGCAGTTTGTTCTGCACTCCCGTGACACGTTTTCAGCCAACAGTGGGCTAAAGTCTGCTGTCGGTTGACGTCATTCAGCCGGTCCATATGTTCGGGATCCATCCAGAGCCCTAGATTGGTACCTTGCTCAGCCTCTTGACGATGACTTGTGACCTCCGACTACGAAACTCTTCTCCTGCATCAACCTTGGCTTGTGACCCCCGACTACGAAACTCTTCTCCTGCACCAACCTTGGCTTGTGACCCCCTACTACGAACTCTTCTCCTGCACCGACCCTGGCTTGTGACCCCCAACTAGGAAACTCTTCTCCTGCACCAACCTTGGCCTGTGACCCCCGACAGCAAACTCTTCTCCTGCACCAACCTTGGCTTGTGACCCCCGACTACGAACTCTTCTCCTGCGCCGACCTTGGCTTGTGACCCCCGACTACGAACACTTCTCCTGCACCGACCTTGGCATGTGACCCCCGACTACGAACACTTCTCCTGCACCGACCTTGGCTTGTTACCCCCAACTACGAAATTCTTCTCCTGCACCAACCTTGGCTTGTGACCCCCGACAACAAACTCTTCTCCTGCACCAACCTTGGCTTGTGACCCCTGACTACAAACTCTTCTCCTGCGCCGACCTTGGCTTGTGACCCCCGACTACGAACTCTTCTCCTGCGCTGACCGTGGCTTGTTCCCCCCGACTACAAAACTCTTCTCCTGCACCAACCTTGGCTTGTGCCCCCTGACTACAAAACTCTTCTCCTGCATTGACCTTGGCTTGTGACCTCCGACTACGAAACTCTTCTCCTGCACCAACCTTGGCTTGTGACCCCTGACTATTGAAACTCTTCTACTGCACTGACCTTGGCTTGTGACCCCCGACTACGAAACTCTTTTCCTGCTACGACCTTGGCTTGTGACCCCAAACTACGAACCCTTCTCCTGTGCCAACCTTGGCTTGTGACCCCCGACTACGAAACTCTTCTCCTGCACCAACCTTGGCTTGTGACCCCTGACTATGAAACTCTTCTACTGCACCGACCTTGGCTTGTGACCCCTGACTGCACATTCTTCTCTTGCACTGACCTTGGCTTGTGAAGGAGACTACGAAAATCTTCTCCTGCATTGACCTTTGCTTGTGACCCTGACACAATCATTGGTCTAGCGGTTCAGACAATTCAACCTCTTAAGAATTGAGAACTGTACTTAGGCTGATGTAAATTGTCATACAAATATAGATTTGAAATCAAATCTTTATTATTTTGTGAAAATAACATGGTGTGGGCAGATTTCTGCCAGTCACAGGCTGTGTCACACCCCTTCAGCCTGTGTCTTAGAATAAGAGGGAGGTGAAGCCTTCATCAATCTACATGTACAGTGAGGGGAAAATAGTATTTGATCCCCTGTTGATTTTGTACATTTGCCCACTGACAAAGAAATGATTAGTCTATAATTTTAATGGTCGGTTTATTTTAACAGTGAGAGACAGAAAAACAACAAAAATATCTAGAAAAACGCATTTCAGAAAAGTTATAAATTGATTTGCATTTTAATGAGTGAAATAAGTATTTGATCCCCTATCAATCAGCAATATTTCTGGCTCCCAGGTGTCTTCTATACAGGTGACGAGCTGAGATTAGAAGCACTCTCTTAAAGGGAGGGCTCCTAATCTCAGCTTGTTAGCTGTATAAAAGACACCTGTCCACAGAAGGAATCAATCAATCAGATTCCAATCTCTCCACTATGGCCAAGACCAGAGAGCTGTCCAAGGATGTCAGGGACAAGATTGTAGACCTACACAAGGCTGGAATGCGCTACAAAACCATCAGCAAGCAGCTTGGTGAGAGGGTGACAACAGTTGGTGCGATTATTTGCAAATAGGAGAAACACCAAATAACTGTCAATCTCCATCGGTCTGGGGCTCCATGCGAGATCTCACCTCGTGGAGTTTCAATGATCATGAGAACGGTGAGGAATCAGCCCAGAACTACACGGGAGAATCTTATCAATGATCTCAAGGCAGCTGGGACCATAGTCACCAAGAAAACAATTGGTAACACACTACGCCATGAAGGACTGAAATCCTGCAGCGCCCGCAAGGTCCCCCTGCTCAAGAAAGCACATGTACAGGTCCGTCTGAAGTTTGCTAATGAACATCTGAATGATTCCAAGGAGAACTGGGTGAAAGTGTTGTGGTCAGAGGAGACCAAAATCAAGCTCTTTGTCATCAACTCAACTCGGCTTGCTTGGAGGAGGAGGAGGAATGCTGCCTATGACCCCAAGAACACCATCCCCCACCGTCAAACATGGAGATGGAAACATTATGCTTTAGGGGTGTTTGTCTGCTAAGGTGACAGGACAACTTCACCGCATCAAATCTTGGGTGAGAACCTCCTTCCCTCAGCCAGAGCATTAAAAATGGGTCATGAATGGGTATTCATGCATGACATTGACCCAAAACACACGGCCAAGGCAACAAAGGTACGACTCAAGAAGAAGCACATTAAGGTCCTGGAGTGGCCTACCCAGTCTCCAGACCTTAATCCCATAGAAAATATGTGGAGGGAGCTGAAGACTCGTGTGACAGACTCACCCGGGACAGAGGCTTTTGGAGGGGACTGAATGCTAGCCTCTTGCCTACCGATTATGGGCCCTGGCATTTGGGGGAACGGTGCGCTTTGTGAGCTATATGCCTGGGGACCCTTCAGGTGGTGTTACTTGGGATTCGGGTCCATGTCCCCCAGGACACACAGACTCTGGGAACCCTGTGTATGCCATATTGGAAATGGTGACTGGGAGGGTATGTCTTGGATTGCTTAAAATGGGACAGTAATATTTATCCACAATATCTCCCAGGATATATGTAAAGACTATACTTGGTTTGTTTGATTCTGAACTTAACATGTTAGTTGAGAGAGCTGATCACATTGGCCTCTAGAACTGGGTAGGAGCCGGACAGTCTACTCCTACTATAGTTTGTTGCCTACTAGGCTGAGGAGGGGGGATCACTGTTTGTATTGTTAATTGTAATTAGCTCCTGCTATTGTGAGAAGGTGTCCTGTGTTTATACTAATGTGTGAAGCTCGGTGACAACAAGTCTGACCTGTAGTGAAATACTGATTAATCATAACAATGCTTCGGAGGGCATGGAGTCACATCGGCTGCTTTAAGGGATTAGTTAATTAGCTCATGTTAATAAGGTTTCTGGTTACAGTTCTTATTGTAAGCCTGCTGTATATATTTGTGTGTCATCTCAAATAAATCAGTCCATGTTTAGCAGCTAAACAAGTATCGTCTTGTTTTGTGCTTGTGAGCGGTTGGAATATCTGATATCTGTATTCAGACTGGGAGGAAGTGGTATATGACGAAAGCACTCAAGCGGAGTCGGGACGTTTCCTTACATTTCGAGTTACCAATTATCAGCCTCGAAACCTTTATGACTTGGAGAGGATCTGCAAAGAGGAGTGGGACAAAATCCCTCCTGAGATGTGTGCAAACCTGGTGGCCAACTACAAGAAACATCTGACCTCTGTGATTGCCAACAAGGGTTTTGCCACCAAGTACTAAGTCATGTTTTGCGAAGGGGTCAGATACTTATTTCACTCATTAAAATGCAAATCAATTTATAACTTTTTTGAAATGTGTTTTTCTGGATATTTTTGTTGTTATTCTGTCTCTCTCTGGTAAAAAAAAAAACAACCATTAAAATTACAGACTGATCATTTTATAGGAACTCACGGAAAACTGAGCATGTGCAGAGCTGCCAACACTACTCTGCAAAATCCCTAGCTGAACTGGGGGCATGAACAGAAGGGGGAGATAGAGAGCAGCGGGATCAACCAGGAATTTTGCAGAATACAGAAAATGAATCTCATAGTGACCGAGTGAGTATGAACAGCATGGAATACACCTTTTTTTTGATAGCTTTTTATGATGTGAGGTTAGTGACACTTATCAGAATATGTAAAGGTTAATTTAAAAAAACAAAAAACAAAAACAAACAAACATGTCATACTTATCTCCTCTGCGCAGTTAGTTTTGCACAGAGTGGCCCCAATCCTCCTCTTCTAGGGTCCCTCAGGGACGCTTCTGGCTCCTCCTCTTCTCGAGGGCCCCATTGGAGAGCCATTCTCACTCGGGGCACTCGTGCGGTCGCACTCCCGTGACCTGTTTCTGCGTCTATTGACATAGACAGCAGGACTCGACCCCACCCCCTGGCTCCCGTGTCACTCGATTTGACTGACAGCAGCGGGAGCCAATGGCTGCTCTGCTATCAATCTATCCAATCAAGACCCGAGACACCGGCAGGAGATGGTGTGCTTGACCCCGTCTCTGGAAAGACCAGGTTCAGGTAAGAAAAAGGGGGCTCTGGGGGGGCTGCTGCATCACAGGAGGTTTTTCACCTTAATGCAGCCTTTCTCAACCATTTTACCCCAGGGGAACCCTTAAAGTAATTTTCAGGTCTCGGGTAACCCCTGATAAAACCCATTAATTGGGGGTCAGTGGGAATAATGCCCCTTACTTTGGTGGAGAGTGAGAAGAATGCCCTTTTTTACAGTGGTGGTAAGAATGGCCCCCTTACAGAGAGCTATAAATATCATTGGTGTCATAAAACTGGCTCCTCCAAGTGGCATTGGCTCAAAACTATGTAGGCACCATCAAATAGGTGGTAAATCAGTCACAATCAAGGAACCCCTAGCCACCTCTGGAGGAACCCTAGGCATTAAGTTGAAAAACCTTGAGAGTTTACAACCCCTTTAAGCTCACTTAAACTTTCAATTTAAATCAACTAAATAAATTCCAGGAGCAACTGACCCATCAGAGGTGTGTTGGACAACTGCAGAGAGACCGCTGCTTCCACACACCGAACAAAGGTCCTTCTCTGCAGCATGCTGGCAGGGGACATTTTTTTTTTTTTCTGCTGAAGCCGTGGCTGCTTTCTAAAGAAAATGAAATTGCAAGACATTACACATTTTCTGTTTTCATGCACCTGGAATGTATTTAGCTGATTTAAACTGACAGTTCACTTGGGCTTTAATGTTATTACACTTTATGTATAGTATTTTCTGCTATATTTATCTAACTGTTCCATTTAAAAAAAAAAAAAAAAATCAATAAAAACAATAAAACTTAAAATGGTAAAAAAAAAAAAAGTCTCTGTACCAATCTTCTCTACCGCCTTTCTTTTCCAGCATAATGTCTATTGCAAACGTCAAGTCCAGCGCTAAATGGGGCAGCGAGTGTACAAGGATACGTCTGGAACAATCAGTCACACACACAAGGCCACGGACTATACAGCTGTCATATATTATTTATACCAGCGCCGGGGAGCGTAAATTGTGCTGGAAGCCTATAAGACAAATGCAAACAGAACACACTCACAATATTGCTTGCCATTTTTAAATGTAATAAGATTACGTTGGAGGGTTCTTTTTTTTTTTTTTTTCTTTTCTTTTCCCCTTTCTATTTCATGAAGACGACATCATATGAAAGCTGCAGGGCCAAACGGTAACCGGATTAGACGGAGAAAAAAGAAGAGAGAAAATACTAATCTTTTTTAACGCGGGTTCTTTTGTAGTCTTGACAAAGACACTGGATCAACGCGTACGCTGCAGATATTCCTTCTGCTTTTAATATAAAAGAGCTTGTTATATGGCGGCTCGCAGAGTTCTGCCGGCAATGAAAACGGCTATGAATGACTCCGATGCTTTTGCTCCAGAGATCGGGGGGCGCAGCCCCGAAACGAAATGGGCGCTATGCCGAATTTGGCTGAATGCATAATAAATGCAAAGAATGGTGGATACCGCTGTAGTAACAGCCAATGAGAGCATAGCTTTCTTACCATCGCAGCTTCTTCAGTGCGATTTCAAAGCTGCAGATCAGTGCGATTTGGAACTCCGATTTCATGCGACTTCATTTAACAGAAGTTAATGCACATCGCAATGGAATCGTGCATGCAAAGTGTTAGCTTTCTATATTCTGTGTGTGGAAAGGCATACATAGCAGATGTTTTTTTTTTTAATTTTTTTAAAATTGACTTTGTTCTGAGGTTTATATCTGTATGTTTAGATTCTCACCAGTGGTGCAGTATTGAATGAACATTTTGTGGGTAGATGGACTGTAGCACGTACGTGCAATGTATATAGCAAATAGGCTTGTTTAGGCCACATCCATCGTGTAACATGATATTATGTCTCTGTTCATTTTGGGGGAACCTGTGCTGTGGATGCTGTGCCCAGAAAAAACAAGCACAGGGCAAAGGATTAGCCAACAGTGGCGTTGCACCACTATGGGTCCCGAGTACAAATACTTGTGCAAATGCTTAGTATCGGCACCGATATCGGTATCAGTGCAAAGCTACTGTTGACTTTGCCCTGTGCTTGTTTTTTCTAGGCACAGCATCCATAGCACCGGTCCCCCCAAAATGAAAAGAGAAGTCCACACCCAGAATATAGAAAGCGAACACTTTGCATGCACATACATTTTAAGTGTATCAGTCTGGACTATGTTACATAAAATGTAATGCACAGAATGCATTGGTCAGGAGTTTGTAACATACAAGGTGCAGGAGTCAGGTGTAGGTCCTGTACAGAGTGCAGTGATCAAGAGTATGTAAGACACAGAGGCATAGGGTCTGGAGTATGTAACACAGGGAATACACGGGTTGGGATTATGTAATGTAGGGAGTGAAGGGGTCAGGAGTGTATAATGTACAATATGCAAGGGTCAGAAGCATGTGACATATATAGATTTCGATGGACTGGAATATGTAACTCACAATGGTCAGTAGTATATAACTGTATTTAAATTACAGAGTGTAGAGGTCAGTAGTATGTAATGTACAGAGTGCAGAGGTCAGGAGTATGTAATTTACAGAGTGCAGGGTCAAAAGTATGCAGTGTACAGTCTGTAGGCTCAGATATGTTCAATGAACACAGAGTACAGGGTTTAAGAGGATGTAATGTACAGAGTACAGGACTCAGGAGTATGTAATGTACAGAGTACAGGACTCAGGACTATGTCATGTACATAGCAAGGGGCTCAGGACTATGTCATGTACAGAGTACAGGGCTCAGGAGGATGTAACAGGACTCAGAAGTATGCAATATAGAGAGTACAGGACTCAGAAGTATGTAATATAGAGAGTACAGGCCCCAGGACTATGTAATGTACAGGGTACAGGGGTCAGGAGGATGTAATGTACAAAATACAGGCCTCAGGATTATGTAATGAACATAGTAAAGGGCTCAGGAGGATGTAATGTACAGAGTACAGGGGTCAGGAGGATGTACCGTATATACTTGAGTACAAGCCGGGTTTTTCAGCACATTTTTTTGTGCTGAAAGTGCCCCCCTCGGCTTATACTCGAGTCAAGTACTTTTCTGCAGCAAAAAATGTAATTTTCCGAACCGACTTTGGGGCCCCATATCTCGGGGCCACTTGGTGCTTTTCCCAGTTTTTTGTGGTAAAATTAGGTGCCTCGGCTTATATTCGGATCGACTTATACTCGAGTATATACGGTAATGTTCAAAATACAGGCTTCGGGATTATGCAATGAACATAGTAAAGGGCTCAGGAGGATGTAATGTACAGAGTACAGGGCTGAGGGGGATGTAATGTACAGAGTACCGGATTCAGGAGTATGTAATGTACAGAGTACAGGACTCAGGAAGATGTAATGTACAGAGTACAGGGCTGAGGGGAATGTAATGTACAGAGTACAGGATTCAGGAGTATGTAATGTAAAGAGTACAGGACTCGGGAAGATGTAATGTACAGAGTACAAAACTCAGGACTATGTAATGTACAGAGTACAGGAGTCAGGGGGATGTAATGTACAGAATACAGTCATCAGGACTATGTAATGAACAGAGCAAAGGGCTCAGGTGTATGTAATGTACAGAGTACAGGACTCAGGAGGATGTAATGTACACAGTCCAGAAGTATGTAAAGAGTGCAGGGGTCAAGAGTATGTCACCTACAGAGTGTAATGGTCAGGAGTATGTAATGCACAGCGTACAATGGTGAAGAACACGTAATTTAGGCCCCTTACATTGGTGATAGTGAGAAAATAATGCCCCTTAAGCAGGATTCAGTGACAGTATAATGCCTCCTACATACACCGGTTACACTGGAAAAAAAAATACTGCCTGTTGTACCTTTGAAATTCCACAGTTAAGCATCTGTGTTATAAAATACTGGTGCAGTGGCTCTCCATTTCTCATTTAGAGCTCTGTAAGAGCAGCAGCAACACATATGAATGACACGTTTTGCAGAAAGAAGTCCCCAGGTACTGATGTCCTGTACAGCACTGTCACATAACAGAGAGGATGACGTCAACGCTCCACTTCAGCTCCGACACCAGCCAACACTGGCAGCTGTGACAGAGGAATGAGCGCTGGAGAGGTAACTACTAAGTGGTCAGGGGGTGGCTATATGCAGACACCGCTGCTTTGCCCTGAATGGGCCCTGAATGGGTAGTATCTCTTTAACACCTATTTTTTACCACAACAGCTGTTATCTAAACCCCTATAATGCTGCAAAGCTTGCTTTTAGATAACCGACAGCAAATGGTAAACATAAAATAGTATACAATGTTCTAAAACTGCCCCTATCATATCAAATTATCTTATAAGGTCAAATAAAATACCCCACATTTTTGCTATAAAAACTCCTCACCCAAGGTATAGCAGCAAATGCTACTGAAACCATAAAATTCCAGCAGCTTTTTTTTTTTTTTTTTATATATCACATGTAGGTTAGAAAATGAAAGCAGGCTCAGAAATCTGTTGTTATAAGCAGTGCACTTCCATCCAGTTCTTGCAAGGAAAACTAAGGAAGGAGGGGTACCCAAAGGGGTTAATGGTATAATGCTACGACAAAAGCCTTCACATGCTACAGAGCATAATTGGGCGAATGTAATTATTTCTCCCATTCTCCGTGAAAAAGAACAGAATATCCATCTGTATACAGGAAATCGCTGAAAATGCCTGCTCATCTGTTTGTACAGAAAATTGAATATGCTGGCACGAATCACTGAATAGCTCTGCTCTCCTAACCTTTATAAGTAAATAATAACACTCTTCTGTGGAGACAGAAATAAACTTCCCTGACAATACCTCCCATACAATGAACAGAAGAATGACTAAAGCAGGTGAAAACAGACCACAAAATACCTCCCGAGAGGGTTAGATGAGTCAAGTGCAATAAAAATGGATTATTCTGGAAAGTGTTCAAAGCTGCTCTACAAAATTGTGATCCCACGAAAAGTAGAAGAAAAAAAAGCTGCTTTTGCTGCAATACTCACCTTCAATCAGCAGTTGCCCACAGTAATTCCATTCTGCCACTAGATGTCCTCAGTTTTCCAGGCTGAATGATGACCAGTGTAAAGTTTGCTCCTGCCTCAGCATGTGCCAAGTTTCTTGTAGTTTTTTTGCTAGTGTAGGCCAGGGTTCTTGTACCTTTTTTCCTAGTGTAAGGCTAGGTTCTTGTAGACTCTTTTCCTAGTGTAGGCCTAGATCCTTGTAGACTCTTTTGCTAGTGTAGGCTAAGGTTCCTGTAGACTCTTTTCCTAGTGTTGGCCAAGGTTCGTATAGCCTTTTTTCCTAGTGTAGGCCAAGGTTCTTGTAGCCTTTATTCCTAATGTAGACCAAGATTCCTAAAACCTTTTTCCTAGTGTAGGCCAAGGTTTTTGTAGACTATTTTCCTAGTGTAGGCCAAGGTTCTTGTAGATTTGTTTCCTAGTGTAGGCCAAGGTTCTTGTAGATTCTTTTCCTAGTGTAGGCCAAGGCTCTTGCAGCTTTTTTTCCTAGTGTAAGCCTAGGTTATTGAAGACTCTTTTCCTAGTGTAGGCTTAGGTTCTTGTAGACTTTTTTCCTAGTGTAGGCCAAGGTTCTTGTAGACTCTTTTCCTAGTGTAGGCCTAGGTTCTGGTAGCCTTTATTTCTAGTGTGGACCAAGATTCTTAATTTTTCCTAGTGTAGGCCAAGGCTCTTGTAGCCTTTTTTCCTAGTTTAAAACTAGGTTATTGAAGACTCTTTTCCTAGTGTAGGTCTAGGTTCTTGTAGACTTTTTTCCTAGTGTAGGCCAAGGTTCTTGTAGACTCTTTTCCTAGTGTAGGCCTGGGTTCTGGTAGCCTTTATTTCTAGTGTGGACCAAGATTCTTCATTTTTCCTAGTGTAGACCAAGGTTTTTGTAGGCTCTTTTCCTAGTGTAGGCCAAGATTCTTGTAGACGCTTTTCCTAGTGTAGGCCAAGGTTCCTGTTGACTCTTTTTTCTAGTGTAGGCCAAGGTTCTTGTAGTGTTTTCTCCTACTGTAGGCCTAGGTTCTTGTAGACTCTTTTCATAGTGTAGGCCAAGGTTCCTGTGGACTCTTCTTCTAGTGTAGGCCAAGGTTGTTGTAGTGTTTTTTCCTAGTGGAGGCCAAGGGTCTTGTAGCCCTTTTTCCTAGTGTAAGCCAGGTTCTTGTAGGCTCTTTTCGAAGTGTAGTTCTAGGTTCTTGTAGACTTGTTTCCTAGTGTAGGCCAAGGTTCTTGTAGACTATTTTCCTGTTGTAGGCCCAGGTTCTTCTTGCCTTTATTCCTAGTGTATACCAAGATTCTTCAAACATTTTTTGTAGGCCAGGTTTTTGTAGCATTTTTCCTAGTGTAGGCCAAGGTTCTTGTAGACTCTTTTCCTAGTGTAGGTCTAGGTTCTTGTACACATTTTTCCTAGTGTAGGCCAAGTTAGTTTTTTTTTGCTAGTGTAGACCAAGGTTTTTGTAACCATTTTCCTAGTGTACCATAGCTCCCAACTGTCCCTGATTTCAAGGGAACAAAGTCCTCCTGTCCCTCTTTACTCTTCATTTGTACCCCATTTTTGTCTGATCTATGTAGTTGTATATGAAATTCACTACTTATCTATGAAAAAGTGTTTTACAGTGCTAAATCTTTCATCCAATTTCTAAATTGCTGCATTTGTGAATTACAAAAGCCAGTATAAAGGAATAGTAGTGGTAAAAAAAGCACTTGTGGGTTTAACTAATCTTTTTTTCTTTTTTTTTTAATTCTCTTTTAAGGGGGGAGTAGCAAGAGATGTGTCCCATGCCTACATACTTCTGCTAATAGGTGTCCGTCATTCCCATGTCAGAAAGTTGGGAGGTATGCAGTAGGGATGAGCTTACGTGTGTTTGGACACGAGTCTGGATTCACCTAAGCCATCCCGCCTGGAAACCGTCAAAGGTGACGACTAATCATAGGAGGCAGAGGCATTCCTTGCCTCACATATACATACCCCTTAAATATATGCGGCTGTGAGGCGGGGAATAAGATCATCAATAATGTACAACATCATTCAACCCACGTCCTATGAGCCTAGGATGATATGTTTCCCCATGTCCACCCTACAGCCTGTGTCTGGTCAATGAAGGAGCAGTAGCACAGTGATGATGTCATCTCTCTGTCAGTCTGCGTTCTCCTTCTCCTTGTAAGACACACTAAAACATCCGGCTTCCTATATATCAGCAAGAGCATGAAGCTTATACTGGGTATTGGGAATACCTCTCCTGCAATAAGTCTATGTTCTACAGCAGTAATCTCCAAACTGCGGCCCATGGGCCAGATGAGGCCCTTTGCCTGTCTTTATTCAGCCTTGGGGCACTATTCCTACGTCCTTCATAGGAGCCATTTTTCCTTCTACTGACACAAACAATAAGGCACCATTCTTTCCATTAACACCAACAGTGGGGCATATTTTCTCTCACTGACACCAACAGTGGGACCCGTTCCTTTGACTGACACCAAAGATGGGGCATACTTCCTTCCACTGATATAAATGATGTGGCACTATTCCTTCCACTGACACCAACGAATGGGCACTATTCCTTCCACTGACACCAACAAATTGGCACTATCCCTTCCAGTGACACCAATGATGGGGCACTAATCCTTGCACTGACAACAATGATGAGGCACTATTCTTCCACTGACACCAACAAATGGGCACTATTCCTTTCACTGACATAAACAATGGGGCACTATCTCTCCCACTGACACCAAAGATGGGGCACTATTCCTTCCACTAACACCAAACATGGGGCATTATTCCTCCCTCTAATACCAATGATGAGGCACTATTCATCCACCGACACCAACAAATTGGCACTATTCCTTCCACTGGTGTCAACGATGGGGCACTATTCCTTTCACTGACATAAACAATGGGGCACTGACTCTCCCACTGACACGAAAGATGGGGCACTGACTCTCCCACTGACATGAAAGATGGGGCACTATTCCATGCACTGACACCTATGATGGGGCACTATTCCTCCCACTGACACCAATGATGAGGCACTATTCTTACACTGACACCAACAAATGGGCATTATTCCTTCCACTGACACCAACAAACGGGCACTATTCCTTCCACTGATATCAACGATGGGGCACTATTCCTTTCACTGACATAGACAATATGGCACTATCTCTCCCACTGACATGAATGATGGGGCACTATTCCTCCCACTGACAAACAATCGGGCACTATTCCTTTCACTGGTTTCAACGATGGGTCACTATTCCTCCCACTGACACCACTAACCCAAATGATGGTATTCCTCCCACTGATACCAATGATGGGGCACTATTCCTCCTCCTATTGATCACAGGCACTATGTAAATTTTTTAATACTTTCACTGACCACCAAGGAATACAAAGCAATCATTAATCAACCAATCACATTTCGGTTTGAATACATCTAACCACCAATGCTGGGAGGAGGTCATCTACAGCCCCCATGCAAAATTGCCTCCCCCCAGGATGTATGAACTTTACGTGTCAGCAAAAATCCCCCTCCCAAAAAACTGAGCACTAATCTGCATGCCTACTCCTAATTCCCCCTCCTCCAAGTAAAAATCCACCACCTTGCTGAAATCCCTGCTTCCAGCACAAATCTACCCCCCCCCCCCCTCCACATAAAAAAAATCCCCACTTCTAGCACAAATCCTCTTCCCCTATCCCCCTTCCCAAAACAAATCCGCCTAAACCACCGCCCCTAGCATACCTCCAAATTTCCCCTCCTAGAACAACTATTGCCTCTTGACACCCTTCACATTCCCCCTCCCAACATAAATCCCCTCACTCCCAATCACCTCACATGATACCACAGTGCCCAGGGCAGCCACCCTTCCTGCCCAGCCCCTTCTCCTGTCACTGCTAACCACCAATAACTTGCTACAACCAACAATGACTTTGTCCTGTGCTTTTATATACTGCCCTAGATGTCCGGGAAAGATCACATTTTACAACATTCATGCACCTTTATTAACTACATAAAAGCAAGCCCGGATCACCAGCACCTCATGTGCTCCATTAAAGGGTTAGTGCACAATAAAATTGCTTGTGCAATTCCAGCATCCCTAGTACATAAAAAAAAAAAACTGCTCTGGTTTTGAAAAGGAAGCTTTGTTTCAATGTCATATCTGTAGGCTGTGTGCGACCTGTCCAATAAATTCCTAGGAACGCAACCCCTTCAAGCCCGTCCAGCCTAGATGACAAGGGGGCGTCAGATCTTTGGTG
The DNA here is from genome assembly GCF_042186555.1 of Aquarana catesbeiana. NCBI lineage: Eukaryota > Metazoa > Chordata > Amphibia > Anura > Ranidae > Aquarana > Aquarana catesbeiana. Next base: position 797,658,335 of record NC_133325.1, read on the forward strand.
TGCTCCTCCAGCTTCCAAGGAATGAGCGTTCTACCTCGTTGAAAACCGAAGCATGTGCATTCTCTCCTTCTATCACACAATGCTGAGCTCATCCGCATCATCAGAGGGAAACCACACTGAGCATGGGCGGGTCTCAAATGCGGTAGAGTGCCCTTTCTTCGAAGTTGGCAGGCTTGGGAGAGGTCATACGTGGCCTACAGGTATGACATTGAAAAGAAGCCTCTTTTTCAGAACCTGAGCAGTTTTTTTTGGGGGGGGGGGACACTATCATGCAATACAGGGAAGGTAAGTATAACATCTTTTTTATTTTAGTTAACCACACCAATATCAGGCACTCTCACCCCCCGTTCCTGCCCAGGCCAATTTTCAGCTTTCAGGGCTCTTGCACTTTGAATCACAATTGCGCAGTCATGCAACACGGAACCCATATGAAATTTTTATCTTTTTTTGAGACAAATAAAGCTTTTTTTTATGGTATTTAATCACCACTGGGTTTTTTTATTTTTAGTTAAGCAAACGGAAAAATACAGAAAATTCTGAAAAGAAAAGGTTTGTTATAATATGTTGCAAATAAGTAATTTTTCTTCTTCACTGACGGGCCTTGATGAGACTGCACTGATGGGCACTGATGAGGCTGCACCGATGAGCAATGATGAGGGGGCACCGATGAGCAATGATGAGGGGGCACCGATGAGCAATGATGAGGGGGCACCGATGAGCAATGATGAGGGGGCACTGATGAGCAATGATGAGGGGGCACTGATGAGCAATGATGAGAGGGCACCGATGAGCAATGATGAGGGGGCACTGATGGGCACTGATGAGGCTGCACCGATGAGCAATGATGAGGGGGCACTGATGAGCAATGATGAGGGGGCACTGATGAGCAATGATGAGAGGGCACTGATGAGCAATGATGAGGGGGCACTGATGAGCAATGATTAGAGGACACTGATGAGCAATGATGAGGGGGCACTGATGAGCAATGATTAGAGGACACTGATGAGCAATGATGAGGGGGCACTGATGAGCAATGATGAGGGGGCACTGATGAGCAATGATGAGGGGGCACTGATGAGCAATGATGAGGGGGCACTGATGAGCAATGATGAGGGGGCACTGATGAGGCTGCACCGATGAGCAATGATGAGGGGGCACTGATGAGCAATGATGAGGGGGCACTGATGAGCAATGTTGAGAGGGCACTGATGAGCAATGATGAGGTGGCACTGATGAGCAATGATGAGAGGGCACTGATGAGCAATGATGAGGGGGCACTGATGAGCAATGATTAGAGGACACTGATGAGCAATGATGAGGGGGCACTGATGAGCAATGATGAGAGGGCACCGATGAGCAATGATGAGGGGGCACTGATGGGCACTGATGAGGCTGCACCGATGAGCAATGATGAGGGGGCACTGATGAGCAATGATGAGGGGGCACTGATGAGCAATGATGAGAGGGCACTAATGAGCAATGATGAGGGGGCACTGATGAGCAATGATGAGGCGGCACTGATGAGCAATGATGAGAGGGCACTGATGAGCAATGATGAGGGGGCACTGATGAGCAATGATTAGAGGACACTGATGAGCAATGATGAGGGGGCACTGATGAGCAATGATGAGGGGGCACTGATGAGCAATGATGAGAGGGCACTGATGAGCAATGACGAGGGGGCACTGATGAGCAATGATGAGGGGGCACTGATGAGCAATGATGAGGGGGCACCGATGAGCAATGATGAGGGGGCACTGATGAGCAATGATGAGGGGGCACTGATGAGCAATGATGAGAGGGCACCGATGAGCAATGATGAGGGGGCACTGATGGGCACTGATGAGGCTGCACCGATGAGCAATGATGAGGGGGCACTGATGAGCAATGATGAGGGGGCACTGATGAGCAATGATGAGAGGGCACTGATGAGCAATGATGAGGGGGCACTGATGAGCAATGATGAGGCGGCACTGATGAGCAATGATGAGAGGGCACTGATGAGCAATGATGAGGGGGCACTGATGAGCAATGATTAGAGGACACTGATGAGCAATGATGAGGGGGCACTGATGAGCAATGATGAGGGGGCACTGATGAGCAATGATGAGAGGGCACTGATGAGCAATGACGAGGGGGCACTGATGAGCAATGATGAGGGGGCACTGATGAGGCTGCACCGATGAGCAATGATGAGGGGGCACTGATGAGCAATGATGAGGGGGCACTGATGAGCAATGTTGAGAGGGCACTGATGAGCAATGATGAGGTGGCACTGATGAGCAATGTTGAGAGGGCACTGATGAGCAATGATGAGGTGGCACTGATGAGCAATGTTGAGAGGGCACTGATGAGCAATGATGAGGTGGCACTGATGAGCAATGATGAGAGGGCACTGATGAGCAATGATGAGGGGGCACTGATCAGCAATGATTAGAGGACACTGATGAGCAATGATGAGGGGGCACTGATGAGCAATGATGAGGGGGCACTGATGAGCAATGATGAGAGGGCACTGATGAGCAATGATGAGGCGGCACTGATGAGCAATGATGAGAGGGCACTGATGGGCACTGATAAGCCACACTGATGAGGGGGCACTGATGAGGCTGCACCGGTGCGGTGACGCTGATGGGCACTGATAGGCAGCACTGATGGGCACTGATAGGTGGCACTGATGGGCACTGATTGGGCTGCATAAAAATCAGGGCACTGATCATCAGTGTAAAGGTATCCTGTCAGTCTTGCCAGTTACCGGCAAGTTTGTTTACATATGATCAGCTGTGATTGGATACAGCGGATCACATGATAAAGGGACGCTGTGATTGGTCCTTTAGCTCAATCTGTGATCAGCTGTGTCTGAAGGACACCACGTTAACAGAGCATGCCCAATACCCCCCACCCTAGAACAACAGACCCGTGCTATGGCTGTCTCTCAGCTATTGTGTGATATTGAAGTGGTTAGAAAAAAATTGTATTTACAATCACTGTAATTCAGCTTCTTCATGCCGCCACTGTTGGCTGATGAAGGTACTGAATTAAAGCCCACTGCATAGGGTTGCCACATCATCCCTTTAATCCAGGACACACATTAATTACACGGGTTCTGTGGCTGATTAAGGTGGTAATTAAACTCAATTGGTGCCTTATCTGCATTAAATCAGCCTTAGAATCTGTGTAATTCATATGTGTCCTGGATTAAAGAGATGATGTGGCAACCCTACCACTGCATGGGTTAACTCATCTATGTCGAGAAAGGAGAAGGGTGATATATTTACCAAATCCTCTGATCCTCCCAGCACAAGACCGGTCTGCCACCCCCGCGGTCTTGAATTGTGGACTGTTCCTGACGTCATCAAGCCCAGAGCAGGCTCCATAGACCAGGAAAAGCCCACTGCTGGACCATGGGGGTTTTGCACAGAGCACCCCCCCCCAGATCCTCCTTTTCTGGGATCCCCCGGCGCCGCTCCTGGCTCCTCCTGTTCATCGAGTGCCCCCACGGAGAGCCGCTTTCCATTGACACAGACAGCAGGACTTGGCCCTGCCCCCCGTATCACTGGATTTAAATGACAGCAGCTAGAGCCAATGACTCCTGCTGCTATCAATCTATCCACTGAGGACCCGAGACAGCTGCTGGAGATTTTTGTCTCTGGAACGATCGGGTTCAGGTAAGGAAAAGGGGGGGGTACAAAACCTGTGTCCAGGATCCCCCCCCAGCCCCCACCATTTAAACTTACCTGAGCCGATCTCCATCCAGCGATGTGCACAAGAGCAGCAGCTCTCTCCCTTCATACAAGGCAGACTAATAGCAACAGGAGCCTTTGTTTCCTGCTGTTGTCAATCAAATTCTATTACGAGGGCAAAGCCCCGCTGTCTGTGTATATGAACGCAACCATCAGGGCTCGTGAGTACCCCCAAGCCGCTTGCAAGGGGTGGTAGTCAAAAGGAGGAGGAGCCAGGAGTGCTGGCGGGGGACCCAGAGAAGAGGAGGATCGGGGCTACTCTGTGCAAAACCAGGTAAGCATAACATATTTGCTATTTAACTAGTTGCCGACCAGCCACCGTCATTATATGGTGGCAGGTTGGCTCCCCTGCGCAAATCGCCGTAGCTGTACGGCGTCCGCTTTAAGGGCTATAAGGGGCACGCACGTGCCCTCCCTTGGCACGACCCTGGAGCTGATGCACGTGGCCGGCGGCCGCGATGTCCGCCAGCCACCCACAATCGCTCCTCAGAGAGCCAGAACAGGGATCTGTCAATGTAAACAGGCAGATCCCCATTCTGGCAGGGGAGTAGAGGGAGATCTGCTGTTCCTAGTGATTAGGAATAGTGATCTGTCTCCTCCTCTAGTCACTACACTCCCCCCCACAGTTAGAAACACCTCCCTAGGGAACACTTAATCCCTTGATCGCCCTCTAGTGTTAACCCCTTTCCCAGCCAGTATCATTTATACAGTAATCAGTGGCTATTTTTAGCTCTGATCGCTGTATAAATGTCACTGGTCCCAAAAAAGTGTCAAAAGTATCCGATCTGTCCTCCGCAATGTCACAGTTCTGCTAAAAATCGCAGATCACCGCCATTACTCGTAAAAAAAATACAATAATAAAAATGCCATAAATCTATCCCCTATTTTGTAGATGCGATAACGTTTGCGCAAACCAATCAATATACACTTTTTTTTTTAAACTAAAAATTTACCAAAAACACGTAGAAGAATACATATCGGCCTAAACTGATGAAGAAATGTATTTTTTATTTTTTTTGGGATATTTATTATAGCAAAAAGTAAAAAATATTGTTTTGTTTTTTTCAAAATTGACGCTCTTTTTTCGTTTATAGCGAAAAAAATAAAAACCGCAGAGATGATCAAATACCACCAAGACAAATCTCTATTTGTGGGGGAAAAAAAGGACATACATTTTGTTTGTGTACAACGTCGCACGACCGCGCAATTGTCAGTTAAAGCGACACAGTGCTGTATCACAAAAAAAGGCAAAAAAAGGGGAAAAGTCTTCCGGTCCTTAAAGCGGGGTTCCTATTTAAAAAAAAATAAAATAAAAGTCAGCAGCTACAAATACTGCAGCTGCTGACTTTTAATATTTGGACACTTACCTGTCCCAGGGTCCAGCGATACGGTGGATCAAAGGCCCGCTCGTCCCCCCCTCCGCTCAGCGGCGCCGGCGGCATTTTAACTGTGGGCGCCCGGCTGTGGCTTCACAGCCGGGTACCCACTGCGCATGCGCGAGCCGCGCACGGCCACTGGCTGCGCAATCATCTGGGACCGGTCACGGGAAGTGACATCAGGAGCCCAGGCACCGAAGGAGGCAGACTACGAGGGACCCCCTAGCAACAGGCATTTAGAGGTGAGTAAATAAAACATTTTTCTCCAAATGTTTTTTTTTTTAATTTTTTTTAAGCACATTATTTTTATTTTTGGGGTGGAACTCCACTTTAAGTGCTTAAAAAAAAAAGACCCTGAACCTTTAATATCACTTTAAAAGGGGCTGGGGGGATCCACTCTCTCATTCATGACCTTGCAACGGCGCCTGCTGCATTTAAATAGGAAAGGGTTCTGGAGTTTAGAGTGAACCACATCCCTCCATTTATGTCTAATAAGTCCATGGCTCGTAAGGGGTTAAAACGAAACTTGAATCCGGAGAACTCAGGAAGCCAATCTTTGCCATGTTGCTTTTTGTAAAGGTGCTTGCTTAGAGGTGATAGAAAAAAAAAATCATTATTGCAGGATTAGGTAGGAGGGAGAGCTTGATCTGCACTGCACCCAGTGCGTGATATGATTACTAATAGAAGCAGCTGCAACATTCCACCCTGTACACTGCAGACCACATGTCTGATTAAATCCCAGCACCATTCCCACAAGGAACTTTCCTTCCTCCTCTACAATTACATATGTTGCCGCAATAAATCTACCTACACAACAGCACACAACACTTGTTATTTCCCCACAATGCAATGTCTTTTCACAACACGCGCTTAGTGCCACTCATTATAGTGTATCTATACAGCCAACAACAAAAGGGTCATATATTGCAGATAACCAGCCGTTGGATGTAGAGGCTGAATCGCTTTCCTTGTTCAGGCTTTATTTTTACTTGGTTTGTTTCGATTTTAACACGCTTCCTGTATGTTATATACAACGCTCTCATCATACTGTACTTATAGAGAAGAGGTGTTGTCACCTCTCCAATAAGTCTACAAAACACCTACTTACAGTGCTGTGAAAAAAGTATTTGCCCCCTTCCTGATCTCTTTGCATATTTGTCACACTTAAAGTGGTTGTATGCCGCAAGAAAAAAACACATAAGGCAAAAGCATAATGAGCTAGTTAGTACACACTGCATACTAGCTCATTATGAAATACTTACCTTAGAACGAAGCGCCGGCAGTGCCTCCCGGTCACCGCTGAGGGAGCGGACATGTTTCCTCTGCATTTCTTCCGGTTTCGCGGCTCCGGCACTGTAAGTGGCCGGAGCCACCATGATGTTACCCCCGCGCATGCGCACGGGAGTCCCCTTTGCGGCAAGGGGCTCTGATTTTTTTCTGGCAGCATCCGCCAGACCTTCAGAGTGCATGTGCCCCTGACGTCAGCGGCTGCATGCAAGGTGAATATCTCCCCCAGTTAAAAAAAAAAAACGGACACTGGGAATGCAGGGGACAGGTATGGACTGAGCCGCCGTATTGTTGGCTTCGGCTCCGCCTCCTGAGTCTACTCCCGGCCACTGGTTGCTAGAGCCGCCTCTAGCAACCAGTGATGTCAGACCCGGCATTGATAGCTCTCTCTCCCTTCCTTCCTCTCTTTCAAATTCTTGAGATTATATATATATATATATATATATTAGGTGTGCCAAGTATATATATATATATATATAGTGGGGATGGAAAGTAATCAGACCCCCTTAAATTTTTCACTCTTTGTTATATTGCAGCCATTTGCTAAAATCATTTAAGTTAATTTTTTTCCTCATTAATGTACACACAGCACCCCATATTGTACACACAGCACCCCATATTGTACACACAGCACCCCATATTGACAGAAAAACACAGAATTGTTGACATTTTTGCAGATTTATTCAAAAAGAAAAACTGAAATATCACATGGTCCTAAGTATTCAGACCCTTTGCTGTGACACTCAGGTGCTGTCCATTTCTTCTGATCATCCTTGAGATGGCTCTACGCCTTCATTTGAGTCCAGCTGTGTTTGATTATACTGATTGGACTTGATTAGGAAAGCCACACACCTGTCTATATAAGACCTTACAGCTCACAGTGCATGTCAGAGCAAATGAGAATCATGAGGTCAAAGGAACTGCCTGAAGAGCTCAGACAGAATTGTGGCAAGGCACAGATCTGGCTAAGGTTACAAAAAAAATTCTGCTGCACTTAAGGTTCCTAAGAGCACAGTGGCCTCCATAATCCTTAAATGGAAGACGTTTATGATGACAAGAACCCTTCCTAGAGCTGGCCGTCCGGCCAAACTGAGCTATCGGGGGAGAAGAGCCTTGGTGAGAGAGGTAAAGAAGAACCCAAAGATCACTGTGGCTGAGCTCCAGAGATGCAGTTGAGAGATGGGAGAAAGTTGTAGAAAGTCAACCATCACTGTAGCCCTCCACCAGTCGGGGCTTTATGGCAGAGTAGCCCGACGGAAGCCTCTCCTCAGTGCAAGACACATGAAAGCCCGCATGGAGTTTGCTAAAAAAAAACACCTGAAGGACGCCAAGATGGTGAGAAATAAGATTCTCTGGTCTGATGAGACCAAGATAGAAGTTTTTGGCCTCAATTCTAAGCGGTATGTGTGGAGAAAACCAGGCACTGCTCATCACTTGTCCAATACAGTCCCAACAGTGAAGCATGGTGGTGGCAGCATCATGCTGTGGGGGTGTTTTTCAGCTGCAGGGACAGGACGACTGGTTGCAATCGAGGGAAAGATGAATGCGGCCAAGTACAGGGATATCCTGGACGAAAACCTTCTCCAGAGTGCTCAGGACCTCAGACTGGGCCGAAGGTTTACCTTCCAACAAGACAATGACCCTAAGCACACAGCTAAAATAACGAAGGAGTGGCTTCACAACAACTCCGTGACTGTTCTTGAATGGCCCAGCCAGAGCTCTAACTTAAACCCAATTGAGCATCTCTAGAGAGACCTAAAAATGGCCGTCCACCAACGTTTACCATCCAACCTGACAGAACTGGAGAGGATCTGCAAGGAGGAATGGCAGAGGATCCCCAAATCCAGGTGTGAAAAACTTGTTGCATCTTTCCCAAAAAGACTCATGGCTGTATTAGATCAAAAGGGGCTTCTACTAAATACTGAGCAAAGGGTCTGAATACTTAGGACCATGTGATATTTCAGTTTTTCTTTTTTAATAAATCTGCAAAAATGTCAACAATTCTGTGTTTTTCTGTCAATATGGGGTGCTGTGTGTACAATATGGGGTGCTGTGTGTACAATATGGGGTGTTGTGTGTACATTAATGAGGAAAAAAATGAACTTAAATGATTTTAGCAAATGGCTGCAATATAACAAAGAGTGAAAAATTTAAGGGGGCCTGAATACTTTCCATCCCCACTGAGATATATATATATTAATTACATTTTACAGTTGGCCCCCCTACTTTTGTCCCTGTCCCCCCATGTGCCCCCCCCCCAAATATGAAAGCTGGAGACGCCACTGCTCCTAAACTGTACAGGTTTAGGAGATATTCATATTACCTACAGGTAAGCCTAATTATAGGCTTACCTGTAGGTAAAAATTTGAAAGCAGGGTATTCAACCGCTTGAAATAATTAAGATTATCAAACTAAATTTAATATTACACAAAGATAACCCGAGTAAATACAAAATGCAGTTTTAAAATGCCGATTTAATTTATTAAAGTGATTGTAAACTCTGTTTTTTTTGTTTTTACATAACAAACACATTATACCTACCTGCTCTGTGCAGTGGTTTTGCACAGAGTAGCCCGGATCCTCCTCTACTGGCTCCTCCCTCCTGCCGGGTGCCCCCATAGCGAGCAGCTTGCAATGGGGGCACCCGAGCAGGCGCGCTCCCGATCAGCAGTTCCATGTGTCCGTTCACAAACCGAGCCGTGGCGCAAAGCCCCCCCCCCGTCTTCTGATTGGCTCACTGGCTATGATTGACAGCAGCGTGAGCCAATGGCTCCCAATGGGGGGGGGGGGGGTGTCACTTACTTTTTCAGGCAGGTTCAGACAGCTTTTTTCCCTTAATAAATTAAATCGTCATTTAAAATGATCTGTGTGTAATATTAAAATCTGTTTGATGATCTGAATCATTTAACTGTGACAAATATGCAAAAAAAAAAAAAAATCAGGAAGGGGGCAAATACTTTTTCACAGCACTGTAAATTAAACTGCATAAATAACATCAGGCTAGCACCCAGCTGCTTTATTTTAGGAGCCTCATCTGATAGGAATAAAACACATTTCTAGTTAAATCTGCTCAGGTCGCAAGCATCGTGATACCCAACAAGGGGAGACAGTTAAAGCAACACCACACCAGCGTGTCCCCCCCCTGCGGTGCTCCACTGTCCCCAGTCAACACGGCAGATCCACAGAGGGGAGTCGCAGAGGATGAAATTACAACAGACACATGTAATAGCAAGGAAACAACTAGGCCAAACAGGTACATCAACCAGCAGGTTAAAAGGAAATGTTAGCAATGTGGAATTGTTTTCTCTCCTGGACCAGATTTAATAGAGTGTATCTAATGATAGCAGAGCCCGGCGGAGACTCTTCCTCTATTCATCTGACTCCCACCTCTTACCATCACTGGCAGTTCTAGAAACCCCAGAGCCAGTCGCAGTCTTACCCGCAGGATCTGGGTTAGTGAAATCAGTAAACTCTTAGCTTTTATGAGATGTTTAACTGGTTGGTTCACCCGCAACTCATATTTTGTTTTTGGTAGATGCTGGAGGGTTAATCCGTCTGACGTTTTCTTTCATCGCTAGGGGACTCAGTTGGTGAGATCTCTGCATTTGGGCTCCCCACCATCCCTACTGTGAGTGATCCAGGTCTGTACACCAGCGGTGTCCATTATGAGGGGCCCCCACCATTCCTGCTTTGTATTCCCGGGTCTGAACAACTACGGTACCCATTATGAGGGGTTCCCACCATCCCTGTGCTGAGTTTCTGAGTCTACACCCGCTGTGCCCATTATGAGGGATTCTCACCATCCCTGTGCTGAGTTCCCGGGTCTTTATACCTGCTGTGCCTATTATGAGGGGTTCCCACCATCCCTGTGCTGAGTTCCCAGGTCTGTACACCTGATGTGCCCATTATGAGGGGTTCTCACCATCCCTTTGCTGAGTTACCCAGGTCTGTACACCTACTACTCCTGTATTGAGTTTCCACATCTGCACACATGCAAGGGCCATTATGAGGGGTTCCCACCATCCCTGTGCTGAGTTCTTGGGTCTGAACAACTACTATGCCCATTATGAGGGGTTACCATCATCACTGTGCCAAGTTACCGGGTCTGTACACCTGCTGTGCCTATAATCAGGGGCTTCTACCATCTCTGTGCTGAGTTCCTGGGTCTGTATGCCTGCTGTACTCATTATGAGGGGTTCCCACCATCCCTGTGCTGAGCTCTTGGGTCTATACAACTACTGTGCCCATTATGAGGGGTTAGCCCCTCAAACGCACCGCCCCAGTGGGAAAGCAAAGAATGGGAGGCAGTTTTCAGGCGATTTACGGGCGCCATTTCTAGCGCTAAAACGCCTGAAAACTGCCTAATGCCGCGTACACACGGTCAGACTTTTCGTCTACAAAAGTCCGACGGACGCCGACGGACTAAAGCCGGCTGACAATCCGATCGTGTGTGGGCTTCCCCGGACCTTCAGCGGACTTTTCCAGCCGCAGATCTGACGGACTTTAGATTTGGAACTTGCTTCAAATCTTTACGTCGTAACTACGCCGGACCCAGAAATCCGCTCGTCTGTATGCTAGTCCGACGGACAAAAACCCACGCTAGGGCAGCTATTGGCTACTGCTTATCAACTTCCTTATTTTAGTCCGGTGTACGTCATCATGTACGAATCCGTCTGACTTTTGTGTGATCGTATGTAGGCAAGTCCGTTCTTTAGAAAGTCTGCCGCAAGTCCGCCAAAAGTCCGTCGAAAGTCTGTCGGACGGGCTGTCGGACTTTTGTAGCCGAAAAATCAGACCGTGTGTACGCGGTATTAGTGTGAAAGGAGTCTTAGCCAGGAACAGAGTCAGGAATTATACCAAGGAGATATCAGTGTTGGAGTATGCAAGACATACAAGTAGCCAGGGGCTAAATAAGCCCACGAAACGTCACCTATACCAAAATATCACTTTTCGGGAGCAAGGATTTTTAAAAGGTTGGGCCCATAATGTGGTATTTTCCTGATTCACGCTATTCTTATGAATGAAGAATATCCATCCTGCAGAGAAAATAGCCTATTCACATTCTACTTTGCTGACATTTGCACAGAACCAATGTACATGCCATTTACAGGATGAAAAGTTCTGCAAATATTTTTATGAATACACCCCCTTAGAGTTCCAGAAAACAATATAATTAAACTGTTACCAATATTATCCAATCAATTTTTTATCAGTTTAGCAAGACTACAGCACTAGGTAGCACAAGACAGTCTCAGCCCAGTCACATGACTGTGATGTCATACTTCTTTCTCTCTCAGTCCCAGACCTAGAGGAACTTCCCTGTCTGCTCTAGGCAGCATAACACAGTCTAAGCCCAGTCATGTGACTGTGATGTCATCTTTTCTTTCTCCGGACTCAGAGGAGCTTCCCTGTCTGCTCTAGGCAACATAACAGGCTCAGTACAGTCACATGACCGTGATGTCATCTTTTTTTTTTCTCTCCATGCTGAGGAGCTTGCCTGTCTGCTCTAAGTAGCCTAATGCATTCTCAATACAGTCACATGACTGTGATGTCATTTTTTTCTTTCTCTCAGTCCTGGCCTTACAGAGGAACTTGTCTGCCTGCTCTAGTTAGCATAACATAGGCTCAGCCAGGTCACGTGACTGTGATGTCATCTTTTCTTTTTCTCAGTCCTGGCATTAGAGAGGAGCTTGCATGTCTGCTTTAGGAAGCATAATACAGGCTCAACAGCAGTAGGGGGCGGTGGTAATTCTTTTTGAGGGGGCAGTAAACGGTGCCACCACCATTCGCCCCCAAACCCCCCCCCCCCCCGGTCGGGTCCGGAGCACTACCCCATCTATTTGCAGGCAGCGCCTCTCCCCGGCTTCACCGGCGGCTTCCCCTGCTCTCCGCGGGCATCACGGTGGCGGCAACTGCTTCCTCTTCCCCTGCTCTTTGCGGCTTCTGTTTCCTCCCTCCTCCTCGGTGACCAATCGGAACTCTTTTCTTTTCGGTCAATCAGGAAACAGGTCTCATACCCGCTTCCCGATTGGCCGGGAGGAGGATCAGCGTTTCAATAGCGAATATTCCTTCGCTTTTGTAATACACCTGGGTGGGCTCGTAGCGCAATGCTCTGCACCCCATGCCCACCCTATTTTCCTATTAGAGCCTCTGGCTGTTGTCAGGTGCTTCAAAACACCCCCCCCCCCCCCCCCCCCCGCTGGAATTCATGCATCTGGCATCCTGAAAGGGGCCCAGATGCATGGATAGATGGGGTAGCTGTGGGTGAGGGGGTGGCGCCCGGGCGCCCCTAATGGACAGGCCGCCCCTGCTCAACAGTCACATGACTCTAATGTCATCATATCTTTCACTCAGCGCCAACCTCAGAGGAGGTACTGTGCAGAATGGACAAGGGGGTATTTAGAAGATAAAACTACGAGCCGTAGACCAAGATAAGACCCATGTATAGTATGCTGGGCAAGCCAGTTCTATACATACAATGCTTCTCATAGTAGGCAGCATAATCCATCATGTGTCATAATTCATCCATATACTAGAAGAAACATGGTGAAGCTATTAGGAATAACAGCAGCTAGACATTCTTTTCTTTGTCTTGGATTGCATGGAGCAGATTTGATATGTGGGAGATTTGAAGGCATTACCAGATGGGCACAGACCGGGTGACATCACCGATGGAAACCTTCCAACCCAGCAGAAGAGGAAGCGCATTACTCCTCTAACAGCTTTAAAGAAGAAGTCAGGCTTATAATAAGCTCCCTTTGAAAAACAGAAATGTGAGACTAATCACAAACCAGCAGATGTAAAACCTTTGTGATGAACCCAAAGGCAAAACTGCTTTGTTAGCCCTTCAAAATTGTATGCTCTGGGGGCGTAGGAACCGGTTACAGTGGGTTATATCATGAAAACCCGTATCTTTCTTTTTAACATATAAACTTGCACCCCTTAATCATATGTGTGAGAACAGCAGTTTTAATTTGTTTTCCTTTTGTGTTAAAGAATGTGGGATTGGTAAGAGCACCACAGATCTAATGTAAGTCCAGCAAATACTTATTGTCATAAGAGAAAGCCGACATGTTTCAGGATCAACACTCCTTCATCAGGCCTTAAAGTGATATTAAACCCTCAGTTTTTTAATGTACTTTCAGCAACTGACTTAAAGAGGAAGTAAACCCTGATGGGTTTTACTTCCTCATTTTTCCCCCTGAAAAGTAAAAGCATAATGGGCTAGTATGCATCACATACTAGCCCATTATGTGGCACTTACCTGCAAACAAAGCCCACTCTGTCCCCGCTGATGGGTGCATCCATCTTCGCCACTCTTCCTTCCGGGGCCGCGGACTCCAGGACTGTGACTGGCCGGAGACGCGTGACCTCACTCCCGCACATGCGCACGGGAGCCATTAGGCACTTGCTAGTGAAGAAATTGCACAGAGGGCCGACATCATGCGACATCATCGGCGCAGTGTACAGCAAAAATCTCCTAAACGGCGCACATTTAGGAGATATTTACAGTACCTATAGGTATGCCTTATTATAGGCTTACCTATACGTACAAGTGACACAGAGAGGTTTTCAACCACTTTAATCATTTATTGCAGGGATGTCAAACTCAATTTCATCGCGGGCCGCATCAGCAGTATGGTTTCCCTGAAAGGGCCGGTTGTATCTGGGGTATGCTACATACAGAGTGCAGAGTTCAAGGGTGCGCTATGTACAGACTGCAGGGTTCAGGGGTGTACTATGTACAGACTGCAGGGTTCAGGGGTGTGCTACGTACAGACTGCAGGGTTCAGGGGTGTACTATGTACAGACTGCAGGGTTCAGGGGTGTGCTACGTACAGAGTGTAGGGTTCAGGGGTGCACTACTTACAGACTCCAGGGTTCATGGGTGCGCTACGTACAGAGTGCAGTGTTCAGGGGTGTGCTATGTAGCGAGTGCAGGGTTCAGGGTAGGGATTGACCGATTATCGGTGCAGCTGATTATCGGCGGCCAATATTCACTTTTTTTTTTAAGTATCGGTCAGTCACAAACGTACCCGATATTACCAGTATTGCTTCAAGGGGTTTTAAGGGGGTGATGCATTCAGCTGCATGCATCACACCGCTACCGTTCTTTAGAGCGGACAGTCAGATTTATTGTAACATGTAATGCCCCCTCCCTCCGCCGCTCGCCCGGGCTCTCCCGTCCCACCGGGAGGCCGGAGCAACCAGCTGGCACGTCCGCCGGCTGGCCGAAGACCTGAACAAAGCCGATGCTTCATTCGGGTCTCAGATCTAGTACCCCGGAAGCGATGTCATGACATCACTTCCCGGATTACTGCCATATTAAACGCGCCAGTTTTAAAAAACAGAGAGTATTCAAAAAGGCCAATCTTGACGTTTTGAATACTTTCAAGTGCAGAGGAGGGATTTGTGGTCTTACAGACCCCTGATCCCTCCATAAGGAGTACCTGTCACTGCCTATTACTGTCAATAGGGATGTTTACTTGTGACAGCAATAACAGTGATAAAAAAAAAAATGTAAAAGGACAGTGTAAAAAATTTTTTTTTTAAATGTACAGAATATCAGCTATCAGCCTCAGAGGTGGCCGAAATATCAGTATCGTATCGGCACCGAAAAAACTATATTGGTCGATCCCTAGTTCAGGGGTGCGCTATGTACAGAGTGCAGGATTCAGGGGTGTGCTGTGTGAAACCCCCCTCCCCCCTAAAGCTTCCTCACATCTCTCCCTCCTACCTGGCCCGGCTCCAGTACCTCCCTGTGTAGGCGGCTCTGCCTCGCCTTGCAGGAAGAGTGTTCTCTCTCTCTGGAGATCTTTCTCTCACTGCATCAAAGGGTGAAAGCCGGAGGTGGCAGAATTCTGCCACATTCCGGCTACAAAACTGGCAATGAGAGCCACAGAACAAGGTCTGATGGGCTTACGGGCCTTGTGTTTGACAAATGTGATTTACTGGGTATGCCTTGCTTATGCTGCAGTTTAGGCTGGTGCCATGACCCCATCTCAGGTTTCCCGTTCCAGGGTGGCTCCTTATTCTAACAGTATCCTATGGAGCCACCCTTGCATGCAGGGACTAGAGTTGTGTCTCCCTACACTATGTGCATCACACACAGCTCTTGACCCTAGGATAGCCAGGAACTCCCCTGTTCTGCCCTCCTCATCTCTCCAAGCTAACAAACTGACCCGAGTCTGCAATGTCCACTGTTAACTCCTCCTGTGAAGACCCGGAAGTTCAGGGAAGCAGCACCAAGACAGCAGGTGCCAGCAGCATTGAAAGTTGTAAATGGCAACTGCTGGGGTAAGGATTTTAACAAAAAGTTTACTGGGGAATGTTAACTGTATTGTGCTTAATGTGTTAGGTTACAAAATACTGAGAGTTAATAATACTGGTCATAAATTAGAAGAATAGTGGACAGCAAATTGCCAAATAAAACGATCAAAGGCTGATTCGGGACACTGGCCAGACATCACATTCTATTTATAATTTTCACATATTTATATAAATATATTTTTTCCTTTTGGATCTAAAGCCCTATTTATTCTGCTTTGGGACCAATGCTCTACCAACACATCACATCTATCGTTCCTTATCCGTGAAGTGGAGGTGGTATCGTTTACTGGACAAGAGCCTTCATTATTTTATTTGAATCAATTATTATTTTAATGAAAGCTGCAGAGTTAAAAAGATTGGAAATGAACTCTGAAAATACAATAACATGTTAAAGCAATAAATACGATTTTGCTGATTTGGTTTACACTGACAGTGTATAGTACAGGGATTGAATCAAAATTCACGAAGGTCAAGTCAGTAAACTTTTCTTCCAGCAGAGGCGCCTTAATGGTGCCTCTGTGCATTGGGAAACGCGGCACATTCTTTTCTTCCAGCAGAGGCGCCTTAATGGTGCCTCTGTGCATTGGGAAACGCAGCACATTTTTGCAAGTACCATGCAGCTCGGTACGGCGCAATTTAAAAAAAGGGTCAGGGACTTCTTTCTCTGCCGTTCTACGTACAAGGCAGCCCACTAAAATAAATGGACCGCCTACACGCAGAACGCAGCATGCAATGATGTGAACCTAGCCTCAGATCCTTCACATCACAATCCTGTTATTACAGCAGTGGTCTCAGCCCCCCTGTACATCATCCCTCTCTTCACATTACAGTCCTCAGCCCCCCTTTATATAAACCGCCTACTTCAAATTGCAGTTTCCAGCCCCCCTTCATATCACCCCCTTCACATTCCTGTCCTCACCCCCTTTATAGCACCCCTCCTTTACATTGCAGTCCCCAGCCCCCCTTTTCACATTCCTGTCCTCACCCCCTTTATAGCACCCCTCCTTCACATTGCAATCCTCAGCCCCACTTCACATTTCTGTCCTCACCCCCTTTATAGCACCCCCTCCCTTCACACTGCAAACCTTAGCCCCTTCACATTCTTGTCCTCACCCCCTTTATAGCACCCCTCCTTCACATTGAAGTCCACACCCCCCATTCACATTCCTGTCCTCATCCCCTTTATAGCACCCCTACTTTACATTGCAATCCTCAGCCCTCTTCACATTTCTGTCCTCACCCCCTTTATAGAACCCCCTCCCTTCACACTGCAAACCTCAGCACCCTTCACATTCCTGTCCTCAACCCCTTTATAGCACCCCTCCTTCACATTGCAGTCCACCCCCCCTTCACATTTCTGTCCTCATCCCCTTTATATAACCCCCCTTCTCATCGCAGTCCCCAGCCCCTCTTCACATTCCTGTCCTCACCTCTTTTATAGAACCCCCTTCACATTGCAATCCTCAGCCCTCTTGACATTCCTGTCCTCATCCCCTTTATATAACCCCCCCTTCACATTGCAAACCTCAGCCCCCTTCACATTGAAAACCTTGCCCCCTTTATAGCACCCCTCCTTCACATTGCAGTCCCCTGCCCCCTTTCACATTCCTGTCCTCACCCCCTTTATGGAACCCCCCCTTCACATTGCTATCCTCAGCCCCCCTTCACACTTCTGTCCTCGCCCCCTTTATAGTACCCCCCTTTACATTCCTGTCCTCACCCCCTTTATAGCACCCCTCCTTCACATTGCAGTCCCCTGCCCCTTTTCACATTCCTGTCCTCACCCCCTTTATGGAACCCCCCCTTCACATTGCTATCCTCAGCCCCCCTTCACACTTCTGTCCTCGCCCCCTTTATAGTACCCCCTTTACATTCCTGTCCTCACCCCCTTTATAGCACCCCTCCTTCACATTGCAGTCCCCAGCCCCCCTTCACATTCCTGTCCTCACCCCCTTTATGGAACCCCCTTCACACTGCAAACCTCAGCCCGCCTTCACATTTCTGTTCTCACCTCTTTTTTAGAACCCCCCTTCACATTGCAATCCTCAGCTCTCTTCACATTTCTGTTCTCACCCCTTTATAGAACCCCCTCCCTTCACATTGCAAACCTCAGCCCCCTTCACATTCCTGTCCTCACCCCTTTATAGCAGCCCCCTTCACATTCCTGTCCTCACCCCTTTATAGCAGCCCCCTTCACATTCCTGTTCTCACCCCCTTTATGGAACCCGCCCTTCACATTGCTATCCTCAGCCCCCCTTCACACTTCTGTCCTCACCCCCTTTATAGCACCCCTCCTTCACATTGCAGTCCCCAGCCCCCCTTCACATTCTTGTCTTCGCCTCTTTTATAGAACCCCCCTTTACATTGCAATCCTCAGCCCTCTTCACATTCCTGTTCTCACCCCCTTTATAGCACCCCTCCTTCACATTTCAGTCCCCAGACCCCCCCCCCCTCACATTCATGTCCTCACTAGCTTTATAGCACCCCTCCTTCACACTGCAGTCCCTAGCCCCCCTTCACGTTCCTGTCCTGACCCCACCCCCTTCATATGACTCCCTTCACATTCCTGTTCTCACCCCTCCCCCCTTTTATATCACCCTCCTTCCTTCACGGACCCCCTTCACATCACCCCTGGCTTCCTCTGTCCTTCATAGCAGTGAAAGAGCCCTTTTAGCACTTAAGAAGGGGGTGCGCCCCCGAAACACATCAGCCGTACCCGGTGTTGTGTTCCGTGGCATGTCCATACACTTTGTATTACAATGGCTCATTGACAGTTGCACACTTTTATAAAAGTTTTATATTATGAAATTATCATTGGTAATGCACTAGGTGTGCTTGCCTTCCATTTTGTTTTTCTTGTAGTTTCCTTCGGATTACCCCATCTGAGAAAGGCAGCATCCACCCAGTCTTGGGATATACCATTTTACTACTACTATACCTGCTGCCCTTTACTTCAGAAGAACTTTTAGCACTGGAAGTGACTGTTTTCATTTTGGAGCCCTTTTCCCTGTCCTACCTTACATAGTGGATAAGGCGGGAAGCACAGAAGGTCTAGAGCTGACATCGGAAGGCCAGCAAAGCGAAGGATGGCGAGCGGGTGCTGCCCCAGTTAATTGATTGGTTGCTAGGATGCAGGGAGGCCCTAGCAATCAATCAGTTAACTGGGCCAGCTCCTGCCCTCCATCCATTGCTGTGCTGCCTCCCAATATCAGCTCTGTAAAGCAGACAGTGCTAGTGGCGGCTGAGGGGAAGAACTGGCTCCTAAATGGCGCAACCGCGGCGGGTCCAGTTGAGACATTGACTCAAGCCCAACCTGGACTGCGGTCCGCCATTTAGGGATGCCTGGTGTATAGGGTCACTTTTATAAACTGGGTTGTTTAATTTTTAATTGAATAATTGAATTCATTGAAGATTCTCAAAAAAAAGAATTGAATAAATTCATTCAATAGAGAAAAATGTATGCAATATATGCTTCATGCACGCTTTTAAAAAAAAAAATGTATTTTCATGGAAAAATAAGAAGAATTCGATTTGTGCACTGTGTTTTTCTCCATAAAGGGTGCTATGTTTACTTTGCAGATCAGCCCAGGCGGCAATTATCTGCAGTGGAAAGCCTCCCCCTCCTCCCAGCCATCTTTCCTAGCTAATCTCAAATTAATTTCCGAACCTATATATTTACAGCTGAAGCAACAAACACATAAAAAGACCAATTAATACATTAGAAGGCAATTAAAGTTAATAAACTGTAAGAGTCCAGTTTAATTTCCTGTCCTGCTGCCAAGGCCACAACCTGAAAGTTGCATGGCTTTTCTGAGTTCAGTCCCGAAAACTCAAATGACCCGCGCCGGAGTCCATCCGCACAAATCGAAGCAAAAGACACAGAGATCTACAAACTATCAAGTGAGTGCTTGGTAGGTTGCATCGAAAGGGCTTTGGGAGTGTGTTGATGGGCATTTGATGGAATGCAGCTTGCTTTTTTGGGCGTTGCATAGTCCAATGATGGGCACTGATGAGGCTGCATTGATGGACACTGGTTAGGCTGCACTGATGGGTACTGATGAGGCTGCATTGATGGGTAGTGATGAGACTGCGTTGAGGGGTACTAATGAGGCTGCGTTGATGGATACTGATGAGGCTGCACTGATGGTTACTGATGAGACTGCACTGATGAGTACTGATGAGGCTGCATTGATGGGTACTGATGAGGCTGCGTTGATTGGTAATGATGAGGCTGCAATGATGAGGCTGCATTGATGGGTACTGATGAGGCTGCATTGATGGGTAATAATGAGGCTGCATTGATGGGTACTGATGAGGCTGCATTGATGGGTAATGATGAGGCTGCACTGATGGGTACTGATGAGGCTGCATTGATGGGTACTGATGAGGCTGCGCTGATGGGTACTGATGAGGCTGCACTGATGGGTACTGATGAGGCTGCGCTGATGGATACTGATGAGGCTGCACTGATGAGTACTGATGAGGCTTCATTGATGGGTACTGATGAGGCTGCACTGATGGGTACTGATGAGGCTGCACTGATGAGTACTGATGAGGCTGCGTTGATGGGTACTGATGAGGCTGCACTGATGAGTACTGATGAGGCTGCATTGATGGGTACTGATGAGGCTGCATTGATGGGTACTGATGAGGCTGCGTTGATGGGTACTGATGAGGCTGGGTTGATGGGTAATGATGAGGCTGCACTTATGACTACTGATGAGGCTGCATTGATACTGATGGGGGCTCTTTCTAACATCAGACTCTCAAATGGACACAGAGAGGACCTCTGTTAGAGAGACCCCCCCCTCCAGGATCCATTAGACCCCATTGTAGTCTCTAATGGGGCCTGGTGGGGGCTCTTTCTAACAGACTCTCTAACAGAGGCCCTCTCTGTGTCCATTAGAGAGACCTCCTCCAGGTCCCATTAGAGTACTCTGCTCCTCTTCCTGTATTTTGATAAGAGATCGTGGAAGGATCCCAGGGTAACGAAGACTCTTTAGGGTAGGGGAGGAGTTAATAAGATGACCACGCCCATGTGGGGGTACCAGAACTATTTCTGCACCCAGGCGTCTGTGACCCCAGGATCAGCCCTGATTGCACTTGCATTTGAAAAGCTTCTGAGATCCATCACAGTTCACTATCAGGTACTTTGACCTCCCCCTGATCTGCCATTGACTTCCTTCTAAGCTGCATCAACCTACATCAAGCTGCTTTTCCATTCCCCTTGACTTGTAAAGGGAAAGTAGCGGTTATGATGCAAACAAAAGCCCACCTACCCACCTACACAAGTCCTTATTATGATTAGTCTTGCACCACAAAACATAATAGCTGGAGCCCAACTGACTGCTGCAGACGCTCTCAACACCCTACCCCCCAGTTCCAGAAATGAGACACAATCAGAGTGTGATCCTTTAGCTCAGGGGTATTGAATTAAAATTCATGACGGGTCTGATCAGTAAAATTTTCTTTGAACTGAATTTTTTCAGCCCTCTCTTTCTACATGACAATCCTTTAATTCAGTGTCCTCAGTCCCCCCCCCCATATCACAGTCCCCTAATTCACGTTAGTTTCCCCTTTACAACAGTGTTCTTCTTAGGCCCCCTGCATATCACCCCCCCCCACCCTTTACAATAGTGTACTGAACCCCCTTCACCTCACACACCCCTTCAAATCATCACCATTGAACGGAGTGCAGGAGCAGGAGCTTCAGATGTTAACTTTTCGAGTTAACCAGATGGTGATTGGCTGCAGGACAGTCCTAGCACTGCTGTGTTAAATGGTCTGCCTCCCGCTCTCTGCTCTGCCTAAAGTAGGGGTGAAGGGGGGTAGAGGACACTACTCTGGCTGTGTGTGGGGTGAAAAAGATGTGAAGGGGGGCAGTGACATAGACTGGCGGCTCCTAAATTGTGTGATCGCGTGTCTGGATGGAACAGTGGCTCGGTCCGCATCCGGACCACGGTCCGCCTTTTAGTGATGCCTTGCGTTTAGCTGCTACACAAACAGCAAGAAGTATGAGTATGCCAAACCCAGTAAGTCCTTTCACACTGGGGCGCTGCGCTTGCAGGACGTTAAAAAAAGTTCTGCAAGCAGCATCTTTTGGGCGGTTTGGGAGCGCTGTATACAGCACCCCCAAAACGCCCCTGCCCATAGCAATGAATGGGCAGCGCTTCCAAAGCAAATGAAAAGTGCTTCGGAAGCGCTGCAACACAGGCGCTTTTAACCCCTTCGGCCGCTAGCGGGGATTGAAAGCTCCCAGCTAGCGGCCGAAATCACCGCTTTAGAGCTACTGCACAGGCGGTCCCAGTGTGAAAGGGGTCTTAGGGCAGGACTACAGAGCACCTCCCCTCTCTTCATCTCTATACTATAAGGAGAGGTGTTCTGTAGTTCACAGAGAGAACTGGGAACAATATAACTGAGAACGGTCAGCACATGCAGGGAGCACATATGTTTTTTTCATTTACCCAGCAGATATAACTAAAAACTTCCAATGGTGAATTTCACAGACCAAAAGGGATCAAATAAGAAAAGCTTATTGTTAACTTTGCATAAGAATTGCCATTACACACAATAGGATTGCAATGTACACAAATTTGGTGAACGTTCTCCTCCCAATCACCTCCAATGACTAAATGTTACACTGGAATATCCTGCAATTGTATGATAGGAAATAAGACGCCATCTTACCTCGGGGTTTGAACACGTTTTTGTAACAAACTGCAACGATTATGGTAATCAGAAAAGGATACATGCGTACTCCTCCGTTTCTTGTCCCAACGGCCAAAATTTTCTGAACCGGATCAAAAGCTAAAGCGGTGGGCTGATAAGGAAATCCATGTCGAACAGTCTAAAAAGAAAAACAATGACAGAGCCGGTTATTGAAATGATATTTAAACAATCCTTTTCTGCAATCACTCAAAAAATTATGTCACCCCCCTTACAGTGCATCCGGGAAAGTATTCACAGTACTTCACTTTTTCCACATTTTGTTATGTTATCGCCTTATTCCAAAATGGATTACTGGAATGGAAACTCATTATTTTCCTACAAAATACTACAAACAATCCCCCCATAATGACAACGTGTAAGAAGTTTGAGATCTTTGCAAATTTATTAAAAATAAAAAATGAAAAAAAATCCCATGTACATAAGTATCACAGACTCCTCCCATGTACATAAGTATCACAGGCTCCTCCCATGTACATAAGTATCACAGGCTCCTCCCATGTACATAAGTATCACAGGCTTCTCCCCATGTACATAAGTATCACAGGCTCTTCCCATGTACATAAGTATCACAGACTCGTCCCACGTACATAAGTATCACAGACTCCTCCCACGTACATAAGTATCACAGACTCCTCCCATGTACATAAGTATCACAGGCTCCTCCCATGTACATAAGTATCACAGACTCCTCCCATGTACATAAGTATCGCAGGCTCCACCCATGTACATAAGTATCACAGACTCGTCCCATGTACATAAGTATCGCAGGCTCCTCCCATGTACATAAGTATCACAGACTCCTCCCATGTACATAAGTATCACAGGCTCTTCCCATGTACATAAGTATCACAGGCTCTTCCCATGTACATAAGTATCACAGACTCCTCCCATGTACATAAGTATCACAGACTCGTCCCATGTACATAAGTATCGCAGACTCCTCCCATGTACATAAGTATCGCAGGCTCCTCCCATGTACATAAGTATCACAGACTCCTCCCATGTACATAAGTATCACAGACTCGTCCCATGTACATAAGTATCACAGACTCCTCCCATGTACATAAGTATCACAGGCTCCTCCCATGTACATAAGTATCACAGACTCCTCCCATGTACATAAGTATCACAGGCTCCTCCCATGTACATAAGTCTCACAGGCTCCTCCCATGTACATAAGTATCACAGGCTCCTCCCATGTACATAAGTATCACAGGCTCCTCCCATGCACATAAGTATCACAGGCTCCTCCCATGTACATAAGTATCACAGGCTCCTCCCATGCACACAAGTATCACAGACTCCTCCCATGCACATAAGAATCACAGGCTCCTCCCATGTACATAAGTATCACAGACTCCTCCCATGTACATAAGTCTCACAGGCTCCTCCCATGTACATAAGTATCACAGGCTCCTCCCATGTACATAAGTATCACAGGCTCCTCCCATGCACATAAGTATCACAGGCTCCTCCCATGTACATAAGTATCACAGGCTCCTCCCATGCACACAAGTATCACAGACTCCTCCCATGTACATAAGTATCACAGGCTCCTCCCATGCACACAAGTATCACAGACTCCTCCCATGTACATAAGTATCACAGGCTCCTCCCATGTACATAAGTATCACAGACTCCTCCCATGTACATAAGTCTCACAGACTCCTCCCATGTACATAAGTATCACAGGCTCCTCCCATGTACATAAGTATCACAGGCTCCTCCCATATACAGAAGTATCACAGGCTCCTCCCATGTACATAAGTATCACAGGCTCCTCCCATGTACATAAGTATCACAGGCTCCTCCCATGTACATAAGTATCACAGGCTCCTCCCATGTACATAAGTATCACAGGCTCCTCCCATGTACATAAGTATCACAGGCTCCTCCCGTGTACATAAGTATTCAGAGCCTCTGCCATGACACTCAGAATTGAGCTCAGGTGCCTCCTGTTTCCACTGATCATCCTTGAGATGTTTCTACAACTTGATTGGAGTCCACCTGTGGTAAATTCAGTTGATTGGACATGATTTGGAAAGGCACACACCTGTCTATAGAAGGTCCCACAGATAACAGTACCAGATGTCAGAGCACAAAACAAGCCTTGACATCCAAGGAATTGTCTGTAGACCTCGGAGACAGGATTGTATGGAGACACAGATCTGGGGGAAGGGTACAGAAACATTTCTGCAGCATTGAAGCTCCCAATGAGCCCAGTGGCCTCCATCTTCTGTAAATGGAAGAAGTTTGGAACCACCAGGACTCTTCCTAGAGTGGGCCGCCCGGCCAAACGGAGCGATCGGGGGAGAAGGGCCTTAGTCAGGGAGGTGACAAAGAACCCGATGGTCACTCTGATAGAGCTCCAGCATTTCTCTGTGGAGAGAGGAGAACCTTCCAGAAGAACAACCATCTCTGTAGCACTCCACCAAACAGACCTGTAAAGTAGAGTGGCCAGATGGAAGCCACTCCTTAGTAAAAGAAACATGACAGCCCATCTGGAGTTTGCCAAAAGGTACCTGAAGGACTCTCAGACCATGAGAAACAAAATTCTCTGGTCTGATGAAACAAATATTGAACTCACTGGCCTGAATGGCAAGCGTCATGTCTGGAGGAAACCAGGCACCGCTCATCACCTGGCCAATACCATCCCTACAGTGAAGCATGGTGGTGGCAGCATCATGCTGTGGGATGTTTTTCAGCGGCAGGACCTGGGAGACTCGTCAGGATCGAGGGAAAGATGAATTCAGCAATGCACATAGACATCCTTGGTGAAAAACTTCTCCAGAACGCTCTGGACCTCAGACTCGGGCAAAGGTTCATCTTCCAACAGGACAATGACCCTAAGCACACAGCCAAGATAACAAAGGAGTGGATACAGGACAACTCTGTGAATGTCCTTGAGTGGCCCAGCCAGAGTCCAGACTTGAACCCGATTGAACATCTCTGGGGAGATCTGAAAATGGCTGTGTTCCGATGCTCCCCATCCAACCTGATGGAGCTTGAGAGGTCCTGCAAAGAAGAATGGGAGGAACTGCCCCAAAAATAGGTGTGCCAAGCTTGTAGCATCATACTCAAAAAGACTTGAGGCTGTAATTGGTGCCAAAGGAGCTTCACCAAAGTATTGAGCAAAGGCTGTGATACTTATGTACATGGGAGGAGTCTGTGATACTTATGTACATGGGAGGAGCCTGTGATACCTATGTACATGGGATTTTTTTTTCTTTTTAATAAATTTGGAAAGATTTCAAACAAACATCTTTCACGTTGTCATTATGGGGGATTGTTTGTAGAATTTTCAGGGAAATAATGAATTTTAATCCATTTTGGGATAAGGCTGTAACATAACAAAATGTGGAAAAAGTGAAGCGCTGGATGCACTGTAGTTCTGGCCAGCTCAGTTTATTTGATTATTTATTAAATTTAGGTATTTACGTATATAGCGCAGAAAATTTACACAGCACTTGTGTGTGTGTGTCTATATATGTATATATATATATATATATATATATATATATAGACACACAGAGTAAAACCTTGGTTTGAGAGTAACTTGGTTTGAGAGCGTTTTGCAAGACAAGCTAATTTTTTTTATAAACTTTGACTTGATATACAAGCGATGTCTTCATATACAAGTAGCATCATGTCACAACTGGCAATGTGGTTACATTTAATGAAGGTACAACATTTAGCAACATATTGCTACACTTAGAGGCGCCTCTCTTCTCTTTTAGACTCGGTTCACACTGGGACGACTTGTCAGGCGACCTAGGTCGCCTGACAAGTAGCGTCCCGTTCAGTACAATGGAACCGTTCTAATCGGAGCGACGCAAGGTTCCTGTACGACTTCGGGGGCGACTTGGGGCGACTTGCATAGACTTCTATACAGAAGTCGTTTTGCAAGTCGCCCCGGCAGTCGTGTGCAGGTCGTCTCGGTGAACCGACCTGCAAGTCGTGCCGCCTCTGGTGTGAACCGAGGCTTATACTCTGGTGCTCCTCCTGGATTTTGCTTCTAATCCCCTTGTGGAGGCTTCCATTTGTGGATGGACATTTTACGGTTACACAACCTATCACATTGCTATAATCTTTTTATATAGACTATAAACTGAAGGATTTATTAATAATTGGTACGAATCATTTGATTTTCCATTATTTCTTATGGGGAAATTTGCTTTGATATACAAGTGCTTTGGATTACAAGCATGTTTCTGGAACGAATTATGCTCGCAATTCAAGGTTTTACTGTATATATATATATATATATATATATATATATAAAATTGTCACATCAGTCCCTGCCCTCAAGGAGCTAAAAAAAAGGCCTGGTCTTCAACTGTATATGATGAAACCTGGTGGAGACCAGGAACTCTCGGTGATAGTCAGAGCAGTATAGAGTCAGCCGGTCCCACACATAATGTGGAAAAAGGTAGGTATAGAGAAAAAGTACAGTATATGGAGGTTTTCTATTTATTTATTTTCTATTGGTTGAACTAGATAGACTTGTGTCTTTTTTTTTCAAGCTATACTTGATGTGAGGACCTTGAAGAAGGGGACACACCCCGAAAGCTTGTCCTGAAAAATTGTATGTTAGTGCAAATAAAAAAAGTATCACGGACAGTACTCAATTTTCAACCTATGTAACTATGCAACAAAAACCTCTGTTTTTTAACCCGAGATACTAAAATAGCTTAGAACAATAAGTTGTTTTTTTTGTTTTTTTGTTTTTTTTTTTGTTTTTATTAGCTTGGAGCATATACTGGGGAATTATTTGTATATGTAGTTCAGCAGTGTGCATTCTTTAGGTGATAATGCAGTTTCTGCTTAGGGAGCAGCTCTAGGACAGGAAGTGCTAATGCAAGGCTGCAACTGGTAGGATCACCAGGTCAAAAAAACAGGGAAAAGCACAGATCATCGATTGAAAACAACACAGAGTCTGGAACAAGTGAAGGCTAAGACATTATTCGATTTAGGGCCGGTTCACACAGCTGCGTGGTGCGAGATCGCATGTGATTCGCACCGCACTGCAGTGCAAATCACACGAGATGTCCATGCGATGCAAATTCAGCCATACACATAGTATCGAATCGTGTGAACACCCATGCGATCCGATTCTGCTGCGAACCAAAAAAAGGGTCCTGTGCGAGTTTTGGTTCGGATGCGATGCAAATTTAGCCATACTATCTGTATGGCTGAATTTGTATCGCACGGACATCGCATGTGATTTGCACTGCAGTGCGGTGCGAATCAGATGCGGTCCGGCACCTCGCAGCGCTGTGAATTGGCCCTTAATTGACACTCCCAGCAGTTTGCATAGGGAGACATGCCGGGAGACATGCGATGTGGGAACCCGCAGTGGATTTGCAGGATTCCTGCATCACTGCAGTGTGGACCGAGCCTCAATATTCTTTAAGGCTTCTGGTAGCGCCTGTGTACTCCCAAACCCCAAAATCAGAGGCATCCCCGAATTGCACACCACCCATCTGTCCACCCCAACATTTAATAATATTATCCTTTTGCTAGCAGGTCAACAGATTGCTATGTTTAGTAAATGTCACCTGTCAGAACACATCAGTCAGTCATAATAATAAATCTGCGGTGCGTGTGGTGAAAAAGCTCAAGGATAAGCAAAGCCTGACGTCTGCCATTCTGTGCCTGGCCTTGTGCTCCTCACACTGGAAAAGACTTTTAACCACCTCAATACCCGGGCACGTTCACCCCCTTCCTGCCCAGGACAATTTTCAGCTTTTAGCGCTGTCGCACTCTGAATGACAATTGCGCGGTCATGCAACACTGTACCCATATGAAGTTTTTATAATTTTTTTTTTTTTTTTAGATAGATAGAGCTTTCTTTTGGTGGTATTTAATCACTGCTGGGTTTTTATTTTTTGCTAAACAAACAAAACAAGACCAAAAATTCTGAAAAAAAAAAGTTTTTCTTAGTTTCTGTTACAAAATTTTGCAAATAAGTATTTTTTCTCCTTCACTGATGGGCACTGATATGCCGCAATGATGGGCACTGATAGACGGAAATGATGGGCACTGATAGGGAGCAATGATGGGCACTGATAGATGGCAATGATGGGTACTGATAGATGGAACTGAAGGGGGCATTGATGGGCCGCACTGATAGGCAGTGATAGGTGGCAATGATGAGCACTTATAGATGGCAATAATGGGCACTGATAGACGGAAATGATGGGCACTGATAGGCAGGAAATGATGGGCACTGATAGGCAGGAAATGATGGGCACTGATAGATGGAACTGAAGAGGGCATTGAGGGGCAGCACTGATAGGCAGTGATAGGTGGCAATAATGAGCACTGATAGATGGCAATGATGGGCACTGATAGATGGAACTGAAGGGGGCATTGATGGGCCGCACTGATAGGCAGTGATAGGTGGCAATGATGAGCACTTATAGATGGCAATAATGGGCACTGATAGACGGAAACATAGGCGTGCGCAGGGGGTGTGCCAGGTGTGCCTGGGCACACCCTAATCACTGGTGCCCATAAGCATATGGCTCTGTGTGCAGGTTCTCTTTCAGCACCCCCAAATTCACAGTCCATGTTTGAGTGTCTAAAGATTTTTTTAATACCTTGTCCAAAATAATCAGTGTGGTATATGTAAGACAGGGGACTTTTCCTTTAATTTGTGGAGGGATACAGCAGCTCAGAGCCGCAGAATTCGATAGTGCTTTCATAGTTCTGGCTGCAGGGGTCAGGGCTACCACTTACATTGAATTGAGAAGTGTCCCTTTGTTCTTCTGCCACCATACCCATACACACACGTGTGTTTGAGTTTTGGGGTGCACACCCTAATGCAATAGGCTACGCACACCTATGGACGGAAATGATGGGCACTGATAGGCAGGAAATGATGGGCACTGATAGGCAGGAAATGATGGGCACCGATAGGCAGGAAATGATGGGCACTGATAGGCAGCAATGATGGGCACTGATAGGCAGCAATGATGGGCACTCATAGACGGCAATGATGGGCACTGATAGATGGAACTGAAGAGGGCATTGAGGGGCAGCACTGATAGGTAATGATAGGTGGCAATGATGAGCACTTATAGATGGCAATGATGGGCACTGATAGACGGAAATGATGGGCACTGATAGACAGAAATGATGGGCACTGATAGGCAGGAAATGGTAGGCACTGATAGGCAGAAATGATGGGCACTGATAGACAGAACTGAAGGGGGCATTGATGGGCGACACTGATAGGAGACACTTATGGACACTGATTGGTAAAACTGATGGGCACTAATTGGCACTGTTGGGGCTGCACTGATCATCAGGACACTGATGATCAGTGCCCTAATAATCTGTGTAAGGCAGGGTTCACACTGATGCCATGCACAACACAGCATCTAATTTGCACAGGAATCGCAGAGCATTCCTGTGCGAATTACATGGGGTGTCTCTGGGGGTGCGATTTGAGACATGGATTTGTATGGTTCAAATTGCACCGCATTTGCACCAAACTCACGCAGGACCCTTATTTTGTCCGCACCAGATTGCATGGGTGCATTTTGCAAACCAATATGGGGGGGGCTGTTAACTTAACATACATTCTGCAATCAGTTCGCATGTATGGATTTGCAGAGTGTATGTTAAGTTAACAGCCCCCCCCCCCAATTGGTTTGCAAAATGCAGTGCGATTTGCAGAATCTCAAATCGCACTAGACGCACCGCACTAGACGCACCGCGGATCTCCTCTCCTCACGCTGTGACAGCGCTTGAGGAAAGGAATGCCTATAACAGTCAAGTTTGTTTACATGTGATCAGCTGTGGCTGGACACGGCTGATCACATGGTAAAGGGCCGCTGTGATTGGCCCTTTACCCCGATCTGTGATCACAGAGCGCTTTGAAAGTGTGCCGCTGGGGGGGGGGGGGGGGGGGGGGCACACAAAGGCGTGGTTCTTGGAGGAAGTCCATGGATGCCTTTTCTTTATTGGATATGATTTATAGCAGAAAGTAAAAAAATATTGTCCGTTCAGAAACTAAATGAAAAGCGCGAAATGAAAAGCGCGAATCAACACTCAACAAACTTCTACTAACATGAAATTAGCAGAAGGAGCCCAAAGGGTGGCACTAAAGAGCTGAAAAACCACGTTGTACGTCACTACGTTCGTGTTTGCTGGCCGACAATTCCTTGCCGTTTGTATGCAAGACAAAATCCAGGCACACGCCTTCGGACAAAAGTCCGAGGTTTTGTCTGCAGAAAAAACGATCGTGTGTACACAATTCCGACGCAAAAAGTTCCACGCATGCTCGGAATCCAACAGAAGAGCCGCACTGGCTATTGAACTTCATTTTTCTCGGCTCGTCGTACGTGTTGTACGTCACCGCGTTCTTGACGTTCGGAATTTCCGACAAGATTTGTGTGACCATTTGTATGCAAGACAAGTTTGAGCCAACATCCGTCGGGAAAAAAAAAAACATGGATTTTGTTGTCGGAAAATCCTACTGTGTGTACGGGGCATTACTCTGCATGTCAAAGCCAAGTCTACAAACATGTTTTTTTGTTTTTTTTCAGAAGGTCATAACGTCTGGCCATCAATATGAATTATAAAAAAAAGCATTTTTCTTGCGACTGGTAAATCAATGGCCCGCCCCCGGCGTCGGTGAAACATGTTATAGGTCACACATAACCACACGTGTGGCCAGACATTATTAAAACATTTTCAGGCACTTAAAAGAGTCTTGATTTGCATTTAAATGACTGAAAAAAAAATTATTTGTGAGAAAAAAAAAAGACTCAGACTTGATTTATGTGAAGCTGAATTAATTCTGCATTGATTTATTACTGTAACCCCAATTAATCTTTTTTTTTTTTTTTTAAAAAGAGCTGCATGCTGGTTATACTGAAACAGAACATACAAGGGGGGGAAAGGTTAAGAGAAAACGACATTCGTTATTCCTGTTTATTGTGAAAATCCATGTGAATTGCTCCTCTGAGATTATATTGTCCATAAGAACCTTGCTGGCTCTTGTAATGTGTAACTCATACCAACAACAAAGGGGGGGAGGGGGGATAATTAGAAAGGAAAAAATTTTTATTTTGTCATTTAACCGCTTTAATACCGTGCACTTTTACCCCCCCCCCCTCCTGCACAGGCCGGGCATGGCGAGCTTTTTGAAGTTGTAATTTTTTGTCACAATTATTTGAAAAATAAAGAAACGTAAAAAAAATGTGTGTGTGTATATATATATATAAATTAATTAAAAAATGTATTAAAATGAAAAAAAAATATTTAAAAAAATTATTACATTTAAAAAAAATATTAAAAAAAATTATTAAAATGTTTGTTGTTTTTTTGTTGTTTGTTTTACATGCTGTCACCAGTCAGTGTCCCTGATCACCACCACACAAGTTACATAATAATGCTGTACTGCACTGGTGACAGTATGTAAAAAAAAAAGTTTAATAATTTTTTTAATTTCATTTTTCTAACACACTGTGACCAGAGCAATACAATTATACCATAGTAACACTACTACTCTGGGAATATTATCAGGATTTTATTTATTTATTTTTTTTACACATTATGATTGCTTATAGCAGTGAATTTCATTGGTATAAGCAAGCATTTTTTTTTTAAATATAACTGGTTGATTCAGTGTCTTTTGTTGTGATTAGCCGTGATTACCCAAAGCTAATCACATAGTACAGATGGGCAGTGATTGGCCCTCTTTCTACCATGTGATCACTGTGACCAATCACAGCTAGCAACATCAGTTGTACACAATGCATAGCAATGAAAGGAAGCCATCCATTGTTTACAATTGTCATGTGATCTGCTGTGATTGG
This sequence comes from Aquarana catesbeiana, assembly GCF_042186555.1. Lineage (NCBI taxonomy): Eukaryota > Metazoa > Chordata > Amphibia > Anura > Ranidae > Aquarana > Aquarana catesbeiana. The sequence goes on from NC_133325.1 coordinate 797,690,630, forward strand.
TCACAACGATCGCATGACACTGGCAGCGGGCCGCTGCAGCGATCAGTCATTGGCTGTATCCAGTGGAAAAAGCCAGTGGCAGATAGTGCAGCTGCACGGCCCCTTGAGAGGCGCATTCTGGGAGGACGTCATATGACGTCCTCCCGCCTGGCTGTCATTGAATAATAGGCTGAGCGAGGAGGTGCTAAAGCCCAACTCCAGGAATTAGAACAAATCTACCCTTGCAGTGGCACCCCCCCCCCCACACACACACACACACTGCAAGGGTTAAATATACGCTATAGGCTAGAACAGGGCTCTCCAAACTTACTAAAAAAAGGGCCAGTTTACTGTCCTTCAGACTTTAGGGGGGGCGGACAGTGTTCAGTGGGATTAAACGATGCCCAATCTTTGGTATCAGGGAGATAAATAGTTTGTGTCATAGGGAGGGATAGTGCCCCATTGTTGGTGTCAGTGGAAGGAATTATACCCCATCATTGGACTCACCGGAAGGTATAGTGCACCATTGTTGGTGTCATTGGAAGGAATAGTGTCCTGTTGTTGGTGTCATTGGAAGGAATTATACCCCATTGTTTGTGTCATTGGAAGCAATAGTGTCCCGTTGTTAATGTCAGTGAAAGGAATAGTGCCCCATTGTTGGTGTCATTGGACGGAATAGTGCCTTATTGTTGGTGTCATTGGAAGGAATAGTGCCCCATTGTTGGTGTCATTGGAAGGAATAGTGCCTCATTGTTGGTGTCAGTGGAAGGAATTATACCCCATCGTTGGTGTCATTGGAAGGAATAGTGCCCACTTGTTGGTGTCAGTGGAAGGAATTATACCCCATCATTGGAGTCATTGGAAGGAATAGTGCCTCATTGTTGGTGTCATTGGAAGGAATAGTGCCTCATTATTGGTGTCATTGGAAGGAATAGTGTCCTGTTGTTGGTGTCATTGGAAGGAATTATACCCCATCATTGGAGTCATTGGAAGGAATAGTGCCTCATTGTTGGTGTCATTGGAAGGAATAGTGCCTCATTATTGGTGTCATTGGAAGGAATAGTGCCCCATTGTTGGTGTCATTGGAAGGAATTATACCCCATCGTTGGTGTCATTGGAAGGAATAGTGCCCACTTGTTGGTGTCAGTGGAAGGAATTATACCCCATCATTGGAGTCATTGGAAGGAATAGTGCCCACTTGCTGGTGTCAGTGTAAGGAATTATACCCCATCGTTGGTGTCATTGGAAGGAATAGTGCCCACTTGCTGGTGTCAGTGGAAGGAATTATACCCCATCATTGGAGTCATTGGAAGGAATAGTGCCCACTTGCTGGTGTCAGTGGAAGGAATTATACCCCATCATTGGAGTCATTGGAAGGAATAGTGCCCACTTGCTGGTGTCAGTGTAAGGAATTATACCCCATCGTTGGTGTCATTGGAAGGAATAGTGCCCACTTGCTGGTGTCAGTGGAAGGAATTATACCCCATCATTGGAGTCATTGGAAGGAATAGTGCCTCATTGTTGGTGTCATTGGAAGGAATAGTGCCTCATTGTTGGTGTCATTGGAAGGAATAGTGCCCACTTGCTGGTGTCAGTGGAAGGAATTATGCCCCATTGTTGGTGTCATTGGAAGGAATAGTGTCCCGTTGTTGGTGTCAGTGGAAGATATATTGCCCCATTGCCCGAGTACTGATATTTTGCTGTGTGATTTGCGTCCATTCAAATTGAATGGGTGTAAAGCGCACTACAAAGAATTGCATGTGATTTTAACAGGAATGAGGTGCGCTTCCTGTCCGAATCGCATGCGATTTTCTCACTGCTCCTGTGTGAAACTTGTCATAGTGATTTCAGCCTGTGTTCCCACGGACAGGAATCGCACCGCATTCCTGTTCAAATTTCATGCGATTCTTTGCAGTCCGATTTGCACCCATTCATTTTGTATGGACACAAATAGCACCGCAAAATATCGGTTTCGGTATCTGGAGCATTTGTACGAGTGAAAATACTCGGTATCGGCACCGATGTCGGTGTATCCCTAACGGATAGTCTGCTGCCATGCTACGTCTTATGACAAATCCTCCTAAAGATAACAAAAGGTGGATGTAAAGGTGTGCCCGATGTCCAGTAGATGTGGGTTTGGAAAAGAATTTTTATTTAGGGTAACAACAATAAAATAAAGTCAACGTGTTTCGGGGGAACAAGGACTCCACTCTTCCTCAGGGCTGCTGCTGAATGCTATAGGAGAAGAATCTTATTAGGATCTGCCTAATAAGAGAGCTGTGCCCAGGGGATGCCCTCGCAATCTGACAGATTTGGAGTGGGCAGATATTGCCAAGTCAAGATGTGCCATGCTGATAAGACTCATACCCAAAAAGACTGAGTGCTGTAATAAAATGAAAAGGTGCTTCAACAAAGCATTAGTGTAAGGGTGTGGACACTTATGCAACCCCCCCCCCCTCCCGCCGCACTCTGGTGCTTCTACCGACTCACCGCTGCAATTGGTGAGTCGGAGAACAGATCCGCCGGCCCCAGATGTTTACCATAGAGATTTATGGCGGACCAGATGGTCACCGGAGTCTCTATGATCGTTCGGAGGGCCAGGCGCAATGTTATGGCATCACTCCTCTGCATTCAAACAAATGGCGCCGCCTCGGCTGGGAAGCCGAGATCGTTTATTTTAAATTTTTTATTTCAGGCTTCCCAGCCTAGAGGTGGGATGTGGGGTATTATTGACCTCATATCTCACTGTAAAGAGGACCTGTCATGCCATATTCCTATTACACGTTTACATTCCTTGTAATAGGAATAAAAGTGATCACATTTTTTTTTTTTTAAAGCGTCAAACTAAAAAAACACAAGTAAAATTAACAATAAAAAACAAATAAATAAACGTAAAGCTCCCCTGTCCCCGTGTGCTCGCACGCAGAAGCGAACGCATACGTAAGTCCCGTCCACATATGAAAACGGTGTTCAAACCACACATGTGAGATATCACTGCCAACGTTAGAGCGAGAGAAATAATTCTAGCCCTAGACCTCCACTGTAATTCAAAACATGTAACCAGTAAAAAATTTTAAAGCGTCGCCTATGGGGGATTTTTAAGTATTGAAGTTTGGCGCCATTCCACAAGCGTGTGCAATTTTGAAGCGAGACATGTTAGGTATCTAATACTCGGGGTAACTTTATCTTTCACATTATGCAAAAAAAAAATTGGGCTAACTTTAATGTTTTGTTTTTTTTTGCTTTTTTGCTGTGCAAATACCGTGCAAGATAAAAAGTTGTAACGACCACCATTGTATTCTCTAGGGTCTTTACTAAAAAAAAAGATATAATGTTTGGGGGTTCTATGTAATTTTCTAGCAAAAAAAATGATGAATTTTACATGTGGGAGCGAAATGTCAGAATTGACCTAGAAGGGAAGTGGTTAATGTTGCTGTAGGCCTCTTGGCAGCCTCCCTCTTCTCGTCTTTTCATCAATTTTGGAGGGACATTCAGTTCTTCTTAATGTCACTGTTGTGCCATATTTTCTCCACTTGATGATGACTGCCTTCACTATGTTCCATGGTATATCTAATACCTTTGAAATTCTTTTCTACCCTTCTCCTGACTGATACCTTCTAACAATAAGATCTCTCTGATGCTTTGGAAGCTCTCTGCGGACCGTGGCTTTTGCTGTAGGATGCGACTAAGAAAATGTCAGGAAAGACCTACCAGAACAGCTGAACTTTATTTGGGGTTAATCAGAGGCACTTTAACCACTTCCTGACCGGCGCATGCCGATGTACGTCGGCAGAATTGCACGGCTGGGCAAATGGGCGTACCTGTGCGTCCCTTTGAATTTGCCGCCGTGCCATTGCGTGCATGCCGCCGGTGGTCGCGCCGGCCGGGAGCACCATGAGTCGGGTCGCGGGTCCCACGGACTCGAACGCCGCGGGGATACCCGTGATCGCCTCACGGAGAGGACGAACGGGGAGATGCTAATGTAAACAAGTATCTCCCCGTTCTGCCTAGTGACAGTGTCACTAATCTCTGCTCCCTGTGATCGGGAGCAGAGATCAGTGACGTGTCACAGGTAGCCACGCCCCCCCCCGCAGTTAGTAACACGCCCCAGGACATACTTAACCCCTCCCTAGCCCCCTAGTGGTTAACCCCTTCACTGCCAGTGTCATTTACACAGGAATCAGTGCATTTGTATAGCACTAATTGATGTATAAATGACAATGGTCCCAAAAATGTGTCAAAAATGTCCGATGTGTCCGCCATAACGTCACAGTCACAATAAAAATCGCTGATCGCCGCCATTACTAGTAGAAAAAAAAAATTAATACTAAAAATGACATAAAACTATCCCCTATTTTTTAAACGCTATAACTTTTGCGCAAACCAATCAATAAATGCTTATTGCGATTTTTTTTTTTTTTACCAAAAATATGTAGAAGAATATATATCAGCCTAAACTGAGGAAAAAAATGTTTTTTTTTAATATTTTTTGGGGATATTTATTATAGCAAAAAGTAAAAAATAATGCTTTTTTTTCAAAATTGTGGCTATTTTTTGTTTATAACGCAAAAAATAAAAACCGCAGAGGCGATCAAATACCACCAAAGGAAAGCTTTATTTGTGGGGAAAAAAGGACGTCAATTTTGTTTGGCAGCAACGCCGCACGACCACGCAATTGTCAGTTAAAGCGTCGCAGTGCCGAATCGCAAAAAGTGCTCTGGTCAGGAAGGGGGGTAAATTCTTCCGGGGCTGAAGCGGTTAAATGATGGCCGGTGTGTACTGACTCCTTTTTAACATGAGTTTGAATGTGATTGCTTAATTCTGAACACAGCTACATCCCCAGTTATAAGAGGGTGTGCACACTTATGCAACCACATTATTTAAGTTTTTTTATTTTTACTCCCCCCCCCCCCTCCTAAAAGTTTTCAATTTGTTTTTCAAGTGAGTAGTACAGTTTATATAGGTCACATTAAAAGTGGAAAAAGTTCTGGAATGATTTATCATTTAAATTTGTCTCAATTTTTTACATCACAGAAACCTGACATTTCAGCAGGGGTGTGTAGACTTTTTATATCCACTGTATGTAAAAGCAGTGACCGATCGAGTCAGTCCAGCAAGATCTCAACCCCCAAAGAGCAACCTCCTGAAGACCACAGGTAGTCTGTTCTGTTACCTACGCTCGTTCCCTTGCGTCAAAAGTCCAGAAACGATAGCACTGCCTATCAATACCTGGAGGGAACGGGTGCTGCTAAAGGTCAAGCAACACTTGCCCACTATAGTTCCTGACCTTGGCATTGCGGCAAGCGCCACACAGCCTGGAGATAAAAACAGATGATGGAGAACTGAAGAAGAGAAGAACAAGGTACAACAAACCCCCAACACACTTCACAAGCTAAACTGCAACCCAATCATTACCATGTCATGGAATTATATCAAGCAGCTTTCTCCTTGGGAGGAATGCTATGGAAGATCTGGATAATGCAGCAAAGAGCCAACGCAGCTTTCTATAGTCAGAGTTTTAGTCTTCCAAGGCAGTTCCAAGGAGAGTTGGCTAATCAGAAATGCTACACTCGGGAAAACAATGCTTCTGGACTGGGGGTGTTGGAGAAAACTGCTGGGAATTCCCTGGAATGCAAAAAAAAAACCCTAAAAAAAAAACAAAACGGTCCAAATGCTAAGAAGTAACCAAGATGGCTCACTGGGAAGACCACTATTAAAACTCACATCATATCGTGCTGTGAAAAAAAAATCCAAAAAAAAAAAAAGGGGGCTTCCAAAGGTAAAGGGTACGAAATACACTGCTCTGAAAATAAAATTGCCCCCTAAACCTAATAACTGGTTGTGCCACCCTTGGTGGCAACAACTGCAAGCGAGCCACCAAGGGTGTCTTTCACATCGCTGTGGAGGAACTTTGGCCCAACAATTCTTTGCAGAATTGTTTGAATTCAGCCACACTGGAGGGTTTTCCAGCATGAACGGCCCGTTTAACCCCTTCCCAACCAGCCGCCGCAGTTGTACTGCGGCAGGTTGGCTCCCCTGGGCAAAACGGCGTCACCTTACGTCGGTTCGCCTTTTGGCCACTAGGGGGCGCGCGCGCGGCTCGCTGCCGGTGCCGATGCGAGTGCCTGGCGGGCGCGATGACTGGGCTCCCATGATCGCTCGTGACAGAGCTAAAACCAGGATCTATGTGTTTGTAAACACACAGATGCTGGTTCTCTCAGGGGAGAGGAGACAGATCGTGTGTTCATACTATGTATGAACACCGATCTCTGTCTCCTCCTAGTCAGTCCCCTCCCCCCTACAGTTAGAACACACACTAGGGAACACAATTAACCCCTTGATCGCCCCCTAGTGTTAACCCCTAGTGTTATCCCCAGAATGGGGATCTGTCAATGTAAACAGACAGATCCCCATTCTGACAGGGGAGGAGAGACAGATCTGCTGTTCCTAGTGATTAGGAACAACGATCTCTCTCTTCCTCCAGTCAGCCCCCCCCCACAGTTAAAAACACCTCCCAGGGAACACATTTAACCCCTTGATCACCCCCTAGTGTTAACCCCCAGTGTTATCCCCAGAACGGGCATTTTTCAATGTAAACAGACAGATCGCCGTTCTGACAGGGGAGGAGAGAGAGATCTGCTGTTCCTAGTGATTAGGAACAACGATCTCTCTCTTCCTCCAGTCAGCCCCCTCACAGTTAAAAACACCTCCCAGGGAACACATTTAACCCCTTGATCACCCCCTAGTGTTAACCCCCAGTGTTATCCCCAGAACGGGCATTTGTCAATGTAAACAGACAGATCGCCGTTCTGACAGGGGAGGAGAGAGAGATCTGCTGTTCCTAGTGATTAGGAACAACGATCTCTCTCCTCCTCCAGTCAGCCCCCCCCACAGTTAAAAACACCTGCCAGGGAACACATTTAACCCCTTGATCGCCCAGTAATCAGTGCATTTTTATAGCACTGATTGCTGTATAAATGACAATAGACCCAAAATAGTGTCAAAAGTGTCCAATGTGTCCGCCGCAATATCGCAGTCCCGATAACAATCGCTGATCGCAGCCATTACTAGTAAAAAATAATAATAATAATGCTATAAATCTATCCCTAATTTTGTAGACGTTATAACGTTTGTGCAAACCAATCAATATACGCTTATTGCGATTTTTTTTTTTTACCAAAAATATGTAGAAGAATACACATCAGCCTAAACTGAGGAAAAAATGTGTTTTTTAAAAAAAAATTGGGATATTTATTATAGCAAAAAGTAAAAGATATTGTGTTTTTTTTTCAAAATTTCAGTCTTCTTTTGTCTATAGAGCAAGAAACAAAAAGCGCAGAGATGATCAAATACCACCAAAAGAAAGCTCTATTTGTGGGAAAAAAAGGACGTTCATTTTGTTTGGGTACAACATCACACGACCGCGCAATTGTCAGTTAATGCGCTCAGTGCCGTATTGCAAAAAATAGCCTGGTCATTGAGCAGCCAAATCTTCCGGGGCTGAAGTGGTTAAGGTCATGCCACAGCATCTCTACCAGATTTAAGTCTGGACTTTGACTAGGCCACTCTGAAACCTTCATTTTGTTAGTTTTTTTTGAGCCATTCAGAGGTGTGTTTTCGGCTCATTGTGTCGCTGCATAACCCAAGTGAGCTTGAGGTCAGGAACTGATGGGCAGACTTTCAGATGTTTACATTTCTTGTAATAGGAAAAAAAGTGATCAAAAATAAATACATAAAGGGACAGTGTAACAATAGAATAAAAAATTAATAATAAAAAAAAATGAAAGCTACCCCCATCCCTCCGTGCTCGAGTGCAGAACGCATACATAGGTCGGGCACGCATATGTAAACAGTGTTTGCACCACACAGTGGCAGCTGGTGTTTTTTTCTTTTGGGGGGGGCGGCAAACAGACACCCCCCCTCCAGTCGGTTGGCCGGTGGCAGGTACAACCCCCCCCCCAGAGGACAGTCAGGACATCAAATCCCCGCACCTACCCCATCTAGGAAGTGGGGGGGGGCGGGCAGCATGTCCGGCAGCTTTCTTCCTCCTCCTGTGGTGTGGATCACGGCGGCTTCCACCATGCATCCTCCTCCTCCTAGGCATAAAATAGGATCACTTGACCTTACAGCCAATCGGGAAACGGATATCAGACACGCGCTTCCTGAATGGCGGAGAGGCGATTCAGTGTTAGAAAAGCGAATATTCATTGGCTTTTCTAACACACCTGGTTGGGCTTCGAGTGCAATACTCTGCACCAGGAGTCCACCCTATTTTTGAAGTGAGCACAGTAAATTGCCCCAGGTGAATATACCCTTATATATACTGTATATATGTATATATAATATGTATATATATGTATATATATATATATATATATATATATATATATATTCATCATAATTATTAAAAATATAGATTTTTTTTCCTAAAAAAAAATCTAATTAATCAAAATCCTATTATTTAGGGAAGATGTGAGGTGAATTCAAAAGGTTCTTTTCGTTCTGGTGGCACAGATCTCGCAGCATTCTCCCACCACTTAATTTAGCATTAATCAAGCGCATAATAACTTACACATAAACCGAGGCAATTACAATCAGAACAACTATTATCATGTGAAATAAAGGGAGCCTTGCAGCCCCCCCCCCCCCCCCCCCCCGGAAATCTGGGTAATTGCTTAATGAAGGTAAAGCAGTTCAATGGAAGCAAACAGAAAAAGGTCATATTAAACTGAAGGTCTTCTGCACACAAACTATATATTTATTGTCACAAGGCTGATCTGAGAAATATTTTTGACATAACTTGTGTTTTATGTTTTCCCTCTACTCTGCATATAAGGGTTTGGATTGGCATCCCTGCTGAAGGACTGCTGAGATAACCTCACCTTGTATTGGGAGAGAGGACAAGTGAAGCGCAGGCACATTACTATGTAAGGAAGAACAGTTTGCACACGTAATGGACAAAATGCGACTGCATTAGGCAGTTGCCTTTAGAGGTTTTTCTTTGAAGTCAAAAAAATGAGTTCAGACGCCGATGTTTCCGACGTTTCAGACACCAAATGCCGCTAAATGTGGCTAAACGCGGTACCGGCGTTTAGCCGCATTTTAGTTTAGAAGCGTTTTTAAATTTGCCCTATTTTTTTTTACATTACAAATCCTAAAAATGATAGCAAATGATGAAAAACCACTAAAAAAATTATTTTAAAAACTTGTAATTGCTTGCTATGCTTCATAGACCATTTATATACCCCTAATGAGCCGATGATCCAATCTAATACACCACTAGCATTGCTGTTAGCCAAAGTAGAATTGGAATTTGACCCGTATGTTGTTAGATTTCAACCAGATGACCCCACCAGTGAGCTTCACCCCCGACTTGATCAAAATTAGTTGCATGAAATTTAATATCTGGCTTTCTTAATTGCATTTTTTTCCTCATGTTAAATTCTAGGTAGCTTCGACAATGATTAGGGTTGGGGTTTTTCCCTTGAAGAACACGTTACAAGAACAAGAACAAGTTTAGGGTTATGGTAAGGGTTATGGTTTCCCGTTAGGGTTAGGGGTTAGGGTTAGGATTAGGGTTTCCCATTAGGGTTAGGGGCTTATGGTTAGGGTTTTCCCCTTGAAGAACAAGTTAGGGTTTACGGTTAGGGTTTATGGTTAGGTTTAGGATTAAGGTTTCCTATTAGGGTTAGGGGGTTATGGTTGGGGTTTTCCCCTTAAAGAACAAGTTAGGGTTAGGGTTTACGGTTAGGGTTTCCGGTTATGGTTAGGGTTTTCCCTTTAAAGAACAAGTTTAGGGTTAGGGTTTCCCACTAGCGTTAGGGGGTTATGGTTAGGATTTTCCCCTTGAAGAACAAGTTAGGGTTAGGGTTTACGGTTTGGATTTCCCATTAGGGTTAGGGGGTTATGGTTAGGGTTTCCCCTTAAAGAACAAGTTAGGGTTAGGGTTTACGGTTAGGGTTTCCAGTTGTGGTTAGGGTTTTCCCTTTAAAGAACAAGTTTAGGGTTAGGGTTTCCCACTAGGGTTAGGGGGTTATGGTTAGGGTTTTCCCCTTGAAGAACAAGTTTAGGATTTAGGGTTAGGATTAGGGTTTCCCACTAGGGTTAGGGGGTTATGGTTAGGGTTTTCCCCTTGAAGAACAAGTTAGGGTTTACGGTTAGGGTTTCCTATTAGGGTTAGGGGGTTATGGTTAGGGTTTTCCCCTTAAAGAACAAGTTTAGGATTTAGGGTTAGGATTAGGGTTTCCCACTAGGGTTAGGGGGTTATGGTTAGGGTTTTCCCCTTGAAGAACAAGTTAGGGTTTACGGTTAGGGTTTCCTATTAGGGTTAGGGGGTTATGGTTAGGGTTTTCCCCTTAAAGAACAAGTTTAGGATTTAGGGTTAGGATTAGGGTTTCCCACTAGGGTTAGGGGGTTATGGTTAGGGTTTTCCCCTTGAAGAACAAGTTAGGGTTAGGGTTTCTGGTTAGGGTTAGGGTTTCCTATTAGGGTTAGGGGGTTATGGCTAGGGTTTTCCCCTTGAAGAACAAGTTTAGGGTTAGGGTTTCTGGTTAGGGATTAGGGTTAGGGTTTCTGGTCCTCGCACGCAATTTCCGACGTCTTTCCAGCAATGTCAGGAGCATTTCCTCACATATGCTCATTATGGGATCCATATTAAAAGCACTGAAATTGAGGTAGATACAAGTACACTGCTGCTCTCTCAGCTGCTGCTACTCACTCTGGTCTCAAAGAATGGCTAAAATAGTTAAATAATACTGTTTTTTGGGCTTTGGGAGGGTCCTATGGGCTTATCTTAAATAAACGCTCCTAAACGCAAACGTGGCTAAACGCAGCATGCAAACGTGGCAAAACAGGCGTTTTTAAACGCCGGTTTCAAGCTGTCAAAAAAATTGTTCTGAGGAGATTGCCTCAGCGTCCCGTGTACTAGTCTTAGTTGTATTTTAGTCAATAATTTTAGTTGTATTTACAGTAGTTGTATTTTCACCTCCTTCCTGCCCAAGCCAACTTTCAGTTTTCAGCGCTGTTGCAATTTGAATAACATTTCCGCGGTCATGCAACACTGTACCCAAATGAAATGTTTATAATTTTTTCCCCCCCAAATAGAGCTTTCTTTGGTGGTATTTGATCACCTCTGCGGTTATTATTTTTTGCGCTATAAACAAAAGAAGAGCGACAAGTTTGAAAAAAAAACACAATATTTTTTACTTTTTGCTATAATAAATATCCCTTTTTTTTTTTTAATTCTTTATTTTTACAAGAGAAGAAAAAAAAATGAAACAACAATACATCATAGTCATAATACAGTCACGTCATGTATATTCCATAACAAAAATTGGTCACCGGGAGTACACGGTTTCCCTACATACTTATACTTTCCAAACATACTTAACCCTCTCCTCATATTTTTACATCGATATGCCTCCGAAGTTTCAATTCTCCTGTTATTTTAATCATATTTAAACAGAAAACAAACCATACAGAACATAACTAAACAACAACAAAAAAAAAGGTGGGGGGGTTAAAAAATTGAGAGCTTTTTTTAAAAAACAAATTTATTCCTCAGTTTAGGCCGATATGTATTCTTCTACATATTTTTGGTAAAAAAAAATCGCAATAAGCGTATATTGATTGGTTTGCGCAAAAGTTATAGTGTCTATAAAATAGGGGATGGATTTATGGCATTTTTATTATTTTTTTTTATTATTAGTAATGGGGGCGATCTGCGATTTTTATCGTGACTGGGACATTGTAGCGGACACATCGGACACTTTTGACACCATTTTGGGACCATTCACACTTATACAGTGATCAGTGCTATACAAATGCATTGATTACTGTATAAATGTCACTGGCAGGGAGAGGGTTAACACTAGGGGGCGAATTGTGTTACCTAGGGAGTGATTCTAACTGTAGGGCGAGGAGACCCACAAGGGGAGGAGACCGATAGGTGTTCCTCTGTACACGTATAACACATGATCGGTCTCCTCTCACCTGACAGGACGTGGATCTATGTGTTTACACACACAGATCCACAAGTGACGCGGCGGGGGCGTGTGCGCGCCCCCCCCCCCCCCGGCCAGGATGGGAGATCCCTCCTGCGGACGTCATATGATAATGATGGGAAGTGGTTAAGTCATCTAAATTTTTTTCAGTTTTAGTTGTATTTTAGTCAACTCAAAGCTCCAGTACATTTTAGTCGACTAAAATCGAATGGGGTTTGGTTACATTGTAACGCGTTATTTAAAGTGTTACTAAACTCACAACAGTAAAATCAGTCTGTGTATGCAGAATAGCATGCTTGTTATACTCACTGTGGAACTTAAGGGGTTAATCCTCTGCATTTTGTATAAAGGCTGTTTGATCCTGTATGCACAGATCCTCCCCCTCCCTGCGCTGTCTATCTGGGGAAAGCCAGCTAACACATGCAGAGTAGCCAACCTGCACATGCTCAGTTGTGTCTTTTATGCTGAAGAGAACATGTACTTGTTCTCAGAGCTAGCCAGGTCACATGATATTGGCATCACACATGTGGGCGTGTATACAGGCTGTAGTGGAAATCTCCACCCACCTGAACGCTCAGCACTGGAGAAACTGTGCAGGTTATCATGTGACCGTGGTATACAGCTCATCCAAAAAAGTATTTAGTGGCAGTATTTTAATGTAAAAAGAAGATTTATAAGCTGTGGGTGCTGTTGGGGGGGTGAACTATTTTCATATTACTGGGTTTAGTAACACTTTAACTGATTAATCCTCTGTCTTGTGTAAAAAGGCTGTTTGATCCTATATGCACAGATCCTACCCCTCCTGCAGGGTCTCTCCGGGCAAGGCCAGATAATACACAGGCAGAGTGGTCCTCCTGCACATGCTCAGTTTGGTCTCTATTGCTGGAGAGAACTTGTGTTACTTGTGCACCAGCTACCAACTTAATTCATTGCACTATACCTTTGGTAAGTGCAAGTGATGTACTTTTTTCAGTACATGTACAACCTAAATCACTCATTTATAGATATAGTTAGTTATATTCTTTGCACTTGTATGAGATTTTCTCATTTATGCATGTCTCTTCATTATTTCCATAGCGTTATACCCACTCCATGATCTTTGGTATCCATGACATCTTTAACTAATCGCCCTCTGGTGTCCTGTATATTACCTGTTTTATTTAATTACTGTAAGTATAGGTGAGACTATGTTAGTCCTAGTGGGCCCCCTATAGGCTTGCCCAGAGCCCACTTTATTTTTATTTTAAAACACAATATTTTCTTTTCTAGAGACATTCTCTGTCAGGTCCTTCTATCTGCCCCCTACAGCTATCCATGGTAGTCTATGCTTGAGGCGTTGCTGGGGGTGCCTTGCGTTTGTCCTTGGTGACTTACAGGTACATATTACCACCTATGGGGATTTGGCTTTGGGTGGGTGGGGGGAGGGGGTTTGCTTGGCATCTTGTGTACGCGTGGGCGCATGTGGGTTTGCTCTGGATGGGCGCGGGTGATTCTTGGCCGACAGCCCGCAAACTTATTTAAGTATCCACTCTTATTATATGTATTTTTGTTTGATTCTGACTATAGAATTCTGCCTGATTGTCAATATTTTTTTTATAGATTAAACTGTAGCGTTATACATATCAAACATCTGTCCCTGAGGAAGCCATCACTGGCGAAACATGTCGGACATCTAAATATCTACCTGCGGAACTGGCCGCCACGCTTTTCTGGCCTAGTTTCGTAAATAGAATCTTCGCTACATAATTGTTTTTAAATACACTAACTATGATGCACACCATGTTTCTGTGAAATGTATGTCAACTTTTTGGAATTTTTTGATAATAAAATACTGTTTGTTTTTATTCACGTGTAACGTGTATGTCTTGGCACCGCTATAATATCCATACTTCCCCCTCTCAGTTCGATTTTTCAACCTATTGGGATGAGGTGCTGTATTACATTGAGGGTCACCCAGTCACCTTTGTATCTGCTGGAGAGAATATTTCCTTGTTGTGCTCAGCTTTTCAGGTCACATGGTATTGACATTACACATGTGGGCGTGTATACAGATCCTAAATGACAGCCCAGTCCCTCCCTCCTCCTCCATGTCCAGTAACTAAAAAAGATTACAGTGGGTGGGATATCACATCTTGATTGATGGATGATACGCCGCCTCCCATAACAACATGAGGACACAGGCTGTAATGGAAATCTCCTCCTACCTGAACACTCAGCACTCAGGCAGACCCTGCAGTTTATCACGTGACTGTGGTATACAGATCAGCCAAAAAAGGTATATAGTGGCAGTATTTTAATGTAAAAAGAAGATTTATAAGCTGTGGGCACTGGGGGGGGGGGGGGGGATTAACTATTTTCATATTACTCGGTTTAGTAACACTGGGGGGAGAACCTCTGGTGGGATCTAGGAAAGAAAAGGACCTGGGGGTCCTAGTAGATGATAGGCTCAGCAATGACATGCAATGCCAAGCTGCTGCTAACAAAGCAAACAGAATATTGGCATTAAAAAAGGGGATCAACTCCAGAGATAAAACGATAATTTTCCCGCTCTACAAGACTCTGGTCCAGCCGCACCTGGAGTATGCTGTCCAGTTCTGGGCACCAGTCCTCAGGAGGGATGTACTGGAAATGAAGGGAATACAAAGAAGGGCAGCAAAGCTAATAAAGGGTCTGGAGGATCTAAGTTATGAGGAAAGGTTGTGAGCTCTGAACTTATTCTCTCTGGAGAAGAGACGCTTGAGAGGGGATATGATTTCAATTTACAAATACTGTACTGGAGACCCCACAATAGAAATAAAACTTTTTCGCAGAAGAGAGTTTAACAAGACTTGTGGCCACTAAAATTAGAAGAAAAGAGGTTTAACCTTAAACTTCGTAGAGGGTTCTTTACTGTAAGAGTAAGGATGTGGAATTCCCTTCCACAGGCGGTGGTCTCAGTGGGGAGCATCGATAGCTTCAAGAAACTATTACTGTATATACTCGAGTATAAGCCGAGTTTTTCAGCAAATTTTTTTGTGCTGAAAGTGCCCCCCTCGGCTTATACTCGAGTCAAGCACTTTTCTGCAGCAAAAAATTTCATTTTCCGAACAGAATTTGGGGCCCCGTATCTCGGGGCCACTTGGTGCTAGGAACCCCAAAGTTGCAAACCCAGTGGAACTAGTACCACAACATATCCAAAGCTGGGGTTCCTAGCACCAAGTGGCCCGGAGATACGGGTCCCCCAAAGTTGGTTCGGAAAATGTCATTCTCTGCTGCAGAAAAGTGCTTGACATTTTCTGAACCGATTTTTGGGGCCCTGTATCCCGGGGTGCTAGGAACCCCAGATTTG
Source organism: Aquarana catesbeiana (assembly GCF_042186555.1). Classification (NCBI taxonomy): domain Eukaryota; kingdom Metazoa; phylum Chordata; class Amphibia; order Anura; family Ranidae; genus Aquarana; species Aquarana catesbeiana. The sequence continues at coordinate 797,705,939 of NC_133325.1, forward strand.
GATATATTGTGGTTCCACTGGCTTTGTACACCAAATTTGGGGTTCCTAGCACTAAGATAGCACCGAGATACGGGGCCCCAAAGTCGGTCAACTGTGTCCATCTGCAGCAATGTCATTTCGGGAACCTTTGGGTCCAGAGACCCCAAATTTTGGCTGCAGCTAGGGGGCATCTAGGAACCCTTAACTACTGATTTTCAAGTTCGGGGGACTTATGGCTGCAAATGGGCACAGTGAGGCATGCAAATGGGCACAGTGAGGCTGCAAATGGGCATTGTTGACCCTCTTTTCCACTTACAGTAGCTGCGCATTTCTCACCCTAGGCTTATACTCGAGTCAATAAGTTTTCCCAGTTTTTTGTGGTAAAATTAGGTGCCTCGGCTTATATTCGAGTCGACTTATACTCGAGTATATACAGTAGATAAGCACCTGAATGACCGCAACATACAGGGATATACAATGTAATACTGACACATAATCACACACATAGGTTGGACTTGATGGACTTGTGTCTTTTTTCAACCTCACCTACTATGAAACACTTTAAGCATTTCTCTAGAATTACCAAACTAATTATACTACTGGAGTAAAAATCTAATAACAGGTTATTATTTCTGGTATGAAGGGTTGAACATGCACTACAGACACAGATTTGGCCGTTGCGATATACAACGACTTTATAAATAAAACCAAGTTTCATAAACAAACAAAAATATTGCTTTTTTGACAAACAGAAGTACAACTTTAACCTAAGGGCAGTCCTATAGCAGCTTTACTGCTACAGGGCGGCTCTCCTGTGCAGAATCACATATATATATACGTGACTCTGCACTTCCGCCGACAGACACCGACAGGCTGCTTCTGCTGTGATTAGTCACAGCAGAAGCCTATCTGCAGGTGCTGGGCAATGGATGTCCGCCAGCACCTGCCGATCGGCGGGCAGAGACACACAGAATGGAGCTCTGCCTATGTAAACAAGGTCGAGCTCTGTTCTGACATGGGGGTTGGTATAGATTTTATGTCCCTGCAAAGCAGGGGCATATTTTTAGCACCAATCTAATCTTTAGCACCAAAGTGTCCAAAGTTTCAGTTAGTGCCAGATTGCCGGCCGCAATATCGCAGTCCCGCTGATTGCTGCCATTACTACTATAAAAAAAAAAAAATTATAAAAAATCCAGTATGTATACCATAGTTTGTAGACGCTATAACTTTTGCGCAAACCAATCAATATACGCTTATTGGGATTTTTTTATTTTTTTACCAAAAATATGTAGCAGAATACATTTTGGCCTAAATTTATGAAGACATTTTTTTTATTGGATTTGTTTTATAGCAGAAAGTAAAAAATATTTGTTTTTTTTTTCAAAATTGTCGGTCTATTTTTGTTTATAGTGACCTGGCCATTTTATAGATAGGCAACTCCTATCCTCATATTGATTAGTGGTTCCAAATTATAAACTACTGCAGTAGGGAACAGACACCAAAGATACACTCCGCATCTTTCCAAATAACTGTTCTGTTTTATTATGATGCAACTGAAGGTTTTTATAAACATGATTACATAGGTATCACATTAATATTACAATTGTACGTTTATGGCAACAAGGGGCGTAACATAGGCAGGCCGGAGGTCAAGTGGCTAAAATAGATACTTATTCTTACGTGGTAGTGCAGGGTTAATTTTGACGTCAAATTTTGACTTAGTACCAGTCATAGTCTTTTGACTAAAACGCCATTTTAGTCTTTTGCCGCGTACACACGATCGCAATTTCGGCCAGCAAAAGACCGATGAGAGCTTTTGGTCGGAAAATGCGACTGTGTGTATGCTCCATCAGACTTTTGCTGGCCGAATTCCAGCCAGCAAAAGATTGAGGGCATGTTCTCAATTTTTCGGTCGGAAAAAGTTCCTATCCGAAAATGCGATCGTCTGTAGCAATTCCGACGCGCGAAATTCCTACGCATGCTCGGAAACGATTCGACGCATGCTCGGAAGCATTGAACTTCATTTTCTCGGCTCGTTTTAGTGTTGTACGTCACCGCGTTCTTGACGGTCGAAAGTTCAGCGAACTTTTGCGTAAACTTGTGTATGCAAGGCAAGCTTGAGCGGAATCCCATCGGAAAAGCCATCATATCTTTTTCCGACCAAAATCCCGATCGTGTGTATGCGGCATTAGTCGTATTTTAGTCATCTGAATTGTTTTAGTTTTAGTTGTATTTTAGTCATCTGAATTGTTTTAGTTTTAGTTGTATTTTAGTCAACTGAAAGCTCCAGTACATTGTAGTTGACTTTAATAGTGTTCCATTTTGACGACGAAAATATTTTAGTTGACGAAAATTAACACTGGGAAGGAGAAACAATGATTTAGTCAAAGACATTTTAGATAATTGTGCTCTTCTAACCCTCTGACTACAGTTTGGGGAAGGTCCTTTTCTGCTCCAGCAAGTCATTGTCTGACCACTTTGGTGTGGAGAAAATCGGGATGCCACCACAGAGTGCAGACCTCAATCCTACTGAACACCTTTGGGATAAATTGGAACATCACTTGTGAGCCAGGTCTTCTCATCCAACATCTGTACTAGACCTCTCAAATGTCCTTTTGGCTGATTGGACACAAACTCAAACAGGCGCACTCCAACATCCTGTGGAAAGCTTTCACAGAAGAATGGAGGATTCTGACCATATGGTAGAGATACACCGTTACTGGTTTTTCACGGATACTTTCGGACAAGTACTTGCCGACACCGAGTACCGATACCTTTTCGATGAGATTTGAGTCCATACAAAATGAATGGGCTGAAATCACACCGCAAAGGTATTGGTTTCAGGTATCGGATCATTTGAATGAGTACTTCTACAAATGCTTAGTATCGGCAGCGGTATTGGTTCAGCCCCACCATATAGAATATATACATACAAACTGCAGTCATGTGACAGGCCAAGGTACGTTTTTTCCTTCTTTTTTGCAGTGTGGGAGGGTCCTACTTGCAGTGCCAACATCTCTTTCTGGTGCTGCAGGGACTGCTTTTATTGGCTGCTGAAGTTGTTCATCACCTGAGTTCACAGAAGGTCCTTAGAAGATCAATGTCATGATGTCACAAGGGGTGGTAACAAAATCCGTTAAGAAAGCGGTAAAAACCAGCATGGAGCAGAAAGAAATCCCCTGTCCCCACCCCTGGAAGAGGAATCATGGAGCGTTATATGATCATGGATTCGGGTCTGTAATTATGGGGTCTAGGTGAAGGAGCGCAGATTTTTTTTTCTGGTACAATAGTTTTAATTGCGTAAAACAATGCCAAGATACAGGCTTGAGTAAAGAAAAATGAAAAAGGTCCCATGTAGGGGAGCAAAACAGCAAATCACATTTTCAAAGTGAAAAGTAGAAGCATCCGGCATCTAGCATCAGAGGTGGCAATGGGTAACTGGGGGTCGCAGTGAGACAAAGGGGGTTGGATCGTTGTCCCGTAGTGGAGGGGAAGGGGAAACAATAAAAATAAAAAATAAAAAACGGGGGGGGGGGTAATGGGGAGGAAGAAGGGGAAGTTGGGGGGAGAAAAGGCGAGAAACAGGCAGGATAAGGAAGAGAAGAGGTGCAGAACTAGGCAAGGTGAGAAAGAGAGAAGTAGTCAAGACAAGAATGGAAGAAAAGAGGTGTAGACCTAAGCAGGAAAGGAGAGTGGAAACCTGCGAGTTAGAAGGTGTTCCAGAATTGTCCAGAGTACCCAAGCTGGCCGGAGACAGCGTGAGGAGAGCATAAGACCACCACCATGGGTTCTACACTTTGAGGAACTTAGCTTGAGAGTCATGAAGTATCCTGGTCACCTTCTCATGAAGCATGAGGGTAGTCAGAATACTCTTCACCTCTGCGAACCCAACCGAGGGCTTCCTCCAAGCCCCGGCAATGGCATGCTTTGCGGCAATGAAAACGTAGGTGGCAAACTACTGCTGGTAAGAGAAGAGGCCTGGGAGGGGGCAGTGGAGAAGTGCATGCAGGGCATCCTTGTGGAAGGGTACATTAAAAAGTGTTGAGAGGAGGCCATAGACACTGGACCAGAAGACCACCAAATGGGGGTAAGGCCACCAAATGTGAATCTCATCTTCGCGTTGTCCAGAGCCCCTGAAACATCTATCACTATATGACAGGTTCAAATAGGCTATGCAGACTGGGACCCAATACCAGCGGAGAAGAACCTTACAGGCCACCTCCATGGTGACCATGTTGAAAGAACATTTGGCTATGGATGGACAAGCCTTGCTCTGGAAGAATTTTTTTTAAATGTGGAGATATACTCCCTTTAAACTGGGAGATGCAGTAGAACGTGCTCGGGGCTTTCTTTCTTTAACATCAACACATTTCATTTCAACAAAATAAGCAGTGCAGTGTTGGAGGACATGAAGCATGAAATTACTCTCTGGGACACGGCTCTGGTTAATCTATTGCTTCATATATGACCATTACATTTTATATATATATTTGTGAGTTCGCATAACGCACAGCAAGTGCAGGAACAAGTTGCCGACTCTCCCAGTACTATAACAAGAACCTTCAATTGCCTGAGGTGCCTGTTATCGCACTAAAAAGAAAACACTCCAGGTACAATCAAAAATGATTATTAACCACCTGACCTCCGGAAGGTTTTACCCCCTCAACGACCAGGGCATTTTTTTCTATTCAGCACTGCGCTACTTTAACCTAATACTGCTTGGCCTATTGTAAAATTACGGCCGAGCGGGAGCATCGACGTCCTCCCAGAATCGTGCCTTGCAATCGGCCACGCTCTGCACAATCTGTCACTGGCCCGCTGATCATGACAGATCACTGTACTGGCCCGCTGCCGGCACCATGGGAAAACGCTATGGCCAATCACAGGAGGTTACATGACAGTTGTACTGTCAGAAACCATGAAATCAGGCCGAGACAGAGGCACAGTTAAATCACACTTGTGTAATAATAAAAGTAAAAAGAACAAACATAGTCAAAACATAGCCAAAGTTCAGTAACCAGAACGGATAGTCAGCCAAGCCAGAAGTCAGGGATCAATGTAGTGGAACAGCAAGCAGGATCTGGAGCCAGAAGGGATGTCAGCAAAGCAAGTCTTGAACTGGATCGCAGGAGTTTCTGTAATGTTGATCAAGGCGAAGGCAGAGAACCTCTGGGCTGGACGGCTTAAGTAGGCAGGACTGACAAGCAGGATATCATCAACAGCTCAGTAATGGTGGAGAGGTAGGAGCTGGCAATTAGCCGACAGCTGAGCGGCCAGCTCAGAGAAGGAAGGGCTGAGCCCAGCCCTAACATGTACACAATGAAAGGGTTTGTTACATGCCTTTTGGTGTGTACTATTGTGATGAGCTCTGTGATTGGTCACAGTCATCACATGGTACAGACAGGGCCAATTACAGCCCATCTGTACCATGTGATTAGCTGTGACCAATCAAAGAGATCAAAGAGAAATTCAGATGGCACAGGTTTACAGGATCCTGCAAGAAAAGGTGGACTGGTCTTTGTGTTCATATACTGCTCATCCTGAAGGGTTCTTGTAGTGGAAAACTGGTAACAATGGAACACGAGAACAAATACTCAAGGGTGGCTATAGTCATGGTTAGGTATAAATGGTTTCATAAAAAAAAAAAAATGAGAAGGGTCCCCCAGGGGGTTTTTAGGCAGCTAGATAGATAATGAGAAAATAAGGCATTAAATAAATTATCTATCTAGCTGCCTAAAAGCCCCCCTGGGGGACCCTTCTCATTTTTTCTGCCTACAATGGGGTGAGCAGCACTCTCCTTAGTGTGTTTTCCCTCTGCTATAGGTATACAGTAAATGGTTTCATAAAGAAACACAAATGGGGAAATGTAAATATATACTGTATAAAAAATATATATCAAGAAACCAACACTTTTTAAAGTGGTTGTAAACCTAATTGCTTGTACTTGTACCTATAGGTAAGCACATTATGCCTTTACCTTGCAGGTTAGAAAAAATAAAATAAAAGCACCCAGCGGTTTACAACTGCTTTAAAAGCATGCAAAGCCATAACCCCGGTAAACCACCGGTATATATATATATATATATATATATATATATATATATATATATATATATACACGTATTGCGGTCAGGAAGTGGTTTTTGATTTATTTTTTTTTTTTACCAAGGACATGTAGCGGAATATATTTTGGCCAACATTTATGAAGAAATTTGATTTTCTTTTTTATTGGATATTATTATATATAAAAACTGTGTTATAAAGTAATCAAAAATTGGACTAAATCATCGCACTAGACAGCGCTAATGTTGAGCAATTGAAATATGTGGCCAACAACACATGCAAAGGAAAATCCTATAACAGAGAAGTCCCTTAGGAGAAAGTCCCTTATATAGGGTAGTGATGTAAAGTTCAGGGTGTAGTTCAAAAAAATAAATAAAAATCAGGTGATTATGAAATCAATCCTCCGCATGCACCTTCCACCAATCACTCCGAAATCCACCCAGTGCAAAAACACTCTCCCCTTAGGGGGTTACACTCACCAGAAATGGGGAGTAATAGAGCATTCAGAATAATCACTCATTGCCAGTAGTTTGTTGTCAACATCACTTCATGCAGGGTCACAGATTTTCAGTGCTCATATTAAATCAAGGAACGGAGAAAAAAATGCACATAGCGTAATCCCGTTTATTGACAGAAACCCCTTCCACACAAAAAGACAGCAACCCCCCTTCAATAAAATACGTACATCAAGTAAGCATAAAAGAAAGCAATCAATCAGACAGGCAGGTAGTGAAAGTGTGTAAACTTCACCAAGAGATGTCAGCGCCGCTACACAGGAGATGATGGATACTTCCTGGTTGTGCAGTTGACTGGTGGAGCGCACACGTCACTTCCTACGTCGCGTAAGCCACGTCCTGACGCGTTTCGTCATATCCTGACTTCAACAGAGGGCGTCAATAATAATTAATAATTTTTTTTTATTTTTATATATCTACATTTTGGATCAGTATAGTGACCTGGCGCTGAGTAGTGTTTCTGCAGGTCTGGTGAAACACTTCTATTTTTATATTATTATATATTATTTATTGGACGTTTTATAACAGAAAGTAGAAAATATTGGGGATTTTTTTCAAAATGTTTGGTCGTTATTTCATTTATATAATAAAAAAATAAAAACCACCCAGTGGTGATCAAATACCACCAAAAGAAAGCTCTATTTGTGTGGAAAAAAATTATATAAATTTCACTTATGTACAGCGTTGCATGACCGTGCAATTACAAGTTAAAGGGGTTGTAAAGGCAGTGCACTCAATCACTGCCAGCCCCTCTGCTAGGATAACATGCAGTATACAGTGTATGCCGTTTTTTAAAATTCTTCTTCTAAATAGCTTATTTCCCTCGCCAATCAGCGGTTACTAGAGAGGGAGGGGCCAAGATCTCCCTCTGATGTCTCGTGACCTCCCTCTGTAGTACATACATAGGAGGAAGAGAGTGACGGGCAGTCACGTGACCTCCCTCTGTAGTACATACATAGGAGGAAGAGAGTGATGGGCAGTCACGTGACCTCCCTCTGTAGTACATACATAGGAGGAAGAGAGTGACGGGCGGTCACGTGACCTCCCTCTGTAGCACATACATCGGAGGAAGAGAGTGATGGGCGGTCACGTGACCTCCCTCTGTAGCACATACATCAGAGGAAGAGAGTGATGGGCAGTGGCGTGACCTCCCTCTGTAGTACATACATCGGAGGAAGAGAGTGACGGGCAGTCGCATGACCTCCCTCTGTAGTACATACATCAGAGGAAGAGAGTGATGGGCGGTCGCGTGACCTCCCTCTGTAGTACATATATAAGAGGAAGAGAGTGACGGGCAGTCGCGTGACCTCCCTCTGTAGTACATACATCGGAGGAAGAGAGTGATGGGCGGTAGCGTGACCTCCCTCTGTAGTACATACATAGGAGGAAGAGAGTGATGGGCAGTTGCGTGACCTCCCTCTTTAGTACATACATCGGAGGAAGAGAGTGACGGGTGGTCGCATGACCTCCCTCTGTAGTACATACATCGGTGGAAGAGAGTGACAGGCAGTTGCGTGACCTCCCTCTGTAGTACATACATCGGAGGAAGAGAGTGACGGGTGGTCGTGTACCCTCCCTCTGTAGTACATACATCGGAGGAAGAGAGTGATGGCCAGTCGCGTGACCTCCCTCTGTAGTACATACATCGGAGGAAGAAATTGAAGGGCGGTCGCGTGACCTCACCCTGTAGTACATACATAGGAGGAACAAAAGGGACGGGCGGTCACGTGACCTCCATCTGAAGTACATACATAGGAGGAATAAAGTGACGGGTGGTCATGTGACCTCCATCTGAAGTACATACATCGGAGGAAGAGAGTGACGGGTGGTCGCATGACCTCCCTCTGTAGTACATACATCGGCGGAAGAGAGTGACGGGCAGTTGCGTGACCTCCCTCTGTAGTACATACATCGGAGGAAGAGAGTGACGGGTGGTCGTGTACCCCCCCTCTGTAGTACATACATCGGAGGAAGAGAGTGATGGGCAGTTGTGTGACCTCCCTCTGTAGTACATACATTGGAGGAAGAAAGTGAAGGGCGGTCGCGTGACCTCCCCCTATAGTACATACATAGGAGGAATAAAGTGACGGGCGGTCACGTGACCTCCATCTGAAGTACATACATTGGAGGAAGAGAGTGACAGGTGGTCACGTGACCACTGCGAGCGAGGGAGATAAGGTATTTAGAAGAATTTTAAAAAACGGCATACACTGTATACTACATGTTATCCTAGCAGAGGGATTGGTAGTGATTGTGAGCAGTAATTTTTATACTGCTTAGAACGGTGAAGGGGAGGAAACTAGCGGCTCACACACAAAACTGACAGGCAGGGAGGGGAAGGGGGGAGAGGCCAGAGCAAGGCTGCGGATGACGGAGGCACGTAAACTGACCACGGTGTCAAGGCTCAGCAGCCATGATAAACCGTGGTCAGTTTACAGAGGAGAGGGCAGGACCAGGCAGGATCAACCAGGTAATTCAGGTGTTACAGGGGGCCATATTATACAGTACAAGTACTGTGCTGTTATTCATGCTTTAAAGGAAAAGGATCCTTTATTTATTTATTTATTTTTAAGGTAACAAACGCTTTAAAGTAGCGCAGTGCTAAATAGCAAAAAATAGCCTGATCATTGCGTAAAATTTGGTTAGCAGCGCTCATTATGGTCAACCTATGTTTTATTTTTTTTTGCGAAAAATACATATCAAACCTGCTACATGTTTAAAGAACATGGCACAACGATTATTAAGTGTTCCTGGCAGTAGAGAAGAGAAATTAAATATGAATTGTGTTAAATAGTTGAATGGTTTGTGAGCTATGGAGATGTAACAGGAGAGGTAGGAGTGCTTCGTAGAAAAGGATTTCATAAAAGGTAATAAGAAGCATTCGATCTCTAGGAAACATTCTCTGGAGTCACTTCAGCAAACAATAAAATGAAGGATTTAAAGCACACCTCTTATGTTGAGTTTAAAATCAATGCAATAACCCCGCTACTGCTCAGGAGGCCTGGTAAGCTTATCTTTAGAATTCCTGTCCTCCTCTGGGAACCCCCCCCCAATATTGTGCAAATTATGACTTTTCTGAAACCGAGGATTTGCACTGGGCTAGGCAAGGCCCATACAACAGCCTGGAGATAGAATCACGCAACCATCAAGCCCTGAATTGTAAAAGGTGAGCATGTTTGTCCCATACCATGGGGGCTATTGCAGTCCCCTGCTGGAATTCCTGGCCTCACCCTCCTGCCGGGTGCCCCCACGGAGAAAACAGCTTGTTGTGGGGGCACCCAAGCAGGCTTGCTCCCAAGACGCTGCTCTGCGTGTCCATTCAGACATGCCTCGGTCCCGCCCCCTCTCTCTTACGAATAATGAAGATCATTGTACCAGCGATGCTTTCAACTGTCATGAATGGGTTAGGTTCATGACAGCTGTGAATACTAGTAATCTGTGATTGGCTGCAGCTAATCACATGGTAGAGGGTGCTGAGATTGGCCCAGGTACCATGTGATAGCTGTGGGCCAATCACAGCTCACTAGAAAAGTAATCATATTGATTGTAACCATGTGATCGCATAGTGATCACATTATCACTGGGTCCCGAATATCGGGATCTGCCTCCGTGTGTGGTGGACACATTGGCTGCGGGGGGGGGGGCGCACCCTGTGCCCCAGTGGGTGCGCAGTGCACCCCTGAGTCTGTACAGGCAAAATTACATATGGCTACGTCACTTTGCCTGTAGATGCCACCCGCAGTAAATGTAGTGTGGGTGGTCGGCAAGTGGATAAAGACACTTAAAGGTGCCACAATCCTTAATTCTTCGTATACCAGGTCAGCAAAAAAAAAACTCAATCTCAATGAAAAAACGTATTAAACCGGAGCTGCACCCAAAAGGGGAAGCTCTGCTTATCTGTCTCCCCCCCCCCCCCCGCCCTCTGGTGCCACATTTGGCACCTTTCGGGTTGGAGGTGGGGGAACAGGTACCTGGTTTTGACAGGTACCCGCTCCCACATCGAGGTGATCTGGCTGCAGTGAGATCACCCGGAAGTTCAGACTTCTCCCCCGCCACCGCGTCATTCACAAAGCGCAGCACGCTTCGCACACAAGGCTTCACTGCCTGTTTCCCTTACAGGCAATGGCGGCGGCAGCGCTGATGGAAACATCGGCTGGGGTGCCGACATCGCTGGACTCCAGGACAGGTAAGTTTCCTAATATTAAAAGTCAGCAGCTACAGTGGGGGGGGCTGGACCTCCTCTTTAAAAGTAGGGGTGCACCGAATGGAAATTTTGGATGTACTTTGTCGAAAACCCAAACCGAAAATGAGTTTTAAAAAAAATATTTATATTATTATATATGATTGTATTATATTCAACTTTTTTTTTAATATCATCATTTTAAATTAATATAAATTTAGTGCAAGAAAGCTCAAGAAAAATGCAGTCTGCAGTCTCTAACCATCTTTTGTATCATGTCCTCAGTCTCTAACTATCTCTTGTATCTTGTCCTCAATCTCTAACCATCTCTTGTATGGTGTGCTCAGTCTCTAACCATTTCTTGTATCATGTCCTCAGTCTCTAACCATCTCTTGTATGGTGTCCTTAGTCTCTAACCATCTCTTGTATCATGTCCTCAGTCTCTAACTATCTCTTGTATGGTGTCCTCAGTCTCTAACCATCTCTTGTATCATGTCCTCAGTCTCTAACCATCTCTTGTATCATGTCCTCAGTCTCTAACCATCTCTTGTATCATGTCCTCAGTCTCTAACCATCTCTTGTATCGTGTCCTCAGTCTCTAACCATCTCTTGTATCGTGTCCTCAGTCTCTAACCATCTCTTGTATCATGTCCTCAGTCTCTAACCATCTCTTGTATCATGTCCTCAGTCTCTAACCATCTCTTGTATCATGTAATCTCTTACTTAAACTTAAACACTCTGCTAATAGTATTAGCAAAATTTCCATTCGGTGCACCTCTAGCAGACATGATACAGGAGATGGTCAGAGACTGCAGACATGATACAAGAGATCAATGCAGCCTCACCAGTTTCCATCAAATGCAGCATCACCAGTGCCAGTCAGATGCAGCCTACTTGTGTCTGTCAGATGCAGCCTCCCAGTGCCTGTCAGGTGCAGCCTCCCAGTGCCAGTCAGATGCAGCCTACCTGTGCCTGTCAGATGCAGCCTCCCAGTGCCTGTCAGGTGCAGCCACCCAGTGCCAGTCAGATGCAGCCTGCCTGTGCATGTCAGATGCAGCCTCCCAGTGCATGTCAGTCAGAGACTAAATGGAAAGCCACTGGAGTGGAATATTGCAGCTTGCTTTTACAATGAATACATGAAATACAATAGAATTCTGCTGAAGCCTACGAACAATCCCCCCCCCCCCCAAGGGAAGTGGAGAGGACAGTAATATGGTACCACCAACCCTTCCTAGATCCCAGCACATTCCTGGCTGTCATGGACATGCTATGAGTGTGAGTGGGTGATCTACACACCAGGGTCCAGGAAAGCAAAAGGACAAATCCTTACAAAAAAAAAAAAAACATTCAAAACTAAAGTGCTCCACCTTCATTTATACATTGCCATGGTCTCTCTTGTACCTCAACAGCCTCCATTCTGCTCCACCCCATTTGTGTCTGTCAGTGTGTTATGCGTGTCAGATTAATGAAACAAAAAATAAATAAATACCACCCGAGGCAATAACAAGATACACTTACTAGCAATTCAGCTTCATGCTGCATTTGCAGAAAAGATATATAATAATGTTCTCCAACACGTTTGCATCTAATTTGGAAATGTACGGTTTCAGAATGTGTGAATAAAGAAGCTGAGATCAGCAGGGATAACGCACAAAAAAAAACTATTACAACAAATAACTAGAAAAGACCAGTTGTATAAAAAACACGCTGTATGTAACAGTATAAAAATAATGAAAGGTGTAATGCTTTACATGTCAGAGCTGGTTACTTTTTTTTTTTTTTTTAGATCCGGTGATCTGCATCATCTGGACCAGCGTTTCTCAACTCCAGTCCTCAAGGCGCCCCCAACAGGTCATGTTTTCAAGATTTCCATTCTTTTGCACAGGTGATTTGATCATCTTCACTTCCTTAGTAATTACCACAGCCGTTTTCATCTGAGGGAAATCCTGAAAACATGACATATTAGGGAGCCTTCAGGACTGGGGTTGAGAAATGCTGATCTGGACAACTGCAACAGGAAGTAAGAGGGAAAAAGTGTGGGGAACCGCCATCTTAGGCTCCGTTACCCCACTAGTGCGACTTTGGAGAAAGTCGCATCAAAAGTAGTGCAGGAACCTTTTCAAAGTCGCTACAACTTGAGGCCAGAACTACAGTGCATCCGAAAAGTATCACAGCGCTTTTCTTTTTCTACATTTTGTTATGTTACACCTTTATTCCAAAATGGATTAAATTCATTATTTTCCTCAAAATTCTACAAACAATCCCTCATAATGACAACGCGAAAGAAGTTTGTTTGAAATCTTTGCAAATTTATTAAAAATAAAACAAAACCCATGTACATAAGTATCACAGGCAGCCTTTGCCATGACACTGAGCTCAGGTGCATCCTGTTTCCACTGATCATCCTTGAGATGTTTCTACAACTTGATTGGAGTCCATCTGTGGTAAATTCAGTTGATTGGACATGATTTGGAAAGGCACACACCTGTCTATAGAAGGTCCCACAGATAACAGTGCCAGACGTCAGAGCACAAACCAAGCCATGAAGTTCAAGGAATTGACTGTAGATCTCCGAGACAGGATTGTATGGAGGCACAGATCTGGGGAAGGGTACAGAAACATTTCTGAGGCATTGAAAGTCCCAAGGAGCACAGTGGCTTCCATCATCCATAAATGGAAGAAGTTTGGAACCACCGGGACTCTTCTTAGAGCGGGCTGTCTGGCCAAACTGAGAGATGGGGGGAGAAGGGCCTTAGTCACTCTGACAGAGTTCCAGCATTTCTGTGGAGAGAGGAGAACCTTCCAGAAGAACAACCATCTCTGCAGCACTCCACCAATCAGGCCAGTATGGTAGAGTGGGATGCCTGGAGTTTCCCAAAAGGCACCTGAAGGACTCTCAGACCATGAGAAACAAAATTCTCTGGTCTGATGAAACAAAGATTGAACTCTTTGGCATGAATGGCAAGCGTCATGTCTGGAAGAAACCAGGTACCGCTCATCATCTGACCAATGCCATCCCTACAGTGAAGCATGGTGGTGGCAGCATCATGCTGTGGGATGTTTTTCAGTGGCAGGAACTGGGAGACTAGTCAGGATGGAGGGAAAGATGAATGCGGCAATGTACAGAGACACCCTTGATGAAAACCTGCTCCAGAGCACTCTGGACCTCAGACTGGGGCGAAGGTTCATCTTCTAACAGGACAACGACCCTAAGCACACAGCCAAGATAACAAAGGAGTGGCTACGAGACAACTCTGTGAATGTCCTAAGTGGCCCAGCCAGAGCCCAGACTTGAACCCGGTTGAACACCTCTGGAGAGATCTGAAAATGGCTGTGCACCGACGCTCCCCATCCAACCTGATGGAGCTTGAGAGGTCCTGAAAAGGACAATAGGAGAAACTGCCCAAAAATAGGTGTGCCAAGCTTGTAGCATCATACTCAACAAGACTTGAGGCTGTAATTGGTGCCAAAGGTGCTTCACCAAAGTATTGAGCAAAGGCTATGATACTTACATCGTCTTGAAAAAGTATTCCTGCCCCTTGAAATGTTCCACATTTTGTCATGTTACAACCAAAAACGTAAATGTATTTTATTGGGATTTTATGTGATAGACCAACAAAAAAAGATAAATCCTTTTCCAAAGTTTTTACAAATAAATATGTGAAAAGTGTGGGGGGCATTTGTATTCAGCCCCCCTGAGTCAATACTTTGTAGAACCTCCTTTCACTGCAATTACAGCTCCAAGTCTTTTTGGGGATGTCTCCACAAGCTTTGCACATCTAGAGAGGGACATTTTTGCCCATTCTTCTGTGCAAAATAGCTCAAGCTCTGTCAGATTGGATGGAGAGCGTCTGTGAACAGCAATTTTCAAGTCTTGCCACAGATTCTCAATTTGATTTAGGTCTGGACTATGACTGGGCCATTCTAACACAAGAATTTGCTTTGATCTAAACCATTCCATTGTAGCTCTGGCTGTATGTTTCAGGTCGTTGTCCTGCTGGAAGGTGAACCTCCGCCCCAGTCTCAAGTCTTTTGCAGACTCTAACAGGTTTTCTTCTAAGATTGTCCTGTATTTGGGTCCATCCATCTTCCCCTTAACTCTGACCAGCTTCCCTGTCCATGCTGAAGAAAAGCATCCCCACCACATGATGTTGCCACCACCATGTTTCACGGTGGGGATGGTGTGTTCAGGGTGATGTGCAGTGTTAGTTTTACTCCAAACATAGCATTTTGCTTTTCGGCCAAAAAGTTCCATTTTGGTCTCATCTGACCAGATCACCTTCTTCCACATGTTTGCTGTGTCCTCCACATGGCTTCTCACAAACTGCAAACAGGACTTCTTATGACTTTCTTTCAACAATGTCTTTCTTCTTGTCACTCCTCCATAAAGGTCAGATTTGTGGAGAACACGACTAATAGTTGTCCTGTGGACAGATTCTCCCACCTGAGCTGTGGATCTCTGCAGCTCCTCCAGAGTTACCATGGACCTCTTGGCTGCTTCTCTGATGAATGCTCTCCTTGCCCGGCCGGTCAGTTTAGGTGGACAGCCATGTCTTGGTAGGTTTGCAGTTGTGTCATACTCTTTCCATTTTCGGATGATGGATTGAACAGAGCTCCGTGAGATTTTCAAAGCTTGGGATATTTATTTATTTATATCCTAACCCTGCTTTATACTTCTCCACAACTTTATCCCTGACCTGTCTGGTGTGTTCCTTAGCCTTCGTGATGCAAAACAGAAACACAAAACAGCTGTATTAAATCTGAGTTTAAATTATACACAGGTGGACTCTATTTACTAATCAGGTGACTTTTGAAGGCAATTGGTTCCACTAGATTTTAGTTAGGGGTATCAGAGGAAAGGGGGCTGAATACAAATGCCCCCCCCCCCACACTTTTCACATATTTATTTGTAAACAATTTTGAAAACCATTTATCATTTTCCTTCCACTTCACAATTATGTGCCACTTTGTGTTGGTCTATCACATAAAATCCCAATAAAATACATTTTTGGTTTTTAAGGCACTGTATGCACATGAGATTTTTTTAGGTTTTTTTTCTTTTTTAATAAATTTACAAACATGCGACCTTATGTTAAGTTGCACCAATGGGAACGGAGCCTTAACCAGCTGTCACCAAAACAACCGTTCCCACTGAAAGGGTTCCCTTCACCTCTTGCTGTCATGAGAACTCAAAAATTTACGATTTCATCTTACTATCTGTCTCTGTAACAATGGTCACCGGGACTAATCTTCCCAGAGGGACACAGGCAGCAATAAAAAATTTGATCTAACCCTCCCACATTCAATCCAATTAACCACTTGACCTCTGTAAGATTTACCACCCCCCCCCCCCCCCCCTTCATGACTAGGTCATTACTTGCTATACGGCACTGCGTTATTTTAACTGACAATTGTGCCGCGGTCGTGCGACGCTGTACCCAAATAAAATTGATGTCCTTTTTTTTCCCACAAATAGTCTTGGTGGGATTTGATCACCTCTGTGTTGTTTATTTTTTGCGCTATAAACAAGAAAAAAGACTGCCAATTTTGAGAAAAATATATATTTTTTTACTTTCTGCTATAAAACATATGCAATAAAAAAAATGTAAAAAAATCTAATTTCTTCACCAATTTAGGCCAATATGTATTCTGCTGTATATTTTTGGTAAAAAAAAAATCCCAATAAGCGTATATTGATTGGTTTGCACATATAGAGGGAGCGGGAATATTGCCCTGTCATTGGTATCAGTGGGAGGAATAGTGTTCTATCATTGATGTCATTGGGAGAAATAGTGCCCCATAACTGGTGTCAGTGGGAACACTATTTCTCCCACTGACACCAATAATGAGGCACTATTCCTCCCACTGACACAAATGATATGACACTATCATTAGTGTCAGTGGGAGGAATAGTGCCCCATCATTGGTGTCAGTGGGAGGGATAGTGTTCCAGCATTGGTGTCATTGGGAGGAATAGTGCTCCTTTATTGGTGTCAGTGGGAGGAATAGTGCCCCATCATTGGTGTAATTGGGAGGAATAATGCCCCATCATTGGTGTCAGTGGGAGGAACGGTGCCCCGTCATTGGAAGGAATGGTGCCTCATCATTGGTATCATTAGGAGGAATAATGCCGCATCATTGGTGTCAGTGGAAGGAATGGTGCCCCATCATTGGTATCATTAGGAGGAATATTGCCGCATCATTGGTGTCAGTGGAAGGAATGGTGCCCCATCATTGGCGTTAGTGGGAGGGATAGTGTTCCATCATTGATGTCCGTGGGAGGAACGGTGTCCCATCATTGGTGTCATTGGAAGGAATGGTGCCCCATCACTGAAGTCAGCAGAAAGATATTGCCCCATTGCTGGTGTCAGTGGAAGGAATGGTGCCCCATTGCTGGTGTCAGTGGAAGGAATGGTGCCCCATTGCTGGTGTCAGTGGAAGGAATGGTGCCCCATTGCTGGTATCAGTGGGAGGAATTGTGCCCCATCATTGGCGTTAGTGGGAGGGATAGTGTTCCATCATTGGAAGAAAAATAATGCCCCATCATTGGTGTCAGTGGGAGGAATGGTGCCCCATCACTAGTGTCATTGGGAGAAATATTGCCCCATCATTGGTGTCAGTGGAAGGAATGGTGCCCCATCATTGGCGTTAGTGGGAGGGATAGTGTTCCATCATTGGTGTCATTGGGAGGAAAAATAATGCCCCATCATTGGTGTCCGTGGGAGAAACGGTGTCCCATCATTGGTGTCATTGGAAGGAATGGTGCCCCATCACTGAAGTCAACAGAAAGATATTGCCCCATTGCTGGTGTCAGTGGAAGGAATGGTGCCCCAAGAGCTGGATAAAGGCAAGCAAAGGGTCCTATTCGGTCCGTGGGCTGCAGTTTGGAGACCACTACTCTATAGGGACAAGACACTGAAACTTTTCTCGTTACAACACTGAGAAATGTTTAGGTGATTATCATGTCGCAGACCATGCCATGTACAAATTATTTTGTTTTGAATAGTTTGGAGACCACCCTTAGATAGATGTTCACAGGATGTTGGTAGTGTTATATATTTCAAAAAACATTATTTACATTGTATTTTGTTTATTATTTATATTTTATTGTAAATATTACATTATGTACTGTATATATAATATATATATATATATATATATATATATATATATATATATATACATATATATATATATATATATATATATATATATATATATTGTTCACTATACAATATCCACTGTCCAAATGTATGCTTGTATTGCCAGACAGATGCCTATTAGCTATGAAGCTGGGATGAGTGTAATACAGAAAAGGAGAGAGATGGCGCTCACTGTGACCAGCTATACATTCCTAACAGGGAATATGTCCCTCTCTTGGCTGCTATATACTGTGGTCCATAAGGGATGACGGTCACTTCACAGGTATGCAGAGACAAGCAGATTGTGTAAAATGTCACCTACAGCGGGTAAAATAAGTGTTGAACACGTCACCATTTTTCTCGGTAAATATATTGGTAACGGTTCTATTGACATAAAATTTTCACCACATGTCAGTAACACCCCATGCAATCCATACATACAAAGACACCAAAACAAATATGTTTAGAAATGAAGTTCTGTGTAATAAAATTGAATGACACAAGCAAAGGGTCGTATTCGGCCCGTGGGCTGCAGTTTGGAGACCACTACTCTATAGGGACAAGACACTGAAACTTTTCTTGTTACAACACTGAGAAATGTTTAGGTGATTATCATGTTACAGACCATGCCATGTACAAATTATTTTGTTTTGGATAGTTTGGAGACCACCCTTAGGCCCCTTTCACACGTGCGGATCTGCGTTGATCCGACCCGTGAACATCCGCTTGCTCAGCGGGGATCGCTCCGTTTATCCCCGCTAAGCCGGCGGATGACAGGGCGGTCCCTGTCATCCCGCCATCTATCTGAACCCGCTAACTGAAATGTATTTAATACTTGGTACAAAATCCTTTGTTGGTAATGACGGCTTCAAGACGCCTCCTGTATGGAGAAACGAGACGCATGCTTTGCTCAGGTGTGATTTTGGCCCGTTCTTCCACACAGTCTTCACATCTTGAAGGTTCTGTGGTCCTCTTCTATGATCTCTGATCTTTAGTTGTTTCCATAGATTTTCTATTGGATTCAAGTTAGGTGATTGGCCGGACCATTCTAGCAGCTTTATTTTCTTTGAAACTATCTGAGAGTTTTCTTGGCTTTGTGTGTTGGGGATCATTGTCTATGAAATGTCCTTCCTCGTTTCATCTTCATCATCCTGGTAGATGGTGGCAGATTTTTATCAAGAATGTCTTGGTGGATTTTTCCATTCATCCCTCCTTCTAGAGGTTTGCCAGTACTGAAAAACAGCCCCGCCCACACCATGATATTCCCACCTCCAAACCTCACTGTTGGTATGGGGGGTGTTTTTGGGATGATGTGCCATGTGACCTCAAATTATGATGTGTATTATGGCATCCAGAGTTCAATTTTGGTCTCCTCTGACCAGACTATATTCTCCCCGTATTTCACAGGCTTGTCTAAATGTTGTGCAGCAAACTTTAACCGAGCACCAACATGTTTTTTCTTCAGCAATGGAGTGTTGGGTGGTGAGCGTGTATACAGGCCACAGCGGGTGAGCGCATTACTTGTTGTTGTACCTGATAATTCCAGGTCTTTCTGAAGCTCTCCACAAGTGGACCTTGGCTCTTGGACATCTCTTCTGATAATTCTTTTAACTCCTCTGTCAGAAATCTTGCGAGGAGCACCTGGTTGTGGCCGGTTTATGGTGAAATATATTCTTTCCACTTCCAGATTATGGCCCCAACAGTTCTCACTGGAACATTCAGAAGTTTAGAAATCCTTCTGTAACCAATGCCATCAGTATGTTTTGCAACAATGAGGTTGCGAAGGTCTTGAGAGAGCTCTTTGCTTTTACCCATCATGAGATGTTTCTTGTGTGACACCTTGGTAATGAGACACCTTTTTATAGGCCATCAGTTGAGACGGAACCGGCTGATATTAATTTGCACTGACAAGGGGCAGGATTGCTTTCTAATTACTGAGAGATTTCAGCTGGTGTCTTGGCTTTCCATGCCTTTTTGCACCTCCCTTTCTTCATGTGTTCAATACTTTTCCCCTGTATCATTCCATTTTATTACACAGAACTTAATTTCTGAACTTATTAGTTTTGGTGTGTTTATATGTATGGATTTCATGGGTTGTTACTGACATGTGATGAAAATTGTCAATAGCACCTTTAGAAATATATTTACCTGGAAAAATGGTGACGTGTTCAATACTTATTTTACCCGCTGTATGAAATCTGTTTTGCCAAGTCTAAAATCCACCCATTTTCAGCCTTTAAAAAAATTGTTACTGTGGAAAAAATAAATCTTCAAATTGTGGAGCTCTTCAAAATTCCCATTCACACATCCTAGGACCCCCAATATCCACATCCAGGACTGTGCACTCCCCACATGCCACTCTCACTCTGCGACTTCTAAAGACACCAGCAGAAAGGGACCATTTCCATGACTTCCAGTACAAGTTATCACTGGAACAGATTTCAATGCAGTCTAAACTGCACGGTTATAATAATTCCACGGGATCAAGAGATGTAATTATGAATGACAGCATGACCATCTCATCTCATCATTTCTACAAGGCAATTTATTTATACCGGGGGGGGGGTCAGAGCACAATTAAATGACAGGCCGCTAAATCTGTTGATGGCAAAATTTAAAAGCAAACTGCTGAAAAATTACATAACCGAACACAGTATAACAGAAATGAGAATATAATATATAAAAAATAATATACGGTAATTAGTGGTGCACCGATATATTGGCCGAAAATAGGATTTTCAGCATTGTGAAAAAAAAAACCCAAAAAACCCATAAAAGTGCCGATAATGGCTTCCGAAAACGCCCGCGATTTTGCCACATTTTTACCTTGCTTATGATGTGTTTTCCATAGGTCACGTGACCCCCCCCAAAAAAAAGCATCAAAAACGCAAAACGGATGCATTTTTGATGCGCTCTTGCTGTGTTTTTCAATGGGGAGGTGCGTTTTTGGTGTGGTTTGCCAAACATGCACCAAAAATGCACGTAGGAATTTTAACACCGTTTCAAAAGGTGCCAATAATGTCCGACAATAAATTCATATTCATTTAAATTCAATATATTAATTAAGAAGTCTAATATAATACAATTATTTATATATAAAAAAAATAAAATATATATATATATATATATATATATATATATATATATATATTAAAAACTGTCAATTTCAGTTACGGTTTTGTCGGTCGAGAGCATCCTAAATTTTCGGATTTCGGCACCAAAATTTTTATTTCAGTGCACCACTAAATATAATCCACATAAATACAATATAAAGGACCGAGTGTCCAGCAGAAAAAAAAAAAATCAAAAAGAGGGCAAACAGTTAAAGCCAAATTAAATCTTCCAATCCTTTACAGCCAAGGAAGCCGCCAATCTTAGCCCCTGGTTGTCATTTCTGGTCCAGGGTGGAAGTAAACATTTTTTTTTTTTTTTTTTTAAGCAAAAGATCAAACTTTTTTTTTTTTTTTTTATCTTTTTTTTTTTTTTAACCGCTTCAGCCCCGGAAGATTTGGCTGCTGAATGACCGGGCCATTTTTTGCGATTCGGCACTGCGTTGCTTTAACTGACAATTGCGCGTTCATGTGGCGCTGCACCCAAACAAAATTGACGTCCTTTTTTTTCCCCACAAATAGAGCTTTCTTTTGATTGTATTTGATCACCTCTGCGGTTTTTATTTTTTGCGTTATAAACAAAAAAAGAGCGACAATTTTGAAAAAAAACACAATATTTTGTACTTTTTGCTATAATAAATATCCCCATTTTTAAAAAAAAAAAAAGCAAATTTTTTCCTCAGTTTAGGCCAATATGTATTCTTCTACATATTTTTGGTAATAAGAATCACAATAAGTGTTTATTGATTGGTTTGCGCAAAAGTTATAGCGTCTACAAAATAGGGGATAGATTTATAGCATTTTTATTATTATTTTGTCTTTTACTAGCAATGGCGGCGATCTGCGATTTTTATCGGGACTGCGACACATCGGACACTTTTGACACATTTTTGGGACCATCGTCATTTATACAGCGATCAGTGCTATAAAAATGCACTGATTACTGTAAAAATGTCACTGGCAGTGAAGGGGTTAACACTAGGGCGCGATCAAGGGGTTAACTGTGTTCCCTCACTGTGTGTGTTCTAACTGAAAGGGGGAGGGGACTGTGTAGGGGAGATGACAGATCGCTGATCATACTTTGTATGAACACACGATCAGTCTCTTCTCCCCTCAGAGAACCGAGATTTGTGTGCTTACACACACACAGATCCCAGTTCTCGGTGTGTCACGAGCGATCGCGGGAGCCCGCCGGACACTCGCATCGGCTCCAGGGGAGAGGCGCGTGTGTGCCCCTAGTGGCCACAGGGCGAATCGACGTAACATAAAGCCAGTTTCGCCCAGCCGTGCCATTCTGCCGCAGCGGCGGCTGGTCGGCAAGTGGTTAAAGCAGGAGGAAGGCAACCTGGGGCCCTCCAGCTGTTGCAGAACTACAAGTCCCATCATGCCTCTGGGAGTAATTGTAACTTCCAGCCTTGCAATGCCTCATGGGAAATGTAGTTCCACAACAGCTGGAGGACCCCAGGTTGCCTACCCCTGTTTTTAAAGGTATAGGAGAAAATTAAATTAATGAAAGTGTATTTTTTTTTTCAAAATTATCAAAAACCGCTGTGCAAATGTGACATAAAAAATTGCAACGATCGCTATTTTATTCCCTAGGGTCTCTGGTAAAAAAAAAGTGTAATGTTTGGGGGGTTGTAAGTAATTTTCTAGCAAAAAATAGTGATTTAAACTTGTAAACAGAAAGTGACAGAAAAAGCCTGGTCGGCAAGTGAACCAGAGAGGATTTGTTTTTCATTTTCCAGCTTCCCGTTATAACCGCGCTGGTTTCCTACACAAGTGCATGGAGCTACACGAGCCGCTGGGTATAGGCTTCTAATCATTTTACATAATGTTCGAGGCATGTTTTCCTCCTTATTTCTTTGCAGTAAAAAAAAAAAAGGAAAGATTCCCCAGAGATTGTAGTCAGAACATGCGTCTCGAGAGCCTCACGTGGCGGCTTCATTCCCAGGATGAACTAAGCAGTGTTAAGCTGACTGAGAGACTCAGTCTTGTTCTTATATAGAAAATGTTAAAGTGGAATTAAACCTCCCCATCAAAAAAAAAATGTAAAAAATGGCCCTAGGGGCTTTGCGCCATAACAGTAAACATGTGCAATTAGTTTCGTTCCGAATTATTTTTTTTTTTAACAAATTTCGACAAATTTTTTAATTCGGAAAACCCATTTAACGAATTTTTCCGAATATTCGTAAATTCGAAAATTCGTAAATTCCAATATTCGAAAATTCGTAAATTTGTAAATTCGAATATTCATGAAGTCGAAAATTCGGAAATTCGAATATTCGAAAATTTGGAAATTTGAAAATCTGAAATTTCAGAAATTCGAAAATCCAAAAATAAGAACGAAAATTCAAAAGAACGAAAATCTGAAAATAAGAAAGAAAATTTGTAAATCTGAGATAATAACTAACTACTAATAACTTAACTATTACTAACTATTATATTATAGGTATTGGAATTTCCTTTCAAATTTGGCTGTTAGAGAACGTAACGAACATGAATTTATCCGAAGTTACGAATTATCTGAAAATATCTGAAATAACGAATGCCGTACCTAAATGCATGGAACATAAGAAATAATAATGTAAATAATAAAAATGTTTTATTATTTATTATTAATTTATTCCGTTCCATTTGTTTAGATGCGGCATTCCTTATTTCGGATATTTTGTAACTTCTGATAAATTCGTATTTGATACGTTCACTAACAGCCAAATTTGAAAGAATAATAATAATAATAATAAATTAGAAAATCTGAAGTTTCAGAAATTCGAAAATCCGAAAATAAAAACGAAAATTCAAATTATAGGTATTGGAATATCCTTTCAAGTTTGGCTGTTAGAGAACGTAACGAATACGAATGTATCCAAAGTTACGAATTATCTGAAAATATCTGAAACAACGAATGCCGTACCTAAATGCATGGAACATAAGAAATAATAATAATAATATAAATAATAAAAATGTTTTATTATTTATTATTAATTCATTTCGTTCCATTTGTTTAGATGCGGCATTCCTTATTTCGGATAATTTGAAACTGCGGATAAATTCGTATTCGATACGTTCTCTAAAAGCCAAACTTGGAAGGATATTCCAATACCTATAATTGAATAGTTAGTTATTATTAGTTAGTTATTATTTCGAATTTTCTTTCTTATTTTCGGATAGTTAGTTATTATTTTGAATTTTCATGCTTTCAAATTTTCTTTCTTATTTTCGGGTTTTCGTATTTTCAGATTTTCGAATTTCTGAATTTTTGAATTTGCGCATTTTCAAATTTACGAATAAATAAATAAATGCTAATAATTGTACGCACCCCTGTCAGTGGTAAATGGTTTACCTCATCCCTCTAACTTCTACATCTGCAAGAAAGCTTGTTCTTTTGAAAAACAACAGACTTTGCTCACCAAGATCACCAGGTAGAAATAAGTGTAAGAAAGCCTAAAAAAGAAAACGATTGCTCACATCAGCTCCAGCCAGTGATGTCACTGCGCATGGGTTTGCCCTGAATACAGTGCCGTGCTGCGATTGTGACTCGTGTGTGCATGCGAGAGAGTGACGTCATTGGGGCCCAGCAATTCAAATGGTCGGAGCGCACAAAGCCGGATGGAAGATCGGGAGAAGATGGAAGCACTAGAAGCGGTGACAGCGCAGCGCTGGAAGGCTCTGGTTCAAAGGTAAGGTATGAGGTGCATTCTAGCACATTATTGCATTAAACATGTAAAGAGCCCTGATTAGATAGATAGATAGATAGATAGATAGATAGATAGATAGATAGATAGATAGATAGAGAAAGACGTCATCAGCAGTCACTTCCGGTTCACGTGTATATATTCTGGGAGTGTCTGGTGCAGATGTGACATCTGGTGTGCAGTGTGGAGCAGCAGGGAGGAGAGCGGGGTCCAGACTGGAGCGGAGCAACTAGCAAACACCACATGTGGTGTGCAACATGGGAACGCTATAGCGGAAGGTGAGCGGGGGCCGGAGAGAGAGAGGGAGGACTGAGGGGCAGAGGATCAACAGAGCTGGGGGACCGGAGCAAGAGAAACTAGCAATGTCACACGTGCTGTGCAGCTTGGGAGAAATATAGCGGTGGGTGGGGACTGAGGAGAGAGGGGGATCAGCAGAGTTGGGGATTACTACTGAGTGAGGCATCAGCAGAGCTGGGGGTTACTACTGAGCGGGGGATCAGCAGAGCTGGAGGGTACTACTGAGCAGGGGGTCAGCAGAGCTGGAGGTTACTACTGAGTGGGGGATCAGCAGAGCTGGGGGTTACTACTGAGCGGGGGATCAGCAGAGCTGGGGGTTACTACTGAGCGGGGGATCAGCAGAGCTGGGGGTTACTACTGAGTAGGGAAAAAGCAGAGTTGGGGGTTACTACTGAACAGGGGCTCAGCAGAGCTGGGGGTTACTACTGAGCGGGGGATCAGCAGAGCTAGGGGTTACTACTGAGCGGGGGATCAGCAGAGGTGGGGGTTACTACTGAGTGGGGAAAAAGCAGAGCTGGGGGTTACTACTGAGAAGGTGATCAGCAAAGCCGGGGGTTACTACTGAGCAGGGGATCAGCAAAGCTGGGGGTTACTACTGAGCGGGGGATCAGCAGAGGTGGGGGTTATTACTGAGTGGGGAAAAAGCAGAGCTGGGGGTTACTACTGAGAAGGTGATCAGCAAAGCTGGGGGTTACTACTGAGCAGGGGATCAGCAAAGCTGGGGGTTACTACTGAGCAGGGGATCAACAAAGCTGGGGGTTACTACTGAGCAGGGGATCAGCGGAGCTGGGAGTTACTACTGAGCAGGGGATCAGCGGAGCTGGGAGTTACTACTGAGCAGGGGATCAGCGGAGCTGGGGGGTTCTACAGAGTGGGGCATCAGTAGTGCTGGGGGTTACTACTGAGTGGGGGAGTGGGGCATTATCAGAACTGGGGGATACTACTGAGCAGGGTATCTGCTGAACGAGGGTACCAATAAGCTGGGGATCTGCTGAACGAGGGTACCAATGAGCTGGGGATCTGCTGAACAGGGGTACTACTGAACTGGGGATCTGCTGAGTGGGGGTACTCCTGAGCTGGGGTTCTACTGGGTCAACAAGTCAACACACACAAGGTATTTGCCAAGTTTCATTAAAGCATCAAAAACACATGAGAAAAGCATGTTGAAGCGTTGGGCACTTTGTGTTAAAGTCGAAGCAAGTGTAAATGAGCCCTAAAGCAGGGCTGGACAAATCCCAGGCGCCAGGACGCCATGGCAACTAGAAATTGTGTCCTGGCACCTGGGCTTTTGTCAGGCCATTCAGGGATGCGCAAATTATATCACATGCAGTTTCGGGCGCCAGGCAGGCGTTTGTTTTTTTTTGTTTATTTTTTTTAATTTAGCCCTTCTGCGGGCAATCAGCGATTCACAGGTTTTGGTTAGGGGGGTGCGCGTGCCCACTGCCCTGGCTGCGCTGTCGCTGAAAATAAAGCTGTGTTAGTTAAAAAAAAAAAAAAAAAACCTGGCTCCTAACTTTTTTTAGCTGGCTCCTAGATTCAAAGCAAATTTGTCAAGCCCTGATCTAAAGCATCAAAACAATAGTAAAAAAAGAAAAAAAAAGAAATATTAAATAGGAGTTAAAGTAACGATGTTATTTTTAGTTCTTATTTTGAAACAAAATGTTTAAATCACATCAATCCGGCATATCTCTTCAATCATTATCGGGTTGCCAGGCTATATAATGATTCATTTCTCGGGAACTGGTATTTTCCTGATTAAACATTATTCTGTCTCCATTCAGAACGACTTCATTACTCGTCTCCTGAATGGATACCTCGGAGATATCAGCAAAAAAAAAATGAAGAACCCAGCGATATTTGTAAGGAGGGAGTAATCATTTTGTGACCCGACATTTACATATAAATCACCACAAAAAACTGATAATACGTTGTCCGTACGTGTGTGAAATTCAGCTGATCCACGCAATAAAAGATTGAGTGCAAAATGAAATTCTCCAATTTTGTGAAAACGTATTATTTTAACCGCTTAAGGACGAGTCGCCGCGATTGTACTGCGGCAGGTTGGCTCTCCTGGGCGAATCGCCGTCATTGTATGGCGGACGCTTTAAGAACTCTAGGGGGCGCACACGTGCGCCCGCAGCGTGACACCGAAGCCAATGATCTCTATGGAGCGATGGCGGGTGGCCGGCGGACATCGCGGCCGCCGGCCACCCGCCATCGCTCCACAGAGAGCCAGAACAGGAGATCTGTCAATATAAACAGACAGATCCCCGTTCTGACAGGGGAGAAGAGATCTGCTGTTCCTAGTGATCAGGAACTGTGATCTCTCTCCTCCTCCAGTCAGTCCCCTCCCCCCACAGTTTGAAACACCTCCCAGGGAACTCATTTAACCCCTTGATCGCCCCCTATTGGTTAAACCCTTCCCTGTCAGTGACATTTTCACAGTAATCGGTGCATTTTTATAGCACTGATCGCTGTATAAATGTCAATGGTCCTAAAAATGTGTCAAAAGTGTCCGATCTGTCCGCCGCAGTCCAGCTAAAAAACAAAAAATTCCATAAATATATTCCATAGTTTGTAGATGCTATAAAGTGCGCGTAAACCAATTCATATACGCTTATTGGGATTTTTTTTTTTTTTACCAAACATCTGTAGAAGAATACATATGGGCCTAAATTGATAAAAATATTTGATTTATTAATTTTTTTTATTGGATATGTTTTACAATGGAACCTTGGTTAACGTTTAACGCGGTAAACGAGTGTTTTGAAAAACGAGCAAATTTTTTTTTTTAAATCCTGGCTCGGTTCGCGAGTGTTGTCTCGCAAAACGTGCAGAATTCAAGCTAATGGGGTGTGCAGTACCGCATTTGGCCAGAGATGCGGGGGGCGCCGGTGACACTCTGAACGGTTGGGAGCCGTTCTAAAATACTCGGAAACACACAGAAATACTCTGTTCTCGAGTGTTTCCGAGCCTTTCCGAGGGTTTCCGAGTTCAGCCGAGCTGTCCCCGAGTATTTCCAAAGGCTCTCCGGCTCCCCCCTCCCACCTCTGGCCACATGCGGTATTGCATGCAATAGAAGTCAATGCGGAACGAATTATCTTAGTTTCCATTGACTTCTATGGGGAAACTCGCTTTGATATGCAAGTGTTTTCGATTACAAGCATTCTCCTGGAATGGATTATGCTCGTAATCCAAGGTTCCACTGTATAGCAGAAAGTAAAAAATATTGTTTGTTTTTTTTGTTTATAGAGCAAAAAATAAAAACTGCAGAAGTGTTCAAATACCACCAAAAGTAATTTATATTTATGGAAAACAAATTATATAAATTTTATTTGGGTACAGAGCTGCAAAACCGTGCAAATTGTCAGTTAACCACTTCAGCCCTGGAAGAATTTACCCCCTTCCTGACCAGAGCACTTTTTGCGATTCGGCACTGCGTCGCTTTAACTGACAATTGCGCGGTCGTGCAACGTTGCACCCAAACAAAATTGACGTCCTTTTTTCTCCACAAATAGAGATTTCTTTTGGTGGTATTTGATCACCTCTGCGGTTTTTATTTTTTGCGCTATAAACAAAAAAAGAGCGACAATTTTGAAAAAAAAAGCTTTATTTTTTACTTTTTGCTATAAATATCGCCAAAAAATATATACAAAAAACACACATTTTTCCTCAGTTTAGGCCGATACGTATTCTTCTACATATTTTTGGTAAAAAAAAATCGCAATAACCGTATAGTGATTGGTTTGCGCAAAAGTTATAGCGTCTACAAAATAGGGGATAGATTTATGGCATTTTTATTATTAATTTTTTTTTTTTTTACTAGTAATGGTGGCGATCTGCGATTTTGCGGCAGACACATCGGACACTTTTGACACTATTTTAGGACCATTGTCATTTATACAACGATCAGTGCTATAAATAGCCATTGATTACTGTATAAATGACACTGGCAGGGAAGGGGTTAAACACTAGGGGGGCGATCAAGGGGTTAAGTGTGTCCTAGTGAGTAATTCTAACTGTAGGGGGGATTGGCTACCACTGACATGACAGCGATCACTGCTCCCGATGACAGTAGATCCCTGTCATCTCACTAGGCAGAACAGGGAAATGCCTTGTTTACATAGGCTTCTCCCCGTTCTGCCTCTCCGTCTCACGATCGCGGGCCGCCGGCGAACATCGAGTTCGCGAGACCCGCAGGCATGCTCTTGTGGCGGGCGGCATATTCAAAGG
Organism: Aquarana catesbeiana; assembly: GCF_042186555.1. Lineage (NCBI taxonomy): Eukaryota > Metazoa > Chordata > Amphibia > Anura > Ranidae > Aquarana > Aquarana catesbeiana. Next base: position 797,735,153 of record NC_133325.1, read on the forward strand.
GACGTACAGGTACGCCCATTTGCCTGTACGAGATATTCTGCCGACGTATATTTGTGTGCGGCGGTCGGCAAGCGGTTAAAGTAACGCAGTGCAGTATCACAAAAAATGGCCTGGTCATGAAGGGAGGGGTAAATGGGGGGGTAAATCTTTCTGGAGGTTAAGTGGTTAATAAGTGGATTTTTGGGTTAACTTAATTGCATTACCAAGGATTATGGATTTTGTGTGCCATAGAAGGTCAAACCATTATCTGCATGGACGGGGTTAAGCAGGAACATTGAATATATGAACTGAGCGCAAAATCCCCCTCCAAAAAAATGAGTCAACCACGGCGAGATATTTTATTGTATGCCACCGCAATCATCAACAATCACCAGCAATTGCCTTCAAACAAACTGCATTATCTCATATTTAGCTATTCATTTTAAAACGATCAACAATGCAAGATACACGACAGTAAAGAAGAAATATAAATCAAATACAATTGTGTTTATGTAATCAAAGACACTCACAGGAAGTGAGGAGAAATCTCTCTAATGGGGGTAGTTCTAATTCTTTCCCACTTTATTCAAAACTACGTTTTGGTAGTAGCATACACCTTAAAGCCCAATTCCACGTTTAATGTCCCATAAATAGCTTGTTTTTGGCCCAAGCTGGCCCAAATGAACTATTTACCCCCCCACTAACAGCTGCGCTTGTTGGGCGCCCTGTATGAAGCCTACAGTATACATACAGTATACAGCGCTGTGTTCGAGCAGCGGGATTAAGCTTTTCCCGTCCCACTCCCTGAACAAAACTGAGTGCTGATCAGCCATTTAGAGGAAGCTTTGCATTATATGAATCAATACGAAGCTTATTCTGAGGTGAAGAGGCGGGTGTATCATGTCACTATCTTAGCCTAAGCCAGGGGGTAGGCAACCTCGGCTCCCTCCAGCTGTGGTGAAACTACAAATCCCATCATGCCTCTGCCTCTAGGAGTCATGCCTGTGATTGTCAGGGTCTTGCAATGTCTCATGGGACTTGTAGTTTCAAAACAGCTGGAGGGCCGAGGTTGCCCATCCCTGGCCTAAGCCAATCAGACTTGGGTAGGAAAGGAAAAAGAAAAAAAAAGAAAAATGTTATGTATTGTTCAAAAAAACGTTCACTGTAGGTAGAAACATGTGGATTGAGCCAACGCGTTTCGGGTGAATAGACTCCCCCTTCTTCAAGGGGAGTACAAAGCTTCTCGTGAATGGCTGAGCAGCGTCCAGCCTGACTCTATTTTGTTCCGGGAGTGGAGCGGGAAGTCCCTGTCCCAGAGCGCTGTATACTTTATATATATATATATTATAAAGTACGATCAGCTAGCGCACCTGTTAGCGCAGTTAATAGTTTGTCTGGGCAAGCTTGGCCCAAATTAACTACTTAAAGTGACATCAAACACGTTAAGCTTTAAAATCCCAAATCACTATCAGGGTGGATTTGATTTAAATCACTAGTAAAAAAGGCTCGATTTAAATCCTAATTTTTAAGGAGCAACTGTCATCTCTGTCCCTCAGTGGCTCTGACCCGCTGTTGGCTCCTCCTCTGACCCGCTGTTGGCTCCTCCTCTGACCCGCTGTTGGCTCCACCTCTGACCGGCAGCGGCTCCTCCTCTGACTCGCTGTTGGCTCCTCCTCTGACCCACTGTTGGCTCCTCCTCTGACCCGCTGTTGGCTCCTCCTCTGACCCGCTGTTGGCCCCTCCTCTGACCCGCAGCAGCTCCTCCTCTGATCAGCTGTTGGCTCACCGACAGTCCCATTCACTTTAATGGGACGGCTGGTGATGCGGCATTTACACAAGGTGAGGGACGTGGCGGCAGCAGGTGAGTGGACGCCCGCTAACGGCCACTGCCACGATCGATCTGAAAGGACAGGTGCTCTTTAAATGTAAGTACTTATTCTTGCTGGGAGTTAGAATTTTTAATATTTGCAAACAATGAAGGTTTCTTATTTAGAATAATAAGCTGTCAGTTTAGTAAAACAGCGATATCAGAACCGATTCAATCATACAGTTTGTAGTGTACATAGATTTGCAAAAGAATGGGATAAAGGAATATTCCTGAACTTTGTTTTATCTTGTGATTACTGTGACATTGTGTGAATGCATCAATGCAGTGCATGTTATCTCAGCTTGCAGAGCTTGGATTCATTGAATGAGTTTACCAAAAATTGAAATATTGCAGAATATACAGAATATATATGCTACATAACTAAGCTCCATTTCATGCTGAATAAACTAAATTATTAATGTATCTTAAATAGAAAACTATCTTTAGACAGATTTTTTTACTCCAAAAGCATTTTATTAAAAGAAATTGAATTAAAAAAATAAAAATAAATCCGATTTAAATAAAAAAAATCTGATTTAAATTTAAAAAATCAGATTTTTACATTTGTTTTTTTTTTTTTTTTTTTTTTTTTTTTTTTTTTAAATCATCGATTTTTATCCACCCTGCTCACCGCTTAAAGGAAAAGTACGGGGAAAGCTCGTTTGGTTGTACTTCTCCTGTGGATCAGAGGAGTGCAGTACGCTCAGCACTCCTGTGACCCGTTTGTAGCAGACAGCGGGGTTTTCTGCTGTCGGCTGACATCACAGAGCCGGCCCAGGCTCAGGAAAGATCGCGCACCATATGGTTGGGATCCGCCCACATGCCTGGACCGGCGTCCTGGCTCAGCCTTCTCAGCGACAGTCACCAGCTCTCTGCTCAGTGAGCCCTGAGAACCGAGTGATCGGCGGTGTTTGATCGCTCGGTTCTCAGCATTAGAGCCAGCGTGGGGCAGGTGCAGAATCCACCTAGGTAATTATAATTCAAAAAAAAAAAAAAAAAACAACCCATACTTCCCAACTACTTACTAGTTTGCAATCTGCTCAATACATAAAGCCTTAAAATCTGATTGGATTCCTCAGTTTGCATTTGTCACCTAGGTGGCGGGGGTTATTTGGCACACTAAATTATAAGTATCTATCTACACCAGGCAAGCTAAATAAGTGGACCTGAGATGTGCCACATACTGGTAGCTTAGCCCGCTTTCAGATTTGAAGTGGCTCTAAAGGCTCAAGGTTCATGCATTCCATAGGTAAAAAAACCTTCTCTGTGCAGCAGCCCCCCCTCCCCCCCAGACCCCCCTAATACTTACCTAAGCCACATCATTATATAGCGATGTGCACAAGAGCCTCGGCTCTCCTCATTGGCTGGGACACCACTGGCCCCCCCATTGCTGTCAATCACAAAACAGTCAGCCAATAAGGAGAGAAAGGGGGCGGGGCCGAGCCGCGGCTCTGTGTGTGAATGGTAGTAAGAAGAGCCGGCAAAACTGTAATCCTTGAAGTGTCGTTTATTGGTACATCATACTGACAATAAAACAATAAACTGACGCGTTTCGGCAATAGCCTTAGTCGTAGCTATGACTAAGGCTATTGCCGAAACGCGTCAGTTTATTGAAGGATTATTTTATTCAAGGATTACAGTTTTGCTCTTCTTACTACTGTTGTATTGGAGTCTGTTGGGACACATCGAGCCTCGGCACCTGTGAGTGGACCTGGGGTATGGATTGAATTGTCCCTGCAGAGAGCGCTGTTACCTTTCTTCTGTGTGTGAATGGACATGCACAGCAGCGGCTCGGGAGCAGGCCTGCTTGAGTGCCCCCATAGCAAGTTGCTTGCTCTGGGGGGGGGCATTTGGCAGGAGGGAGGGAGACCCGAGAAGCGGTTTTGCACAGACAAGGTACATATGACATGTTTGTTTTTTTTTGTTTTTTAATTGTCTTAAATATGACTTTATTTACACAATTATTTATGCAGTTGGTGGCTCCCATTGAAAAACATTTTCAGAGATAAATGGCCTTCATTGCATGCACAAGTGTACATTTTGGTGACCCTCGGGTGTACAGAAATTACTTATGAGCACCCAGGAGCAACCCGCATTAGGGTCTCGTTAACATGGGGCGTACTATAGTGTAAGTCCATGCGAGGGCCCTGTTTGCCCACACGGGGGGTGCACAGGCTTTTCGTCAACCTCTGTGCAGGCAGTGCCATTCATATCAATTGGGGCACAGTGGCCGCATGGATACAGCCGCTGATCCCAAGTTAACAGCCACGCACATGCACGACCCCCCCCCCACCCGAACGTCTGCGTTTGTGGATGTGCGCCCACATGACTATCAAATCGGGAGCAACCATCCCAGTGGGGGCGAATGGGACTGCCTGCAAAGGGGATGCATTGGAACACCTGTGCATCCCCATGTGAGCAATCACAGCCCTCGCATGGGCATACGCTATAGTAAGCCCGTGTATACAAACCCACGCATGGGTGCTCAACCTGTGGCCCTTCAGTTGTTGCGGAACTACAAGTCCCATGAGGCATTGCAAAGCTGGCAGGTACAAGCATGACTCCCAAAGGCAGAGGCATGATGGGACTTTTTTATTTAATTATTTTTTATTGCATTCTAGTGTAAATATATCTCATATTTACAGTAAAATGTAATAAAAAATATATAAATAATAAAAATTAAAGATATAACGATATATATATATATATATATATATATATATATATATATATATATATATATATACATATATCATAAAAAATATATATGTAATAAAAAAATATATAAATAATAAAAATTAAAGATATAACAATATATATATATATATATATATATATATATATATATATATATATATATATATATATATATATATATATATAAATAAATAATATAAATTTATATATAAATATATATAAATATATATATATATATATATATATATATATATATATATATATATATATATATATATATATATATATATATATATTTAAATTAAAAAACTAAATAAAAAAATTAAAAAGGTATTTTTGACACCAGATCTCACATTAAAGAGGTCCTATCATGCTTTTTTATTCTATTACAAGGGATGTTTACAATGGGCAATAAAAGTGACCCTTTTTTTTTTTTTTTAAAGGACAGTGTAAAAGTAAAATAAATAATAAAAAAATATAAAAATTTAAAGCGCCCCGCCTCGCCATGCTCACGCATACGCAAGTCGCGCCCGCCTATGAAAACGGTGTTCAAACCACACATGTGAGGTATCACCGCGAACGTTAGAGCGAGAGCAATAATTCTAGCACTAGACCTCCTCTGTAACTCAAAACTGGTAACCTGTAGAAATTTTTTAAACGTCGCCTATGGAGATTTTTAAGGGTAAAAGTTTGTCGCCATTCCACAAGCAGGCGCAATTTTGAAGCGTGGCATGTTGGGTATCAATTTACTCGACGTAACATTATCTTTCACAATTTGAAAAAAAAAAATTAGGCTAACTCTACTGTTGTCTTATTTTTTTAATTCAAAAAAGTGTATTTTTTCCAAAAAAAAACTGCGCTTGTGAGACCCATGCGCAAATACGGCGTCACATAAAGTATTGCAACAAATGCTTATTTTGTAGGGTGTCTGAAAAAATATATATATATATAATAAATATAATATATAAATATATGAAAAATATATATATATGTTTAGGGGGTTCTAAATAATTTTCTAGCAAAAAAAAAAAAGATTTTATCTTGTAAATACCGAGTCTGAAAAATAGGCCCGATGCAGTTAAAGGGCCCAGGGGGGGGGCGGTCAGCGGGAAGGGGTTAAACTGATTGTGAAGTCTCGTTTTTGTTTTTTTTTTAAATAACAAACATGTTATACTTACCTCCTCTGTGGCAGTTGGATTTGCACAGAGCAGCCCGGATCCTCCTCTTCTCGGGCCCCTCTTTGCTACTTTTTGCCCCTCCCTCCTATCAAATGCCCCCTCAGCCAACTGCTTCCTAAGGGGGCCCCCGATCTGAGTCACAGCTCGGTGTATCCATTCAGACATGCAGCCCAGACCTGGCCCCACCCCCTCTCTCCCCTGATTGGCTGACTTGCTTTGATTGACAGCTGCGGGAGCCAATGGCGCCGCTGCTGTGTCTCAGCCAATCAGGAGGAGTTTCCCCGGACGACTTAGACATTCATGGACATCGCAGGAGAGAGATGGGGCTCAGGTAAGTAATTAGGGCGGGTGCTGGGGAGACTGCTACACACAGAAGGATTTTTATCTTAAAGCGGAGCTCCGACGATTTTTTTTTTTTTTTTTAAGTCAGCAGCTACAAATACTGCAGCTGCTGACTTTTAATATAAGAACACTTACCTGTCCAGGGCACCCGCGACGTCGGCATCCGAAGCCGATCTCTCCCTCTGGCTCTCGGGTGCTGCCACCGCCATCTTCGGTGAGGGAATCAGGAAGTGAAGCCTTGCGGCTTCACTTCCTGGTTCCCTACTGCGCATGCGCGACTTGCGCTGCGCCTTCCCACTGGTCCCTACTGTCTTCTGGGACCTGTGTGTTGCCAGAAGACAGCATGGGGGACGGAGAAGGCGCCGGAAGTGGCGTAGATACCCGCGGGTGGCTCGGGTATCTGTGCCCGGAAGTGGGAGCAAAATACCTGTATTAGACAGGTATCTGCTCCCCCCCTCTCCCCTGAAAGGTGCCAAATGTGACACCGGAGAGGGGGGGGAGAAATCAGAAAAGCGGAAGTTCCATTTTTGGGTGGAACTTTAGGATAAAAAAAAAAAAAAACTTCTGCCTTTACAATTCCTTTAAGAAACTTTAATATTAATATGTAATATTTAAGAATATTTCCAGAATATCAGCTTTAAAAATAAATGAGCATACGCCAAAAAGAGGCAGATTTCTAAAAAAATTAGCCTTCCCATGTAAATCACAAAGGACTGACTTCAACACCCCAAGGCAGGCGAGGCGCCTTTTACAAAAACATAAAATAATAAAATAAAAATAAAATAAAAAAATGGAATCTGATTGGTGTCTATGCACAACTGCACCAGACTTTGCACTCTCCAGTTTTTTAGTCAATCATCCCCCCCCCCCCAATATATAATAACAATCACTTCTAAAAAGATAAAACCTCATTACCTTGCAGACGTGGAACTGCTCGGAGGTCAGGCTCTCCGGTATTTCCGTTTCCCTAGGGGACAGGACAGATCCAAGCGATCCAGACGGGTAAAGCGAACAACCCCCGCCTGGTCCGCCGCCAACCCCAGCGCCTCCACCTACCGGCGACGAGGCAGTAAAACCGTCCAAAACTTTGAAGATCTTCTTCATCCTCGTAAGCTGAGCCCCAATGTGCATTCCCTCGAGGAAAAAAAAACAAAAATGGAAGTCAATTCCAAACGACTTTAAAGGTACGAAGAAGAAAAAAAAAAGGCACAAAAAAAAATTTGGAGGACTATATGTGGTTGAAAGAAACCATGGTTTGTGTCGGTTTTTTTGGCGTTGTAATATGGAGAGTATAAAAAAAAATATTCAGTTTTAAATCGATGAAGTAAGATTCGATGCGGAGTCTTATATAAAAAATCCAGAGTCTATGGAGGGGGGGGACTTGCTGATGATTGCTGTCCTGGCTTATCCCACCTTACAGATAACGCATGTATGTGATGCTTTCTGTACACAAGGTTCCAGCCCGAGTCCTTCCAATAAAATCCCGCATCTACAGGCGTTGTGTATTCCAGTATTTAGGTGTCTTTTTTTTTTTTCTGTATCAATAAAATGATAAATAAAATCGATAAGGTCCTCTATGTATGACAGCAGAAGAAATAGACTATTCTCTGACACCGTATCTTTCCTCGATCTTCCATGCACCATTTATCCCATCATTGCTTTTTTTCTTCCATCCAAAAACTTGATGAAATGTCATTTAAGACCCTTAAATGCGTAAAAAAAAAAACTTCACCCATAAAGCGTTGATAGCGCATGAACTCGGCCTCCCCGAAAACCAGGAGTAGTCTGGAGCCGGACGGCTCAATATATTATTCTGCACACCAACCTTTCCCCCCCCACCCACCCCCCGACTTGCTTGATGTTTTTTAGACCAGAAACTGTGGGATCCAAACGTCCCCCCCCCCCCACCTCTCCCCTTGTTACCAATTTACAAGAGTCTAGCGTTCCTGCTTGTAGTGGCTGCTAGGCAAAATAAAACCTGGTTCCCCATTGTTCTAAAAGGAAGAGCGTTTCTTGCTGGAGGCTGCATCCGATGCGTCAGCATCCTCCAGAAGAAGCAGCCCTTAAATCGTTAATGATGAATCTGTAATAGATTTCTAAGTGTGTGGTGGTGGGGGGGGGGGGGGTGGATTGGGTGACTGAGCACAGACTAGATCTTCTAATAAAGACCTACTACAGATCTCTTGATATGCACACCAACAGTCCGCAATTGAATTAGGGAGGCCAAGAGCAGGAATTCAGCACTGAGTCCTACGGACAGCTCCTGACCCTCCGGTGTCCTCTGCAGCAGCTCTTTAGGGCTAGAGCAGGTCCTTCAGCTTCCTATCTGAGTGTCCAGCACCTGCTATGGGGTGGGGGGGGGGGGGAGACAGATCCTATTCACCAATCAGCTTTTGCAGAAGGTCTTCTAACGTCTTCGGCTGCAACAGAGCACAGTCTAGTCTCCACTGATAAATGAGAAACCAGCAGAGAATATAAAGGGGTCCAGCAGCACCAGATTGGTGATCCAAAGACCAGAAGGTCCTATAGAGGAACCAAGTAGCTGATACTGAGCACTGATTACCAGATCCAGAGATCGAAAGCAGATCTATAGCAGTCCAGCACCAACAAGTCCCTTGGTAGAGGTTTCCCGATCTCTTATACAGGAGTCCAGTACCTGAACCTCAAGGCTGACCCAGAGACCAGGAGCTCCTCAAGGCTGACCAGGAGCTTCTTAATGGTGATCCAGAGACCAGGAGCTCCTCAATGCAGACCCAGAGACCAGGAGCTCCTCAATGCAGACCCAGAGACCAGGAGCTCCTCAATGCTGACCCAGAGACCAGGAGCTCCTCAATGCTGACCCAGAGACCAGGAGCTCCTCAATGCAGACCCAGAGACCAGGAGCTCCTCAATGCTGACCCAGAGACCAGGAGCTCCTCAATGCTGACCCAGAGACCAGGAGCTCCTCAATGCTGACCCAGAGCTCTTCAATGCAGACCCAGAGACCAGGAGCTGGTACACGGGAGGAAGGGGGGGAGGGGTCAGGATGGGATGATAAATTCAGCAATCGTCCCCAAAAGCCCAGCAGCAGAGCTCAGAGCTCTCAGCAGCGATCCAGGCAGCAAGAGCAAGTCCAGCAGAAGCCCACTAGATCCTTCAAGAAGGTTCAGAAGACAAGGAAGAGATCACTTAACGTCTTTTTTTTTTTTTTACAGCAGTCCACAGTTCAGTACGGATCCAATGACTGGAAGAGCAGATCAGAGCCTTCGGGATCGATCCATAAACCAGGGGATGAGCTACAGGAACCCAGCAGGTGATAGCAAACCAAGTCTAGTGCTTTCTAGGGGGGGGGGGGGGGGACCAGGAGCCCTGGGATAGCAGCAGTTTCGACAGTCCTCTTTGTAATGCAGCAGCTTCCTTGGGACGGTGAAGGCTCCTCTCTTGTAGTGCAGCAGACCCCTAAGGACAGGCCCAGATTCCCTCTTTTGCTCTACAGAGAACTCTGGATCCTTCACAGTAAGGCAGCAGATGTCCCTGTTTCCTCTCTGTAGTGAAGCAGACCCACCAGTCCCCTTTCAGCAGCACAGCAGACCTCCAAGAAGAGCAACAGCTCTCTCAGGCTCCCTTCAGTAGTGCAGCAGATCCCCGGGGACGGCAGTAGATTCCCCAGTTACCCCCCCAGTAGTGAAGCAGACCCCCAAGGAAGGGCAGCAGTTGCCCCAGTCACCTCTCAGTAGTGAAGCAGACCCCCCCAGGAAGGGCAGCAGTTGCCCTCAGTAGTGAAGCAATACCCCCTGCCCCTTTCAGCAGTACAACAGACTCCCCCAGGAAGGGCAGGCTTCCCTCAGTAGTGCAGCTGATCCCCAGAGACAGCAGCAGTTGCCCCGTCTCCGCTCAGTAGTATAGCAGCCCCCCCAGGAAGGGCAGCAGTTGCCCCAGTCTCCCCGCCAGTAGTGAAGCAGTTGCCCCAGTCTCCCCTCAGGAAGGGCAGCAGTTGCCCCAGTCTCCCTTTAGGAAGGGCAGCAGTTGCCCCAGTCTCCCCTCAGTAATAAAGCAGTTGCCCCAATCTCCCCTCAGGAAGGGCAGCAGTTGCCCCAGTCTCCCCTCAGTAGTGCAGCAGTTGCCCCAGTCTCCCCTCAGTAGTGAAGCAGTTGCCCCAATCTCCCCTCAGGAAGGGCAGCAGTTGCCCCAGTCTCCCCTCAGTAGTGCAGCAGTTGCCCCAGTCTCCTTTCAGTAGTGAAGCAGTTGCCCCAGTCTCCCCTCAGGAAGGGCAGCAGTTGCCCCAGTCTCCCCTCAGTAATGAAGCAGTTGCCCCAGTAGTCTCCCTTCAGTAGTGAAGCAGTTGCCCCAGTCTCCCCTCAGGAAGGGCAGCAGTTGCCCCAGTCCCCCCTCAGTAGTGCAGCAGTTGCCCCAGTCTCCCCTCAGTAATGAAGCAGTTGCCCCAGTCTCCCCTCAGTAGAGAAGCAGTTGCCCCAGTCTCCCCTCAGGAAGGGCAGTAGTTGCCCCAGTCTCCCCTCAGTAGTGCAGTAGTTGCCCCAGTCTCCCCTCAGTAATGAAGCAGTTGCCCCAGTCCCCCCTCAGTAGAGAAGCAGTTGCCCCAGTCCCCCCTCAGGAAGGGCAGTAGTTGCCCCAGTCTCCCCTCAGGAATGGCAGCAGTTGCCCCAGTCTCCCCTCAGGAATGGCAGCAGTTGCCCCAGTCTCCCCTCAGTAGTGCAGGAGTTGCCCCAGTCTCCCCTCAGTAATGAAGCAGTTGCCCCAGTCCCCCCTCAGTAGAGAAGCAGTTGCCCCAGTCTCCCCTCAGGAAGGGCAGTAGTTGCCCCAGTCTCCCCTCAGTAATGAAGCAGTTGCCCCAGTCTCCCCTCAGTAGTGAAGCAGTTGCCCCAGTCTCCCCTCAGTAGAGAAGCAGTTGCCCCAGTCTCCCCTCAGGAAGGGCAGCAGTTGCCCCAGTCACTCCTCAGTAGTGAAGCAGTTGCCCCAGTCTCCCCTCAGTAGTGAAGCAGTTGCCCCAGTCTCCTCTCAGTAGTGCAGCAGTTGCCCCCTTCCTTCCCCCTGTCTCTGCGGTATCGGTGGTCCCTTTTTGTCGGTGTTCTCCGGGGATGACAGTACAGGCTCCTCTCTCTCTCTCTCCCGCCTCTCCCTTCTCCGGCTCCCCCCGCCGTTCTGCGAGCTGCTCAGGCTGCTGTCCGAGGTGCTGAGGAGAAATGGGCGGGGACTGGAAGGTGAGGGGAGGGGGGCGGGAGAGGCGGGGTCGCGTGATCCCTATAAATTATTCACTTCGCTCGACGCTGTTGGACGGCCGCGCGGACCCGCCAGCCAATGGGAGGCGACACGTGCCGGAACCAGAGGGCACGCCACGCCCCTCAGCTGCTCGCCCCCAAGCTGCTGCAAACGTGGGGCGGGGCCCTCTCTTGGCTGGCGAGTGAACGCAAGTTGGGGATTGGTTAGCTGAGCGGTGATTGACGGCTAAGCGGAGCAATGAGCGCGCCTCCCTGCTTCTGACAGGAATCTAGAAGTGAAGGGATGTGTATTTAGCTTCCTATAGCCATGGATTTATATTCCTGTATACAGTCCATAATATCACAAAACATAAAATCACACTATACATTATTCATTTGGTGATTAATACAGCTCCATCGCTTAATAAGTGACCCAAAAATGGCCAATAATAAAGGTAAACTGTTCTAAATATCCAAGAATGGCCAATAATAAAGGTAAACTGTCCTAAATACAAAATATCAGAAAATATAATAAAAAGAAAGAAAAAAAAAAAATTTCTCTTTTGAAGCAAATGTTACCTGAGTGGCTCAATCAACGTAACCGAGGTTTTACACCTCAGCCGCCGCTCGCCAACGTCAAAAATCACCAATTTCACATCGAAATCGCTCCATTTATCCAGAATTTTCATTAGAAATGTTGTATTATTTCATGTAGGGCCTGTCTGCACATGCGAATCTACTGCCAGGCGGTGAAGAGGTGATATGTGGTCTCCTTGCCACCTGCCAAGCCACCGTGCCACAACCCGCGTGCATCGCAGGGTTATTGCAGCGTGGCCCCCATTCACTTGAAGGGGGTAGCGTTCGGCAAACATACCGCCTGCCAACAAAGCAACATGCTATTCCAATGTTGCCGTGGACGCAAAGCAATGGGGCCTGCGGCATGTGTACAGTCCTGAGCGGCTGCATGCCTCAGTTTAACCACTTCCGGACCGCCCACCGTCATTATACATCGGTACTTTGAAGAGGAGTATCGTTGTTATGGCAGCAGCTACCTGCCATAACCCCGGTATCCTCTTCTTCAGCGGGTGGTCCGCTTTCAGACAAAACTGGTCTCTGCGGGGGATTTGCGGCAAGATCACTTTTATCGGCAGCGGGAGAGGGGGCCTCCGCTTACCGGAGTCGTCGGCTGCGGCAGAGGCAATTGGATCTTTTCCCTAGCCTGACATGGAGACGAGTGAGGGGAAGATGGCCCCCACTTATCTCCATATCATTGCAGGGCGGCCGGAAGTGACGTCAAAATGTTACTTCCGCCCATAGCTCTTAAAGGGCCTTTTTTTTTTGTATTTTTTTAAATGACTTTTTTTTTTTTTTTATTGCATTTTAATGTAAACATGAGATTTGAGGTCTTTTTGACCCCAGATCTCATATTTAAGAGGTCCTGTCATGCTTTTTTTCTATTAAAAGGGATGTTTACATCCCTTGTAATAGACGAGCTCGCGTGCAGAAGCGAACACATACGTGTGTAGCGCCTGCATATGAAAACGGTGTTCAAACCACACATGTGAGGTATCGCCGCGATCGATAGAGCGAGAGCAATAATTCTAGCCCTAGACCTCCTCTGTAACTCAAAACATGCAACCTGTAGAATTTTTTAAACATCACCTATGGAGATTTTTAAGGATAAAAGTTTGTCACCATTCCACGAGTGGGGGCAATTTTGAAGCGTGACATGTTGGGTATCAATTTACTCGGCGTAACATTATCTTTCACAATATAAAAAAAATAGGGCTAACTTTACTGTTGTCTTATTTTTAAATTTTAAAAAGTGTATTTTTTCCCAAAAAAGTGCGTTTGTAAGACCGCTGCGCAAATACGGTGTGACAGAAAGTATTGCAACGATCATCATTTTATTCTTTATTCACTTGTACAACCTGAAATTCATGCGACTTTGACGCAACTTCAACGTCATTTCAAGCAATGCTTGTGTAATCTTGGGGTCTATGGACCTTAAGTCGCATCAAAGTCAGACCAAAGTAGTGCAGGGACTACTCTGAAGTCACTGCGACTTGAAGTCGCACAGATAAGAACGGTACTCATTGGAAATCATGGGGGTACGACTTGTAATGCGAATTTGCAGTCCCAAGTGGCAGGACAAGTCTCACATGTGTGAAAGGGGCCTTACCAAAAAAACTGCCTAGGCAGATAAGGGGCATCTGGAGATAAAAAAACAAGCTGTGCAGCTTTGACCAAAGTCGAATAATACCCTTAATGTAGGTGTAGGTGTAGGCCATTTACATGTCTCCTGAAGCCTGGATGGAATACTCCTAGGATGTTGCTAAGTGAGGCCTAGTCGTTACTGCTCACCTCCACCATCGCAGGAGTGAGCTCTCAAACGCTGAGCTCAGAGCCACTGCATCGGGGTAGGGAAAGAGCAAGTGAGGGGCCTTTAATCACAGGAAAAAAAGCTCACTCCTGTGATGGTGGAGGTGAGCAGTAATGACTAGGCCTCACTTAGCAACGTCCTAGCAACGTCCTGGGAAAATTCCAGTCAGGCTTCATGAGGTACTGAAATGGCCTACATCTATAGCAAAGGCATTATTCAACTTTAGTCAGAGCTGCACAGTTTATTTTTATCTACAGACACCCCTTACTTGCACCGGCAGTTTTTCTCTAAAGGTGAACTAACCCTTTAAAGTGGTTATTTACAGTAAATCTAGGGGCCGTCTCACATCTGTGCTTTGTCTTTTAGGTGCATTTTACATGTGTTTTAGGTATGTTACTATTGAATGTGTGTTTCCATGAAAGCACATTAAAGATGCAGCAAGTAGGATTTTTTTTTTAGTACCACACTTCAAACACATATAAAACACATAGGTGCTAATGGGGCCTACACCAATGTGCTGCAGCCCTAGGTTCACACCTATGCGTTTTTCAGTGCGTTTTGCAGTTTGCGTCAACACACTACAGTTCATATAACATGGTTTTCCATGGTACACGTTCACATCTATGCATTTTTCAGCTGGTGCGTGGAAAAGGTCAGGGACTTTCCCGCAACAGATTTCGTTTTGCGTGTAATAGACTCCAGGAGAGTGTTGCAAATGTTATGATGCATTTTTATATGCGTTATCCCGCAGAAAATAAATGCCCCTTGACAGAACTCATTTATAATTGCTTTTTAAGTTTAGATGTGATGCTTCCCGCCTGCTTTTTACAAAAGAATAATAAATCTCCAGCCGCCACCAACACCACCGATTACGATTACTCCGAGGCTAGGGTAACTATGGCAACAATAGCCTGGTTTCCCCAATTTAAAAATGGCGCATAGCGCCATCTTGCATCGCGTCATTTCCTGTTTGGAAATAACTCAATGCTTGCTAGGAGCCGGAACTGCACATTGACTCCTGGGATTGATGACACTCATCTCCCAGGAGCCAATGCAAAACAGGAAATGGCGTTGGCGTTGGCGGAGATTTTTAAAAATATTTAAGTTAAGGAACCAAAAAAATAAATAAATAAATATATAGCCAAATCGTTATTAGCATGTAAAAGAGTAATGCTTGCTGGGAAGAGTAAAATGTGGGTGGAACTCTGCTTTAACAACCGATGAGTCATCAGCTGTCAGCGGGGTTCCCCACTGACAGCTGAACATAAAAAACAAGCAATAAAAAAATCTGTTAAAAAAATGGCGTGGGGTCCCACGGGGTCCCACCCCCCCCCAATTGAGGGGAACCCTGCACCAAATGTTTTCTTTTTAATGGTGTGGGGTCCCCTCCAAAATCCATACCAAGCTCTTATCGGAGCATGCTTCCTGGCAGGTCGGAAAGACAGGGGACGAGCAAGAACCCCCCTCCTGAACCATAGCAGGCCACATGCCCTCAACATGGGGGAGATGCTTTTGAGCAGGAAGGGCTCTGCCCCACCCCCCAAAGCACCTTGTCCCCAGGTTGATGGGAACAAGGGCCTCTTCCCCACAACCCTGGCCAGGGGTTGTGGGGGTCTGTGAGTGGGGGTTTATTCAGAATCTGGAAGCCTCCTTTAACGAGGGGGTCCTAGATCTCACACCCATGTGAATGAAAAAAAAACCCCTGCCCCAAAGCACCTCCCCTATGTTCAGGGCATGTGGCCTGGTATTGTTCAGGGGGGGGGGGGGGCGCTTGCTCCTCCCCTCCCTTTCCTGACCTGCCAGGCTGCATGCTCGGATAAGGGTCTAGTATGGATTTTGGGGGAGAACCCCATGCCATATTTAAAAAAAATTTGGAATAGCGTTTCCCTCAAACTCCATACCAGGCCCAAAGGGGGAAGGTACCCCATGCCATTTTTTTCCAGATTTTTTTTATTGCCGGCAACTCTTTATTTTACATTGAGCTGTCAGTGGGGAACCCTGCTGACAGCTGATGACTTATCGGTTGTTAAGGACACAATGGCCGGCTTTCTTCTTAACAACCAGCTATTTGCAGTTTGTTAAAGAGAAAAAAAATGCAAAACGCATAAAAACTGCATCACAAACGCAGATTTAAAAACACAAAACGCACTGCAAAACGTGTGGCAAAAACTGCAGCTGACAGGGGTTCTTATCCCTCTCCACTCCACCCAAAACTAAAAAATACTTTTGCCCTTAAACTTTAAGTGTGTTTTTATGTAAAAAAAATATTTAAAGCCTATTGCACCATTAAAAAAACACCTTTCTCAGTGACTACGTTGCATTTCACCCTAATAGCAAAATTTAACTGAAAGCTCAGATTTTTGACAAAAATTCAAAGAAACAAAAACTCTCATGACCAGTTCACACCAGTGTGCGCAGTGCGTTTGCCTGCACCGGTTTGCATAGTACTACCGGTCGCTGTGCCTTTTTTTTAAGTAGTGCATCGCACTGCACCAGGATTGCATTTGAATCGTACAGGAACACACAGCTCATTCCTGTGCAATTCATGATGTGAACCAGGCACCTTAAAGCGGAGTTCCACCCAAAAGTGGCACCTTTCGTGTGGGAGGGTGGAGCGGGCACCTGTTTTTGACAGGTACCCTGTCTCCACTTCCATCGGACCTCGCCGCTGTGAGGAACGTCAGAAGTTCGGCGCCCTCCTCCTCCGGCCTCCTTTCCCTGCTGCCAGTAAGGGAGCGCAGCGCGCTTCGCACATGCGCAGTAGGGACCCGGCTGTGTAGCCGCAAAGGCTTCACGGCTGGATTCCCTTACCGGCAATGGCGGCGGCAGCACCCAACAGCCGATGGAATCATCGGCAGGGGTGCTGACATCGCTGGACTCCAGGACAGGTACGGTAAGTGTCCTTATATTAAAAGTCAGCAGCTACAGTATATGTAGCTGCTGACTTTTATTTTTGGAGAGGAGGGCAGAACACCGCTTTAATTTGGCTTATCCCTACTGACAAATGTATAACAAAATATAGTAGCAGTAATATATATATTTTTTGTGACTGGCTTCAGATGATACACAAAGGTGAAACAAATCCTCCTACATAAAGTCCAGTTTACACCACCTGGAAAACTGGGCCCCAACATTAGCCAGCTAAAGAGATAAGACTAAGGACTGCCTTCCCCACAGCTCCTCCACAGAGGCGGTTGCCTATTACTTACATTAAAGTGGTTGTAAACCCTTCCATATACCCAGTGAAGTGACTGGCCTCAGATGATACACAAAGATGAAACAAATCCTCCTACATAAAGTCCAGTTTTCACCACCCGGAAAACTGGGCCCCAACGTTAGCCAGCTAAAGAGATAGGACTAGGGACTGCCTTCCTCATAGCTCCTCCACAAAGACCTTTGCCTATATCCTACATTAAAGTGGCTGTAAACCCTTCCATATACCCAGTGAAGTGACTGGCCTCAGGCGATACACAAAGATGAAACAAATCCTCTTATATAAGTTGTACCTGATTATCTGGATATATATTTATAGACTGCGCTAACCCTTTAGTGGCAAAAAGTATTAAAAAGTGTCAAAAGGTATCAAAAGATATCAGAAAATATATGTGTCAAATTATACCATCAGATATGAAAGTTGCAAATTTAATCCAATAATGATTCACATCAATGATCAGTTGTGCTATGCAAAATATATGTATATACAAAAAGTCCCCAATATACATTCTTCATATATCAATCCACCATGCTGAACAAGAATGTGCAATCTAAAACATTTGTGATTCGTGATTCACCACCACCTTCCGATATATGCTCTTACCAGTAAACGGTAAAAAATATGCCTGTGTTGTGCCTTGTTCTCTCTGGTCTTTAAGCAGATGGTCAGGGATAGATCCAGTAGGTACGGCAATACTCTCTCATGTATCTCCACTGTTTTATGGTTCTCAGAATCTCATGGAAAAACAAGCAGCCATCATTGCGTGAAATTCCACATTTATTTCTTAAAATACCATTAAAAAAGTTTACACTCACATTTGGATGTGCCTTTAAACCGACACAGCGTTCCAGTAATGGCCTGTGCTGGCCTTTCCGTTTGTAGGGAGCCGCGTGCGATTCAAGCCTCAGTACCAGTGCGGGTCATGGACTGGAAATGATGTCAGCGTCGCACAACTAGCCTTAACGCGTTTCGCATGTAATATGCGTCATCAGGTACCTGATTATCTACTCTCTTTTCTACATCCAAAGTGCAGATATTATAAAGCTTGTTTGAGCTGTCAGAAAAAAAAAGGGGCCGGAGAGCTGAAGCTCAGTGAGGAGAGCTTTGACAGCTGATTGGAGGGAAGGAACACACCCCCCCCTTCACACAGCACACAGGAAAAGGGCTGAGGCGGCTAATCACAGGTTGTGTGCTGCATCTCCCTCCCCATCATTTATTTATCTCTTGGTGTCAGGAAAACAGGAAAACTTGTCAGAAGTAATTCACGCAGATAACAGAGGAAGGAGGCAGCAGACAGAAATGACACTTAGTGCTCTGGATTGAGACAAGTACACACGGCTTTGTTCATAGTTCATGTCTGAGGTTTACTGAAAATTCTGGTCCATTTGGATAGGATATCTAAGTTCTGATGGTCCTGCTACATATAGAATTGCATATCTGCTGCTGTGCATGGATCTTGGCCTCCCCAGCAGTGGCGGCCTGTCCATAGGGGGCACACGGGCAACACACACACCCCCAGCCCCCCCCCCCCCAGCAGTAAAAAAACATTTTTTTTAAAAAAAGGCCCTTTAAAAAAAAAATAGAAAAAAATTTCCTTTAAGTGCACTGTGTTAGGGCGCCGGACGCAATGCACTATGGGAAGATTGCAGACGAGGCGCTTCATTTGCAAGATTTTTACCTGCTTTGTGGCGCATTCCATCGCACAGAACAACTTCCGCCGGTGCTTTGTTCTTGGAGTTAAGACATTACTTCCGGTTTCCCTGTGCCAGAGGGAAACCAGAAGTGACGTCAGAAGCTCTGTGGCACACACGGCCCGAGCGGAGCTGGTAAGTAGGGCTGCAAAATAGGTGAACTGCGAGCGCCTCCACTCAGCTGTGTTAGGAAAGCGAATGACTGTTTGCTTTCCTAACACTGAACTGCTTCTCCGCCAATCAGGTGCTCGGGTCTGTTACCTGTCACCTGACTGGCTGAAACGACAGGAGCCGATATTGGACGCCTATCAGGAGGCAGGAGACGCATGAAGGACCCCGCTTGTCGCCGTCACCCGCTGCCCCACAGACACAGGGTAAGTGCCAGGCAGATGGCTAGTGGGCGGGGGGCACACTGGCAGCATTTATTGGGCACACTGGCAGCATTTAACGGGCACACTGGCAGTGTTTGATGGGCACACTGGCAGCATATGATGGGCAGTTGGGCACACTGGCAGTATTTGATGAGCAGTTGGGCACACTGGAAGCATTTAATGGGCACACTGGCAGCATTTGATGGGCACACTGGCAGTGTTTGATGGGCACACTGGCAGCATATGATGGGCAGTTGGCCACACTGGCAGCATTTGATGGGCACACTGGCAGCATATGATGGGCAGTTGGCCACACTGGCAGCATTTGATGGGCACACTGGCAGCATATGATGGGCAGTTGGCCACACTGGCAGCATTTGATGGGCAGTTGGGCACACTGGAGCATTTGAAGGGCACACTGGCAGCATATGATGGGCAGTTGGGCACACTGGCAGCATTTGATGGACAGTTGGGCACACTGGCAGCATTTGATGGCCACACTGGCAGCATATGATGGGCAGTTGGGCACACTGGCAGCATATGATGGCCACACTGGCAGCATTTTGATAGGCAGAGTGGCAGCATTTGGCACAGTAGCTGCGTTTGATGGCACAGTGGCTGCGTTTGATGGGCACAGTGGCAGCGTTTGGCACAGTAGCTGCGTTTGATGGCACAGTGGCTGCGATTGATGGCACAGTGGCTGCGATTGATGGCACAGTGGCTGCGTTTGATGGGCACAGTGGCTGCGTTTGATGGCAAATAATTTTGAGCACCAGCCGCCACTGCTCCCCAGTGAATGACACCCCCCATGCCACCCCATCCTACCCTTTAACCTTATTTATAGGGATGAGCCGAACACCCCCCGGTTCGGTTCGCACCAGAACCCGCGAACGGACCGAAAGTTCGCACGAACATTAGAACCCCATTGACGTCTATGGGACTCGAACGTTCGAAATCAAAAGTGCTCATTTTAAAGGCTAATTTGCATGGTATTGTCCTAAAAAGTGTTTGGGGACCCGGGTCCTACCCCAGGGGACATGTATCAATGCAAAAAAAACTTTTAAAAACGGCCGTTTTTTCGGGAGCAGTGATTTTAATGATGCTTAAAGTAAAAAAAAAAAAGTGAAATATTCCTTTAAATATCGTACCTGGGGGGTGTCTATAGTATGCCTGTAAAGTGACGCGTGTTTCCCATGTTTAGAACAGTCCCTGCACCAAATGTCATTTTTAAAGGAAAAAATCTCATTTAAAACTGCTTGCGGGTTTAATGTCATGTCGGGTCATGGCAATATGGATGAAAATCAGTGAGACAAACGGCATGGGTACCCCCCAGTCCATTACCAGTCCCTTTGGGTCTTGTATGGATATTAAGGGGAACCCCGCACCCAAATTAAAATAAGGAAAGGTGTGGGGCCACCAGGCCCTATATACTCTGAACAGCAGTATACAGGCGGTGCAAACAAGACAGGGACTGTAGGTTTGTTGTTAAGTAGAATCTCTTTGTAATTTTGAACATTTTTAACGTGTTTAGCTCCAGCCAAAAAATCTTTTCTAAGCTTTTTGGAAAACATAGGGAAGGGTTATCAGCCCTGTGACATTTGTTTTGCTGTCTTTCCTCCTCTTCAGAAGATTTCACCTCACTTTTTTGTCCCAATGAAAAATGTTTTTTGAAAATTTGGGTTTTTTTGTGGAACAAGGATTGGAAAGCATCAGTGGAAAGGAGAACTTGTTTTCCCATATTAACTCTTACAGGAGAGAATTTCCCTTCCTAGGGGTAGATTTCATCTCACTTCCTGTTGTCTCCTTCCGTTTGCAAGTAGGAGTCGTTTGTAAGTTAGATGTTTGAAAGTAGGGTCCTGCCCTATATACTCAGCAGAAATTTGGGCCTTAGGTGTTGCTGTGGCCACAACACTGTAAGCCCTCACAGGGCCCTGCTGTGAAATATTAGATCAAGAATTGTAATTACATGCCCCTGTTGAACAGGAGCTGAAAAATTAGGCCTTAGGCACTGGTGCTGGTGCCACAACACTGCAACCCCTCACAGACACTCTAGTTGGAACGCAGGAACGAGCCCTGCTGCAAATTATTGCTTCAAAAATTGTAATTACACGCCCCTGTTAGACAGGGGCAGAAAAATTGGGCCTTAGGCACTGGTGCTGGTGCCACAACACTGCAACCCCTCACAGACACTCTAGTTGGAACGCAGGAACGAGCCCTGCTGCAAAGTATTGCATCAAAAATTGTAATTACACGCCCCTGTTAGACAGGGGCAGAAAAATTGGGCCTTAGGCACTGGTGCTGGTGCCACAACACTGCAACCCCTCACAGACACTCTAGTTGGAACGCAGGAACGAGCCCTGCTGCAAAGTATTGCATCAAAAATTGTAATTACACGCCCCTGTTAGACAGGGGCAGAAAAATTGGGCCCTAGGCACTGGTGCTGGTGCCACAACACTGCAACCCCTCACAGACACTCTAGTTGGAATGCAGGAACGAGCCCTGCTGCAAAGTATTACATCAAAAATTGTAATTACACGCCCCTGTTAAACAGGGGCTGAAAAATTGTGCCTTAGGCACTGGTGGTGGCGCCCAGAACCAAAAATGTTCTTACAAGCTATCAGCGTGATGATTGAGGAGGAAGAGGATAATTACTCAGGGATAGTCACTCAGCATCAGCATAGGCAGTCTTTGAAGGGATCTGAGATTTCAAAAAAAATTATTCGGTTACATCAGCATCAGGTGCTTGGTAGCTGGTGGTGATCCAAGACTCATTCATTTTTATGAAGGTCAGCCGATCGACCGAGTCGGTGGACAGACGCACCCTGTGATCGGTTACCACGCCTCCAGCAGCACTGAATGTGCGTTCCGAAAGAACGCTGGATGCAGGACAGGCCAGTAGCTCAATTGCATACTGTGCAAGCTCTGGCCAGTGATCCATCCTCAAGACCCAGTAACCCAGAGGATTTTCGGTGGGAAAGGTGTCCAAGTCTGATCTTGCCCCTAGGTATTCCTGCACCATGTAAAACAGACGCTGGCGATGGTTGCTGGAACCGATCATACCTTGGGGCTGCGGACCAAAAAATTGTCTGAACGCATCGGTCAGACGGCCACCTTCTCCACCGCTCCTTCTTTGACTGACCGAAGCCTCAGCAACACGTTGTCCAGAAACAGGAGTTTGTAACCTCCCAGTCTCTGGGAACGCGTTGCACAGACCTTTCTGCAAGGCCTCCCGAAGATGTTTCATCCTCTGCTCCCTCTGCGATGGCAAGATAAGGTCCGCAACCTTACCCTTGTAACGTGGATCAAGGAGGGTTGCCAGCCAGTATTGGTCCTTCTCCTTGATACCACGAATACGAGGATCCTTACGCAGGCTTTGCAGGATCAGGGAGGCCATGCAGCGTAGGTTTGCTGAGGCATTCGGTCCGGAGTCCTCTGGGTCACTAAGAACGACATGGTCCGCAGCCACCTCCTCCCAGCCACGTACAAGTCCATGTGTTTCTTGGGACTGATCCCTTAAAGACTGCTGCTGATGCTGAGTGCCAGGCTCCACCTCCATACTGACACAATCTTCCTCCTCCTCCTCTTCCTCCTCGTCCTCTTCCTGTGTGATCGGCGGGCACGCAGGAACACTGTCTGGATAAAGGGGGCCTTGAGAGCTAAGGAAGTCCTCCTCTTCCTGCCTCTGTTCTGCCTCAAGTGCCCTGTCCATTATTCCACGCAGCGTGTGCTCCAACAGGTGGACAAGGGGGACAGTGTCACTGATGCATGCACTGTCACTGCTCACCATCCTCGTGGCCTCCTCGAATGGTGACAGGACAGTGCATGCATCCCTGATCATGGCCCACTGGCGTGGGGAAAAAAAACCAAGCTCCCCTGACCCTGTCCTGGTGCCATAGTCGCACAGGTACTCATTGATGGCCCTCTGCTGCGTGTGCAGCCGCTGCAGCATGGCCAACGTTGAGTTCCACCTGGTGGGCATGTCACAGATTAGGCGGTTCTTGGGCAGGTTAAACTCCTTTTGGAGGTCCGTCAGCCGAGCACTGGCATTATATGACCGGCGGAAATGCACACAGACTTTCCTGGCCTGCCTCAGGACATCCTGTAAGCCCGGGTACCTGCCCAAGAACCGCTGCACCACCAAGTTAAGGACGTGAGCCAAACAGGGCACATGGGTCATTTGTCCCTGTCGGAGGGCAGAGAGGAGGTTGGTGCCATTGTCGCAAACCACCATTCCTGCCTTAAGTTGGCGTGGCGTCAACCACCTCTGAACCTGCCCCTGCAGAGCTGACAGAACCTCTGCCCCAGTGTGGCTCCTGTCCCCCAAGCACACCAGCTCAAGCACCGCATGGCATCTTTTGGCCTGCGTACTTGCGTAGCCCCTTGAACGCCTACGGAGCACCGCTGGTTCCGAGGAAGAGGCCATGGAGGAAGAAGAAGAGGAGGGGGTGGAGGAGAGAGGTGTGTCACAATCAGCATTTTGGAGGCGTGGTGGCGGAACAACCTCCAACACTACTGCACCTTGTCCTGCATCCTTCCCAGCTGCCAGCAGAGTCACCCAATGCGCCGTGAAACTTAGGTAACGTCCCTGTCCATGCCTGCTGGACCATGAGTCAGCGGTAATATGCACCTTACCGCTGACCGCCCTGTCCAGCGAGGCATGGACATTGCCTTCCACATGCCGGTAGAGAGCCGGAATCGCCTTCCGTGAGAAAAAGTGGCGTTTGGGTACCTGCCACTGAGGAACCGCACATTCCACAAACTCACGGAAGGGGGCAGAGTCTACCAACTGAAAAGGCAGCAGTTGAAGTGCTAGCAATTTTGCCAAGCTAGCATTCAACCGCTGGGCATGTGGATGGCTGGGAGCAAACTTCTTTCGGCGGTGCAGCAGCTGGGGCAGGGAAATTTGCCTGGTACAATCTGACGTCGGTGTACCAAAAGCAGATTGCCCACAAGTACTTGGCTGTGACACACCTAATTCTACACCTTCATTCCTCTCACTGCAGGTCTCAGAGAGGACTGAAGGTCTAGTGGGGTTGGAAATCTCAGCTGATGAGGAGCAAGGAGAGATCCTCTTTGTTCTTTGGTGTGGGTCTTTTAGATACGCTTGCCAACGAACTGCATGGCAGGTCAACATATGTCTGGTCAAGCATGTGGTACCCAAGCGGGAGATATTTTGGCCACGCGAGATACGCTTGAGACATATGTTGCAAATAGCAGCGGTGCGATCTGATGCACTCGTCTCAAAAAAGGCCCACACCAAAGAACTTTTTGAATAACGCGCAGAGACTGCAGCGCCCTGCACATGTGGAGCTTTGGGGTGTGATGCAGTCAATGTGCTGCCCTTAGGCTGGCCCCTGGAGGGCATCCTGCCTCGTTGGTGATGTGCTGCCGCCTCCTCCTCCTCCTCCTCCTCCTCCTCCTCCTCCTCCTCTCTCCTATCAGGCACCCACGTTGAGTCAGTGACCTCATCATCCCCTCCCTCCTCATCACTGGAGCAAACCTGGCAGTATGCTGCAGCAGGGGGAGCATGACTGCCAGATTGCTGTCCTTCTTGGGCACCCCCTCTGTCCGCGCTCATGTTACTGCCTTCATCGAGCTCAGTATCGTCATCAGAGCCTTCCAAACGCTGGGCATCCTCCTGGAGCATGTACCCAACACTGTGGTCAAACAGTTCGAGGGAATCCTCATGAGGACATGGTGGAGCTAGGGAAGGAGTCACTGATGACATTGAGCTGAGGGAAGAGGCCGCTGCTTTGCCAGACAAAGCACCCTGGGCATGGGTGAGAGAGGATGAGGAGGATGAGGACGGCTTGGTCATCCACTCGACCAAGTCTTCCGCATGTTGCGGCTCAACATGGCCAGCTGCCGAAAAAAAGGCCAAGCGTGTCCCATGGCCACGTGCTGATGAGGATGCACCGTCTCCACGACCAGCACTAGACACAGAGCCTGCTTGCCCTCTCTTATTGGCTTGTGACTGTCTGCCTCTCCTTCTTGGCCTTCCAGACATACTAATGGCCTGTAGCTGCACTAAGCTGGGATAGAACACCTGTAATTTTCTTCAAGTAGCTTTATATACTGTAACCAGACAAGCCTGCCTGTCAGTAGGAAGATAACAGGAACGGATCTAGCTGAACACTGTGAGCAGGACGCACTGTACTAAATGTAAATAGTCTAGCTGCCTGACCGTGGTACTAATAGGATCAAATAGAACACCTGTAATTTTCTTCAGGTAGCTTTATATACTGTAACCAGACAAGCCTGCCTGTCAGTAGGAAGATAACAGGAACGGATCTAGCTGTACACTGTGAGCAGGACGCACTGTACTAAATGTAAATAGTCTAGCTGCCTGACCGTGGTACTAATAGGATCAAATAGAACACCTGTAATTTTCTTCAGGTAGCTTTATATACTGTAACCAGACAAGCCTGCCTGTCAGTAGGAAGATAACAGGAACGGATCTAGCTGTACACTGTGAGCAGGACGCACTGTACTAAATGTAAATAGTCTAGCTGCCTGACCGTGGTACTAATAGGATCAAATAGAACACCTGTAATTTTCTTCAGGTAGCTTTATATACTGTAACCAGACAAGCCTGCCTGTCAGTAGGAAGATAACAGGAACGGATCTAGCTGTACACTGTGAGCAGGACGCACTGTACTAAATGTAAATAGTCTAGCTGCCTGACCGTGGTACTAATAGGATCAAATAGAACACCTGTAATTTTCTTCAGGTAGCTTTATATACTGTAACCAGACAAGCCTGCCTGTCAGTAGGAAGATAACAGGAACGGATCTAGCTGAACACTGTGAGCAGGACGCACTGTACTAAATGTAAATAGTCTAGCTGCCTGACCGTGGTACTAATAGGATCAAATAGAACACCTGTAATTTTCTTCAGGTAGCTTTATATACTGTAACCAGACAAGCCTGCCGGTCAGTAGGAATTTAACAGGAACGGATCTAGCTGAACACTGTGAGCAGGACGCACTGCACTAAATGTAAATAGCAGGAACGGATCTAGCTGAACACTGTGAGCAGGACGCACTGCACTAAATGTAAATAGTCTAGAAGATAACAGGAACGGATCTAGCTGAACACTGTGAGCAGGACGCACTGCACTAAATGTAAATAGTCTAGAAGATAACAGGAACGGATCTAGCTGAACACTGTGAGCAGGACGCACTGCACTAAATGTAAATTGCAGGAACGGATCTAGCTGAACACTGTGAGCAGGACGCACTGCACTAAATGTAAATAGTCTAGAAGATAACAGGAACGGATCTAGCTGAACACTGTGAGCAGGACGCACTGCACTAAATGTAAATAGCAGGAACGGATCTAGCTGAACACTGTGAGCAGGACGCACTGCACTAAATGTAAATAGCAGGAACGGATCTAGCTGAACACTGTGAGCAGGACGCACTGCACTAAATGTAAATAGCAGGAACGGATCTAGCTGAACACTGTGAGCAGGACGCACTGCACTAAATGTAAATTGCAGGAACGGATCTAGCTGAACACTGTGAGCAGGACGCACTGCACTAAATGTAAATAGTCTAGAAGATAACAGGAACGGATCTAGCTGAACACTGTGAGCAGGACGCACTGCACTAAATGTAAATAGCAGGAACGGATCTAGCTGAACACTGTGAGCAGGACGCACTGCATTAAATGTAAATAGTCTAGATAGAAGATAACAGGAACGGATCTAGCTAAACTGAATACAGTGTATATATATATATGCAACACCTGGGATGCATATATATACACAATACACTGTAAGTGCAGCTAACTGACTGACTGTTCTGCCTAATCTATCTAACTCAAATCAAATGACACTGTCTCTCTCTCTCTCTATCTCTCAGCACACCGGAACACACACTACACAGGGCCGCCGTGCAGGCGGCC
The DNA here is from genome assembly GCF_042186555.1 of Aquarana catesbeiana. Lineage (NCBI taxonomy): Eukaryota > Metazoa > Chordata > Amphibia > Anura > Ranidae > Aquarana > Aquarana catesbeiana. Next base: position 797,761,977 of record NC_133325.1, read on the forward strand.
TTATATAGTGTGGGGTGTGTACTAAATCCCCTGAGCCATAATTGGCCAAAGCCACCCTGGCTTTGGCCAATTACAGCTCTCTCTACTGACAGCGCTGTGATTGGCCAAGCATGCGGGTCATAGTGCATGCTTGGCCAATCATCAGCCAGCAATGCACTGCGATGCCGCAGTGAATTATGGGCCGTGACGCGCCACACGAATTTAGCGCGAACGGCCCATAACGTTCGCAATTCGGCGAACGATCGAACAGCCGATGTTCGAGTCGAACATGGGTTCGACTCGAACACGAAGCTCATCCCTACTTATTTAGACTGTTTCCTTTCTTCTCCTTTTCTCCTCACCTGAGCTGTCTACATGGTAATTATTGAACCCATTTGGAGAGAACATGCTCTACTGGAGACTCGAGTGCAGGCTGTGACAGCTCTGTCACTACTTCATATGTTTGCTTCACCCTTTTCATTCCTCATCTATGTGGAATTGTATAATTTTACATAATATAACTTCCTGAGTTATAACGCCACACTTTTATTTGTGGCAACTTCATTTATTACATATGCCGTGAGTCATTCTTCTGCTTTATTATGCAATTCTTTAACTCTGCTTCTGTATTGTGGTTGTGGTGCACGGGGTGCCCAGTTTTTTCTTTTCCTTTTTTGTCAAATTCACAACTTGAAAATTTCAGCTTATACTGTTCTCCTTTTAAAAGAAATGACATTTATATGTTAAAGCATATATGACATTTATACGGATTGGGTTTACATGTATTTTAATACTATTTTTACTAACATTAACCCCGTACAGTTACCAAAAATACAACATTATCCCAATTCAATCTGCCGATGTATCTAAATCTGCTAGTGCATGAAATAACCCCCACCCAATGCTGCTGTCCAAAGGTGCCCCCTGTGCTCCTTCACCCAGAGTGGGGGCCCTAAAAAAGAAAATGAATGCAGCCGCCACATCTAATTAGACATGTGCGGTTCTTCCAGAAGCGCATTTGTGAGGTCAGGCACTGATGTTGGACGAGAAGGCCTGGCTTGCAGTCTCCGCTCTAATTCTTTCCAAAGGTGTTCTATCGGGTTGAGGTGCAGGCCAGTCAAGTTCCTCCACCCCAAACTCGCTCATCCATGTCTTCATGGACCTTGCTTTGTACACTGGTGTGCAGTCATGTTGGAACGGGAAGGGGCCATCCCCAAACTGTTCCCACAAAGTTGGGAGCATGATATTGTCCAAAATGTCTTGGTATGCTGATGCCTTAAAAGTTCCCTTCACTGGAACTAAGGGGCCAAGCCCAACCCCTGAAAAACAACCCCACACCATAATCCCCCCTCCATCAAATGACTTGGACCAGTGCACAAAGCAAGGTCCATAAAGACATGGATGAGTGAGTTTGGGGTGGAGGGACTTGACATAACCTCAACCCGTTAGAACACCTTTGGGATGAATTAGAGCAGAGACTGCGAGCCAGGCCTTCTTGTCCAACATCGGGGCCTGACCTCACAAATGCACTTCGAGAAGAATGGTCAAACATTCCCATAGACACACTCCTAAACCTTGTGGATGGCCTTCCCAGAAGAGTTGAAGCTGTTGTAGCTGCAAAGGGGGGGGCAACTTCATATTGAACCCTACGGACTAAGACTGGGATGCCATTAAAGTTCATGTGCATGTAAAGGCAGGCATCCCAAGGCAGACAGTAGACATAGTTTCCAGCAGCAGATGGTGTTATATTTTAAGGGGGGGCGGCAAACAATGCTGCCACAGCCAAACCCCACCCCCGGTCAGTCGGGTCACCCACCACACCTCCTCCTCCTCAAGATTGAGACCCGCTTCCTGATTGTCCGGGAGGAGAATCAGTGTGACAATAGCGAATATTCATAGGGGGGACTTTGTTCCAAATCAGGGACAGTCCCTCGAAATCAGGGACAGTCCCTCGAAATCAGGGACAGTTGGGAGCTATAGTCATGTTCTGGGGATTCTGGAATGCATGGGGGATTTTTTTTTTTAAAAGGGCATTAAAGGTGATCCCTTCAATCCTGCATGTACTGCAGTCTTATATCGATTTAGGGATCGTAAAGGGTAAAGAAACAAGAGGTGACTTTATTGACAGGACTCCAACAGCCAGATGGCTTCTCCAAACAACTGCCATGTCACATGACCACCGTCAGCATTTATTCACTGGAAACGCTCTTCCATGGAATCATTTACTCCCAGCCTTGGATGTTTGCTTTTATGGTGACCGATTTATTGCCAGTTCATTCGGAAAGTCAAAAATAGGAGTTACATTTCTTCGAAACCAATGTACCAGCTGTTGAAGGAAAGGACGATGGGAGGGGCCATTCATATATATTTCCTATATTTTCCAATATAATAACCATCACCTTATTTTGTCATATTTGACCCATCTGTCTAGTTCTGTAAAGTGGATCCTGACAAAAAAAAGCTGGCTAATTCTGCCCAATTTTGGAATTTAACTATGTGCTGACCAACGTATATATATATATATATATATATATATATATATATATATATATACATCCTGGCAGCAAGTGGGTAATACAACATCATGGTTGCAACTGCAGACCTGATCTTGGTACCATCTTTTTCAGCCAGCGATCGTCTGTTTTGTAAAAATGTTCTGGGGCAGCTTTACAGCTTTGGGAACGGCCACGCCCATTCCCGCTGCTACCCATGGTGATTTCTAGGCTCTCCTGCTTCTCCTGGGAGCCCAGGACCGTGGTAAGCAGCCAGAACAGCTTCCCAGAGAGGACAGAGAGGAACATCTGTTCCTTCATCTTCTCTCTGACAAATCAACCTAGAAGCGGTGATGAATTCATCACTTCCAGGTTTCAGAGCCAATATTCCCAGGCTACTGCGGGTTGCCTTTATGGAGATATCAGACGTCTATCATTCCTTGGCTGTTGCGGGTTCCATTTTTTGGAGACATCTGGGGTCTATCATTCCCTGGCTGTTGCAGGTTGTCATTATGGAGACATCAGGAGTCTATAATTCCTAGGCTATTGCGGGTTGCCTTTATGGAGACATCAGTGGTCTATCATTCCCTGGCTGTTGCAGGTTACCATTATGGAGACATCAGGGGTCTATCATTCCCAGGCTGTTGTGGGTTGCCTTTATGGAGACATCAGGGGTCTGTCATTCACTGGCTGTTGCAGGTTACCATTATGGAGACATCAGGGGTCTATCGTTCCCAGGCTGTTGCGGGTTGCCTTTATGGAGACATCAGGGGTCTATCATTCCCTGGTTGTTGCCAGTTGCCTTTATGGAGACATCAGGGGTCTATCATTCCCAGGCTGTTTCCGTTGCCTTTATGGAGGCATCAGGGGTCTATCATTCCCTGGCTGTTGTAGGTTACCATTATGGAGACATCAGGGGTCTATCATTCCCAGGCTGTTGTGGGTTGCCTTTATGGAGACATCAGGGGTCTGTCATTCACTGGCTGATGCAGGTTACCATTATGGAGACATCAGGGGTCTATCATTCCCAGGCTGTTGCGGGTTGCCTTTATGGAGACATCAGGGGTCTATCATTCCCTGGTTGTTGTCAGTTGCCTTTATGGAGACATCAGGGGTCTATCATTCCCTGGCTGTTTCCGGGTGCCTTTATGGAGGCATCAGGGGTCTATCATTCCCTGGCTGTTGCAGGTTACCATTATGGAGACTTCAGGGGTCTATCATTCCCTGGCTGTTGCAGGTTGCCATTATGGAGACATCAGGGGTCTATCATTCCCTGGCTGTTGCCAGTTGCCTTTATGGGGACATCAGGGGGTTTATCATTCCCTGGCTGTTGCAGCCAGGAAAGCAGCTTAACCAAGCACAATCTGTGCTTTGTTAGTTGCTTTGGAGATTAGGGGAGGCATCAGGGATCTAATAGACCCCCTTATAGATTGTGCTTGGTTAGTTGCTTCTCTGGCTGCAAAAGCCAGGGAATGATAGCTTTGGGCAGTGACAGGTCTTCTTTATGGAGACATCAGGGGTCTATCATTCTCTGGTCTCCATAAGGAAGACCTGTCACTGCCCAAAGCTATCACAAGTGGGCTTGTTAGCCCCTTTGTGATAGCAATAAAGTTACATTTAAAAAATAGAATGTAGGTCTGACATACATATGCAAACAGTGAGGTCCTCCAGCAGCTCAGATTGTAACCCCTTAATGCCCGTTGTTCTTGTACAGTACTGGGGCTCTATATAAATGCATTAAATAGAAAGTTATTATTCACCCACAGGTCGCACTTTCTATTATACTCCTGGCAATAAGATCAATGTAGATTGATCTTGCTCATCCCGGACTCAGGCCTGACCTCTCTATCTCCTTCCTCTAGTTTATTGGAAATCCTATTTTGTCAGAACAAAGCCCCTGCCCCTGACCTCTGACCCCCAGACAGAGAGTGCAGTCAGAGGACAATGTAAATGCATGCAGTGTAATTTATCCTGTTTATTGTTCCAGGTAAGGCTCAGACACATTTATCGGTGGCACATTGCTGCTTATATTTATATAATGCTGATTCAGATCTCTGCCGCTGAATGTCATTAAAAAAAATGACGATCGTCCTCTCAGTGTGAATGATTAAAGAGAAGCCGGGTACATTTATATTTGATATAATCCTCTGTGTATTAAACAGGAATAAAAAAGTGCTTGGCGCAGCTATCCAGGGATATTTATGTGCCGTCATATTGGTAAATCATTCGCCATTGTGTTCCCTAAATTATCTCAATTCTCATTCCACCCAAGACTGGTATTTCAGTTTTTCGTCAATGGAATTAAAGAGACCCTGTCATCATCATTTTCAGGACAAAGTCATGGCATCTCTGTAAAAATTCCCTCCCCTCCCAGCAGCTACACTATATTGTCAAAAGTATTGGGACGCCTGCCTTTACACGCACATTAACTTTTATGGCATCCCAGTCTTAGTCAGTAGGGTCCAATATTGAGTTGGCCTGCCCTTTGCAGCTATAACAGCTTCACCTCTTCTGGGAAGATTTAGGAGGGTGTCTATGAGAAGGTTTGACCATTCTTCCAGAAGCGTATTTGTGAGGTCAGGGACTGCTGTTGGACAAGAAGGCCAGGCCTTCTCGTCCAACAGCAGTGCCTGACCTCACAAATGCTCTTCTGGAATAATGGTCAAACATTCCCATAGACACTCTCCTAAACCTTGTGGACAGCCTTCCCAGAAGAGTTGAAGCTGTTATAGCTGCAAAGGGTGGGCCAACTCAATATCTAACCCCACGGACTTATGCCCCGTACACACGGTCGGATTTTCCGATGGAAAATGTCCGATCGGAGCGTGTTGTCAGAAATTCCGACCGTGTGTGGGCTCCATCGGACATTTTCCATCGGATTTTCCGACACACAAAGTTTGAGAGCAGGATATAAAATTTTCCGACAACAAAATCCGTTGTCGGAAATTCCGATCGTGTGTACACAAATCCGACGGACAAAGTGCCACGCATGCTCAAAATAAATAAAGAGATGAAAGCTAATGGCCACTGCCCCGTTTATAGTCCCGACATACGTGTTTTACGTCACCACGTTCAGAATGATCGGATTTTCCGACAACTTTGTGTGACCGTGTGTATGCAAGACAAGTTTGAGCCAACATCCGTCGGAAAAAATACTAGGATTTTGTTGTCGGAATGTTCGAACAAAGTCCGACCGTGTGTACAGGGCATTAGACTGGGATGCCATTAAAATTCATGTGCGTGTAAAGGCAGGCGTCCCAATAGTTTTGACAATATAGGGTTCCTTATACTCACCTCCTTATTGCTCCCCCGATACTCCCTTTTCTCAGTAGCCACCTAAATACCCGGTGTAGGCTGGTGCCAGAGTTTAGAGCAGCCATTCTCAACCAGGGTTCCTCCAGAGGTTGCTAGGGGTTCCTTGAGCTGTGGCTGATGAAACACCTATTTGATGATGCCTAGAGAGTTCAAGGTTCAGCAGCACTTAGCAAGGCCAGCAGCATGACACCAAATATATTTTTAGCTCTCTTTAAGGGTGGCATTCTAAACACCACTTTAAGGGGGACATTCTTCCTATTGACCATTAATATAAGGAGCATTGTTCCTATTGAGCCCTGATGATTTGGTTTTAGTAAGGGTTCCTCGAGACATGAAAATTATTTTTGGGGTTCCTCTAGGGTTAAAAGGTTGAGAAAGCCTAGTTTAGAGGGAGTGATGAGGTACCTCTTCCATCTTGTGATAGTGCTCAGGCCTTAGCAGTTGGTGACAGGTGCTCTTTTAAACCACTTGACAGTCTCTTGTATCTCTCGGGGGGCTCTTTTGGTAAGATTGTTATATGCATTGGTCCAATGTGGTGTTATTCCTTCTGAATGGCACCCAATCCAGCTTGCCAAAAACTTGGGCCTCCCCTCCCTCATTCCACCCGCAGCCTCTCAGGACACATCACACGTCCCAGAAGCCTGCAAGACCACAGCTGCTGCAGCCAGGGAAGCAGCTAACAAAGTACAATCTGTGCTAGGTTTAGTTGCTTTGGAGGGCAGGGGAGAAATCAGGGGGTCTAATGTTTCCCATGGCCTCCAAAGCAACTAACCAAGCATAGATTGTGCTTAGTTACTGCTTCTCTAGCTGCAAAAGCCAGAAAATGAGAGACCCCTGATGTCTCCATAGGGAGGACCTGTCACTGCCCAAAGCTATCACATGGGGGCTTGTTAAACCCTTAGTGATTGCAATAAAGTTGTATTTAAAAAAAAAAAATCAAAGTGCAAAAAAAATTAAACAAAACAAAAAAAATAAGTAAAAGCTCCCACTCAGGCTTCAGGAAGTCACAGCCAGCTCCCAAACCCAAGACAGGGGGCGCCAGAGAGCCAAAGCCAAGCGAAGAGTCAACTCTTGGGACAACAGCACTGGACCAAGTGGTGTTCCTGAGGGGATGAGAGGCACCACTAACTCAACAAGTGGAAATAAATGTGAACAGCCCCAGCCATGACCTCCTCTTAAGCCCTGCCCCCGGCCATTGGGGCTTAATCGTGATCTCTATCCTGGCACTGACATCCATTGCTGACTGCCTCCCTCCTGGGGCCTAATGGTGGCCATACATGAAACAATTTTATATACGATTGTATTCACTTAATCTCTGGGAGAAAAATACAATTGGAAGTCCAAAAAGATTGTTTGTTGCAATACACTTAATGATCATATGGATCTATCTACTTTCCTACGATTGGATTTTCCATCCGGACTGATCAGAATAATTTCAACAGAATGAATTGGTTTTGCTCAAATCAATAACACACTATGTATCTTTTCAATAATTAATAGATTTGATCACATCATCCGATTCTGTGAAGAACTGTTTGATCAGATTGTTATGTGTATGGCCACCATTAGGGGCACCAACTGGGGAAGGGTGAGCTTCACTGTGCACAGTCCCCCCCCCCCCCCCCCCCCAAAAAAAGACAGTGAGACCGACCTTTTATTTTTTGATAAAATATTTTTACTCAGAACAAAAATAAAATAAGTATTACAAGAGAGTGCAGGGTTTAGGAGTGCATTATGCAGAGAATGCAGGGTTCACCAGTGCATTACGCTCAGAATGCAGGGATTTTTAGTGTATTACGCTCAGAATGCAGGGTTAAGGAGTGGGTTGCACTCAGAATGTAGGGTTAAGGCATGCGTTGCACTCAGAATGCAGGTTTAAAGAGTGCATTACGCTCAGAATGCAGGGATTATGAGTGTATTACGCTCAGAATGCAGGGTTAAGGAGTGCGTTGCGCTCAGAATGCAGGTTTAAGGAGTGCATTACGCTCAGAATGCAGGGATTATGAGTGTATTACGCTCAGAATGCAGGGTTAAGAAGTGCGTTGCGCTCAGAATGCAGGTTTAAGGAGTGCATTACGCACAGAATGCAGGGATTATGAGTGTATTACGCTCAGAATGCAGGGTTAAGGAGTGCGTTGCACTCAGAATGCAGGTTTAAGGAGGGCATTATGCTCAGAATGCAGGGATTATGAGTTTTTTTTACGCTCAGAATGCAGGGTTAAGGAGTGCGTTGCGCTCAGAATGCAGGGTTAAGGAGTGCTTTGCACTCAGAATGAAGGTATAAGGAGGCATTATGCTCAGAATGCAGGGATTATGAGTGTATTACGCTCAGAATGCAGGGTTAAGGAGTGCGTTGCGCTCAGAATGCAGGGTTAAGGAGTGCGTTGCGCTCAGAATGCAGGGTTAAGTAGTGCGTTGCGCTCAGAATGCAGGGTTAAGGAGTGCGTTGCGCACAATATACAGGATTCAGAAGTGCGTTGCGCTCAGAATTCAAGGTTAAGGAGTGTGTTTCGCGCTCAGAATACAGGGTTCAGGAGAGCATTGCACTTAGAATGCAGAGTTCAGGAGTGCGTTGTGCACAGAATGCAGGGTTCAGAAGTGCGTTGCGCTCAGAATGCAGGGTTCAGGAGAGCGTTGCGCTCAGAATGCAGGGTTAAGGAGTGTGTTCCGCACAGAATGCAGGGTTCAGAAGTGCGTTGCGCTCAGAATTCAGGTTCAAGGAGTGTGTTGCGCTCAGAATGCAGGGTTCAGGAGTGCGTTTTTTTTTTTTTTTTACACTGTCCTTTTAAAAAAACATTTTTGCGTCACTTTAAAAAAACATCCCTTATAATAGATCTCTTTAATGTGAGATCTGGGGTCAAAAAGACCTTAGATCACACATTCACACTAAAATGCAATAAAAAAAATAAATGTCTTCTTTTTTCCCTTTTAAGACCATTTGGCAGAAGTGACGTTTGAGGTTGCTTCCGCCATCCAATGTTATAGAGCCGAGTGGGGGGGCATCATTCCCTCACTCGGCTCCAGGCCTCTCAGGGGGAAAGACGCGATCATCTCCGCCGCTACCAACGGCTCCGGTAAGTGGTGGAGACGACCGAAGCGCGACGGGAGGGGGGGGGCCCTCTCCTGCCCCTGATAAAAGTGATCTCGCGGTGAACCTGCTGCAGAGACCACTTTTACCTGAAAGCGGACCGCCCGATGTTGCAGAGTATACCGAGGTTATGGCAGCTATCTACGGTATTTCACTTCAAACAGCCGACGTACAACGACGTCGGGCAGAGTGTAAGTAGTTGATTATTTAATGATAGATATGAGGGAGGAATCATTGCTAACATTCTAAAAATGCTCTTTACCTGGCTGTAATGCTGACCCGTCGGCCTGAATGCTTTCTAAGCCAGAGCCTGTATGCCAGGCATCCCAAGTCTCCCGCGAGGTGCGGGAACCTCCCGCATTTCTGGGGTGGTTCCCGGACACCCGCAGGTGCTGACCCCATATCCCGGCTGCGGGGCTGATCCTGGATGGTCCCCTGGTTCACAGTCAGGGATGATCGGTGCAGCAGGAGGGACAGCTGTGAACACTCATCTCCCTGTATAGCTGACAGTCGTTTCTCATCCTCTCCCTCCTGCGGCTGATGGCTAAAAAGCTATACAAGGAGATCAGTGATCACAGCTGTCCCTCCTGCTGCTCCGATCATCCTGTTCCCTGTATCCTCCTCCTCCAGCCCCCCACTGTGTCCCTCTACCCTCCTCTGTTGGGATGTCTGCTGTATGCACATCAGAGAAGTTTAAGGAAAGGTAAAAATTCTTATCTGCATACCTCCACCGGGTTAATGAATATAAATATTGGAACAACAGAGCCATGGTACTGGCATTTTCAGAAAAAAAGCCAGTAGTGGAAAACTCTGTGCTGAGTCCAGGTGTGCTGACAGCTGGAGTTACCTGGTTGCAGAGTGGAGGGAGGACTGATCCCTGTAGGTGACCAAATTGTGAGCTGCAATATTGCTGGAACTGGTGAGCTGCCGCTGCGGTGATTTACCATCTGCTGCAAGAGACTGAGCCCATTACAAATTGACCATACAGCCATCTAGTAGCCTTATTTTATGCTTGCAGGTTTTACTGGGACCGTACACCACCGGCAAAACCGGGCCCCAATGCTAGCCGGCTAAAGAGATAGCTAGTCCTATCTAGGGACTACCTTCCCCATAGCTGCTCCACAGAGATCTTTGTCTGCTACTTACATTAAAGTGGTTGTGAACCGTTCGATATACCCAGTGAAGTAACTGGTCTCAGGTGATACACAGAGATGAAGCAAATCCTCCTACATAAGTAGTATCTGTTTATCTGCAGCCCAAAGTTCAAAGCTAAATTATATAGATAGAGAGTTATATATTAGAGAGTTAAAGAACCAGGGCTTTTTTTCTCAAACCACTCAACCACGACCCCCCAAAACCCCTCCCCCCACACACACCCTCCAAATCACATCAAATAGTGGGTGTGGTCATATTTCACAAACAGTAAAAGGGTCTTAAAGGGGCATTAAATATCAGGATTGCATTACATACAGAGTGCAGAGTTCATGGGGGTTACACACAGAGTGCAGACATGTCTTCTGACTTCTGTGTTTACAAGTGATTGTGGTGAGTAGGCACCAAAGGGTCTGAGCCAGAGGTGATGGAACTGAGTTCCACCAAGTTCCCCCTGAAAAAAAGCCCTGTAAAGAACTATTAGAGAGTTAAAGAAAAAGGGGGGAGGAGAGCCGGATTCACACTCTGCAGAGTTCAGTGAGGAGAGCTTTGACAGCTGATTGGAGGGAAGGGAAACCCCCCTCCACACAGCTCACAGGAACAGAGCTGAGGCTGTCACTCTGCTGGAGGTCCCCCCCTGTCACCTTTTTTCTTTTGGTGTCAGGAAAACTTGTCAGAAGTGACTCATGCTGATAGCAGAGGAAGGAGGCAGCAGACAGAACTGACACAATGCTCCGGACTGAGACAAGTACACACTATAGACTCTAGAGCAGTGGTTCTCAACCTTACTAGTGCCGTGACCCCTTGATAAAATTTCCCAAGTTGTGTGGACCCCTAACAGTAAAGTTATTTTCGTTGCGTGGGTTGTCAGCACCCAAGGCAAGACAAGTAATTTGAGCCCCAACCCGCGGACATTTAGCGCTCCCTGAGTCCCTTCCACTCTTACAATATTAAAACCCCTTATGGTACATTTTAGGATGTACCACTCTATCTCTTTGTTCTCCTTTCTTTCCCTTTTATCTCTCTCTTTCCTAATTTCTTGTTTTTTTTTTTTTCACCATCCCTCTTTCTAGCCGTCTTTCTTGTCCTTTCTCTTATTCTTTCCTCTCCCTTTTTCTTTGCCCCCCCCCCCCCCTTTTTCTTCGCCCTTCCATGTATTCTCTATTTTTATTCCTTCTCTTATTCTTTGATGGGGGGGGGGATGGGATGAGTGGCAATGCTGGGGGGAGTTCTGATCAGTCAATTTAGGTGCTCTTGATCAAGGTCATCTGCTGATCTGAGACCTGTAGTGGGGACGTTTAATGGCAACTATAATCACAGGTAGTGTTACTCACTGTGTCTCCGGCTTCACTGTGTCTCCGACTTTATGGTGTCTCGTAGCAGTAACACCTATGCCGAAATCAGGAGATAGGTCCACCTCCAGCCCCTCCCACTTCACATTCCTCACCAGTCAGCTGACCTCTAGTCTCTGCCCCCCAGCAATGCCTTGAACTGAAGAGGCTGGGTGGGTGGCCGCGGGCTCCAGGGACAGCCCTGCTGGGCGGCCGCAAAAAGGCTGGGAGAGCAGTGCGGGCTTTGGGCACAGCCCAGGATTCGGTGACCCCTGGCAAATCGTCATTCGACCCCCAGGTTAAGAACCACTGCTCTAGAGGGATATGCTTTGTTCATATTTCATGTCTGAGGTTTACAACCAGTTTAAGAGCTCCATATCCTTGCCATTCTCCTAGAGTGCATGCTAAATCAGTTAAACTATTCCTAGCCACACTGCAGCGATTGCTTTTATGCACTGTTTATTGCTGGCTTTGCTGGTTAACAAGTTAATTTCAGTCTAGTGCTACAGAACTCTATTCTAAGGCCGGCCATAGAGGGATTCGAACCTATGATTATAGTTGTCCGTTGTCCGGCAATATAGTGTCGTCAATTTACACAGCGCTCTACATTTATATATTGTACAAGCACATCAGTCCCTGCCCTAAAGGAGCTTACAGTCTAAGGCCCATTACTTGCATTCATACATATAGTGCATCCGGAAAGTATTCACAGCGCTTCACTTTTTCCACATTTTGTAATGTTACAGCCTTATTCCAAAATTAATTCAATTCATTATTTTCCTCAAAATTCTACAAACAATACCCCATAATGACAACGTGATAGAAGTTTGTTTGAAATCTTTGCAAATTTATTAAAAATAGAAAACGAAAAAAATCCCATGTACATAAGTATCACAGCCTTTGCCATGACACTCAAAATTGAGCTCAGGTGCATCCTGTTTCAACTGATCATCCAGGCCGCATTCACACTGGTACAACACGACAGTCGTACCACTTTGGATCCGACTTTGCCCTGCGACTTGAAATCCGACAGCAATGAACAGGGATCCGACTTTGATCCTCGACAATACCAGGCACTGTGTCTGGTATGAATCCTTAGGGGGAACTCCACGCAAAATGTTAAAAAAAAAACCAGCATGGGTTTTCCCTTCAAGAGCATACCAGGCCCCTCGGTCTGGTATGGATTTTAAGGGGAACCCCCATGCCGAATAACGGCGTGGGGTCCCCCCAAAATCCATACCAGACCCTTATCCAAGCACGCAGCCCGGCAGGTCAGGAAACAAGGTGGGGACAAGCGAGCGCCCACCTCCTGGACCATACCAGGCTGCATGCCCTGGGGGGTTGGGGGGTTTGGGGGGGCCCTGCACCCCCCCACCCCAAAGCACCTTGTCCCCATGTTGATGAGGACAAGGGCCTCTTCCCGACAGCCCTGGCCGTTGGTTGTCTGGGTCTGCGGGCGGGGAGCTTACTGGAATCTGGAAGCCCCCTTTAACATGGGGGCCCCCAGATCCCGGCCCCCCACCCTATGTGAATGAGTATGGGGTACATTGTACCCCTACCCATTCACCTAAAACAAAGTGTCAAAAATAAAACACAGCACACAGGTTTTTAAAGTAATTTATTAGGCAGCTCAGGGTCTCTTCACGACTTCTCCCCTCTCCGGCTCTTCTGCCTCCTCCACTGATGTCTTCTGCTTCTCCCAGTTCTTTTGTCAAAATCGCAGCCGCAAAATCGCGCAACTTTAAAGTCGCACAAGTGTGAAAGGGGCCTAAGGCTGGGTTCACACTGATACTGCACGACTGTTGTACGACTATCATCCTACTTTGCCCTGCTACATCGGTCCTACTTCGGTCCTACTTCCATTAGACTTGAATGAATAAGATAAGATTTTGCTCCGACTTTGAGAAAGTACGACTTGTCCTTTGACCAATCAAAACAATCCCAGTGTGAGATAAATTCCTTTTACTGCTGCTGTAATCACCATGTCGGATGTCACAAGTCAGATGGTTAAGACTACTTTGATCTGATTTGTGTCGGGGGGCCCTGCACCCCCCCCCACCCCAAATCACCTTGCCCCTATGTTGATGGGGACAAGGGCCTCTTCCTGACAACCATGGCTGGTGGTTGTCGAGGTCTGCTGGCGGGGGGCTTATCGGAATCTGGAAGCCCCCTTTAACAAGGGGGGTCCCGTTTTCCGGCCCCCCCACCCTATGTGAATGGGTATGGGGGTACATTGTACCTCTACCCATTCACCTGAAAAAAGTGTCAAAAATAAAACACAGCACACAGGGTGTTAAAGTAATTTATTAAGGCAGCTCCGGCATCTCTTCCGACTTCTTCTCCCCTCTCTGGCTCTTCTGCCTCTTCTGCCTCCTCCGCTGCTGTCTTCTCCCTTTGTCGGTTCTTCTCCCCTCTCCGGTTCTTCTGCGCTGATGTCTTCTAGCCTTCTCCGGTTCTTCTCCCTCTGTCCGCTGTCTTCTGCCGGGTCTTCTCCGCTGTCTTCCTGCTCTTTTGCTGGGTCTTCTTGCTCTTTTGCTGGGTCTTCTCCGCTGTCTTCTGCCTCTGTTCTTCTTCCGATGTTGACTCAACGCTCTCTCCTGCTCTAATGCTGGGTGCTCGGTCTGCCACTACTTATATTGGCATGGGGCGGGGTCACAGGGTGATGTCAGCCAGAGGCCCCGCCCCTTATGATGTCACCACCCGGGGCATGATGGAGCGGTGATCATAAGCGGGAGAGAGCGTTGAGTCAACATCGTAAGAAGAACGGAGGAAGACAGCGGAGAAGACCCAGCAAAAGAGCGAGAAGATAGCGGAGTAGACCCAGCATAGGCAGAAGACAGCGGACAGAGGGAGAAGAACCAGAGAGGGCTAGAAGACATCAGCGGAGAAGACCCGGAGAGGGGAGAAGAGATCAGAAGAGACGACGGAGCTGCCTTAATAAATTGCTTAAAAAATATGTGTAATGAGTTTTATTTTTGAAATTTTTTTAGGTGAATGGGTAGGGGTACAATGTACCCCATACTCATTCACATAGGGTAGGGGCCAGAATCTGGGGGCCCCCTTGTTAAAGGGGTCTTCCAGATTCTGATAAGCCCCCCCGCCCGCAGACCCCCACAACCACGGGCCAGCGTCCCCACCCCCTTTCCTGACCTGCTAGGCTGTGTGCTCGGATAAGGGTCTGGTATGGATTTTGGGGGGGACCCCAATGCAGTTTTTTCGGCGTGGGGGGTTCCCCTGAAAATCCATACCAGACCAAAGGGTCTAGGATGCCCTTGGAGGGGGAACCCATGCCGTTTTTTTTTTTTTAATTTGGCGTGGAGTTCCCCTTCAAGATCCTCAGAGCACAAGTCACATGCCAAAGTTGGGTCAGTTAAGACAGCGATCCGACTTCAGTGATAATCAATGGGCTGAAGTAGGATCAAAGTGGGACCAAAGTAGTGCAGGGAGCATTTTCAAAGTCGGACCAACTTGTGTCGGACCAGTTAAGACGGCTCCCATAGGGAAACATTGATTTTCACACGTCATGCGACATGAGCTCCCAATGTCTGAGTGTTTGTCGTACCAGTTTAAACCCGGCCTGAGATGTTTCTACAACTTGTTTCTACAATGATTGGGGTCCACCTGTGATAAATTCAGTTGATTGGACATGATTTGGAAAGGCACACACCTGTCTATAGAAGGTCCTACAGTTAGCAGCACATGTCAGAGCACAAACCAAGCCATGAAGTCCAAGGAATTGTCTGTAGACCTCCGAGACAGGATTGTATGGAGGCAAAGATCTGGGGGAAGGGTACAGAAAAATTTCTGCAGCATTGAAGGTCCCAATGAGCACAGTGGCCTCCATCATCTGTAAATGGAAGAAGTTTGGAACCACCAGGACTCTTACTAGAGCAGGGAGAAGGGCCTTAGTCAGGGAGGTGACCAAGAACCCGATGGTC
The DNA here is from genome assembly GCF_042186555.1 of Aquarana catesbeiana. Lineage (NCBI taxonomy): Eukaryota > Metazoa > Chordata > Amphibia > Anura > Ranidae > Aquarana > Aquarana catesbeiana. Next base: position 797,777,272 of record NC_133325.1, read on the forward strand.
ACTCTGACAGATTTCCTGCCCTGCATTTCTCTGCAGAAAGAGGTGAACCTTCCAGAAGAACAACCATCTCTGCAGTACTCCTCCAATAAGGACTGTATGGTAGAGTGGCCAGACAGAAGCCACTCCTCAGTAAAAGGCACATGACAGCCTGCCTGGAGTTTGTCAAAAGGCACCTGAAGAACTCTCAGACCATGAGAAACAAAATTCTCTGGTCTGATGAAACAAAGATTGAACTCTTTGGCCTGAATGGCAAGCGTCATGTCTGGAGGAAACCAGGCACCACTCATCACCTGGCCAATACCATCCCTACAGTGAAGCATGCTGGTGGCAGCATCATGCTGTGGGGATGTTTTTCAGTAGCAGGAACTGGGAGACTAGTCAGGATCGAGGGAAGGGTGAATGCAGCAATGTACAGAGACATTCTTGATGAAAACCTGCTCCAGAGTGCTCTGGACCTCAGACTGGGGCGAAGGTTCATCTTCTGACTGGCTGATGACCCTAAGCACACAGCAAAGATAACAAAGGAGTGACTACAGAACAACTCAGTGAATGTCCTTGAGTTGCCCAGCCAGAGCCCAGACTTGAACCCGATTGAACATCCCTGGAGAGATCTGAAAATGGCTGTGCACCGACACTCCCCATCCAACCTGATGGAGCTTGAGAGGTCCTGCAAAGAAGAATGGGAGAAACTGCCCAAAAATAGGTGTGTCAAGCTTGTAGCATCATATTCAAAAAGACTTGAGGCTTCTGTCACGTTGTCATTCTGGGGTATTGTTTGTAGAATTTTGAGGAAAATAATGAATCTATTTTGTAAGAAGACTGTCACATAACAAAATGTGGAAAAAGCGAAGTGCTGTGAATACTTTCCAGATGCACTGTACACATACTAGGGCCAATTTAGACAGGAACCAGTTAACTTCCCTAGCATGTCTTTGTAGTGTGGGTGGAAATTGGAGTACCCAGAGGAAACCCAAGCAGGCACAGGGAGAACATGGAAATTCCAGTGCCATGGTTGGGATTTGAACCGACTGGATGTACGCAGGTGTAAACAAATGCCTGTTTACACCCTCCACTCCATAGAGGAGAATGGAGTGTCTGACTGAAAAACTGACAGGCAGACCTAATGAGTGCGCTCCTGTGAAAGGGGTCTACTTGTGTTCTTATAAGTGCATGCAGGTGTGTCAAGGCAGAACAGAGAACCCAATCAACCAAGCGGCTCCTGCAGGGTGGTTGCTCTACAAGTTAAAGTTTTGGCTAAGCATGCACTTTAATTTTAAGTTTATTATTTCACAGATTTCTCAGATTCCACCTCCAAGCCTTTGTTGACTATGCATGGAGCAGAAAAGTAGACAATTACCACCCGTTAGCAATAATCTGCTCTCTCTAAAAATAAATTAAATTCAGGATAGATAATAAAATGACAACGGGATTCTTGGTGTTTCCTCTACAGGCTAATGGGCCCACGGGTCATCAATGAAGAAATGAATGGATATAGTATAGAAGCCTTGCTATTCTCATTCCTCTTCAATATTCTGGTGATTGAACCACATTTATATATTTAATCTGATCCTTTTATATTATAAATGAAGGATGTTCTATATTATAATGATTTCCTCCCACCTTAAATAATTTGTATGTCTCACCAAAAGGATAACACTCTATCTATTCCAGTATAAACAAGTTTAATTCATATAATACAGTCAATGCATAACAAATAAACCAACCTCACCTTATGCCCGGTCTAAGATCTTTGAAGGCCTATATACTCACGATTAACCAGTTATATCTGCCACCCAATCAAAGGCCCCCAGCTGCAACTAAACAGGCTCAGGGACAATTAACCACTGACATACTACAAGATACAACCTAATTAATACCCCGATGTTACCACCGTATTGTTAGGAAGGAACACCCATACCTCAGATGGGCCCAACCCACAATTTTCCACAATTATTTAACCAGCACCACCTTCAAAGACCCAATAGACCCCCTGCCACAGCACACGAGCGTGACACCCCAAACCAGCAAGACGGCTGAATACCCTCCTGCAATCCCAGATGTCATAAATCAATGCCGATGGCATTCAGATGCACACAATCTCTTCTCAGATATCACCAGGTCTCATCCTCCAGCTCTCGATGACGTATTGCCAGGTCCCCATTTCAGACAAAAAAAAAAAAAAACTTGCTACCTCCTAGTTCACCTTTATCCTGGCTTTGTTGATCTTTTCAACAGAGCGAGCCACGCAGACCTGGCAACTATATGAGACCACACAACTTAGCCCAACCCAACAGATAGCAAACCTTATAAGTTATAATAAATGAGGGCGCACATATTACCAAAATCTGACTGATTCCCACCGCTCAAAGCTCTGAATGACCTGTTCATTAAGTCCCCATTGGACTGCCTCCATTGCCACCCCAATCCGAAAGTAATGAGAAGAACAGTTGTCTCTCACTCCAACCAGCGGGCATTTCCTGAACACCGCCCTAAACTGGAATCAAGATATTGGTGTCCCATCCACATGCATAAAGAAAACTCCTGGAAGATTTTGCCAAAAACGTGAAAACAAAACCACAGCCCGGATAGGGCAAACTGGAGAAGAGGGAACCACCACAACTCAATCCAAGAACCCCTCCTTGACTGATCAGTGTTAGATTTTCTTAACAGAATACCCAATGTAGTGTCCCGTAACCACACATCCTATACGTTCAAACCACCCTCGCGGTTTACCAACTCCCCCACCCGAAAAGCCCCCAAAAAAGGCTAGTACAAGAACCAGAACAAGGCAACCTCATAGGTGGAAGAACCACGTGTACATCATAATCCTTACGAGAACACCCCCCATCTTCATTCACCAGATCACTCCATTCCTGACACAGTCTGCAGTATGAGGACCAAGTGAATGCACATACTGAATGACGGATTGAGAACTTGAAAGGGACAATGCAATGCTGCACAGCTGCTTGGGACATGGAATTCCGCGCTGCTCCGCTTCCAGTGCCAACTGATGGAATCTGTACCACTGGAAATGAGACGAATGAGCACAATTCCATGGAGAGTACAATGGGAAAACAGTTCCCAAACAGCCAAATTACGCACTAAACCAACCAACTCTCAGCACTTCAACGACCCTGACAGTAGGTTCCATAACCAGCAGTGCCCGTTGCATCAGTGAACAGTTCTAGATCAAAATTGGAAATCACCTGCTCCAGCCAAAGAGAGAGAGACCATTGTAAGAAACCAGAAATTAATCCCACACTAGACATGTGCACTGACAAAAAATGTGTTTTTTTTGCTTTTTTCGGAAATTCGAAAAGAAGAAAGAAGGGTCAAGAACAGGGGTCTTCAAACTATGGCCCTCCAGTTGTTCAAGAACTACAATTCCCATCATGCCTAGCCATGTCTGTGAATGTCAGAGTTCTACAATGCCTCATGGGATGTGTAGTTCCGCAACAGCTGGAGGGCCGTAGTTTGAGAATCCCTGGTCAAGAACATAGTAAAATATTGCATGCAACCCATGCAATTCCCAAAAAGGGACAAAAAATAAAACTAAGAACAAAGTAGTGAGAAAAGCCTTGTTGGTAAAAGGAGAGACCACCAAGATGATTACCTAATGTTGTTGCACGGATCTGTGCTCCAAAATGTAGTGTGCAGTGTGCCCAAAAAAGCAAAAGTGTGGACATAGAATCCCAATGGGGGGTATATATATATATATATATATATATATATATATATATATATAGCGGGCTCCTCCCAGCATCATGCTAGGCGTGGAAAACTTAGGAGAGGCACCTTGCCACAGCGGCAACAATTGTCCACCATTGGCGGTCAGCTGCCACTCTCAAGTACCAGCCAGATAGACAGCGCGTCGGAGGCCATGACGCCCGCCAAGACATGATGCATGGGGCGTGGCGCCGATGCACATCAGGTGATCACCCACCGAATCCCCAGTGCCCAACCAGGACAGAGGGAGGGTACCCGGTGTGCATTGCAACTCCCAGCTGTGTAGACAAACAGGCAGCCCAGCAGATAGAGACCACATACCATGAGAGAGAGAGGGGGGTGACAGAGAGGAGACTCCCCTATCCCCCATACTACACCGGGAGGTTCTCCCACCCCCACCCCAAAAAAAAAACTACACCAGACTCTCACCTTCCCGCAGCCCACCGGCTCCTTTTTACCAGCTGTGTGTAGCGAGGCTGCCGAAGCACGATCTCAGCCTGGGACTCCGACCTGCTCTGCCAAGTGAGCTACTTCCAGGATCTGAGGCTGCAGCCACCGCTGCCTCCTGCTTCCACTTTGCTCCCCTTTCACCAAACGGTCAGTCCATGACCGCCCCTAGTGTGACCCTTTTAGCAGTTGTCATCCTGGTCGGCATCCCCGTAGTGCCAACCCCCTGAAAAATGCCACCTAAGGCAACGCCTTATTTGCCTCGCAGTAGATACGCCCCTGCCAGCATCCACAGGTAGAGCCTAAGTGAGGGAAATAAAATATCCTTCTCCAGACCAGGACTTCAGAAAAGTACTGTCTAGAAAAAAAAACTCCATTAGCAATCTCCTCCAGGCCCTCAGCCCAGCTCCTGCTGAGGCCCAGACTGCAATCTATTGTCTCAGTAGCTCTGTTCTAGGGGCAGAAGCCCCTGGAGAACTGGAACCCTCCCTGGAGAGGAAAGGCCTCCAAAACATATATCACCAGTCACCTTGTTGGATGCCTCCTTCAAAGCATTGGGTGGAGCATGATAAAGATTAATGCTGGTCATTTGACTCTCTCTCCCCTATATTCTGGAGGCTTCTTCCAGAAGCAGGTGAGGGAAATCAAACACCCAGCTTGAGAAACCCTGACCAGACAAAAACAATCAATTGCTTCTCCATTGACTACAGGGAAGCCAAAAACTACATTTAACTGAGCAGCCTAACTAGAGGAGGGCGCTACAAGGGTTAGATTAGATTTTATTGATTGGGTTTGCGTTTTTTCTGCAGAAAATAATAATTTGCAAAAATAAAACAGTAACTGGTTAACCTTTCTTCCACCTGCTTTCCCTTGACACTTCCTGTCTTCGTCAGAACCTAGTACATCCAGTGTCTTGCATTTTACCTCTGACCTGTATCTCTCCCATAATGCCCCTGGCTTTGGCTGCTCTCCCAGAGGTCTTGCATTTGACCTCTGACCTATATCTCTCCCATCATGCCCCTGGCTTTGGCTGCTCTCCCAGAGGTCTTGCATCTGACCTCTGACCTGTATCTCTCCCATAATGCCCCTGGCTTTGGCTGCTCTCCCAGAGTTCTTGTATCTGACCTCTGATATGTACCTCTCCCATAATGCCCCTGGCTTTTGCTGCATGATATGGGATAGGAGTGAAGGAAGAGGAAGGAATGGGCGTCCTACGGATGGCATTGGCCTGTGGCCTTAATCTGCGGCTGTTCTCAGACCATCCAGCTTTCCTCTAATGACACCCAATCAATAAATGTGTAATTTATCTTCTATACCATCATTTTCAGTGCCACGCGTTCGCCCGTAATGGAGTCACCGGCAGTGTAATCAATGATTCGTCTGTATAAATAAAATAAAAAAATATTCGGCTGAACGCTCATTAATGGGGTTGTCATTGTGTGAGCGTTGTGTTGTGTTAAGCGCAAAAAAAAACATTCATCAGAAAACGCCGCTGGGATTTTAGCTGCTTTACGAGCTGCTGGCGTCTTCATCTCATCCCGCTTGGAGCAAATGTTTTATTTAGGGCTGCTAAAGCCAAAATCTGAGGAAGTGAGAGGGAAGCCCCGCCCCCCTCTTAGACTGGGTTCATATCTATGCGTATTCTTGCCTCAGCTCTGGAACAGACAACCATTTGGGGCCCCATCCTCCTCGATGCTAGCCTAGCACAGTGTTTTAGCCGACATGTGAGTATAAATCTTTCTCCCCATGAGGTCTTTTCTGACTTTAAAGGGGTAGAACATAATTACTAATACTACATATTTATTTATATTTACAGTTTACTTCTGTACCCAACTCCTGATGAATGGCATATAGCCATGAAACGCGTCGAGTTTCCATGGGGTGCTCAGACAAGTCTGGCTCATTACATATTCACTGGCCCATATATACTTTTTATACATCTAAAATTCATTGAGTACTATGCAATTATCAAAGTGTATGTGTAGCTATCTTATAGCAGCTCTTTTGCATATGGTGTACTAATGCCAGCTAATATGAAACACCTTGTATTTTATTTATTAACATTTACTACCTCTTATGTGCTGCTAAGCTAATATATATGTATCCATTATGTTTGTGCCATTGTGCATGTGTGTATATATATAATAGTAACAAAAATGTCATATATATATATATATATATATATATATAGAGTATATATATATATATATATATATATATATATATATATATATATATATATATATATATATATATATATACTCTACCTCCACAAGTCAATTGCCTTATTTAAAGGTCCACATTCCCTTCTTATGTACATATCTATGCGTGTCCGGAATGTGCGCAAAAAGAATGTGGTTTTCCGACATGCAGAGAAACTCATTACCATTTAGGCAGGTATCTGCAAATGCGTGCGCCAAACCACATGGTGCCACAGCAGTGCAGTGCGTTTTCAGAAAAAAGTCAGGAAGTACTTTTCCATGTTTCCTGTGCATATGGCAGCCCAATTAAATGAGTGGGCTGCCTTTCACGCAACGTGTGGGAATGCAGCCGTGCATGGTTAGGTGAGAACCAAGCCTTAGATAGCTGACACTGGAACAGGTGTCCCCTTTGGATGATTTACCCTTACTTCCTGTTCTGGTGAAATTTTTGATTTTCTATCACTTCCTGTCCTGGGGACAATGTTTGCCAGTAGTGATGCACCAATAAACTTTTTTTTTTAATTGGCCAGCAAAAGTACCGATACTTTTGGTCAAGTCGCCGATACCGAGTACCGATATTTTGCGGTGCAAATTGTGTCCATACAAAATGAATGAGCGCAAATCTCACCGCAAAGAATTGCATGCGATTCGAACAGGAATGTGGTGCAATTCCTGCCTGAATCGCATGGGGTTTCCCGCACCTATCTTTTGTGAACCCAGGCTTGTCATAGTGATTCGCACAGGAGCAGGGAAACCTCTCTGCATGGCGGGTTCCACCAAAAAATAAAATAAATTCAAAAATAGAATCACCGAATTGAAAGAAGGATCACCCCCTCCTACTAATGACTAAACTCAATGAGGTGTAGCTAATCACCTTCTCAATGGCACACAAAGCCATTTGACTTTCAACTGTGATCGGCTGTGGTCGTTTTGATTAGCTCAGCATGAAAAGAGCTTTCCCGGAGCATTTCAGTCCACGGTAGTGCAACTGAAGCAAACAACCAACTATGGGTGGCAAGGAACTGTCACCGGGATCTCCAGGATAAAGTTGTGGACAGGCACAAGTCAGGAGATGGATAAAAAAAAAGGTCAAAGGCTTTATCAATGCCTAGAAGCACAGTGAAGTCTATTAGTAAGAAGTGGAAGGTATTTGGTAGAACACAGACCCTCCCTGGATCAGGACGTCACTCCAAACTGTATGAAGGAGCCAGGAAGAAACTGGTCAGAGAGGCCACCAAAAGACCTACAGCAACTCTGAAGCAGTTGCAGGGATTTATGGTCATTGTGTGCATGTGACAACAATATAATAAATTCTCCACAAATGTAGCTTGTATGGGAGGGGTGCAAGAAAAAAGTCACTCATCAAGAAAGGCCACATGCAGTCACCACTGAGCTTTGCCAAAAACGCACCTTGAAGATTCTAAATGAAGAAAATGTCATCAGCACACCAAAGATTCCTCAAAGGGTCCAAAGCTTTATTTCCTGGTCACATGATAAACATATAGCAAGTTTCCAGCCTGTGGTCATTACAGCACCCAGCATCACTGGAAAGCTGGTCTCTTGAATGTGTGTGTAGCACCCTGATGTTTAGGCAGGGTTGATAGTAAATGTATTTGCCAAGTGATAGTTGCCCTGGCCAATTGTCAGGAGGTCAATTGATTTCACAAGACTCTGGTCCGGCCGCACCTGGAGTATGCTGTCCAGTTCTGGGCACCAGTCCTCAGGAAGGATGTACTGGAAATGGAGCGAGTACAAAGAAGGGCAACAAAGCTAATAAAGGGTCTGGAGGATCTTAGTTATGAGGAAAGGTTGCGAGCTCTGAACTTATTCTCTCTGGAGAAGAGACGCTTGAGAGGGGATATGATTTCAATATACAAATACCGTACTGGTGACCCCACAATAGGGATAAAGCTTTTCCGCAGAAGGAAGTCTAACAAGACACGTGGCCACTCATTAAAATTAGAAGAAAAGAAAAGATGACCTTAAACTGCGTAGAGGCTTCTTTACTGTAAGAGCGGCAAGGATGTGGAATTCCCTTCCACAGGCGGTGGTCTCAGCGGGGAGCATCGATAGTTTAAAAAACTATTAGATAATCACCTGAATGACCGAAACATACAGGGATATACAATGTAATACTGACATATAATCACACATAGGTTGGACTTGATGGACTTGTGTCTTTTCTCAACCTTACCTACTATGTAACCTCAATTCTGGAATTGCTGCACTTCTCTCTTCTGCCGCTAAGTGGCCGGGTATCTGGTGGGATTAGATAAAACAAGGGCATTGCAAGGACAGATTAGGAATGAATGGGGTGTCTCAGCCAATGGGTAGGGATTTTCTTGGGTCCCTTGGCCTGCTGGGAGAACCTAGGTATTTGGGTGGAGTCAGTTGATGGGGGGTTCTGTGCCACCTGGACGGCTGTCTGGGTGGACGTGTGTTGTACTGCCCCGAGCTGCTAGGCCTTAAGGCTGCCTGAGGGCCTATCCAGACGCAAGAGAGCAGCATAGGGTTGGGACTGCGTCTTGCAGTCCAACCAGAAGTAACGGTTCTGCCGGCCGGACAACCTGTTGTGGTCGGAGGTAAAGGGGAAGCTGTCGACGGGACCAACCACCTTGTTACCGGACACCACGGTGAGTAGCTGAAGCAAGTACCAGAGCAGTATTCTCAACAGCCAGGGACGGTGAAGAATTGGGAAACTTCAGCAAGTGCCAAGCCAGGGACCCAGCCAGCGGAGGAGACGCTTACAGAGCATTGTTGTGTGCCAAGCCAGGGACCAAGCAGGCCAGCGGCGTGATGCTTGAGGAGTATCTGTGAGTGCCAAGCTAGGGACCCAGCAGGGACACAGGGGTGACGTTTATAGAATATACTGAGTAAGAAGATTGTAAGAGCTCAGGAGATCCAGTGGCCAGTGGATCTGGTAGTCTAGTGAAAGACTAAGAGCTCAGCTGAGTGAAGTTCTACAATAGGAGGTTGTAGAAGAAGTGAAGGAGTTCATTGCAACTTTTGTTAGAAACTGTTGCAAGATCCTACTCATGCAGATGTGGTGTCTTGCTGGATGCCTTTCCCTGCATAGCTGTCTGCCTATAGAAGTCTCTGAGTCTGCCAATTAACATTGCATCTATTAAAGGGTGCCCTGGCCCCAACCCTCTTTCCCACAGTTCCGTTTAAGAGACAATAAATCTCTTTGCATTCAAGAAGTGTCTGGCGCCCATCAATCCACCTTGCATTATACCCACCATGCCTTGTAACCCACTCTACACAGAAGGATGTCAGCTGTCCCTAACTCTGAAGGTCACCATTAGGCCTCTGGGGGCCCGGGACCTCGCTACATGTGCATGGGGAATATTGCACTTGAAGATTCTGAGACCACATGGAAAAAGGTGTTCTGGTCAGATGAGATCCAAATGTAATTATTTGGCCTCAACGTCAAATGATATGTCTGGTGGAAATCCAATACAACTCACCATCCAAATAACACCATTCCTACAGAAAAGCATGGAGGGGGTAATATCCTGTTATGGGGGGGGTATAATATCCTGTTATGGGGGTGTTTCTCTGCAGCAGGGACTGGAGCACTTGTCAGGATAGAAGGAAAAATGGATGGGGCAAAACACCATCAAATTCTTGAGGAAAATCTGCTGCCGTCTGCCAGAAAACTTTCAAAGGCAAGAAGGTTTACCTTCCAACATCACAATTACCCAAAGTACACAGCAAACAATGACCACGCAGTGGTTGAAGGAGAAGAAAGGTGAATGTCCTTGCATGAGCTAGTCAGAGCTCAGACTTAAACCCCATTGAAAATCTGTGGAATGACTTGAAGACTGCAGTCCACAAACGGTCTCCATCATATTTAACCACTTCAGTACCGGGCACTTATACACCTTCCTGCTCAGACCAATTTTCAGCTTTCAGCGCTGTCGCACTTTGACTGACAATTGCGCTGTCATGCTACACTGTACCCAGGGGTGGACTGACAACTCATGGGGCTCCCGGGCAATAGGAGATTATGGGGCCCCCGGCAGTGGTGTATTTAGGTTTTGTGCTGCCCTAGGCCTGACTAAGCTCGCGCACCCCCTAATTTAACTATGACCCACCCCTTCCTGTCAAGGCCACACCCCTTCCTTTTTTAGATCCGCCCTGTCATCTTCATGGGAGGACAGAGGGACACCGCGGGAGGAGGACAGTGAGCGATACAGCATCTTTTCATTTGGGGGGTAAGGGGATATGTGCTGGGTGCTTTGGGAGGCTCTTGCACTGAAGTCGTGTCCCTCCTCTGTGGCTCCTCCTCCTCCTGGCTGTGTACTGAGTGCGTGTGGCTGACAGTGGGGAGAGAGGTGTCGGCTGCTACGGAAAGCCCATCACCGCTTGTGGGACTCCAGGCGGCAGATGTCCTGGGTGCCCACGCTGGCGCATCCCTGTCTGGCCAGTTACCGAAACTCAGTGCCGTAACTTGTTGTGGGCTCTGGGACAGTGGCGTCACTAGGGTTGGCCTAGAGGATATCAGGTTAGGCACTTCCTAATTGCTCAGTTCCTGGGAACAGTAATGTATAATGGCCAACAGGCTCTCTTACCAGACCCGGTGAAACTGCAACAGTGATTCCTCCGGCTGGTAGTTCACTCACTCTGGGTTGCCCAGGCCAACTCTAGTCAGTAGTGTAGCATCTCTACCCTGGCAGTGGCTTCATCTTTCTCCCCCTCTGGTGGTGCGGGTACAGCGTGGCTCTCTGGTGGTGCGTGTACAGCGTAGCCCTCTGGTGGTGCGGGAACAACGTGGCTCTCTGGTGGTGCGGGAACAGCGTGGCTCTCTCTCTGGTGGTGCGTGGCTCCCTCTCTGGTGGTGAGGGTACATCATGGCTCCCTCTCTGGTGGTGCGGGAACAACGTAGCTCTCTGGTTGTGCGGGTACAGCGTGGCTCTCTGGTGGTGTGGGTACAACGTGGCTCTCTGATGGTGCGGGTACAGCGTGGCTCTGGTGGTGCGGGTACAGCGTGGCTCTGGTGGTGCGGGTACAGTGTGGCTCTGGTGGTGCGGGTACAGCGTGGCTCTGGTGGTGTAGGTACAACGTGGCCCTCCGGTGGTGTGGGTACAGCGTGGCTCTGGTGGTGCGGGTACAACGTGGCCCTCTGGTGGTGTGGGTACAGCATGGCTCTGGTGGTGCGGGTACAGCGTGGCTCTTGTGGTGCGGGTACAGCGTGGCTCTGGTAGTGTGGGTACAACGTGGCCCTCTGGTGGTGCGGGTACAGTGTGGCTCTGGTGGTGCGGGTACAGTGTGGCTCTGGTGGTGCGGGTACAGCGTGGCTCTGGTAGTGTGGGTACAACGTGGCCCTCTGGTGGTGCGGGTACAGCGTGGCTCTGGTGGTGCGGGTACAGCGTGGCTCTGGTGGTGCGGGTACAGCGTGGCTCTCTGGTGGTGCGGGTACAGCGTGGCTCTGGTGGTGCGGGTACAGCGTGGCTCTGGTGGTGCGGGTACAGCGTGGCTCTGGTGGTGCGGGTACAGCGTGGCTCTCTGGTGGTGCGGGTACAGCGTGGCTCTGGTAGTGCGGGTACAGCGTGGCTCTGGTGGTGCGGGTACAGCGTGGCTCTGGTGGTGCGGGTACAGCGTGGCTCTCTGGTGGTGCGGGTACAGGGGTACAGTCAGGGTTGCCACCTCATCCCCTTAAACCTGAACACATGTGAATTACACAGGTTCTGAGTATAATTTAATGCAGATAAGTCACCAAGTGAGTTTAATTACCACCTTAATCAGTCACAGAACCTGTGTAATTAATACGTGTTCGGGTTTTAAGGGATGAGGTGGCAACTCTAGGTACAGCGTGGCTCCCTATCTGGCTTCCCCCAGCACAGTACTCTCTTTTTCTCCTCCTGTAACTCCCCCCCCCAGCAGAGTGCATGCATGCTGGGGGCTGTAGCTTGATGTCTGACACACACACAGGGGCCGCCATTCTTTAGGGATTACTTTTCCTATGATGCCCTCAGAGTCTTCTGATTGGCCCTCTGCTGCGGCCAATTATGGGGAGGGAAACAGCGGGGAGGAACCTGGGCGGCGGCACGGCGAAACCAATTAGAGCCGCTCTCTCTCTCTTCTCCATTCAGCTGACAGAGGGGGGCGAGTGGGGGAGTTCTCTGGTAAATGGAGCAGCAGATCTGTGACAGGGAGAGGAGAGATGCGGGCTGTCAGGGGAGGGGGAGGCGAGCGGGGGAGATACACAGACAGCCCGCATCTCTCCTCTCCCTGTCACAGATCTGCTGCTCCATTTACCAGAGAACTCTCCCACTCGCCCCCCCTCCCCCCTCTGTCAGCTGAACGGAGAAGAGAGAGAGAGCGGCTCTAATTGGTTTCGCCGTGCCGCCGCCCAGCTTCCTCCCGCTGTTTCCCTCCCCATAATTGGCCACAGCAGAGGGCCATTCAGAGAGAGAGAGAGAGAGAATCACGGCTTTACGGGGCGGCTTGACGGCTCCTGTGCGGGAGGAGAGCGGGTGCCGTTTTGGTGGGGGGGCGGCTTTTTTGCCGCCCCCCCCCCACAAAGTGCCGCCCTAGGCCTGGGCCTTGTTGGCCTAGGCCAAAACACAGCACTGGCCCCCGGGCAATAGGAGAAGATTATGGGGCCCCGGGCAATAGGAGATTATGGGGCCCCAAGGCAATAGATTATGGGGCCACACAGTATACACACACACATACAGTATACACACACAGACACACAATATACACACACACAGTATACACACACACATACAGTATACACACACACAGTATACACACACACATACAGTATACACACACAGACACACAATATACACACACACATACAGTATACACACACACACAGTATACACACACACATACAGTATACACACACAGACACACAATATACACACACACATACAGTATACACACACACACAGTATACACACACACATACAGTATACACACACAGACACACAATATACACACACAGTATACACACACACATACAGTATACACACACAGACACACAATATACACACACACAGTATACACACACACATACAGTATACACACACAGACACACAATATACACACACAGTATACACACACACAGTATACACACACACATACAGTATACACACACAGACACACAATATACACACACAGTATACACACACACATACAGTATACACACACAGACACACAATATACACACACACAGTATACACACACACATACAGTATACACACACAGACACACAATATACACACACAGTATACACACACACAGTATACACACACACATACAGTATACACACACAGACACACAATATACACACACAGTATACACACACACATACAGTATACACACACAGACACACAATATACACACACACAGTATACACACACACATACAGTATACACACACAGACACACAATATACACACACAGTATAAACACACACAGTATACACACACACATACAGTATACACACACAGACACACAATATACACACACAGTATACACACACATACAGTATACACACACAGACACACAATATACACACACAGTATACACACAATATACACACACACATACAGTATACACACACACACAGTATACACACACACATACAGTATACACACACAGACACACAATATACACACACAGTATACACACACACATACAGTATACACACACACACAGTATACACACACACACACAGTATACACACACAGACACACAATATACACACACAGTATACACACACATACAGTATACACACACAGACACACAATATACACACACAGTATACACACAATATACACACACACATACAGTATACACACACACACAGTATACACACACACATACAGTATACACACACAGACACACAATATACACACACAGTATACACACACACATACAGTATACACACACACACAGTATACACACACACACACACACACAGTATACACACACAGACACACAATATACACACACAGTATACACACACATACAGTATACACACACAGACACACAATATACACACACACAGTATACACACACACATACAGTATACACACACACACAGTATACACACACACATACAGTATACACACACAGACACACAATATACACACACAGTATACACACACACATACAGTATACACACACACACAGTATACACACACACATACAGTATACAGACACACAATATACACACACAGTATACACACACACATACAGTATACACACACACACACAGTATACACACACACATACAGTATACAGACACACAATATACACACACAGTATACACACACACATACAGTATACACACACACAGTATACACACACACATACAGTATACACACACAGACACACAATATACACACACACAGTATACACACACACATACAGTATACACACACAGACACACAATATACACACACAGTATACACACACACATACAGTATACACACACAGACACACAATATACACACACACAGTATACATACACACATACAGTATACACACACACACAGTATACACACACACATACAGTATACACACACAGACACACAATATACACACACAGTATACACACACACATACAGTATACACACACACACAGTATACACACACACATACAGTATACACACACAGACACACAATATACACACACACAGTATACACACACACATACAGTATACACACACAGACACACAATATACACACACAGTATACACACACGCATACAGTATACACACACACACAGTATACACACACACAGTATACACACACACATACAGTATACACACACAGACACACAATATACACACACACAGTATACACACACACATACAGTATACACACACAGACACACAATATACACACACACAGTATACACACACACATACAGTATACACACACAGACACACAATATACACACACACAGTATACACACACACATACAGTATACACACACAGACACACAATATACACACACAGTATACACACACATACAGTATACACACACAGACACACAATATACACACACAGTATACACACACACATACAGTATACACACACACACAGTATACACACACACATACAGTATACACACACAGACACACAATATACACACACAGTATACACACACACATACAGTATACACACACACACAGTATACACACACACATACAGTATACAGACACACAATATACACACACAGTATACACACACACATACAGTATACACACACACACAGTATACACACACACATACAGTATACACACACAGACACACAATATACACACACAGTATACACACACACATACAGTATACACACACACACAGTATACACACACACATACAGTATACAGACACACAATATACACACACAGTATACACACACACATACAGTATACACACACACACAGTATACACACACACATACAGTATACACACACAGACACACAATATACACACACACAGTATACACACACACATACAGTATACACACACAGACACACAATATACACACACAGAATACACACACACATACAGTATACACACACAGACACACAATATACACACACAATATACACACACAGAATACACACACTGAAAAGGTACTGCAGAAGCGGGGCAGCTATAATCTTGGGATTTTTAAAAAAAACACAGATTTTTTACATACTGTCCCTGGTTTTATTCAGGCTGGCAACCCTGATGGGGCCCCTTAGTGGCATGGGCCCGAATGGTCAGTCCGCCCCTGACTGTACCCAAACTAAGTTTTTATCATTGTGTTCCTACAAATAGAGCTTTCTTCTGGTGGTATTTGATCACCTCTGGGATTTTTATTTTCTGCTAAACAAATAAAAAAAAGACCGAAAATTTTGAAAAAAAAACCTTTTTTTTTTGTTTCTGTTACAAAACTTTGTAAATAAGTAGGTTTTCTCCTTCACTGATGGGGCTGATCTGAGGGGCACTGATAAGGCAGCAATGATGGGCACCAATGAGGTGGCACTGATGGGCACTGATGATGGGCACTAATAAGCGGCACTGATGGGGCACTGATGGGGCACTGATGGGCACTGATATGTGACACTGATATGCAGCACTGATGGGTACACATAGGTGGCACTGAAGGGCACTGAAAGGCGGCACGGATGGGTACTGATAGGCAGCACAGATGGGCACTGATAGGATGCACATATGGGCATAGATGGGCACTGATGTACGGATGGATGCCAATCAGTGCCAAACAATAATGCCTGCCAATCAGTGATGCCCATTGTGAGGCACTGATTGGCATCCATTGTGGGCACTGATTGGCATCCATTGTGGGCACTGATTGGCATCCCTGGTGGCCATGGGTGGCATACCTGGTGGTGACTAGTGGTGAGCATCCCTGGTGGTCCTGGTGGCATCCCTGGTGGTCCAGTGTGGGCATCCTGGGGGGGGGGGCTGCACTGATAATCGATCAGCACAGACCCCCCTGTCAGAGGATCACCCGATCAGCTCTCCTCTACTCGCGTCAGACAGACGCGAGTGAGAAAAAGCTGATCAACGGCTCTTCCTGCTTACACTGTGATCAGCCGTGATTGGACACGGCTGATCACGTGGTAAAGAGTCTCCGTCAGAGACTCTTTACCTAGATCGGTGTTGCGGTGTGTCAGACTGACACACCACAACAACGATTGCCGCGATGCGCGCCCCCGGGGGCTTAATATCCTGGCAACGCTATATGACATCCGGTCAGGATATTGAAACCACTTTGCCGCCGTCATTTTGCTATATGGCGGGCGGCAAGTGGTTAACTGAACTTAAGGCTGGGTTCATAGCAGGGGTCCAGTGCATCCCTGTTCTTCCATTTCAGGGGTGAATCAGGACTGAATTTTTGCCCGAATTCAGCCCTGAAGCTGAGCCAAAGACTCACAGCACTCCTGTTCAAGCCGTTCCGGAGATATGTGAACCGGCTCCATAGAGAGACAGTCACAATCTCCTGTCATGCGAATTGGATGAAGCGAAACCCTCACCCAATTCGCATAGGGGTGAACCCAGCCTGAGCAGTTTGGCAAAGAAGAGCGGGCAAATATTGCAAAGTCTAAATGTGGGAAGTTAGTAGAGGCATTCCAGCAGACTAAAGGCTGGGATCAAAGCAAAAAGGTGGTTCAACAAAGTACTGACACAAGGGGGGGTGATCCTTTTCCCAACTCAGTGATTCTGTTTTTGATTTTTTTTTTCTGACATGTCGGTGTTATACCTTTCACTTAGATGCTTAGGGTGCACTAAGTAGTTACAGCTGGATAAAACAAAAACTGTGTCTGTCCTAATTTCAGGCTGCAAAGCATCAAAATATGATTATTTGAAAGGGGGGGGATGATTCTTTTCTATACACGCTGTTCTAGTACAGTATATATACACTATCCTAGTATGTACATTGTTCTTGTATAGACACCTTTCTAGAAAATATATACAGTTGTCTAGTATATATATATATACCATTATAGTATATACACTTTTCTAAGATACACTATATTACCAAAATTATTGGGACACCTGCCTTTACACGCACATGAATTTTAATGGCATCCCAGTCTTAGTCCGTAGGGTTCAATATTGAGTTGGTCCACCCTTTGCAGCTATAACAGCTTCAACTCTTCTGGGAAGGCCGTCCACAAGGTTTAGGAGTGTGTCTATGGGAATGTTTGACCATTCTTCCAGAAGAGCATTTGTGAGGTCAGGCACTGATGTGGACAAGAAGGCCTGGCTCACAGTCTCCACTCTAATTGATCCCAAAGGTGTTCTATCGGGTTGAGGTCAGGACTCTGTGCAGGCCAGTCAAGTTCCTCCACCCCAAACTCGCTCATCCATGTGTTTATGGACCTTGCTTTGTGCACTGGTTCAAATCATTTGGTGGAGGGGGGATTATGGTGTGGGGGGTTGTTTTTCAGGGGTTGGGTTTGGCCCCTTAGTTCCAGTGAAGGGATCTCTTAAGGGGTCAACATACCAAGACATTTTTGACAATTTCATGCTCCCAACTTTGTGGGAACAGTTTGGGGACGGCCCCTTCCTGTTCCAACATGACTGAGCACCAGTTTCATAGTTACATAGTAGGTGAGGTTGAAAAAAGACCATCAAGTCCAACCTATGTGTGTGATTATATGTCAGTATTACATTGTATATCCCTGTATGTTGCGGTCATTCAGGTGCTTATCTAATAGTTCTTTTTAAACTATCGATGCTCCCCGCTGAGACCACCGCCTGTGGAAGGGAATTCCACATCCTTGCTGCTCTTACAGTAAAGAACCCTCTACACAGTTTAAGGTTAAACCTCTTTTCTTCTAATTTTAATGAGTGGCCACGAGTCTTGTTAGACTCCCTTCCGCGAAAAAGTTTTAGCCCTATTGTGGGGTCACCAGTACAGTATTTATATATTGAAATCATATCCCCTCTCAAGCATCTCTTCTCCCGAGAGAATAAGTTCAGTGCTCGCAACCTTTCCTCGAAACTAACAGACCCTTTATTAGCTTTGTTGCACAAAGCAAGGTCCATAAAGACATGGATGAGCGAGTTTGGGGTGGAGGAACTTGACTGGCCTGCACAGAGTCCTGACCTCACCCTGATAGAACACCTTTGGGGTGAATTAGAGTGAAGACTGCGAGCCGGGCCTTCTCGTCCAACATCAGCGCCTGACCTCACAAATGCTCTTCTGGAAGAATGATCAAACATTCCCATAGACACTCCTAAACCTTGTGGACAGCCTTCCCAGAAGAGTTGAAGCTGTTAAAGCTGCAAAGGGAGGGCCAACTCAATATTGAACCCTATGGACTAAGGACTTTTGGTAGTATAGTGTACGTGCACCACTGTACTATATACACATTTCTAGTATATACCTATTTTAGTATATTCAACGCTCTCTTCTCTGGAAATTCTCTAGAAAATCCTGATTACTCTGCAGTCAGCGGCTGGCGGCTCGGAGGGATCAGTATTTCACTCGGTACACAGAGCGCTCTATCAATCAGCCACAGGTGACGCAACCTTTAAATCAGGTAATTAGATTAATTCGGAAAGCACTTAACCTGCAGCCCCAGCCTCCGACACCGAGCTGGGGGGTCATTTTCAAAAAAACGAATCCCTGCCGGAGTTTGTTTAATCAATTTGTCACGACTGATCTGATGCACCTAACAGCAACATCCCATCCGTGAACAGAGATCGCCTTCCATTCTGCGCCCGCACAGATGTGATTGGTGGCGTATAGATTTATTGATTGAGATGTATTGATCTGATGCTGTTCCTCCTCCGCTAGTCACATGACCAGCAATGACATATAAGAGAGAAAACAAGGCAAGGAGCAGTGTGCTCTGTGAAGATGTATTTGATATATTTTGCTAGAAGAACGTTGTCCAGATAGGCCAACTAGACATGTGCGATTCGTTTCGGTCCGAATATAAATTCAGGCAAGTTTTTGGTTAATTGAAGATTTGGATGAATCCGAATCCCCGATTGGAATAGTAAGGAGTTTCGTTTGAAATTTGTTTAGTTTATACATTTTCTAACCAATTCCAAATTTTCGGAATGATTCCATTTCTGTGTGAAGAATAGCTGGTTGTTCAGAAGTGGGCCGGGAAGCCGACCACCGCGTCCTTAACAACCAAAGACTCATCAGGCGTCACCGAGCTACCCCACCGAGAGCTGAAATGTAAACAAAAAATGTCGGCAATAGAAAAATCATGAAAAAAAAAACAGCGCGGGGTCCCCCCCTCAATCCATACCTGGCTCTTCAGGTCTGGGATAGATTCTAAGGGGAACCCCACACCAAAGTTAAAAAAAAATGGTGTGGGGTCCCCCCCAATCCATACCTGGCTCTTCAGGTCTGGTATAGATTCTAAGGGAAACCCCACACCAAAGTTTAAAAAAAATGGTGTGGGGTCCCCCCTCAATCCATACCTGGCTCTTCAGGTCTGGTATAGATTCTAAGGGGAACCCCACACCAAAGTTTAAAAAAAAAATGGTGTGGGGTCCCCCCCAAAATCCATATCAGACCTTTATCCTAGCATGCAGCTCGGCAGGTCAGGAAAGGGAGGGGGGAGCACCCTCCCCCTCCTGAACAATACCAGGCCACATGCCCTCAACATGGGGGAGGTGCCCTGACCCCCCCCCCCACCCCAAGGCACCTTGTCCCCATGTTGACGGGGACAAGGGCCTCTCCTCCACAACCCTGGGCGGTGGTTGCGAAGGTCTTTAGGCGGTGGGGTTATCTGGAATCTGGAAGCCCTCTTTAATAAGATCCCACCCCCCCCATGTGAATAAGTATGGGGTACCCATTCACCAAAAAAGCGAATGAAGACAGTACGCAAGTTTTTGACAATTCCTTTAATTAAAACATTTTAAACAATGTCCCCCGAAGTAGATTCATCCTCAATCACGCCGTCCGCCGGAACCCGAAAAAAGAAAAAAAGCAAAAACCTCTAGCCTCGTTGAAGGCTCACTGCGGCTGCCTGCTCCTCTGGCTGACATTTCTTAAAGCAGAACTCCGGCCCAATTTTTTTTTTACATGTCCTTGTTGCTGATCTCCTATCTTCACCAACATCCATGTTCTTCTGAGCTCTGTAGTTCCTCTGTAATAGGTTGCTGAACTTGCTGAAAAACCGTTATTGCCTGCTGACTTCCTGTTTGTAAGACCGCTGGCTTCTATCCCTCTCCTAAGCTCAGCCAGCGGTCTGACACGCCCCCTTGTAGTCCTCCGAAAGTGAGCAGGGAGGAAGCAGACATGTGGGGGCAGAAGGGGTCCCATGGAGGAGGTGTCCTCCTTCTCCTCTCTCCTCCTCCTCCTCAGCTCCTGACAGTCACCGCCCCTCCACTCCGTCCCTGCCGCAACGCCCCCCCGCCGCCCGCCTGCTATCTCCGTGCAGAGCGGGGATTATTATCAGAAATTACTTGTATGACACAGTGGGGATCTCCCGCGATGTCAGGTATTGTATAAGAGAACACCGATCGCTGATGTCCTCCTCCCGCTTGTGAAGGGACAGTGCGCTGTCAATCATAATACAGGCGGGTGGTGGGGCATCAGCGATCGGTGTTCTCACATACAATACCTGACACCGCGGGAGATTTCCGCTGTGTCATACAAGTGATTACTGATAATAATCCCTGCTCTACACTGGTGGTCCCTGACATGGTGGTCCCTGACATGGTGGTCCCTGACAAGCGGCACTAGTGGCCCCTGACATGGTGGTCCCTGACAAGCAGCACTGGTGGTCCCTGACATGGTGGCCCCTGACATTTGGCACTGGTGGTCCCTGACATGGTGGTCCCTGACAAGCAGCACTGGTGGTCCCTGACATGGTGGCCCCTGACATTCGGCACTGGTGGTCCCTGACATGGTGGTCCCTGACATGCGGCACTGGTGGTCCCTGACTGGTGGTCCCTGACATGGTGGTCCCTGACATTCAGCACTGGTGTTCCCTGACATGGTGGTCCCTGACATGGTGGTCCCTGACATTCAGCACTGGTGTTCCCTGACATGGTGGTCCCTGACATTCGGTACTGGTGTTCCCTGACATGGTGATCCCTGACAAGCGGCACTTGTGGTCGCTGACATGGTGGTCCCTGACTGGTTGTCCCTGACAAGCGGCACTGGTGGTCCTTGACATGGTGGTCCCTGACAAGTGGCACTGGTGGTCCCTGACATGGTGGTCCCTGACTAGTGGTCCCTGCACTGGTGGTCCCTGACTGGTGGCCCCTGACATGGTGGTCCCTGACATTCGGCACTGGTGGACACTAATAAGCTGCACTAGTTTGCATTTATAATAAATAAATTTAATTTAAATGTATTTATTAAATTAATATTATATTAATGTGCATTTATATTAAAATGTTTTGCATTTATAAGGCTGTAACTTATCATACCGTGTGTTATGTATGGCTTGCTGGCTGCAGAATGAGGGGTGTGATTTATGTTGAAGTGGGCGAGTTCACATTTACATGTACAAGCCTCGTGTACCTCCCACATTCACTCCCATCCCAAGGATTCATGGGAAATGTAGTCTGATTACAGTTAGAGAGAGAGAAGAGGATGTGGTGCAATCACTGTTCTAATGCCACGTACACACGAGCGGAAATTCCGCCAGCAAAAGTCCGATGTGAGCTTTTGGTCGGAAATTCCGACCGTGTGTATGCTCCATCGGACTTTTGCTGGCGGAATCTCCGCCAGCAAAAGATTGAGAGCAGGTTCTCTATTTTTCCGTCGGAAAAAGTTCAGTTCGTCTGTATGCAATTCCGACGAGCAAAAAACCACGCATGCTCGGAAACAATTAGACGCATGCTCGGAAGCATTGAACTTCATTTTCTCGGCTCGTCGTAGTGTTGTACCTCACCGCGTTCTTGACGGTCGAAAGTTCAGAGAACTTTTGTGTGACCCGTGTGTATGCAAGCCAAGCTTGAGCGGAATTCCATCGGAAAAACCATCCAAGGTTTTTCCGACGGAAATTCCGCTTGTGTGTACGCGGCATAACACTTCCTCCTTGCCAGAAAAGATGATGCATTTTTTGAATCACAAAGCTGACTTCCTGAAAAATTTAATCAGACATATCTCTTAAATGGTAAGAAATTTCACAAATGTGATAACTGTTTACTGTTTTGTGTGTGTGGGGAGGGGGGGGGGGGGTGTACAAATGGGGGATTTTTTGAAAATCCCGGAGTTCTGCTTTAACCACTTGCTTACAGGGCACTTAAACCCCCTCCTATCCAGACCAATTTTCAGCTTTCAGCGCTGACGCACTTTGAATGACAATTGCGCGGTCATACAACGCTGTACCCAAATGTAATTTTTATCATTTTTTCACCACAAATAGAGCTTTCTTTTGGTGGTATTTGATCACCTCTGCAGTTTTTACTTTTTGTTAAAAAAAATGTAAAAAACTGAATTTAAAAAAAAAAAAAAAAAAATTTTTTTAATATTTTGTTATAAAAAAATTAAAACAGGTCATTTTTCTCCTTCATTGATGTATGCTGATGAGGCGGCAGTGTTGGGCACTGATAGGCGGCAGTGATGGGCACTGATGGGTGGCAGTGATGGGCAGCACTGCCAGGTGGCACTGATTGGCACTACAGGTGGGCATTGATAGGTGGCACTTGTGGGCATTGATAGGTGACACTTGTTGGCACTGTTAGGTGGCACTGTGGGCACTGTTAGGTGGCACTGTGAGCAGTGTTAGGTAGCACTATTATGGTGGCACTGATGAGGCAGATGTGCCTCTTCCACTTGGGGACCGATGTCCCTTACATCCGATCCGGTGATCGGCTTTTTTTTCTACTCACGCTGTCAGCGTGAGTAAAAAAAAGAAAAAGATTACCGATCTTTTGTTTACATCATGTGATCAGCTGTCATTGGCTGACAGCTGATCACATGGTAAGGGGCCGGGACTGGCCCCTTACTCGGATCGGTGATCAGCCGAGTCTCAGTTACTCGGTGATCACAGCGATCTACAGCCCGTAGGGTGCGCGCAGGGAGCGTGCACAGGGGAGGCCGTCATATGACGGCCTCCTGGGAATTAAGGTCCGCGCTGTGGCCGTCATTCGGCCATAGCGCAGATGGCAGGTGGTTAAATAGGTAAGGGGCGGAGTCACCCAAAGACTTCACCCTTGTGACATCATCGACCCAGCATACCCCGGTAGGTGATCTCTCTCCCTCCCTCCCCTTCCCTCCCCCTCCACACTTTGGGCCCCTTAGTACCAATTGAGTGTGGTTTATACACCACGGCCTACCTGAGTATTGTTGCTGATCATGTCCATCCCTTTATGACTACAGTGTCCCCATCTTCTGATGGCTCCTTCCAGCAGGATAATGCACCATGTCACAAAGCTCCAATCATCTCACCACTGGACAATGAGGTCCCTGTACTCCAATGGCCTCCACATCCACCACATCTCAATCCAATAGAGCACCTTTGGGATGTGGTGGAATGGGAGATTAGCATCGTGGATGTGCAGCCGACAAATCTGCAGCAACTGCGTGATGCTATCATGTCACTATGTACCAAAATCTCTGAGGAACGTTTCCAACACCTTGTTGTATCTATCCCACCAAGAATGAAGGCAAAAGTGGCCAGTGAATTTGTATGTATATATATATATATATATATATATATATATATATATATATATATATATACTGTATGTGCTATAAAGAAATCTCTCGAGTGAAGGACAGATTATGGGGAAAGCCTCATTGTCCGGTGAAGGGTCACATATGGCGGTTATGTATGATTATTGACAAGTGTACATAGCTGCGGAGGAAGAGGCGCTTACAGCAATTGTACCCCCTCCTCCGATAAACAAAGTAATTTTCCACCTCGCCGGGGGGCTGATTGACAGCTCCATCATAATCGTTCTATATCCACTATACAAACATTGCCGGCTATTGTTTCTTCTACAATGAGCCCGTTCTGCAGATTGTATAGAATGTAATCTATATCACCAGAGGCGGATTTCCTGAGACCAGACACAACCATTCCCCTCCTCTGTATAATGTGGGAGCACCTGTCACCCAAAGTCAAGGTGCAACAGCTCCGTCCGGTGCAAAGAGGACCTATCCTGTCACAAATGGGGATTGTGCAAAAATACGAATATGCTGGGTTTTTAGGTAAATTTTACTGAAGTTTTTTTTTTTTTTTTTACCTTGTTTTATCTTTTGAGTTAAAAAAAAAAAAAAAAAAAACCTATATTACCCCAGGTGCTATCTCGTATAGACTCTCCTACGACTTATAAATTGAGGTGGGAACAGGATCATGAGACCTCTATTGATCCAAAAGACTGGAACAAGGCCTGGTCCTCCTTGGCTAAGTGCTCCTTCAACATGACTACTCTGGAAGCTGCATACAAAGTTCTTCTACGATGGTACTGGGTCCTGGCCCGGATAGCGAGCTCGAACCCATCCTATATCGACGGGTGCTTCAGAGGGTGTGGCCAACGTGAGGATGAAGTACACATCTGGTGATCCTGCCCCCGCCTCATAGGGTTCTGGTCCAGGGTGTTTGGTCTCCTACATTCTTTATTCCATATACCCATACATAGGGAAGCCAAAACCGCCTTGTTGCACTGCCCAATCCAGTGCTTATTCTCATACCAAGAAAAATTAGCTTCTTATTTGTTTGTAGCACCCTCTACCTTTAGGTAGGTAGGTTGGTTGCTAGAGTAGTTGTGTTCTTGTTACAGTCAGTTCAGGTAAATTTAGGCAGGCCTAGCTGTGAGCCAGGCCTGTTTGTTTTTGATCTGGGGGCGTGATTTTGAGTGCAGTAGCAGGTGACTAACATGTACTTCATCTCTCTGGCGCCTTCTCTGTTTCTAGAGGGTTCTGGAAAAGAGGCAGGGCAGAGGATGGGAGTGGCATGGAGTGTATCTGGGAGCCCTGACCAATCCCCAACTAGGATTGGCAGGGGGCAGGGCTCCTATATATACTCATGGTCAGCCTGCTATGGGAGGAGTTGTCGGGTGGAGTCACTGATGGAGACAGTCGTGGCCCTTGAGGGAACCCTCTTTCTGGGGGGGGCCTCAGGCCTGGAGCTCAGGAGCTGCGAGGGAACCTCTCTTTACACGGTCATTGAGAGGTGTCCTGAACGGGGGCAGGAGGAGGACAGTGGGGAGCACTGCCGGGCAAGTCATTCAGGAGGGATCCATACTGGGGTTGGTGATTGAGAAGCTCTGGGAGGGACATGCCAGGATTGGATGTGAAGCCAGAGGGAGAGACTGTGGTGTCGTTGAAGTCAAGTTGCTGCAGCCAAGAGGGTTGGCAGGATTTGCACTGGACTTTCTGGGATCATAGTCCACCATATTTCAGTTAGCACAAATGTCCTTCTTCATCGCTATTTTGTTGCTACACCAAAGGTGACTATAGACACCTGCCAGCAAATGGCTATTATTGAACTGTTGAGACTTATTCAGAGTGAGGCCTAACCATGTGCTAAGGGTGGCAGGAGTCTAGGATTGCACAGTAGAGAAAGCAAAGTGATCTCAAGTAGTGTGCTGGAGGAGTGTGGAGCTTTAGAGACTGTCAATATGGATTCAACTATCTTGATTCAAACAAGCAAGATTCATTATCTGGGCATCCCATGTCCCTTTTCCCCATCCAAGTTTAATCCCCTAAATAAAATAACAAAAACAAGCTAAAAGACTGTTTATTGACTGGCAAAGTGTGTCTGAAGTGAATTCCTGGCCAAGCAGGGTGACGTGTGGAACTACCACAAGCCGCGACCCCACGGGAGCACCGCCACATGTTTATAGCTGCTAAACGGGTAATAGCCAGAGCTTGGAAGAAGTCCTTTCTTCCGTTTGCTATGGTGAAGAGCACTTTAACCGATCTTATGATTAATGGGAAAATGTCAAGTATTCTAAATGACTCTCACTCTAAATGTTAAAGTATGGTCACTTTGGTGGTCCTACGCTCTTCCCGTTCCCGTTCCTAGGAGAGCCTGGGTCTCTCCTAGGAACTAATATATTACTTTCCCCTCATGCAGGACTCCCCCCCCTCCATGTTTTCTCTATCACGATTCTTACTTCTTTTCCTTTTTTTCTTCTCTTCTTCGCTGCTGAGACCATGGTTAAGGCCACCCTCTGTCTCTTTTGCTCTAGGGTAGGGGTTGGCAACCTATGGCCCGCGTGCACCAGGCCCGTGGATATTTTAAGTAAGAGCAAAGTGGAGCAGGGAGCGGGAAGCTGAATGAGAACACGGGAGAGACACACAGCAGCCCTGATAAGACAGCGGGAGCTTCTGCAGTTAACTTTCCAGGGGATTGGTTGCTAGGTGGCCCTAGCAACCAATCACCAGCTTGTTAATATGAACAATAAACAACGGAAGCTCCCGCTGTCTTATCGGCGCTGCTGTGTGACTCTCCCGTGTTCTCATTCAGCTTCCTGCTCCACTCTGCTCTGTCTCCCTCTCTGCATGGGGCAAGGTAGGAAAGGGCAGAGTTGCGGGGAGGGCTGTGCAATATGCAGGCGGTGTGAGTGGGGGGGCTGTGTAATATGCAGGGGGTGTGTGTAGAGGGGGCTGTGTAATATGCAGGGGGTGTGTGTAGAGGGGCTGTGTAATATGCAGGGGGTGTGTGTAGTGGGGCTGTGTAATATGCAGGGAGTGTGTGGAGGGGGGGGCTGTGCAAAATGCAGGGGGTGTGAGTAGGGGGGCTGTGTAATATGCAGGGAGTGTGTGTAGGGGGGCTGTGCAAAATGCAGGGAGTGTGTGTAGGGGGGGCTGTGTAATATGTGGGGGGGCTGTGTAATATGCAAGGGGGGCTGGGTGGGGGGGGGTTATGTGATGTGCAGGGGGGCTGTGTAATGTAATGGGGTCCAGAGGTATGGGGGCTGTGTAATGTAAAGGGGTCCAGATGTGCGGGGCAATGTAATGTAAAGGGGTCCAGAGGTGCGGGGCTGTGTAATGTAAAGGGGTCCAGAGGTGTGGGGGCTGTGTAATTTTAAGGGGTTCAGAGGTACAGGGGGCTGTGTAATGTAAAGGGAACCAGAGGTGTGGGGCTGTGTAATGTAGAGTGTTCCAGAGGTAAAGGGGGCTGTGTAATGTAAAGGGGTCCAAAGTGAGGTAAACCTGTACTGTTATTATTACTATGTTAAGATTATTATTATCTTCATTTATTAGCAGGTGAATGCGGCCCTCCATGCATTCACATACATTTAATCCAGTCCTTCAGTGAAAAAAGGTTGCTGACCCCTGGCCTAGGGTGGCCCCGGGTCCACGGTCTCCCACCTGAGCTGTGGATCTCTGCAGCTCCTCCAGAGTTACCATGGGCCTCTTGGCTGCTTCTCTGATGAATGCTCTCCTTGCCCGGCCGGTCAGTTTAGGTGGACGGCCATGTCTTGGTAGGTTTGCAGTTGTGCCATACTCTTTACATTTTCAGATGATGGATTGAACAGAGCTCCGTGAGATGTTCAAAGCTTGGGATATTTTTTTATTACCTAACCCTGCTTTAAACTTCTCCACAACTTTATCCCTGACCTGTCTGGTGTGTTCCTTGGCCTTCATGATGCTGTTTGTTCACTAAGGTCCTCTAACAAACCTCTGAGGGCTTCTGAAGGCAATTGGTTCCACTAGATTTTAGTTAGGGGTATCAGAGTAAAGGGGTCTGAATACAAATGCACATCACACTTTTCATATATTTATTTGTAAAAAAAAATTAAAACATTTATCATTTTCCTTCCACTTCACAATTATGTGTCACTTTGTGTTGGTCTATCACATAAAATCCCAATAAAATACATTTACATTTTTGGTTGTAACATGACAAAATGTGGAAAAATTTCAAGGGGTATGAATACTTTTGTAAGGTACTACATGGAGTATGTATACACAGTTGTACATGGAGTGAGTATGTATGTACTGTATGCATACACAGCTGTACATGGAGTATATATACATAGGTGTACATTGACTATATATGTATATATACACAGCTTGTACATGGAGTATGTACATAGAGTATATATATATATATATATATATATATATATATATATATATATATATATATATATACATATATACAGCTGTGCACATGGGGTATATACATAGCTGTACATGCTGTTCTTGTTGGATAACTTGCCCTGCCACATCATTCTGTACCTATGTGTCTCCGTGGGCATTATATTTGTGCGTCCCTGATGTGTCCTGTCCCCAGCTGTCAGCTTATCCTGGGCAGGTCTGTGCTTGTCTCGACCTGTCTGCAGGTCTATTATTATATCCAAACCTGTATCATTCTCTGTGCCAGCGTCTGAACCTGCTTACTCCACTCTGATACTTGTCACTACCTGTCCAAACATGCGCGTGCTTGTCTTCAACTGTCTGATTATGTCCATGCTTGTCTCCAACTGTCTGATTATGTCCATGCTTGTCTCCAACTGTCTGATTATGTCCATGCTTGTCTCCAACTGTCTGATTATGTCCATGCTTGTCTCCAACTGTCTGATTATGTCCATGCTTGTCTCCAACTGTCTGATTATGTCCATGCTTGTCTCCAACTGTCTGATTATGTCCATGCTTGTCTCCAACTGTCTGATTATGTCCATGCTTGTCTCCAACTGTCTGATTATGTCCATGCTTGTCTCCAACTGTCTGATTATGTCCATGCTTGTCTCCAACTGTCTGATTATGTCCATGCTTGTCTCCAACTGTCTGATTATGTCCATGCTTGTCTCCAACTGTCTGATTATGTCCATGCTTGTCTCCAACTGTCTGATTATGTCCAGGCTTGTCTCTAGTGCCCCATACACACTATTAGATTTTCTGCAGATTTGTGTCTTCAGATTTACCAAAACCATATAATATGAGGTCCAACCTTAAGAACACAACAGTCGTACCACTTTGGATCCGACTTTGCCCTGCGACTTGAAGTCCGGCATGCGTCCGACTTCAATGAACAGGGATCCAACTTTGATCCCCGACAATACCAGGCACTGTGTCTGGTATGAATCTTTAGGGGGAACTCCAAGCAAAATGTAAAAAGAAAAACGGCATGGGTTCCCCCTCCAAGAGCATACCAGACCATTCGGTCTGGCATAGATTTTAAGGGGAACCCCCACCCTGAAAAACAGCGTAGGGTCCCCCCCAAAATCCATACCAGACCCTTATCCGAGCACACAGCCCGGCAGGTCAGGAAAGAGGGTGGGGACGAGTGAGCGCCCCCCTCCCCTGAACCATACCAGGTCGCATGCCCTCAACATTGGGGGGTGGGTGCTTTGGGGCAGGAGACCCTGCGCCCCCCCACCCCAAAGCACCCTGGCCGTTGGTTGTTGGGGTCTGCGGGAGGGGGGGCTTATTGGAATCTGGAAGCCCCCTTTAACAAGGGGACCCTCAGATTCCGGCCCCCCACCCTATGTGAATAAGTATGGGGTACATTGTACCCTTACCCATTCACCTAAAAAAAGTGTCAAAAATAAAACGCAGTACACAGGTTTTTAAAGTAATTTATTGAGGCAGCTCCGGCGTCGCTTCCTATTTCTGCTCCCCTCTCTGGCTCTTCTGCCTCCTCCGCTGATGTCTTCTGCCTCTGCCGGTTCTTCTCCCCTTTCCAGGTTTCCAAGCCCTCTTCCCCTCTATCCGCTGTCTTCTGCCTCTTCTGCCTCTGCCCCAGATCCCGGCCCCCCACCCTATGTGAATGAGTATGGGGTACATTGTACCCCTACCCATTCACCTAAAAAAAAGTGTCAAAAATAAAACACAGCACACAGGTTTTTAAAGTAATTTATTAGGCAGCTCCGGGGTCTCTTCACGACTTCTTCTCCCCTCTCCGGCTCTTCTGCCTCCTCCACTGATGTCTTCTGCTTCTCCCAGTTCTTTTGTCAAAATCGCAGCCGCAAAATCGCGCAACTTTAAAGTCGCACAAGTGTGAAAGGGGCCTAAGGCTGGGTTCACACTGATACGGCACGACTGTTGTATCATCCTACTTTGCCCTGCTACATCGGTCCTACTTTGGTCCTACTTCCATTAGACTTGAATGAATAAGATAAGATTTTGCTCCGACTTTGAGAAAGTACGACTTGTCCTTTGACCAATCAAAACAATCCCAGTGTGAGATAAATTCCTTTTACTGTTGCTGTAATCACCATGTCGGATGTCACAAGTCGGATGGTTAGTACTACTTTGATCCGATTTGTGTCAGACCGGTTAAGACGGCCTTCATAGGCAATCATTGATTTG
Organism: Aquarana catesbeiana; assembly: GCF_042186555.1. Classification (NCBI taxonomy): domain Eukaryota; kingdom Metazoa; phylum Chordata; class Amphibia; order Anura; family Ranidae; genus Aquarana; species Aquarana catesbeiana. Next base: position 797,808,324 of record NC_133325.1, read on the forward strand.
CACACTTCATGCGACATGAGCTCCCAATGTCGGAGTGTTTGTCGTACCAGTGTGAACCCAGCCTTGGGCAGGCCCTTGGTAAATCTTGAGACAAAAATCTGCAGAACATCTAATAGTGTGTATGGGGTCTTAAGCCTCGTACACACAGTACGATTGTTGGCCAACCGAGCGTCTGATTTTTGTCAAAAGGGCGTGTGCCAGGAACTTGTCTTGTACTAAACGGTACATAATTGTCGTGCCACAAACACGAACGTAGTGACGTACTACGAGGAATTTCAGCTCTTGAGTGCCACCCTTTGGACCCCTTCTGCTAATTTCGTGTTTGGTGAGCATCGATTCCGAGCATGCGTGTTTCTACTTTTTTGAATTTTGAGTGACGGATTTGTGTACTGACCCTACGAAAATCTGACGTCAAATTTACTAGCCTGTCATCCAACATTTGTTGGCCAAAAGTTGGACAGCAATTGTCAAAAGGAGCGTACTGACAGTAAGATTTTAGGACAACAGTCTGTCAACAGATCCCCTGCCAACAATCGTACCGTGTGTGTACAAGGCTTTAGACCCCATACACACTATACAACTTTTGTGGTCAGATTTCCTTTAGGATTTACCAAAACCATGTAGTGCAAGGGCCTGCCTGATTGCATACAATTTGAATCTCTGAAGGTTTGACCTCATAGTAAATAGTTTTGATAAATCTGAATGAAAGAATCTACAGAAAATTGTATAGTGTGTATCCAGCTTAACTGTCTGATTATGTCCATGCTTGTCTCTACCTGTCTCTAGAGATATACACACACACACATCTACAGACAGGTAGAGACATGCACACACATCTACAGACAGGTAGAGACATGAACACACATCTACAGACAGGTAAAGACATGAACACACACCTACAGACAGGTAGATACATGTACACACACCTACAGATGGGTAGAAACATGCACACACACCCACAGACAAGTAGAGACATTAACACACACCTACAGACAGGTAGAGACATGAACACACACCTACAGACAGGTAGAGACATGAACACACATCTACAGACAGGTAGAGACATGAACACACATCTACAGACAGGTAGAGACATGAACACACACCTACAGACAGGTAGAGACATGAACACACATCTACAGACAGGTAGAGACATGAACATACATCTACAGACAGGTAGAGACATGAACACACATCTACAGACAGGTAGAGACATGAACACACATCTACAGACAGGTAGAGACATGAACACACACCTACAGACAGGTAGAGACATGAACACACATCTACAGACAGGTAGAGACATGAACACACATCTACAGACAGGTAGAGACATTAACACACACCTACAGACAGGTAGAGACATTAACACACACCCACAGATGGGTAGAAACATGCACACACACCCACAGACAGGTAAAAGACATGAACACACACCTATGGACAGGTAGAGACATGAACACACCTACAGACAAGTAGAGACATGCAAACACATCTACAGACAGGTAGAGACATGAACACACATCTACAGACAGGTAAAGGCATGAACACACATCTACAGACAGGTAGAGACATGAACACACATCTACAGACAGGTAAAGACATGCACCCACATCTACAGACAGGTAAAGACATGCACCCACATCTACAGACAGGTAAAGACATGAACACACATCTACAGACAGCTAAAGCATGAACACACACCTACAGACAGGTAGAGACATGAAAAATCATCTACAGACAGGTAAAGACATGAACACACACCTACAGACAGGTAAAGATATGAACACACACCTGCAGACAGGTAAAAGACATGAACACACATCTACAGACAGGTAAAAGACATGAACACACATCTAAAGAGAGAAAGAGACATGCACACACATCTACAGACAGGTAAAGACATGAACAATCATCTACAGACAGGTAAAGACATGAACAATCATCTACAGACAGGTAGAGACATGAACACACATCTACAGACAGGTAAAAGACATGAACAATCATCTACAGACAGGTAAAGATATGAACACACATCTACAGACAGGTAGAGACATGAACACACATCTACAGACAGGTAAAGACATGAACAATCATCTACAGACAGGTAAAGACATGAACAATCATCTACAGACAGGTAAAGATATGAACACACATCTACAGACAGGTAAAGATATGAACACACATCTACAGACAGGTAAAAGACATGAACACACACCTGCAGACAGGTAGAGACATGTACACACCTACAGACAGGTAAAGTCTGTAATGTGCTTTTATCTAAATGTGGATGTAAACCCGAATTTTTTTTTATGTCATAATGTAGAGTATAAGATTTCCTACATTTGAGCCCAGTCTTGCCACACAGAGTTAATCCATCTCTGAGCAATCCTCTTTTATTGTTCAGTGAGATTAATCTTGACAAACAGAGAAAAACTTTGTCAAATCCTCCCCCTTGCTGTGAGTGACAGGTGATTTACATCTCGTGCACTAGCCTAAGACACGGGCATTATTTTTTAATTCCCTCCCACTCCTTTCTTCGGCAGCTCTGCAAGGATTGGCTGTTCCACACCTCAGCATGATTTGGCATGTTGAAGTCATGTGGTTACTTTCCTGTCTTTTCACTGGATGTTAGAGATCATAGCAGAAGTTCAGTGTAAGAAATACACAGGAGAAATGCGTATTGACAAGGGGAGTGTAGAGGTGGGCGGGGAGTCTACTGACATCACGACTCCACCCACCGAGCTCCAGACAATAGACCCGCCCACAGAATCTGCAGTTTTTTCGGGTCTCATAACAGACAGAGGGGAGACATTTGACAGGTAGAGATACATGCAGGAGGCGTGTATATCCTTATAGATAACCCCTATGACAGTAGTTTAGAAAGGATGACATGGGGTTTACATCCACTTTAAGCCCCATACACACTATTAGATTTTCTGCAGATTTTTGTCTTCAGATTTACCCAAACCATGTAGTGCAAGGGCCTGCCTGATTGCATACCAATTGAAACTCTTAAAGTGGTTGTTGACCCATCTATACAAGTCTATGCCAGCCCCTCTATTAGAGGCTGGCATAGCACACTATGGTGGGGGGGGAGGGGGGCGGGCTGGGCCGGGCCGGAGACAGATACAGAGTGGGATGACAGGCAAAAAGGTTGGGGGGAGAGAGGAGAGAGGAGCAGGCAGCCTATCACAGAGGGAGGCACTTTGACAACGGTGATCACGCCGGAGCAGCCCTGGTTATCGTGGTCTGTTTAGAGAAGGCATACAGGAAGTGGTAGGTTTAGGTTTTTTTTTTTTACAGTTTAGAGGGGGGCAGATTACACAGATTGCTTTAAGGGACCAGAATCTACATTTTTTTGGGGGGGTTAACAAACACTTTAAGGTTTGACCTCATATTATATGGTTTTGGTAAATCTGAAGACAAAAATCTGCAGAAAATCGAATAGTGTGTATGAGGTATAAAGCCACACATGATCAGATTTTCGGATGACCGTTCGTCAGTTTTTTGTGGCATGCTAGTCTCTGTCAAAAGTGAAGAGGTTACTCACAATACAAAAATTTTCATACGACAGAATACAACGTCAGAAGCGACGTAATGGGTTGAATAGTTTTGTATGTATTCTTTCGTTTCTGAGCATGCGTAGGCTTGCTCTTACGACTTTTTTCATACGAAATACCAATGAAAACGAAAAGCAGATGTTGGGTTCACATGCGACAAAAATTTTATAAATAGATAGAGGTCTTGCGAGCTACCATTAGACAACTCAAGGTTACAACTACCATCAGGTGTAGTGAAGGAAGAATTATAAATGTGAATAAAGAACCAATTCACAGCTGCTTAGCATTAATCACAATTCACAATCCCATAATCTGTGAAAAAATATATATAAATAAAGAAAACGCAGTGCTATGTGATAATAACCTTACAAATGTACGGTTGATGCCATGAACAATTGCACCCCAGTTGCAAGAGAAAAAAAAAAAAAAATATATATATATATATATATATATATATATATATATATATATATATATATATATATATATATATATATATATCAATACAAATAAATCAGAAACTAATTGTGTCAAGCAAGTTCATGGTGAAAAAATTCAATTAGTACCAAAATATCAAATATGTGTCAAAAAACTTTTTTCTCTCAATTTTCAACAAGTCCACAAAGATATATGTTGAACAATATAATATTATCCCATAAAGTGACTCTTGTGATGATGATCCAGGTAAAAAAGAGAGAGTGACTTCACACATGTGCCCCCGCCTCGTGTGATTGTGCTCACCTCAAATAGTGTGACCGCACAATCAGGTTTGGTCTACACAAGCAGCTGAACCACTTCTGGGCTCTAAGTAAAACAGGCTTTGCAGAATTCTATGGGTAAATCCAGAAATGTTATCCTCAATTTAAAGTAAGAAAGAGGCTGGATAGTGCATTATCGTTTGATTATAAATGTATTGTAGGTAAAATAACATCGGGGTACTCACATTTCACAGGTGCTTCCAGCACACCAAACTATAGAAAACATTCAGTATAAAAAAAAATCCTCTCCAAACGGCTTACAAGCTTGTGTGTATCAGCATCTTACTCAAACGAGCATGTAACTGTCTCCTCCACCGTCCTGACCCCTTACGAGGGGCCAGGATGTGCTGACATTCGTAAAACTCACTGGCAGTAATATTTGTAAAATTAAGACATCTCAACACAATCATGATAATTTGTCAAGGGCAGAACGAGAAGCTCTGAGATCACTAACAGACAATTCCTCGATAACGATAAAACCCTCTGACAAGGGGGGGGGAATATCGTTGTCATGGACAACGAAACCTATGTGGAGATGTGCAACAAGATTTTAAACAACAAAAAGTAGTACTGCAAAATCCCATCCACCAGAATTGAGAAATTCCACCCGGAGTTTTACAACTTGGTTGACCATGCATATGCCAAAAACATCTTGGCAAAATCTGAATGGGATTACGTACGAACCCAACTACCACGCATCCCCACAGTCTATTCCCTACCAAAATTACATAAGAGTATGCAGCATCTGCCGGGGAGACCGATCATATCGGGAAAATGGCTCAATAACTGAAAAGTTAAGTACATTTTTGGATGGACACCTTCGCCCTTATGTCACAAATCTACCTAGCTATATACGTGACACTATGCACCCTCTGCAAGAATATTGATGGACTGTGCATTTCCTCCGCATCGGTCCTGGTGGCCATAGACGTGGAGGCTCTGTACAGTTCAATACCACACGACAAGGGCCTGGCCTGTATTAAGCATGTTTTTTCTCAGAACAGCCATTTGAAAAGAAGACCAATGAATTCCTAATAGGTGCTCTGGTGTTTATACTCCACCATAATTACTTTACCTTCAGTGGTTCCCGTTTCCTCCAGGTGCAGGGTGCCTCGATGTGGACCTCTTGTGCCCCATCATATGCCAACCTGTACCTGGGGGAGTGGGAGCGAATGATCAATCAATCTGAAGAGACGATCCACTTTATGGAGAATGTTGTCGTCTGGTACAGATATATCGACGACATTTTTCTCGTATGGAACGGCTCTCCTGATCAACTGCAAACTTTTCTTCATCAACTCAATCACAACAATTTCAATCTATCATTTACGATGACCTGGGACCAAAGTTCCATTACCATCCTTGATGTTACCATTCACAAGGATGAGAATGGCTTACTTACTAGTAGTCTATACAGGAAACCTATGGCTGGCAATTCCATACTACACGCTAGCAGCTTTCATCCACAAGCGTTAATCTCTTCTATCCCATATAGCCAGTATTTGAGGATAAGGAGGAACTGCTCGGATGATGAAGTATTCAGAGGGGAGGCTAATTTGCTAGGAGGAAGGATTCTGGCATGGGGTTATTCAAACACGTGCCTGAAGAAAGCTTTCAAAAGGGCATGTGCCAGGACACGCAATTACCTACTCTACAATCACTCCTCCAATAAGAACAAAAGAAATCCAATCTCCATCATCACAAAATGTTCAAAGCAGCAAAAAACCATCAGGCGTATTGTTGCCAAATACTGGCATGTGCTGACCATGGACCCCCTCATAGGTCCTTTTGTGTCGGACACCCCCTCCTTTACCTTCAGATGGGCCAGATCCTTGAGAGACCAATTAGTCTCCAGTGAATTTAGGGGAGGGGAGAAGAGATCCCTGCAAACGTGCAGGAACATTTACCTGTGGTGGATGTAATTACTGCCAGTTCCTAAACACATTTATGAACATTGTACTACCCAATGGGGAACGATACAAACCGAAACACTACGCTAATTGCCAAACGCCCGGTGTGGTTTATCCCCTCCTTTGCGACTGTGCATGCTTTTATGTTGGGAAGACCATACAAGAATTCTGGTGAAGAGCCTATCGCCATATTACCTCAATGAGGACTTGTAATCTGGGTTTTCCCCTTGGAAGACATGTACCGATATACATGACGGGGTTTTCTCAAGGATCTCCTTTCTAATCCTCGACCGCATACATCCAGGCATGCTGGCAGGGGATTGAAACAAGACTCTATTACAGCTCGAACAAAGGTGGATTTTCGGCCTCCACGCGACCAAACCTCCTGGCCTTAATGGATCTATCTCCTACAGACCCTTCCTGGAAGGGTTTACCTCAGAGGCATCCCTTAATTGGAGTGTAGAGCCAGGCTTCGCCTGGATACCATGACTCCTGATGTTCACTGCAAGCCGCCAACATGGGACAGTGTCGCCGCTACGTCATATCCGGCTCTCATTGGCCGAACGTATGACATCATCACGCCACATGTTCTGTTTCCAACAGGAAGTCGCAGCGGAGGCGTTCTGCCACGCTGGGGACTCATGGGGTGCTCTTTGATCATGAGCTCCTCCCCACATTACTATCAGGATCGGACTGTGTGATCCCCATTACCTATATGAAGCAATGTCTGTTCCAACGTCACTGTATGCTGCATACCCAGGTTAGTCGGGATGACACAGGGACTGAGCCCAATTAAGTTAACTCACTTGAAGCTTTCCAGCCACACTACCTCTCTGGGGGTACCAATGCTATACATATACAGGTACTTAAAGACAAGTATCATCAGACAAGTGCATATTTACTGTGTGACTTGATGGTGTCTTCTCTTTGTTCCCCTTTCATAGGCCCCTGACTTCCGTTTGGACATACGGACCAAAAACAACTGTTGTCAGTCGGTTTTTACCAGTAGACTACCTCTATTCCTGTACATTTCAGAAACAAGCCAGGTAATGTATGCCTTGAATATATACTCATATAGTCTCTTCAGTGCAGTGTCCCCTCCTTATGGTCTTAACACTATACTCATATCTCTTTTGTCTTTAGCAATATCTGTCGCTTTGGGCCACACGTGGGGTTATTCTTTGGGGCCTTGATCGAGCGCCCTCTGTGGGTAACCATCCTGGGCATTAGGTTGCTTATTGTGTGTGCCTGCTCTTCTGGACCCAAACTGGTTGGCTTCAGACAGCAGCATTTTTCCCAAAAAATTTTTATGTGGATGCAAGATCACTGATTTTATAGGCAAGTTTTATGGTCAGTGGATTCATACAAATTGTTTGATTACATTTTTTATGTTATGCTTGTTTTACGATGCATATCTTCTTATATTTTTCTTCTATCAATTATAGATGTATTAACATCCTGTGCTTAACCACATAACCCTGAAGAAGAAAAAAATTATCGCTAACTCGAAACGCGTTGGGTCATCTCTGTTGCTATATACATCCAACAGAGTAGTGTTTTTTTTATAATGTTGTGTTTGTTTGCATTAAAATACATTTTAGTGTATTTTTTTCCTGAAAATATTGTGCAGCATAAAAAATTTCAACTACCATCATTTTATTCTCAAGGTTCTCTACTTTCAGAAAGCATATATGTTTGGGGGGGGGGGGGCTTTACAGTATTTTCAAGCAAAAAGGGCTGATTAAAAAAATGTTTAAAAAAAATGCTCACATAGGCAAGTAGTTATAGAAGAACTTCACTCACCCTCACCCCTTACCCCTATTCCCCCCTTACCTTTCTCATTGGGTAGATCACAAAACACATACAAGCCCAGTGATCCAGTGGAGTTCTGTGCAGATCCACTGCATTGCTGCTGTGTACTAGGTCCTGCGTCCATGACATCATCAGGAAGCCTGCTGTCTCTTCCGGGTTCTTGCAGGTGGCCTCCTGATGACACACATGGGCGCCAGCACGGTGCAGGACTGCAGATACCAGTCAGTAAGAGATAGACGGTCCCCCAATCATGCGCTCTGACGCATACGCAGTAAAATACCTGCAAACTCCTAAGATGTGTGATATGGAATCCCAGGAGGCTGCAGGCAATAGAAACCTCATTCTGGCCTAGGCCAGAATCTAGGAAGTGGGGAGCTAATTTCTCAATCACTTTTCTGTTGTGAGAGAGAAGGGGAAGGGAGTAGGAGTGGGATGCTGAAAAGTGGTCTCGGGAGTTCCACTTTAATTTTGCCTTCCACTGGCAAAAAAAACGTAAATGTATTTTATTGGGATTTTATGTGATAGACCAACACAAAGAGGCACATAATTGTGAAGTGGAAGGAAAATGATAAATGGTTTTCAAAATGTTTTACAAATAAATATGTGAAAAGTGTGGGGGGTACATTTGTATTCAGCCCCCTTTACTCTGATACCCCTGACCAATTGCCTTCAGAAGTCACTTTATTAATAAATAGAGTCCACCTGTGTGTAATTTAATCTCAGGATAAATACAACTGTTCTGTTTGTTAGAGAACCTTAGTGAACAAGCAGAATCACGAAGGCCAAAGAACACACCAGACAGGTCAGGGATAAAGTTGTGGAGAAGTATAAAGCAGGGTTAGGTTATACAAAAATCTCCCAAGCTTTGAACATCTCACGGAGCTCTGTTCAATCCATCATCAGAAAATGGAAAGAGTATGGCACAACTGCAAACCTACCAAGACATGGCCGTCCACCTAAACTGACAGGCAGGGAAAGGAGAACATTCATCAGAGAAGCAGCCAAGAGGTCCATGGTAACTCTGGAGGAGCTGCAGAGATCCACAGCTCAGGTGGGAGAATCTGTCCACAGGACAACTATTAGTCGTGTTCTCCACAAATTTTTATGGAAGAGTGACAAGAAGAAAGACATTGGTGAAAGAAAGTCATAAGAAGTCCTGTTTGCAGTTTGTGAGAAGCCATGTGGAGGACACAGCAAACATATGGAAGAAGGTGCTCTGGTCAGATGAGACCAAAATTTAACTTTTTGGCCTCAAAGCAAAATGCTATGTGTGGTGGAAAACTAACACTGCACATCACCCTGAACACACCATCCCCACCGTGAAACATGGTGGTGGCAGCATCATGTTGTGGGGATGCTTTTCTTCAGCAGGGACAGGGAAGCTGGTCAGAGTTGATGGGAAGATGGATGGAGGCAAATACAGGGCAATCTTAGAAGAAAACCTGTTATGCTGCGTACACACGTTAGGATTTTCCGATGGAAAATGTGTGATAGGACCTTGTTGTCGGAAATTCCGACCGTGTGTAGGCTCCATCACACATTTTCCATAGGAATTTCCAACACACAAAGTTTGAGAGCTTGCTATAAAATTTTCCGACAACAAAATCCGCTGTCGGAAATTCCGATTGTGTGTACACAAATCCGACGCACAAAGTGCCACGCATGCTCAGAATAAATTAAGAGACGAAAGCTATTGGCTACGGCCCCGTTTATAGTCCAGACATACGTGTTTTACGTCACCGCGTTCAGAACGATCGGATTTTCCGACAACTTTGTGTGACCGTGTGTATGCAAGACAAGTTGTGAGCCAACACCCCGTTGGAAAAAATCCATGGATTTTGTTGTCAGAATTTCCGATCAATGTCCGACCGTGTGTACAGGGCATTAGAGTCTGCAAAAGACATTAGACGGGGCGGAGGTTCACCTTCCAGCAGGACAACGACCCGAAACATACAGCCAGAGCTACAATGGAATGGTTTACATCAAAGCATATTCATGCGTTAGAATGGCCCAGTCAAAGTCCAGACCTAAACCCAATTGAGAATCTGTGGCAAGACTTGAAAATTGCTGTTCACGGACTCTCTCCATCCAATCTGACAGAGCTTGAGCTATTTTGCAAAGAAGAATGGGCAAAAATGTTACTCTAGATGTGCAAAGCTGGTAGAGACATCCCCGAAAAGACTTGCAGCTGTAATTGCAGCGAAAGGAGGTTCTACAAAGTATAGAGGGGGGCTGAATACAAATGTCCCCCACACTTTTCACATATTTATTTGTAAACAATTTTAACAGCTTGCCGACCGGTTCACGCCAATATACGTCGGCAGAATGGCTCCGCTGGTCAAAACAACGTATGGGTACATAGTTCCCTTTAAGAGCCGCAGGAGGCGTGCGTGCCCGCCGCACAGCGGGGGACCCGATGCGCATGGCCAGCGAGCATGATCTTCGCCGGCCATCCGCGATCGCGGGCACGAGAGACAGCACAGGGATTTGCGCGTGTAAACACACAAATCCCTCTTCTGTCAGGGGAGAGGAGACAGATCGTTTGTTCCTACTAAGTAGGAACAATGATCTGTCTCCTCCCCCAGTCAGTCCAATCCCCATACAATTAGAACACATCCAGGGAACACATATTTAACCCCTTGATCGCCACCCAAGTGTTAACTCCTTCCCTACCAGTGACATTTATAGCTCTGATCGCTGTATAAATGTCAGTGGTCCCAAAAATGTGTCAAGAGTGTCTGATCTGTCCGCCTCAATGTTGCAGTACCGTAGAAAATCGCAGATCACCGCCATTACTAGTAAAAAAATAATAATAAAAATGGCATACATCTTTCCCATAGTTTGTAGACGCTATAGTTTTTGCCCAAACCAATCAATATACGCTTATTGCGATCTTTTTTTTAACCAAAAATATGTAGAAGAATATATATTGGTAGAAACTGATGAAGTAATTTGTTTTTTAAAAACATTTTTGGGGATATTTATTATAGCAAAAAGTAAAAAATATTGTTTGTTTTCTTTCAAAATTGTTAAAAAAAAAAAAAAATATATATATATATATATATATATATATATATATATATATATATATATATTCACATAGACTATAAAAGTCTATTTTACTTTTCCCAATCTAGAACAAAAAAATATAACAACTCAATTATTATATTAAGATCCAACACATTCATACATATGTTAGTAATGTTAAGCATATATTAGCTTAAGGAAAGCTTTTAACACCCACAGATCCTGGCGCCAGACAGTTTATTTAAACCTCAGGCCTGCCTAGCCTTAGTGCTGTATTGTATTCAGCTCTAGTTCCTGTATTCCGAATTCCTGAGTTTGTTTGAGTTTGTCCCTGACTCGGCTATGTCTGACACTTCTCTTGGATCACCCCTGCCTGTTATGCCTGCTGCTTACTTGTGTTCTCAAACATGGCTTGGACTTCAGACCACGATTCCAACTTCTCACTTAGGACCTCGCCGCCAGCACATTACCGACTCCGGCCTGTTCCTGATCCTGACCCTGCAAATGTCTGCCTGGCTGCTGCTGAACATACCTATGACCTGACTCCATACTGCCACTGGAAGGTCTTCTATGTTTCCAAGCTTAAGTTCACTACTCCAGATTCCTGGCACCTGTGCCCTTCTACTGCCCTAGCAATCCTTATATCCACTACCAGGAGTGCTGGGATGGGAACTGCAGAAGAGGCCACCTTCGTCCTCTCAGGCAGCACAGTCAGGTACGTGACAGGAGGTAAAGCACCCCCTTACAGTGGTGCTCAGTGGAGAAGTGCACCTAAACTTTAGTGGTTGGAGGTAAAGCATCCCTTTATGTTGGCAGTCATTGATATGCCTCTTGTGTTGGTGGTCAGTGAAGAAGGCCCTCTTCCCGCTTCAATTTTTTGTCAGTGGAGAAGCACCCCTTATTTTGGCAGTAGACAGTGGAGAAGGCCTCCCCCTCTACATTGTTGGTAAATGGAGAAGGCTCTCCTTTGGTTGTTGGTCAGTGTAGAGGGCACCTTACAATGGTGGCTAGTGGAGAAGGCCCTCCTCACATTGTTTTTTTTTTTAATCAACAAAATAGAATTTTATTGAGTGGAACATAAGGCATTACAGGATATGAATGGATATTGCATACGGTCCATAAAAAACAGGAGATGTAATCAGCAAGACAGAGGATGATCTGCAACAACTGTGTAGCCAACATGATAATAAAAAGAAGAATATACATTGCATAATACCTTACATTTAATGTACTGTCAAAAAAAGGTAAAACAATTAAAGAAAAGAAAGTCAACTGGAAGCTAGAATTAATCAACATGTTCTAAAGAGGTTCTGATGCCAACATGTTACTGTCAGATTGCCCTTAAAGTAAAACATTGCTGTCAGGTTGTGAAGGGTCCTCCTTACATTGTTGATCATTGGAGAGGGCACCTTACATTGGTGGTCAGTGGAGAGGGCACCTTACATTTTTGGTTAGTGGAGAAGGCCCTCCTTACATTGATGTTCAGTGTAGAAGGCTCTCCTTACATTGTTGTTCAGCGTAGAAGGCCCTCCTTACTTTGGTAGTCAGTAGAGAAGCCTTCCCCCTACATTTTTGGTCAGTGGAAAAGTACCCCTTACTTTGGTAGACAGTGAAGAAGCCCCCCCCCACACACACACACACACACACACACATTGTTGGTAAATGGAGAAGGCTCTCCTTACACCGTTGGTCAGTGGAGAGGGCACCTTACATTAGTGGTAGTGGAGATGGCCCTCCTTACATTGTTGGTCAGTAGAGAAAGGTCAGTTGGAGAGGGCACCTTACATTGGTGGTCAGTGGAGAGGGCACCTTACATTTTTGGTTAGTGGAGAAGGCCCTCCTTACATTGTTGTTTAGTGTAGAAGGCCCTCCTTACCTCCTTAGATTGTTGTTCAGTGTAGAAGGCCCTCCTTACTTTGGTAGTCAGTAGAGAAGCCTTCCCCTACATTTTTGGTCAGTAGAGAAGTACCCCTTACTTTGGTAGACAGTGAAGAAGCCCCCCCCCCCCCCCCCATTGTTGGTAAATGGAGAAGGCTCTCCTTACATCATTGGTCAGTGGAGAGGGCACCTTACATTAGTGGTAGTGGAGATGGCCCTCCTTACATTGTTGGTCAGTAGAGAAATACCCCTTACTTTTGTCATCAATGGAGAAGCCCCCCCCCCACATTGTTGGTCAGTGGAGAAGTACCCCTTATTTGGTAGTCAATGGAGAAGTCTCCCCCCGCTACATTGTTGGTCAGTGGAGACGTACCCCTTTACTTTGGTAGTCAACGGCAAAATCTCCCCCCCCCCCACATTGTTGGTCAGTGGAGAAGTACCCCTTATTTTGGTGGTCAATGCAGGAGGTCCCCCTCACATTGATGGCCAATGGCAAAATGCCCCCTTAAGTTTTGTGGTCAGAGGAAGAAGTGCCCTCTCATGTTGGTGGTGAGTTGTAGCGAGCCCAGCATTAGAAACGATCAGAACTTTGCTGGGAACTGTTAGAAGGCAATAAGATAGACATTAGAACCTCTGTAGGAGGAGGAGGTGCACACCCTTATTGGTTCCCCACATCCGTGCACATTGTGTATGTGACTACAGCGTGGGAAGATGACACGGGTGAGTCAATCATGGTGGGAACGAGAGAGAGAGTGACTCAGACGAGTTTTGCATGCGAAATGATAGACATGCAGAATAATCCTGTCACCGTCTATTGAAAGGCTGGAGGGACGGGCGACAGCTTCATTAACCCTCTCCACCTGATTAGGAACATGCATCATCTTTTATGTATGAAGGATGTGACGCATTCTGTGCATTGTGAGCAATCTTCCTGAGATAGTCCGAATGGGAGAGATTTCTATATGCAGGGATAAATATAGAGATTTATTCTAAAGCAGGAAAATCCATATTTAAAGGGAGACTCCACTTTCAATCAATAAAAAGTGAATAACCGTATACAAACAATTAAAAAATTTTAAGCCGAACCCCAGGCAGGTATAAAAGACACAAATAAGGCAGCTAATGAAAGAGAACAAATGATGAATGGCTTACCTAATTACCATAATTTAATATCGCAAGTTAAAAGTGGTTGTAGAGACTCAAGGTTCATTTATCTTCATACATTCTATGCATAAAGGTAAAATAACCTTCTCTCTTCTTCTCGAAGTCTCACAGTGCAGTTCTCATTGAGGACAGCTGTGAGCCCTGATTGGAGGGAAGGGACACACCCCCGTTCACACAATACATGGAGAACATGCAGAGCTAAGGATATGAATCACAGGCTGTGTGCTAAAGCTCTCCTCCCCCATTACCTTTTTATCTCTTGGTGTCAGGAACAGAGAAACAAAGCAGCAGAGAGAAATCAAACTCAGTGCTTTGGATAGAGGAAAGTTCACAGTATAGGATGATATGCTTTATTCATATTTCATGTCAGAGGTTTACAACCATACAATGCATCATATGCCACCAATCATTTTAAATCTTAGGTTTGGATATACACTATATTGTCAAAAGTATTGGGACGCCTGCCTTTACAGGCACATGAACTCTAATGGCATCCCAGTCTTAGTCCGTAGGGTTCAATATTGAGTTGGCCCACCCTTTGCAGCTATAACAGCTTCAACTCTTCTGGGAAGGCCGTCCACAAGGTTTAGGTTTTCCAGAAGCACATTTGTGAGGTCAGGCACTGATGTTGGATGAGAAGGCCTGGCTCGCACTCTCCGCTGTAATTCATCCCAAAGATGTTTCATCGGGTTGAGGCCAGGACTCTGTGCAGGCCAGTCAAGTTCCTCCACCCCGAACTCGCTCATCCATGTCTTTATGAACCTTGCTTTGTGCACTGGTTCAAATCATATGGTGGAGGGGGGGGTTATGGTGTGGGGTTGTTTTTCAGGGGTTGGGCTTGGCCCCTTAGTTCCAGTGAAGGGAAATCTTAAGGGATCTCAGCATACCAAGACATTTTGGACAATTTCATGCTCCCAACTTTGTGGGAACAGTTTGGGGATGGCCCCTTCCTGTTCCAACATGACTGCTGACCAGTGTACAAAGCAAGGTCCATAAAGACATGGATGAGAGTCCTGACCTCAACCCGATAGAACACCTTTGGGATAAATTAGAGCGGAGACTGCGAGCCAGGCCTTCTCATCCAACATCAGTGTCTGACTTTAAAAATGCACTTCTGGAAGAAGGATCAAACATTCCCATAGACACACTCCTACACCTTGTGGACGGCCTTCCCAGAAGAGTTGAAGCTGTTATAGCTGCAAAGGGTGGACCAACTTAGTATTGAGCCCTACAGACAAAGACTAGGATGCAATTAAAGTTCTTGTGCGTGTAAAAGCAGGTGTCCCAATACTTTTGACAATATAGTGTATCTACATTGAATATATACAGTATATAACAATGCAAAATAAATCTACCAAGCCCAAAAGAGTCAATAAACATATTGAAAGAAAATAAGTCTTCCAAGAATCAACTTGAAACCCAGCGGCGTTTTCCAAAAGCAGTGGGTCTGTGTGCAAGATCATAAGTTGGACCCTCCTGAATGAGAGAAAGAAAGTGCAATTTGTGCAGCATGCTGCGGCAAAAATAGGGTGTGGTTTTGATTGTGCTGAATATTGGGTGTGGCTTACAGGGACACAGAGTGCAGGGATTTAGTAGTAAGTCATGAGAGTTCAGGGGACAGGAGTAGTTGACACAGAGTTCAGGGGTCAGGAGTAAGTGACACAGAGTTTAGAGGTCAGGAGTAAGTGATGCAGAGTTCAGGGGTCAGAAGTGACACAGAGGTTAGGGGTCAGGAGTAAGTGATGCAGAGTCCAGGGATCAGGAGTAAGTGACGTAGAGTTCAGGGGTCAGGAGCAACTGATGCAAAGTTCAGGGGTCAGGAGCAAGTGACCCAGAGTCCAGGGGTCAGGAGTAATTGATGCAAAGTTCAGGGGTCAGGAGTAATTGACGCAGAGTCCAGGGGTCAGGAGTAAGTGACGAAGAATTCAGGGGTCAGGAGTAAATGATGCTGAGTCCAGGGGTCAGAAGTAAGGGACACAGAGTTTAGGGGTCAGGAGTAAGTGATGCAGAGTCCAGGGATCAGGAGTAAGTGATAGACAGTCCAGGGGTCAGGAGCAAGTGACGTAGAATTCAGGGGTCAGGAGCAACTGATGCAAAGTTCAGGGGTCAGGAGCAAGTGACCCAGAGTCCAGGGGTCAGGAGTAATTGATGCAAAGTTCAGGGGTCAGGAGTAATTGACGCAGAGTCCAGGGGTCAGGAGTAAGTGACACAGAGTCCAGGGGTCCAAAGTAAGTGACGCAGAGTCCAGGGGTCAGGAGTAAGTGATGCGGAGTCCAGGGGTCCAAAGTCAGTGACGCAGAGTCCAGTTGTCCAAAGTAAGTGAAGCAGAGTCCAGGGGTCAGGAGCAATTGATGCAGAGTCCAGGGGTCAGGAGTAAGTGATGCAGAGTCCAGGGGTCAGAAGTAAGTGTGGTCAGGAGGGGTCATGAATAAGTGACGCAGAGTCCAGGGGTCAGAGCACTTGACTATCTATACCCGAATACAGCCAAAGAGGCTTCCCCCACACAGCTTACAACTATTCTCCCTGGACTCGTGGTGGTTCCTTCTGTCCTCAGCTCAGGCTTTCATCCTCCTATCCCGGGTCCGGAAATCGTGTCTAGCAGAACTGCGAGCCAATCGCAGTCCCTATCCCCCTGGAAACAGGTACCCGTCCTCAGCATTAGACCAGCACCCGATCTCCTTCCCATACACAAGCACTGGATGGATTTTGAAAGCATAGTGGGCCCCCCCCTCCTTTTGAGGCCCTTGTGCCCTGCACACATTGCACCCATGAAGGATACACCACTGTCACAACCCAATAAGTATGTAGCACCCTCCTAGGTAGGTGCTAGAATAGTTAGGTAAGTGTTATGCCCCGTACACACGGTCGGACTTTGTTCGGACATTCCGACAACAAAATCTTAGGATTTTTTCCGGCGGATGTTGGCTCAAACTTGTCTTGCATACACACGGTCACACAAAGTTGTCGGAAAATCCGATCATTCTGAACGCGGTGATGTAAACCACGTAGGTCGGGACTATAAACGGGGCAGTGGCCAATAGCTTTCATCTCTTAATTTATTCTGACCATGCGTGGCACTTTGTCCATCGGATTTGTGTACACACAATCGGAATTTCCGACAATGGATTTTGTCGTCGGAAAATTTTATATCCTGCTCTCAAACTTTGTGTGTCGGAAAATCCGATGGAAAATGTGTGATGGAGCCTACACACGGTCGAAATTTCCGACAACAAGGTCCTATCACACATTTTCCGTCGGAAAATCCGACCGTGTGTACGGGGCATTAGTGTGTTTATAATGTTAGTTTACGTAAAAGCATAGTTTGCCTCACTGTACTCAGTGAGCTGTGATTGTTTAGTTATGTCTGCTCTGCTGCTGCTACTAGTCTGCCTGATAGCTCACTGTATCCAGGTAACTTGAGAAGTTTCTGGATAATAGGTGTGGAGTTATTCAGATGGCAGCATGAATATTGATGCAGCCCTGGCCTATCCCAGAGAGGCAGGCTCATGCTAGGAGACTGAATATTTTCTGGAAACACACTGCTGTTGGTGAGGCCTCAGGCGGGCGACCTGAGGGGAGGAATGCTGAGACCCAGGTGCTACGAAGAAGCTGACTAAAGGGAGCTGTCTGCCAAAGATCTGTCTGGTATCACTGGATGGTATCACTTGGAAGATTGGAAGGAGGCTACCATCTGTCCTTCGGGCTTGTGAGTACAGACACGGAGAGATATTGGGAACCTTGTGCTCTAGCAACCCCCACTGCGCCTTGTAGTCAACTGTGGGTCTGTTAAAGGGGACATTGGTGGTGTCCTGAAGAGATCTGTCCAGATAATCTCCTACTTAAAGGGGCTTTGCTCTTGTAGCTCTAACTACTACTACTTAAACGGGTTGTAAACCCTTGTGTTTTTTCATCTTAATGCACCCTATGCATTAAGGTGAAAAAACACCTGGCAGTGACCGCCCCCCCCCCCCCCCCCACAGCTCCCTGTTTACTTACCTGAGCCCTGGAATTTCCCACCCTGGAGACGCCAGATGATGGACTCGGGAGCGCGCCCGCAAGGTAACCCCCTGGGAGAGCGTTTCTCATAGGGGGTTATCTGATGAGAGGAGGAGCCTTGAGAGCTGCCGGAGGACCCCAGAAGTCGAGGATCGGGGCCACTCTGTGCAAAACAAACTGCACAATGGAGGTAAGTATGACATGTTTGTTGACATGTTTTTTTTGTTCTTTTTTTTTAATCAAAGCTTTACAATCACTTTAAGTTGAAGTCACCTGTTTGTTTTAAGTCTGGACTCCATTATAGCTTGCTCAGGAAGGATAACCAAGTCCTCAAGTTGTATATAGTTCTTATTTTTGGAGTATCCCACCACTTCCCTCAACCCTATCTGTTAAAATACCGTTATTATGGTATTTATATCGATAGTTCCAAGAAAGTCCGTTCAGTTCTTGTGTAAAAACTCAAAAATGTATTTAATAATAAAATAGCAAAATATTACAAGAACAATATCAACATGTAGAATATAAAAATATCAATAATGTATTATATTCTTAAGATGAAGATTGAATCAGATATGTGTCTGTGTGTGTGTGTGAAGCTGTACCAGCTTCCTTCAATGTCTCGTGGTGTGTGCAGCAAATCACTTGTTCAATAGCTTTTACTCCACAATTCAAACCCATGAAAATAGACCCCACCTTTATAAAAAAGGTTTGGTTTAACTTATAGTTCCACAGACTTAGTGGCAAATGGTTTTCTAACTTTCAGTCTAAACCCAGATGTTGAAATACAACACCATCTCTATTCACAACATTCCATGGGGATGGGCAAGAAGAGCTATGTCATAGCTCCCAACTGTCCCTGATTTCGAGGGACTGTCCCTGATTTGCAACAATGTCCCTCTGTCCCTCTTTCCTCCTCATTTGTCCCTCATTTTGGTCTGATCTATATAGTTGTATATAAAATGCACTTTTTATCTTTCAAAAAGTATTTCCCAGTGCTAAACCTTTCATCCAAATTCTAAATTGCTACATTTGTAAATTTCAAAACCAGTATAAAGGAATAACAGTAGTAAAAAAAAGCACTTGTGGGTTAATTAATCATTGTTTTTACATATAATTCTCCTTTGAGGGGGAGTGGCAGGGGGCGTGTCCTATGCCTACATACATTTGCTAATAGGTGTCCCTCATTCCCTTCTGAAAAAGTTGGGAGGTATGCTATGTGTAAAGTATAGGATATAACTTCTTTAACATCTAAATCAAATACTACATAAATCAGTATGTATATTATATTCATTGAAAACCTAATGTTCTTATTAATATCCTAATCAAGAAATATTGTAGTATAAAGAACTTATAATCTTAACTAAAACATGAAACTTTTACATCTTAACCACTTCAGCCCTGGAAGATTTGGCTGCTGAATGACCAGAGCATTTTTTGCGATTCGGCACTGCGTCGCTTTAACTGACAATTGCGCGGTCGTTTTTTCCCACAAATAGAGCTTTCTTTTGGTGGTATATGCGCTTTTTATTTTTTGAGCTATAAACAAAAAAAAGAGCGACAATTTTTGAAAAAAAATAACCAATATTTTGTACTTTTTGCTATAATAAATATCCCCTTTTTTTTAAAAAAAGCATATTTTTTCTCAGTTTAGGCTGATATGTATTCTTCTACATATTTTTGGTAATAAAAATTGCAATAAGCGTATATAGATTGGTTTGCGCAAAAGTTATAGCGTCTACAAAATAGGGGATAGATTTATAGCATTTTTATTATTTTATTTTTTTTACTAGTAATGGCAGCGATCTGTGATTTTTATTGTGACTGCGAAATTATGGCGGTTTACACACAGAGATCCTGGTTCTCGCTGTGTCACGAGCGATCGCGGGAGCCCGGTGGTCATCGCGACCACCAGGCACTCGCATTGGCTCTGGGGGAGAGCAGCGGGCGTGCGCGCTCCCCTAGTGGCCACAAATAGAAGCACCGTAACATGACGGCGATTCGCGCAGCCGAGCCATGTTGCCGCAGTACAACTGTGGCGGCTGGTCGGCAAGTGGTTAAGAAATCTGAAACCTTTCATCTCATCTGTGATGGGGGAAGGTAAGAACTCAGCTCAATCTTAATTACTAACACATGTTTGGTTCTCCATAGGAATGTTTATGAATATGTATACTTTTACAAGTATAAGAGTCTATATAATTTCACTTTTTCCATAACTAAGAAGATATATATATTCAACTCAATTATTCTATAAAGATTTAATCCATTCATTCATTTGTTAATATTTGTTAGTTGATGAATATTAGTTATTAGATTAAAGAAACTTTCTAACATTTCCCTCTCAAAATGATTGATTAAACAATCTTAATCATTTTCTTATCTAAATCCATTTACAACCGCATCTCATTCGTATCCATACATGCTTAGATCTTAACCACTTAAGGACCGCCTAACACCGATTTACGTCGGCAAAGCGGCACGGGCAGGCAAAATCACGTACATGTACGTGATTTGCCTTCCGCGGGTGGGGGGGTCCGATCGGACCCCCCCCCGCCGCCCGAGGCGGTCCCGTTCTGTTCCCCGGCGATCCGAGATGAGGGGGAGGCCATCCGTTCGTGGCCCCCCCCTCGCGATCGCCGCCGGCCAATGGGAACATTCCTTTGCTGCTGTATGCTAAACAGCAGCAAAGGAAATGATGTCATCTCCCCTCAGCTCGGTATTCCGTTCCAGCGCCGAGGGGAGAAGACATCAATGTAAGTGCACAACACACTACACACACAGTAGAACATGCCAGGCATACAAAACACCCCGATCCCCCCCCGATCGCCCCCCGATCCCCCCCCCAATCACCCCCCCCTGTCACAAACTGACACCAGCAGGTTTTTTTTTTTTTTTTTCTGATTACTGCATAGTGTCAGTTTGTGACAGTTACAGTGTTGGGACAGTTAGTATTACCCCCCTTTAGGTCTAGGATACCCCCCTAACCCCCCCTAATAAAGTTTTAACCCCTTGATCACCCCCTGTCACCAGTGTTGCTAAGCGATCATTTTTCTGATCGCTGTATTAGTGTCACTGGTGACGCTAGTTAGGGACGTAAATATTTAGGTTCGCCGTCAGCGTTTTATAGTGTCAGGGACCCCCATATACTATCTAATAAATGTTTTAACCCCTTGATTGCCCCCTAGTTAACCCTTTCACCACTGATCACCGTATAAACGTTACGGTTGACGCTGGTTAGTTCGTTTATTTTTTATAGTGTCAGGGCACCCGCCGTTTATTACCGAATAAAGGTTTAGCCCCCTGATCGCCCGGCGGTGATATGCGTCGCCCCAGGCAGCGTCAGATTAGCGCCAGTACCGCTAACACCCACGCACGCAGCATACGCCTCCCTTAGTGGTATAGTATCTGATCGGATCAATATCTGATCCGATCAGATCTATACTAGCGTCCCCAGCAGTTTAGGGTTCCCAAAAACGCAGTGTTAGCGGGATCAGCCCAGATACCCGCTAGCACCTGCGTTTTGCCCCTCCGCCCGGCCCACCCAAGTGCAGTATCGATCGATCGCTGTCACTTACAAAACACTAAACGCATAACTGCAGCGTTCGCAGAGTCAGGCCTGATCCCTGCGATCGCTAACAGTTTTTTTGGTAGCATTTTGGTGAACTGGCAAGCAAGCACCAGGCAGCGTCAGGTTAGTGCCAGTAGCGCTAACACCCACGCACGCACCGTACACCTCCCTTAATGGTATAGTATCTGATCGGATCAATATCTGATCCGATCAGATCTATACTAGCGTCCCCAGCAGTTTAGGGTTCCCAAAAACGCAGTGTTAGCGGGATCAGCCCAGATACCTGCTAGCACCTGCGTTTTGCCCCTCCGCCCGGCCCGGCCCACCCAAGTGCAGTATCGATCGATCACTGTCCCTTACAAAACACTAAACGCATAACTGCAGCGTTCGCAGAGTCAGGCCTGATCCCTGCGATCGCTAACAGTTTTTTTGGTAGCGTTTTGGTGAACTGGCAAGCACCAGCCCCAGGCAGCGTCAGGTTAGTGCCAGTACCGCTAACACCCACGCACGCAGCATACACCTCCCTTAGTGGTATAGTATCTGAACGGATCAATATCTGATCCGATCAGATCTATACTAGCGTCCCCAGCAGTTTAGGGTTCCCAAAAACGCAGTGTTAGCGGGATCAGCCCAGATACCTGCTAGCACCTGTGTTTTGCCCCTCCGCCCGGCCCAGCCCAGCCCACCCAAGTGCAGTATCGATCGATCACTGACACTTACAAAACACTAAACACATAACTGCAGCGTTCGCAGAGTCAGGCCTGATCCCTGCGATCGCTAACAGTTTTTTTGGTAGTGTTTTGGTGAACTGGCAAGCACCAGCGGCCTAGTACACCCCGGTCGTAGTCAAACCAGCACTGCAGCAACACTTGGTGACGTGGCGAGTCCCATAAGTGCAGTTCAAGCTGGTGAGGTGGCAAGCACAAGTAGTGTCCCGCTGCCACCAAAAAGACAAACACAGGCCCGTCGTGCCCATAGTGCCCTTCCTGCTGCATTCGCCAATCCTAATTGGGAACCCACCACTTCTGCAGCGCCCGTACTTCCCCCATTCACATCCCCAATCAAATGTAGTCGGCTGCATGAGAGGCATTTTCTTTATGTCCTCCCGAGTACCCCTACCCAACGAACCCCCCCCAAAAAAGATGTCGTGTCTGCAGGAAGCGCGGATATAGGCGTGACACCCGGTATTATTGTCCCTCCTGTCCTGACAATCCTGGTCTTTGCATTGGTGAATGTTTTGAACGCTACCATTCACTAGTTGAGTATTAGCGTAGAGTACAGCATTGCACAGACTAGGCACACTTTCACAGGGTCTCCCAAGATGCCATCGCATTTTGAGAGACCCGAACCTGGAACCGGTTACAGTTACAAAAGTTAGTTACAAAAAAAGTGTCAAAAAAAAAATATATATAAAATAAAAAAAAATAGTTGTCGTTTTATTGTTCTCTCTCTCTCTATTCTCTCTCTATTGTTCTGCTCTTTTTTACTGTATTCTATTCTGCAATGTTTTATTGTTATTATGTTTTATCATGTTTGCTTTTTCAGGTATGCAATTTTTTATACTTTACCGTTTACTGTGCTTTATTGTTAACCATTTTTTTGTCTTCAGGTACGCCATTCACGACTTTGAGTGGTTATACCAGAATGATGCCTGCAGGTTTAGGTATCATCTTGGTATCATTCTTTTCAGCCAGCGGTCGGCTTTCATGTAAAAGCAATCCTAGCGGCTAATTAGCCTCTAGACTGCTTTTACAAGCCGTGGGAGGGAATGCCCCCCCCCCACCGTCTTCCGTGTTTTTCTCTGGCTCTCCTGTCTCAACAGGGAACCTGAGAATGCAGCCGGTGATTCAGCCAGCTGACCATAGAGCTGATCAGAGACCAGAGTGGCTCCAAACATCTCTATGGCCTAAGAAACCGGAAGCTACGAGCATTTTATGACTTAGATTTCGCCGGATGTAAATAGCGCCATTGGGAAATTGGGGAAGCATTTTATCACACCGATCTTGGTGTGGTCAGATGCTTTGAGGGCAGAGGAGAGATCTAGGGACTAATAGACCCCAATTTTTTCAAAAAAGAGTACCTGTCACTACCTATTGCTATCATAGGGGATATTTACATTCCCCGAGATAACAATAAAAATGATTAAAAAAAAAAAATATGAAAGGAACAGTTTAAAAATAAGATAAAAAAAGCAGAAAAATAATAAAGAAAAAAAAAAAAAAAAAAAAAAGCACCCCTGTCGCCCCCTGCTCTCGCGCTAAGGCGAACGCAATCGGCGGTCTGTCGTCAAACGTAAACAGCAATTGCACCATGCATGTGAGGTATCACCGCGAAGGTCAGATCGAGGGCAGTAATTTTTGCAGTAGACCTCCTCTGTAGATCTAAAGTGGTAACCTGTAAAGGCTTTTAAAGGCTTTTAAAAATGTATTTATTTTGTTGCCACTGCACGTTTGTGCGCAATTTTAAAGCATGTCATGTTTGGTATCCATGTACTCGGCCTAAGATCATCTTTTTTATTTCATCAAACATTTGGGCAATATAGTGTGTTTTAGTGCATTAAAATTTAAAAAAGTGTGTTTTTTCCCCAAAAAATGCGTTTGAAAAATCGCTGCGCAAATACTGTGTGAAAAAAAAAATGAAACACCCACCATTTTAATCTGTAGGGCATTTGCTTTAAAAAAATATATAATGTTTGGGGGTTCAAAGTAATTTTTTTGCAAAAAAAAAATAACTTTTTCATGTAAACAATAAGTGTCAGAAAGGGCTTTGTCTTCAAGTGGTTAGAAGAGTGGGTGATGTGTGACATAAGCTTCTAAATGTTGTGCATAAAATGCCAGGACAATTCAAAACCCCCCCAAATGACCCCATTTTGGAAAGTAGACACCCCAAGCTATTTGCTGAGAGGCATGTCGAGTCCATGGAATATTTTATATTGCGACACAAGTTGCGGGAAAGAGACACATTTTTTTTTTTTTTTTTGCACAAAGTTGTCACTAAATGTTATATTGCTCAAACATGCCATGGGAATATGTGAAATTATACCCCAAAATACATTCTGCTGCTTCTCCTGAGTACGGGGATACCACATGTGTGAGACTTTTTGGGAGCCTAGCCACGTACGGGACCCCGAAAACCAAGCACCGCCTTCAGGCTTTCTAAGGGCGTGAATTTTTGATTTCACTCTTCACTGCCTATCACAGTTTCGGAGGCCATGGAATGCCCAGGTGGCACAAACCCCCCCCAAATGACCCCATTTTGGAAAGTAGACACCCCAAGCTATTTGCTGAGAGGTATAGTGAGTATTTTGCAGACCTCACTTTTTGTCACAAAGTTTTGAAAATTGAAAAAAGAAAAAAAAAAATGTTTTTTCTTGTCTTTCTTCATTTTCAGAAACAAATGAGAGCTGCAAAATACTCACCATGCCTCTCAGCAAATAGCTTGGGGTGTCTACTTTCCAAAATGGGGTCATTTGGGGGGGTTCTGTGCCACCTGGGCATTCCATGGCCTCCGAAACTGTGATAGGCAGTGAAGAGTGAAATCAAAAATTTTCACCCTTAGAAATCCTGAAGGCGGTGATTGGTTTTCGGGGTCCCGTACGCGGCTAGGCTCCCAAAAAGTCCCACACATGTGGTATCCCCGTACTCAGGAGAAGCAGCTAAATGTATTTTGGGGTGCAATTCCACATATGCCCATGGCCTGTGTGAGCAATATATCATTTAGTGACAACTTTATGCAAAAAAAAAAAAAAAAAAAGTGTCACTTTCCCACAACTTGTGTCAAAATATAAAATATTCCATGGACTCAATATGCCTCTCAGCAAATAGCTTGGGGTGTCTACTTTCCAAAATGGGGTCATTTTGGGGGGTTTTGTGCCACCTGGGCATTCCATGGCCTCCGAAACTGTGATAGGTAGTGAGGAGTAAAATCAAAAATTTACACCCTTAGAAATCCTGAAGGTGGTGATTGGTTTTCGGGGCCCCGTACGCGGCTAGGCTCCCAAAAAGTCCCACACATGTGGTATCCCCATACTCAGGAGAAGCAGCTGAATGTATTTTGGGGTGCAATTCCACATAGGCCCATGGCCTGTGTGAGCAATATATCATTTAGTGACAACTTTTTGTAAATATTTTTTTTTTTTTTTTTTTTTGTCATTATTCAATCACTTGGGACAAAAAAAATAAATATTCAATGGGTTCAACATGCCTCTCAGCAATTTCCTTGGGGTGTCTACTTTCCAAAATGGGGTCACTTGGGGGGGTTTTGTACTGCCCTGCCATTTTAGCACCTCAAGAAATGACATAGGCAGTCATAAACTAAAAGCTGTGTAAATTACAGAAAATGTACCCTAGTTTGTAGACGCTATAACTTTTGCGTAAACCAATAAATATACGCTTATTGACATTTTTTTTACCAAAGACATGTGGCCGAATACATTTTGGCCTAAATGTATGACTAAAATTTAGTTTATTGGATTTTTTTTATAACAAAAAGTAGAAAATATCATTTTTTTTCAAAATTTTCGGTCTTTTTCCGTTTATAGCGCAAAAAATAAAAACCGCAGAGGTGATCAAATACCATCAAAAGAAAGTTCTATTTGTGGGAAGAAAAGGACGCAAATTTCGTTTGGGTACAGCATTGCATGACCGCGCAATTAGCAGTTAAAGCGACGCAGTGCCAAATTGGAAAAAGACCTCTGGTCCTTAGGCAGCATAATGGTCCGGGGCTCAAGTGGTTAAGATAATTGATTTGAATATATTTTCAATTTTGATTCTTTGCAAGGAAAAGTGAACTTATTAAACCTTATGTTTCATATACCATAAAAATATTTTCACCCTTATTATTTTCTTTTACCAAATATATCAATCCCCTTAATATTCATAAATTCATAAATGTAACATTGTTGTACAATACTTTGAAGTATGGATGTCACTTCAGAAATATATGTTTCATACTTTCCCTCCAAATTGTGTTTAGCATAAATCTATAATCCATACAACATTTCAAGTAACCTTGTCAAAATTTAAACTTAAAATATGTTTCTTAACTTCAATTCATTCATATATGTGAGATGATTTTAAAAATAAATACATATTACAATGTAAAATTAGTCCTAACTTGTCTATATGCACTTTAAGATGTACTTTTATCTTAAATAACACCAGATGTTCCTCCTAACTAAAATGACTCTATTGTACGGCTGTTTAACTTTCAGCTCTGAAAATACACTATATGTGATTGTAAAAGTTGATGTGCAAAAAATATCTCATCTTGATATGATGAACATATCATGTCACATAAAAATGTATATATATAAAACTGCAATATATCTGATGGATAAATTATTTCATCAGTAGTCAAAAATCAAAAGTCAATTGTTTTTTATAAGCGTCTTTCTTATTAGAGGTCTTGAGGTTTTTTTCTTCCTGCACTCTGTAAAGTTGGAAAAACTTTATTGAACATAAAAAGACAACAATAATTATAACGAATGAATCTCTTGTGTCACATCTTCTCCCAGACTTGATATTCTTAACCGCTTGCCGACCGGCTCACGCCGATATACGTCGGCAGAAGGGCACGTACAGGCAGATTAACGTACCTATACGTTAAGGTTTGGGAAGCGGTTGGGGGGTGCGCGCCCGCCACGACCTCTGTGAGTGTGATCGCGGGACCCGCGGACCCGATGTCCGTGGGGATACCCGCGATCATCTTATGGAGAGGAAGAACGTTCTGCCTAGTTTCAGGACATTGAGCACAGCTCTCTGTAATCAGGAGCGGTGATCAGTGTCGTGTCACACATAGCCACGCCCCCACAGTTAGAATCACTCGCTAGGACACACTTAACCCCTTCACTGCCCCCTAGTGGTTAACCTCTTCACTGCCAGTCACATTTACACAGTAATCAATGCATTTTAATTGCGTGGATCGCTGTATAAATGTGACTGGCCCCAAAATCGCACCAAAAGTGTCCGATGTGTCCGCCATAATATCGCAGTCACAATAAAAATCGCTGATCGCCGCCATTACTAGTAAAAAAAAATTATTAATAAAAATGCCATAAAACTATCCCCTATTTTGTAGACGCTATAACTTTTCCGCAAACCAATCAATAAACGCTTATTGCAATTTTTTTACCAAAATAAAAGAACACGTATTGGCCTAAACTGAGGAAAATATTTTTTTTTATATATATTTTGTGGGGATATTTATTATAGCAAAAAGTAAAAAAATTATGCGTTTTTTCAAAATTGTCGCTATTTTTTTGTTTATAGCACAAAAATAAAAACCGCAGAGGAGATCAAATACTACCAAAAGAAAGCTCTATTTTTGGGGAAAAAAGGACGTCAATTTTGTTTGGGAGCCACGTTGCACGACCGCGCAATTCTCAGTTAAAGTGACGCAGTGCCGAATCGCAAAAAGTGCTCTGGTCTTTGGGCAGCCAAATGGTCCGGGGCTTAAGTGGTTAAACTTCAAGGGTTTGTTTTACATCTGGAAGGTCTAGAAATATTAAATTTCTCTTCTTTTGGTGACTTACAAGTCAGATCCTGAAACAGAATGCAGTATCATTATTTTGAATTTACTAATGCAAAATATTCCTTCATTTACTTATTCATTTTACATATCACAATCCTAATATTTTATCAAGACATGAAAGACATATTTTAGTAATAACATTTCTAATTACCTTACTTTGCTCTATTTTTCTTAAACTGGCCTATACTCCTTATGCTATTATTCTGCGTATTTTAAATATAACAGGACGCAATTTCTCCTTTTTGTCATGATTCGAAACCTCGTTTTCACAAACAAACAAAGGTTTCAACATAACCCAGAAGACTGAAGCGAACTGTGTCCATTCACTTCTCCTCGTTAAGATTTAGAGTCATGCGTGCTGTACTCTAATTTTTGACATCTTCCAATTCAGCATTTTCTGTAGAATTTTTGCTGAATAGCATAACCATTCTTTGGGTAACACATAGGAAGACTTGCTGAACGACTCTTAATATTATTAACAAATACTGGTTTAAAGCCTCTCTCAACTTGTTCTAAAAAACCCATTTACTGGTTTCCTGAATACATTGTACAAACATCATTTTGTAAATATAGCTGAGAATGTTCTGTTACCAAATCTACCTGTATAGATTTAAATTGCAAAGTTTTACAAAATGAGCAATATTTGTCATATAATTCTCCTGAATTAATTCTCTCTAGAAGAAGTTTTAGCGATAGATCAGGTATCTGTAATAAGATCTTACAAGATCTCACAATCTTTTCTGTTACTTTGACTGCAAAATAAACACTTAACAATTGCTTAACCACTTAACGACCGGCCACTGTATATATACGTCATTTTTTTAAAGATGGATATCTCGGTAACGGCAGCAGCTGCTGCCACAACCGAGGTATCCATCTTTAGGGCCGGCATTTCTGTACACGATAATGGTGGTCTCTGCAGCGGGTTCGCCGCGAGATCACTGTTATCGGCGGCGGGAGAGGTGCCACCCCCCCTCCCGCCGCTCTCCCGCGCCCTCCGCCGCTTACCGGAGCCGTCGGTAGCGGCGGAGGAGATCGGGACCTGTCAGTGCTTCGGTATAGTGAAGAGTGAGGCCAAGATAGCGCCCACCCATCTCTATACCATAGGACAGCCGGAGCAACGTCATTACGTCGGCTCCACCCACTTCTCTTAAAGGCACAATTTTTTTTTGTGTCTTTTTTTAAACAACTTTTTTTTTTTTTTTTTGCATCTTAGTCTACATATGAGATCTGAGGACTTTTTGACCCCAGATCTCATATTTAAGAGGACCTGTCATGCTTTTTTCTATTACAAGGGATGTTTACATTCCTTGTAATAGGAATAAAAGTGATCCAATTTTTTTTTTAAAACAGTAAAAAAATAAATAAAATAAAGTAAAATAAATAATTAAAAAAAATTTTTTTTTTTTTAAAGCGCCCTGTCCCGACGAGCTTGCGCGCAGAAGCGAATGCATATGTGAATAGCGCCCGCATATGAAAACGGTGGTCAAACCACACATGTGAGGTATCACCGTGACCAGTAGAGCGAGAGCAATAATTCTAGTGCTAGACCTCCTCTGTAACGCAAAACATGCAACCTGTAGAATTTTTTAAACGTCGCCTATGGAGATTTTTATAGGTAAAAGTTTGACGCTATTCCACGAGCGAGCGCAATTTTGAAGCGTGACATGTTGGGTATCAATTTACTTGGCGTAACATTATATTTCACAATATAAAAAAAAATTGGGCTAACTTTACTGTTGTCTTTTTTTATTCAAAAAGTGTTTTTTTTCCAAAAAAAAGTGCGCTTATAAGACCGCAGCGCAAATACAGTGCAAAAAAAAAGTATTGCAATGACCACCATTTTATTCTCTAGGGTGTTAGAAAAAAAACAATATATAATGTTTGGGGGTTCTAAGTAATTTTCTAGCAAAAAAAACTGTTTTAAACATGTAAACACCTAAAATCCAAAACGAGGCTGGTCTTTAAGTGAATATGTGTGTCAAAGGTCTTTTCCATATTTGTCAAACCTCTGGAGAAAAAAACTATTATTTTCTGATCACCTTCTTTTAATTGAGACAAAGTTACTGAAATTGAATTCTCAGATATATCAGTATGCAAAACAACAGGCATTGACGGACCAACTTCAATTGTACAGTGGAACCTCGGATTACGAGCATAATCCGTTCCAGGAGTATGCTCGTAATCCAAAGTACTCGCATATCAAAGCGAGTTTTCCCATTGAAGTCAATGGAAACGAAAATAATCTGTTCCGCATTAACTTCAATGGGATGCAATACCGCATGCGGCCAGAGGCGGAGGGTGCCGGAGAGCCTCGGAAAAGGCCGAAAAGGCCAGAGCCTTCGGCTGACCTCGGCAAACCTCGGAAAGACTCTGTTCACGAGCCTTTCTGAGGTTTGCCGAGGTCAGCCGAACTGTCCTCGGGCCTTTCCGTGCATTTCTGAACGCCGACGATCGGCGCTGTTCGGCTCCGACGCCCCCCACCTCAGGCCAAAAGCGGTACTGCACACCACTTTTGGCCTGAATCCTGCTCGTTTTGTGAGACAACACTCGCAAACCGAGTTAGGATTTTTAGAAATACAGTGCTCGTTTTGCGAAACGCTTGTTAACCGCGTTACTCGCAAACCGAGGTTCCACTGTATTCAATGAAGGAACATTCTGTAGATCTCTTTTCAACATTTCAAAGGCATCTGTCTAGGTTTGACCCCATTGATCAAACACAACATCATCACATTTCTGTAAAAACTCTGTGCAACGATTTACTTCACTCAAAAATTGATATAATGCCCTGTAAGATGTTGGAATTGGAATAGCAGAAATTTTTCTAACTTTTTCCTGTGATAACTGTCTCTGTCCATGACTAATTTGCATATGAAGGAATGCTACCTGACTTTTCATCAACTGAACTGACTCTGTGTTCAGTTTCAGCCCTGCTGTTTGTAACAGGGTAAATAACTCAGACAAAAGAATGACATGTTCCTCTATACTCTGTGTAGACAACAAAAACATGTCCACATACTGGAAAATACATTCTGGTCTAAAGAATTTTGATAATACTTGCTTTAAACACTCTAGCACTATACCGTCACTAATGTCCAATCCTGGAATTAGTCTAGTGAATGCATAGGTTTCTTTATTAAAGCGGAAGGCAAGTTTATATTGACAGCTTTTAGCTAATGATACAGAAAAATTACTACTGGCAATTTCCAGTACAGAAAATACTTTGGCCTTGGCCTAAAGGTGTGACATTAAATTTAAATTAGGAACAATAGGTTTGTTATTTGTAATGCATTTATTCAGTGATCTTAAATCAACTGATAAAGAATATGAATCATCAGCATTCTTGATAGGCCAAATACAATTACTTACCACTGATTGTGCTTTCTTTAATATTCCTTGTTGTAAAAATTTTTGTACAATGTCAGAAACTGGACCTATTGATTCTCGTGGCAACTTATATTGAATTTGGGGCTTAGGATCTTTTCCTCCAACTCCTACTTCAATATTTTTAAACAAACCTGTATCAATTTTGGTCTGACTCCAAAGACTTTTATGTGATCAAACCAATTGTTCCAATAATAGATTGGTTCCTGTATGTGGCCAATTATAATCTGAAGACATGTCAGCTGCTGTACAAAAATGTACAACATCACTGTACATGGAGGGTTCTATTAACATAGATTTGGGCCTAGATGAATCTTTCCATATAGTAGAATGACTTAAATCAATAATCCAATATAATTTACTAATCACATCTATGCCTAGAATATTCTCTACATTTTGACAACACCAGATATCTATCTTAGTTTTCAAAAGTCCTGGAATTTAAAAAATCACATCAGAAGCTTTAGTTGTAACTGTATTTTCTTTTCCACTGAAACCAATTAAATTACATTTTGGAGAATCAATATTCACAGGTAATGTGTGTTTAGTTAAACTGAGTTAATCTCCTAAATCTATTAACCATTTAGTTTTCCTACCATTTAATAATCCATGTAACCACAGCCTTCCACTTTCATCTAATACAATTGGAGCAACATAATTTAATGTTGGAGAAGTCTCAGAAACTTTTTTTAATCCTGATTTTGACAATGGAAGTAATCCATCTCTCTTTCTCTTTGTCAGCATTGTTTGTCATATTAATTGAACTGTCATTAACAGTCAGTGTGCTGATCTGTTTGATTTCAGAATCATAAGGCAAATTAATCAACCTATTGTTTGGACAAGGATGAATAAATTGCTCAGAAATTTCCTAATTGCAAAGTTTTTCTTTGTGAATCTAATTTATATTTTAAACATTCTTTCTGTACATGACCACATTTCTTACAATGTAAGCAAGTAAAATTTATTGTCTGCTCTGAAACTTTGGTTCCGCCTGTGACGTGTATCTCACCATATCTGGGTGTGGCCATACACGTGGCAACTCTCTGATCGCCATTTTGCCTTTGTGTCCATACTGCATCTTTATTCATTAATTTTCTTTTAAGCAAAACTTCATGATCCTGGTCATCAATCTCTATAGACCGCATATCCGGTACAAAATACCTCTGTTTAGAGTCTGCACTATCATTAATCTGGAAACTCTTGCTTGACTGTGCTTTAGAATTTACACAAATCCTTTTTACATTATGTGTGTGTGACTTTTACACAGCCTGGCCACACATAGAGGTCCAACATGCAGGGAGCACCATCAGGGGTTCTAGGAGCATAAATTACACCTCTAATTTCCTAACGCCCTATTACATTTTTGAAGGCCCTGGAGCACCAAGACAATGGAATTATCCACAAAATGACCCCATTTTGGAATGCAAACCCCCCCACGTATATTCTATGAAGCATTATGAGTCTTTTGAACGGTTAATTTTTTTACACAAGTCTTCAGAAAACGTGGAAAGAAAATGAAAACCTATTTATTTATAAGATATTTCTAATTAATAGCATGTATATAGCAAAAATTACACCCCAAAACACATTCTGCTACTCATCCTGACTATGGCGATACCACATGTGTGAGACTTTTACACAGCCAGTCCACATACAGAGGTCCAACAACAAGTAGTACCTTCAGGTGTGCTAGGAGCATAAACTACACATCTCATTTCATTCCTACCTATCACACTTTTGAAGGTCCTTGAGCACCAGGACAGTGGAATTACCCACAAAATGACCCCATTTTGGAAAGCAAACACCCCAACGTATATTCTATGAGGCATGGGCTGCAGATAGGTACTCGGGTACTCTGATGGGCTGGAGACAGGTACTTGGGTAACCTGATGAGGTGCAGATAGGTACTCGGGTACTCTGATGGGCTGGTGACAGGTACTCAGTTACTCTGATGGGCTGGTGACAGGTACTTGGGTACTCTGATGGGCTGGTGACAGGTACTGGGTTACTCTGATGGGCTGGTGACAGGTACTCGGGAACTCTGATGGGCTGGTGACAGGTACTTGGGTACTCTGATGGGCTACAGATAGGTACTCGGGTACTCTGATGGGTTGGTGACTGGTACTCGGGTACTCTGATGGGTTGGCGACTGGTACTTGGGTACTCTGATGGGCTGGTGACTGGTACTCAGGTACTCTGATGGCTGGTGATAGGTACTCAGATGGGCTGTGACAGGTACTCAGATGGGCTGTGAAAGGTACTCAGGTACTCAGATGAGCCGTGACAGGTACTCAGATGAACTGTGACAGATACTCAGATGGGCTGTGACAAGTACTCAGGTACTCAGGTGAACTGTGACAGATACTCAGGTACTCAGATGGGCTGTGACAGGTACTCAGGTACTCGGGTACTCAGATGGACTGTGACAGGTACTCAGGTACTCAGATGGACTGTGACAGGTACTCGGGAACTCAGATGAACTGTTACCGGGTACTCAGATGAACTGTGACAGATACTCAGGTACTCAGATGGGCTGTGACAGATACTCGGGTACTTTGATGGGTGGTGACAGGTCCTCTTTATTAGGGGGGGCAGTCAGTGTGATTGGTGTACACTGTAAGCGGTAATGAGATCTCGTTACCGTGGTTTGTTGACATTCGGTGACCGGATGTGATTGGACACAGCTGGTCACGTGGTAAAGAGCCAGTTTCATTTTCATTGGCTCTTTACTGCGATGGGGGTTAGGCTGTGTCAGGATGAAAAGCCTCGTCCCCGACTGCCGCTCTGCGTGCGCCCTCACGAGCGCCGTGCACCTGGACAGTACATGTGAGCGGCTGTGATTGGACACAGCCGGTCACGTAGTAAAGAGACATCTTTTTTTGGCTCTTTACATGGATCTGGGATGGGCTGTGTGTCCGAGGGACATGCCTCCTCCCCGATCGCCACGCTGCGGGCCCCCGGGGGCCCGCAGGAGCGGCGAGAAGCCAAAAACGTCATATGACGCCCGCCCAGGATGGGAGATCACATCTGAAGACGTCATTTGACTATAGGCCCGGGAGTGAAGTGGTTAAAATGTTTCCAGAAGCCTCTTTGTCCATTGAGGCTAAAATAGAGAATATAATGGTATAGCTCACTCAAAATTCAAGCCGACTTGCATCCAATACAAAAACTCGTATAAAGATGCAGCCATAAAATCTCTGGTTAACAAAACGCAAGTAATTTGTGCTAAATTGTTGCGGTGTAGCAAAAACCTCATAAAAATAAGTCCTTGATGTGGCCCCTGATGGTGCACAGAGTGAGGAAGGCATCCATCGAATGGCATGTGTTTTCATAAGTCAATCATGCAGGCATCTCCATCTTCAAATGTATTAGATGCAAAGATAACACAAGGGTGTCCCATGTGGCAATATAAGAATATTCAACATTTATATCCACCGAGACACATACATGAGATCCCTCTAGTGCAGTGGTTCTCAACCTCACTAGTGCCGTGACCCCTTGATAAAATTTCCCAAGTTGTGGGGACCCCCTAACAGTAAAATTATTTTCAGGGTGTGGGTTGTCAGCACCCAAGGCAAGACAAGTAATTTGCGCCCCTAACCCAAGGACATTTAGCGCTCCTCAAGTCCCTTCCACTCGTACAGTATTAAAACCCCTTATGGTACATTTTAAGATGTACTACTCTTTCTCTTTGTTCTCCTTTCTCCCCCCCCCCCTTTTCCTCTCCCTTCCATGTATTCTCTATTTTTATTCCTTCTCTTACTCCTTGGTGGGGGGGAAGGGATTAGTGCCGGCGGGGAGTTGGGATGACTGGTAGTGCTGGCGGGGAGTTAGGATGAGTGGCAGTGCTGGCGGGGAGTTGGGAAGAGTGGCAGTGCTGGCGGGGAGTTGGGATGAGTGGCAGTGCTGGTGGGAAGGTGGGATGAATGGCCGTGCTGGCGGGGAGGTGGGATGAATGGCCACGCTGGCGGGGAGTTGGGATGAATGGCAGTGCTTGTGGGGAGTTGGGATGAATGGCAGTGCTGGTGGGGAGTTGAGATGAGTGGCAGTGCTGGCGGGGAGGTGGGATGAATGGCCGTGCTGGTGGGGAGTTGGGATGAGTGGCAATGCTTGTGGGGAGTTGGGATGAGTGGCAGGTGTTGGCGGGGAGTTGGGATGAGTGGCAGTGTTGGCGGTGAGTTGGGATGAGTGGCAGTGCTGGCAGGGAGTTGGGATGAGTGGCAGTGCTGGCGGGGAGTTGGGATGAGTGGCAGTGATGGTGGGGGGTGGGATCATTGGCAGTGCTGGGGGGAGTTCTGATCAGCCAACTTAGGTGCTCTTGATCAAGGTCATCTGCTGATCTGAGAACTGTAGTGGGAACTTTTAATGGCAATTCTAATCACAGGTAGTGTTACTGTGTCTCTGGCTTCACTGTGTCGCCAGCTCTGAGGTGTCTCGTAGCAGTGACACTTATGCCGAAATCAGGAGATAGGGTCTCCTCCAGCCTCTCCCACTTCACATTCCTCACCAGTCAGCTGACCTCTAGTCTCCGCCCCCCACCCATGCCGTGAACTGAATGGGCGGCAGCAAAGAGGCTGAGTAGGCGGCCGTGGGCTCCAGGAACAGCCCAGCTGGGCGGCCATAGGCTCTAGGGACAGCCCTGCTGGGCGGCCACGAAAAGGCTGGGAGAGCGGTGCGGGCTTCAAGAACAGCCCAGGATTGGGTGACCCCTGGCAAATCGTCATTTGACCCCTGAGGGGGTCCCGACCCCCAGGTTGAGAACCACTGCTCTAGTGATATGTGATATGATCAGAATGTAATACTATCCTTATATGAAACCAGGAACAGATGTATGCAGTTGTAACAATGTATTTATAACTTGGATTTATTGCTGCTGGATTTGCTACACTTATTATATATATATCTCTGGAGGCAGCTGCACTTTTTATAAACAGAATTATGCAGCTCTGCAATTACTGATACATCATTAACCACTTAAGAACCAGGCCTATTTTTAAAACTTGGTGTTTATAAGTTAAAATAATTTTTTTTGCTAGAAAATTACTTGAACTCACAAACGTTATATATATTTTTTTTCAGACACCCTAGAGAATAAAATGGCGGTCGTTGCAATTCTTTATGTCACACCGTATTTGCGCAGCGGTCTTACAAATGCAATTTTTTGGGAAAAAAATACAGTTTTTTAAAATAAAAGATAAGAGAACAGTAAAGTTAGCTTCTCCAATTGCTAAAATTATTCATTCTTTTTCTTTTGTTTTGTTGTCTGTTTTTTTTAAATATTAATAAGCGTATATCAAAAAAAAAAGTTAGCCCAATTTTTTTTTTATTGTGAAAGATAATGTTACTCCGAGTAAATTGATACCCAACATATCATGCTTCAAAATTGCGACCGCTCGTGGAATGGCGACAAACTTTGACCCTTAAAAATCACCATAGGCGACGTTTAAAAATTTCTGCAGGCTACCAGTTTTGAGTTACAGAGGAGGTCTTGGGCTAGAATTGTTGCTCTCGCTCTAACGATCGCGGCAATACCTCACGTATGTGGTTTGAACACCGTTTTCATATGTGGGTGCAACTTGCGCATGTGTTCACTTCTGCGCACGAGCTCAGCAGGACGGGGCGCTTTGAATATTTTTTTACTTATTTAATTTACTTTTAATTTTTTATTTTTACACTGTCTTTTTAAATTATTTTGGGTTACTTTTACTCCTATAACAAGGAATGTAAACACCCCTTGTAATAGAAAAAAAAAACATGACAGGACCTCTTTAATGTGAGATCTGGGGTCAAAAAGACCTCAGATCTCAC
This sequence comes from Aquarana catesbeiana, assembly GCF_042186555.1. NCBI lineage: Eukaryota > Metazoa > Chordata > Amphibia > Anura > Ranidae > Aquarana > Aquarana catesbeiana. Next base: position 797,845,720 of record NC_133325.1, read on the forward strand.
ATTTACACTTAAAAAGCAATTAAAAAAAAAAAAAAAGTCTTTTTTTTTCAATAAATTTTTTTTCCCCTTTAAGACCATTGGGTGGAAGTGACCCACTACTCCACTACATATTAGATAGTAAATGAAGCCGCGCTAAACCAATACATTCCAACTGATGAATATACACATAAAATAGTACAAAAATAAATATAAATATGTATATAGTAGAAGTCCTTGTTGAAGCTGACGTTGTTCTTGTGACTAAACGTGCCGGGAGGAGTGACGTGCCGACGTCATCGCATTGAGATCTCCGAAGAATGGGTGTTCGTTAGCCGGCTGGCTTTTTACTATTGATTCTTTATATCCTGCTCCGTGTATAAGTGCAATACTACCCTTTTTAATAATACTAATTAGTTTGATTTACACTATGGTGAGCCTTTTTCCTTTTTGGGTAAACTGCTTGGTCCGTTGTCCATGACCTTTGGAATACGGAGTCCTCTTATCCTATGAATGGTGATTGGTGCCCTGGCCCCTCGATGCAATGAATCTATTCGTGAGCTGATACCTGTATTGCCCCTTGGATAAAGGCCCTGACTGGGTTATTAGCCGCAAGCTATTCCTAGCTTGCCATCTGGTAAGCACACAGCCTTTGTGGTGGTGCATGGGATTTTCTCCAAAGTCAATTGAATTTTCCAGGACATTCATATTCACACGTGTTTATGGACTATATACATATTTATATTTATTTTTGTTATGTGTATATTCATCAATTGGAATTTATTGGTTTAGCACAGCTTCATTTACTATCTAATGCTTTATAACAGAAAGTAGAAAATATGGGGTTTTTTTCAAAGTCTTCTGTCTTTTTTTCGTTTATGTAAAAAAAATTAAAAATCCAGAGCTGTTAAAAAAAAAAAAAAGAAAGCTCTATTTGTGTGAAAAAAATTATATAAATTTCATTTGAGTACAGCGTTGCATGACCGCGAAATTGCCAGTTAACCGCTTGCCGACCAGCCGCAGCAGTTTTACTGCGGCAGAATAGCACGGCTGGGCAAAACAACGTTATGTTACGTCACTTCCTTTTGGCCACTAGGGGCGTGCGCATGCCCACAGCATGTGCCTGACCCCGATGTGAGTGCCCGACGGGCGAGATGACCGCCGGGCTCCCGCGATCGCTTGTGACAGAGCGAGAACCGGGATCTGTGTGTGTAAGATCCCGGTTCTCTCAGGGGAAAGGAGACAGATCGTGTGTTCATACTATGTATGAACACCGATCTCTGTCTCCTCCTAGTCAGTCCCATCCGCCCCACAGTTAGAACACACATTAGGGAACACAATTAGCCCCTTGATCGCCCCCTAGTGTTAACCCCTTCCCTGTCAGTGACATTTACACAGAAATCAGTGCATTTTTATAACACTGATCGCTGTAAAATTGTCAGTGGTTTCAAAAATGTGTCAAAAGTGTCCGATGTGTCTGCCATAATGTCGCAGTCCCCATAAAAAACGCAGATCGCCGCCATTACTAGTAACAAAAAAATAATAAAAATGCCATAAATCTATCCCCTATTTTGTAAACGCTATAACTTTTGCGCAAACTAATCAATATACGCTTATTGCGATTTTTTTACCAAAAATATGTGGAAGAATACGTATCGGCCTAAACTGAGGGAAAAAAATAGTTTTTTTGATAAAAAAAATGTGGGATATTTATTATAGCAAAAAGTAAAAGAAATTGTGTTTTTTTCAAAATTGTCGCTCTTTATTTGTTTATATGTAGTAAGACCAATTTCCTCAGAAAAGTGGGACTTTGAATGGATCACAGACAGAGAGAATATAGAAAAATAATTGGATTTTTATTATTACATGAATTGACAACCAATGGTTAAAAACACAATACAAAGCATTGAATAAAACCAAGACATATACATGAAAAAAACAGAATTAAAAGACCAGCTATGAACCAAAGCCCAGAAGCTGTCAGGACGACAGACCATCCAACGAGTTTCGAAAAACACACATGGTTTTTACCTTCTTCAGGGACTAAACCGAGCTTATTATTTTCAAAGTTGTAAGTTGGATCGCTGCTAGGAGCTTTTGTTTATAGCGCAAAAAATAAAAACCGCAGAGGCGATCAAATACCACCAAAAGAAAGCTCTGTTTGTGGTAAAAAAAAAGGACGTCAATTTTGTTTGGGTGCAATGTCGCACGACTGCGCAATTGTGTTAAAGCGACGCAGTGCCGAGTCGCAAAAAATGGCCTGGTTATTAAGCAGCCAAATCTTCCGGGGCTGAAGCGGGTTAAAGTATAGCGCGGTGTGGGGAGACATTGGAATGTAAGCTCCTCTGTTGTAGAGACTGATAACACTGGCTCAGAGTTCTCTTTACAGCACTGCGGTATATGTCAGAGCTATATAAATATATAATAATAGTACTGTGTGACTGACAACATTAGAATGTAAGCTCTTCTGCAAAAAAAGTGATGCTCTTTTCTTGCACGGCCCTTTCTTCACACACTAACAGCGGCGTCCTCTTTTATGAATTTAATTCTCACCAAGTCTGTACAGTGCCTTGAAAAAGTATTCATCAAACCATTTATCATTTTCCTTCCACTTCACAATTATGTGCCACTTTGTGTCGGTCTATCACATAAAATCCCAATAAAATACATTTACGTTTTTGGCTGTAACATGACAAAATGGGGAAAATGTCAAGTGGTATGAATACTTTTTCAAGGCACTGTGTTTTTTTTTTTTTAATACCAGTTTATTACGCTGGGCTATAAGTCATTGACGGCAGCAGGGAAAAAAAAATCGAAGGAAAGGAAGAACAGGACATTTTCCAGCCAGCTCTGAGCGATGGTGATGTAGGATGTAATCACAGCTGCTCACTGAATGTATAGATAACGCACAGATTGGTGTCACAGCCGAAGTGCAGCGCATGGAGTAAACATACATTATTCATACACCGGGAGACCACATTTCGGATGTGACCTCTCTGTGCGGTGACTTGTAAAATGTCGCCGCTGATTTTGCAGGTTCGTGTGTGTACATTTATAATAGTTGTTCTAAGGTGAACACCAAAATAATAAGTCGTGTGTGGCTACGGCGTATATAAGGGATCGCTTCACCCAGAACTGAGCAGTGGATGCCAGAGTACCCAAAGGTTTGTTATAATTCTTGAGGGTGAGATCTCTCCGCATGAACTCCCAGGTCTGCCCACATGTCAGAGCTCTATAAATGTATAACAATAACAGTTTGTGACTGTGGGGGGATGGGGACATTAGAGTGTGAATTTTTGTTTATTAAAAATCTTACAAACATAATAAAAACATATATACAAAATAAATTAAAAAAAAAAAAAAAAAGCTTACATCAGCATAGCAAAAACATAAAAAAAACTAAATATAACAACCTAAACAAAGCCATAACCTCCACCTAGACACCCCCTCAGGCTAAGAAACCATTACACATGTAAGGGGACATTAGAGTGTAAGCTCCTCTGGTACAGAAACTGAGGTGACTGGCTCAGTGTTCTATGTACAGGACTGCGGTATATGTCAGAGCTATATAAATGTATAATAACAGTAGTTGTGTGCGACTGAGGACATTAGAGTGTAAGCTCCTCTGGTAAAGATGTAACTGGCTCAGTGTTCTATGCACAGCACTGTGTCAGAGCTGTGTAAATGTATAATAATAGTGTGTGACTGTGGTGGGGACATTAAAGTGTAAGCTCCTCTGGTGCAGAGACTGAAGTGATTGGTTCAGTGCTCTCTGTACAACACTATGGAATATGTCAGAGCTACTGTAGATATACACTGTGTACATACAGTTGTGCTCATAAGTTTACATAAACTGGCAGAATTTATGATTTCTTGGCCATTTTTCAGAGAATAAAAAATGATAACACAAAAACTTTTCTTTCACTCATGGTTAGTGTTTGGCTGAAGCCATTTATTATCAATCATCTGTGTTTACACTTTTTAAATCATAATCACAACAGAAACTACCCAAATGACCCTGATCAAAGGTTTACATACCCCAGTTCTTAATACCGTGTATTGCCCCCTTTACCATCAATGACAGCTTGAAGTCTTTTGTGGTATTTGTGGATGAGGCTCTTTATCTTCTCAGATGACAAACCTGCCCATTCGTCTTGGCAAAAAGCCTCCAGTTCCTGTAAGTTCTTGGTCTGTCTTGCATGAACTGCACGTTTCAGATCTCCCTAGAGAGGCTCAATGATATTGAGGTCAGGAGACTGAGATGGCCACTCCAGAACCTTCACTTTATTCTGCTGTAGCCAATGACAGGTCGACTTGGCCTTGTGTTTTGGAACGTTGTCATGTTGGAATGTCCAAGTACGTCCCATGCGCAGCTTCCTGGCTGATGAATGCAAATGTTCCTACAGTATTTTTTGATAACATACTGCATTCATCTTGCCATCAATTTTGACCAAATTTCCCGTGCCTTTGTAGCTCACACATCCCCAGAACATCAGCGATCCACTTCCGTGTTTCACAGTAGGAATGGTGTACCTTTCATCATAGGCCTTGTTGACTCCTCTCCAAATGTAGCATTTATGGTTGTGGCCAAAAAGCTCAATTTTGGTCTCATCACTCCAAATGACTTTGTGCCAGAAGGTTTGAGGCTTGTCTCTGTGCTGTTTGGCGTATTGTAAGCGGGATACTTTGTGGCATTTACGTAGTAATGTCTTTCTTCTGGCGACTCGACCATGCAGCCCATCTTTCTTCAAGTGCCTCCTTATTGGTCATCTTGAAACAGCCACACCACATGTTTTCAGAGAGTCCTGTATTTCACCTGAAGTTATTTGTGGGTTTTTCTTTGCATCCAGAACAATTTTCCTGGCAGTTGTGGTTGAAATTTTAGTTGGTCTACCTGACCGTGGTTTGGTTTCAATAGAACCCCCTCATTTTCCACTTCTTGATTAGAGTTTGAACACTGCTAATTGGCATTCTCAATTCCTTGGATAACTTTTTATATCCCTTTCCTGTAATATACAGTTCAACTACCTTTTCCTGCAGATCCTTTGACAATTCTTTTGCTTTCCCCATGACTCAGAATCCAGAAACATCAGTGCAGCACTGGATGTAAGATGCAAGGGTTTGTCAGGAGTCCAGAAACTTAAACGCACACACTAATTACAAGCAAACAGATCACAGGTGAGGATGATTACATTTAATAGTCTTTCAAACCCCTTTGTGTCAACTTGTGTGCATGTTATCAGGCCAAAATCACCAGGGTATGTAAACTTTTGATCAGGGTCATTTGGGTAGTTTCTGTTTTCATTATGATTTAAAAAGAGTAAACACAGTTGATTGATAATAAATGGCTTCAGCCAAACACTAACCATGAGTGAAAGAAATGTTTTTGTGTTATCATTCATAGTCTCTGAAAAATGGCCAATAAATTATAAATTCTGCGCAATTTATGAGCACAACTATATATATATATATATATATATATATATATATATATATATATATTTATTAAAGTTTTAATTGATTCTAAAAAGCAAAGCGAGAAGATTTTTCTTTTCTTTGGACATTTTCTTCTTTCCTTCCATTGCTCATTTGGATCTACATAGAGGAGCGGTGAGATCTAGAGCCCAGCAGAGGTGTCCCCCAGTGTGATTTTTAATATTCCGCATTAAAATTCAGCTGAACACTCTGGCCTTTGATGTCCGTCCAACTCCGATTGAATCCTGCCGGGGGAAGCAGGAAGGTCGTGCCCCCTGATATGGCAGAATTTATTAGGAACGCAGCTTTGTCTTTGTACTGAGGATGCTGGCGGTCCAAGACTCTAGCTAGAGAGAGAATTCCTGTATGATATAAGAGAGCCCCGAATTTCATTCATACTATATTGGAATCCTTCGGAACAGAGGCCTAAAGCTGCAGCTTGCTGTCACACCCAGATTTGGATCTTAATAAAAAGCCATTATATCTGGTAATATTGTTCAGTGGTTTAGAACATGAGCTAGTTACATGGATGGGTGGACTGATTAAAAAACTGAGTATGAATAATCTAATCAGTGCATGTAAATTCCTGACATTCCTGACAATATACAGTAACTATCATTTTTCAGAAAAGCTCCACCTTTTATCATTAAAAAGGTCATCCTTGATCTCTTATCAGTGACTCTGCCTATGCTGAGGTGAGGTCTCCAGTCATTGACCTTTCCTAGGCTGAGATGAGGTCACCAGTTTTTGACTTTGCCTAGGCTGAGGTGGAGTCACCAGTCATTGACTTGGCCTAGGCTGAGGTGGAGTCACCGGTCATTGACTTTGCCTAGGCTGAGGTGGAGTCACCAGTCATTGACCTTGCCTAGGCTTAGGTGAGATCACCAGTTATTGACCTTGCCTAGACTAAGGTGATGTCACCAGTCACTGATCTTGCCTAGACTGAGGTGAGATCATCAGTCACTGACCTTGCCTCGGCTGAGGTGGAGTCACTGGACATTGACCTTACCTAGGCTGAGGTGAGATCACCAGTCATTGACCTTGCCTAGACTAAGGTGATGTCACCAGTCATTGACCTTGCCTAGGCTGAGGTGAGGTCACCAGTCACTGACTTTGCCTAGGCTGGGATGAGGTCACCATTCATTGACCTTTCCTAGAATGAGGTGAGATCACCATTCATAGACCTTTCCTAGACTGAGGTGAGTTTACTAGTCATTGACCTTGCCTAGACTAAGGTGGGATCACCAGTCATTGACCTTGCCTAGCCTGAGGTGAGGTGACCAGTCAGTTACTTTGCCTAGACTGAGATGATGTCATCAGTGATGAGCTTACCGTACCTGGGTTCAGTTTGGGATAGGTTCCCCAAAAATTACTAAATTTCAAGTGGCGAACTGAACCCCATTGAACTCAATGAAAGCCGAATCTTACAAACCAGAAATGGCCATTTTCTAGGTTAATGGGCAAGGGGTTGTCAAATAGATGGCATGGGTGGTTGGGCACTACCAAGGGCATATGTATGTAGCACGGCCCCTTCGGGGACTGCTCGGATTTACCTGCTCATCTGCAGCGCCATGACCCTGCAAACATTCCAACCCACCTGACACTCTGGGTTCAGACATAATTGCAACACCTTTAGGTAATAAGACAAAACTCAGTGTTTATCCCTTTCATGACTAAGCCTATTTTTGAAATTTGGTGTTTACAAGTTAAAATCCGTATTTTTTGCTAGAAAATGACTTAGAACCCCCAAACATTATATATATTTTTTTAGATGAGAATCTAGAGAATAAAATGGCGATTGTTGCAATATTTTTTATCACACGGTATTTGTGCAGCGGTGTTTTAAACGCAAATTTTTGGAAAAGTGACACTTTCATGTATTTTAAAAAATCCAAACAGTAAATTTACCCCAATTTTTTTGTATAATGTGAAAGATGATGTTATGCCGAGTAAATAGATACCAAACATGTCACCCTTTATAATTGCACGCACTCGTGGAATGGCGACGAACTACGGTACCTTTGAATTTCCATAGGCGACGATTTAAAAAATTTTTACGGTTACCAGGTTTGAGCTACAGAGGAGGTCTAGGGCTAGAATTATTGCTCTCGCTCTGACGATCGCGGCGATACCTCACATGTGTGGTTTGAACACCGTTTACATATGCGGGCGCGACTTCCGTATGCGTTTTCTATGCTGCGCGAGCTCGCGGGGACAGGGGCACTTTAAAAAATTTTTTTTTTATTTAATTTATTTATTTTTGTACTTTATAAATTGTGTTTAAAATTTTTTTTTTTTTTTTTTTTTATTGCTGTCACAAGCAATGTAAACATCCCTTGTGACAGTAATATGTGGTGACAGGTACTCTTTATGGAGGGATGGGGGGTCTAAAAGACCCCCCATCCCTCCTTTACACTTCAAAGTATTCAGATCGCCGAAAACGGCGATTCTGAATACTGTGTACTTTTTTAAATTCGGCGCCATTGGCAGCCGAGTAAATGGGAAGTGACGTCATGACGTCGCTTCCGCATTTACAAGAAGAAGGCTGGAACGAAGCCGCTCGCAGCTTCGTTCCAGTCCGCCCCCAGCCGCCGAAGGCAGCCGAACGGACACAGCGGCGGGAGGGGGGGGATGTCCCCTCCCGCTCCTCCGGTATAACAACCGAGCGGCTTTTAGCCGCATCGGTTGTTATACTCGGGTAGCCGATCGCCCGCTGAAAACAACGGTACCGGGATGATGCCTGCAGCTGCGGGCATCATCCCGGTATAACCCCGGAAAGCCGAGTACGCATATATGCGTTCGGTCGGCGGGAAGGGGTTATATTCTATTAACGTTTACTGGAATATTTCAGTTAAGATATTGTTGTAAGAGAGGTAGTGATTTCACTGGGCTTTGAATAACAGCATAAGCTCAGTAGAATGCCTCCACAAGTAATGCCAGTTAAGACAGTTGGCAAACACAGAATACTATATACACATATGTACAATGGAACACCACTTAGACATAAACTGAAAAGGATAAGTAACGTTAAGCATCAATTTTGACAATACTTTTAGAAGAGAAACCCAGGCCGGCTTGTTTAAACTATGCTCCTAATGAGAGATTAAGCTAAACCAGGATGGTAGGAGAGTCCTGTAAGCAGCAATGACAGAATGTTCCCGTTGCAGATCTGATGGTCTTCACCGGCAGTCGGAGCTCATTAACTATATCCAAGTGTAGTAGCAGAGTGGTGGTGTATCTTGTGATGATTGTAGCTACAAATGCCAATGGACAGTGTTCAGATAAAGTTGCAGTGAAGCGTTCCCATAGTAAAGCTGTCTGTGCACAGTGTTCCAGTAAACAACCAAGGAAAGGTTTGCAAAGGTGGGCCAACGACCAGGCCGATTCCGCGCCTTCCAGACAGTGATTACCAGATAGATGTCGTGACTGCGGACCCGCTTGTGATGATCACCTGATATGGAGCCCGTAGCATGGGTTGCCACACTTTTGAGTTGGTGCTGTTGAGATGTCCGATGAACTGCAGGCAACGCTGGACTACTTCTCGGTCAGGCAGGAATTCTAGATACCGCGTAGTAGGCCCCGACCTCACTCTCCCTACACAGAGTGGTCCATCCACACACGAGGAACAGAGCATGAGGAGGGTCTCTGGTTTCTTTTATAGCTCTTCTCAGCAATCTCCTAGACGGCAGCAAAGATCCCTGGGATATGTGGTCCGGGCGCATAATAATGCTAGGGAAAAGCCATCCGAACAAACTACAAATCCCACAATCCCTTTGGTTGGGCTCACAAATATGATGTCAGTTCAGTAATGCTGGGCACTAGGGGGGGATAAACAATATACAGATAGGGTACGGAATAACTGTTCGTTGCAATTGTGGTCCACATTGCTACATCTAGCAAAGCAAAAACAAATTTTGAAAAATTCTGTTGGGCAGGGAGCAAGGATTTTAATAATGTTTAAAATAAAGCATTAGAAATGCAAAATTCCTTGAAATAGCATGCCTGGGGGATGCCCTGACCCTGCCTGTGAAGAGGCGTACCTATATGATGTATACAACCTATTACAGCTACACTGACATTCACAAAGAAAAAACATGCAACATAAATTGTCTGTAAATTACAACTCCTGGCCACTCACTTCTGTTTTTTAACAAAACAGTCAGAGATTCCCTTCATCTATACCAGACTATTATCCTAGAGGTGGGTCTGATATAGATGTCACGGGAGGTCCTACGCAGAAAAAAACATGTGGGTTCCCCCTGTTGGGTGAGGTTTGGGTTATTAGAGGGTGAGACGGAAAAAAGACACACATGGAAGAGACACCCTTGGGGTCGGCTCACTCTCCATGGGGGGGTTGTGGCGGCCCTCAAGCCCTCCGGTTCTTCCAACGGTTCCTCCCATCCGGGATTATCCAACATCCAGTCCACCATAAGCAGTAAAACATGCCACCACAGTCTATTTGAAGTGATGAAGTATGACATAAATATTATTTTTTTCAATTTTGAATGCATGTATTATATATCTTTTTAGATCCATTTGTCCCCTTGAAGGTCGAAACGCGTCGGGGCTTGCATATATATATATATATATATATATATATATATTATTTTCTATACCATGATGGAATGCTATGACATGTACCATGTGTTTTTTACTGTGGAATATTGATGAATATAATGATGTGTATATGTATTTTTTATTGTACTGTGGAATATGAACTGTGATGTCGGATTAGATCCGGTATTGTACTCCATGCAAACCAATCAAGTTATGTGGTTGGCCTTTAATTAATTTTATTAAAACAATCGTTTACAACTAATAGACCCCTCTTTTGACCTTTACATTTTGCTGTTTTAAAGCCCCACCGGGGAAATTTTTCCAAAAAAACCTAATGGGTTATTAGAGGGTACCCCACACATAAAACTTACCTGTCAACTATTAGGCATAGGGCACACCCCTTGCCACGCCCCCTCAAGGAGAATTATACAAAAAAAAGATTAGTTAAACCCATATGTGTTTTTTTTTACCACTACTATTCCTTTATATTGGTTTGTGTAATTTACAAATGCAGCAATTTAGAAATTGGATGAAAGGTTTAGCACTGGGAAAAACTTTTTGAAAGAAAAAAGTGCATTTCATATAAAAACTATATAGATCAGATCAAAATGAGGGACAAATGAGGAGGAAAGAGGGACAGATAGACTTTGTTCCAAATCAGGGACATCCCCTCGAAATCAGGGACAGTTGGGAGCTATGATAAAACGAAAAAAAAGGAAGGGTATACTCAGAGCCCTCCCCACCCTCTTGTACACCTCTATATTAAAAGGGCATTGAAGTAGAAAGTGATCCATGGACTCCACCACTCCTCCACACTCCACTCTCGGGCAGCCCCGATCACTCATGGAAAGAAACTTCAAGTTGCCCTTCACATATAGTTTTCCATAAAAGGCAAGCCAAGCCTGATCCCTAAACTTCATTTCTTTTTTATTCTATATTATGGAGAATGTAACCGGAGGATCGGGAACATGTTATGGTGTGCAAGAACAGAGTCAGGAACTATGGCAGAAGTCCAGGTCTGACTTATCCCACCAGTCTCCTTTTTATAACTAAAAGTCCATTACTGGGTGAACTGGCCCTTTAAAGAGAATGGAGATGGTTCTTTGGCCGGCGCGTATCCTGAATATCATTGGCAGCTCACTGATTGACTTCACTTCTTCAGAGTTGGTTATTCCGCAAATTTTTGAGTCTCAGGTGCAGAAGCGGGCGGGTACATTACGAGCTTGCGGTTGGAGGTGAATTGGAGTTTAATGACGCCGGCTGTTTGTGGGACGACGACCCGCGGTGCTGAGGATGTGACAGATACGTTGCCACCTAATTGCAGCCATTGTGCTAATTCAGCAGAGCTGCGTTCCAGCGCGCCGAGCGCACCGTACCCGCTATCCTCCCAACACAGCTGCTTCCACGTTCTCATTTAAATGTCAATGAACAATTCAGAACGTCTCTTATCACAATGCAGATTTCTCCGATATTCCTCTCCACACCAGAGACAGAGGCGGCTGGATCTACGATTTGACGTCAGCGTGAGCCCCGACCGGAGCGGAATGCTGACACGGTGGAGGCAGCCGGCCAGTTCTGGAAAACGAGGAATGGCTTTCTTTTTCATGATGGTCTGCGGAATATCCACTTTCATATCATATTCTAAAAAGAATTACAATGGTTCCCCCGCTCGGCCCTCTTCAACATGCTAATGAAATTAAAAAGAAAAACGTTTCTGTCTTCATTACATACCATGTCATCTTGGGGTCGCTGTGCCTCTCTATGCAAGGCTGGTGGGAGAGCTAGCAGGGTGCTGTACATACAGTGTTGTGAAAAGTAATTGCCCCCCCCCCCCCCCTTGTTAAATTATGCATGAACTGTGATGAACCACATTTTTTGGAAAGCTGAACTAAATTTCACTTGCCACACCCAGGCCTGATTACTGCCAGACCTGTTGAATCAAGAAATAACTTAAATAGAAGATGTCTGACAAAGAAAAACACGCTAAAAGATCTCTAACAAAAACACATCATGCCGCAATCTAAAGAAATTCAAGTAGAGATGAGAAACAAAGTATTTGACATGTATCAGTCTGGAAAGGGTTACAAAGCCATTTCTAAGGCTTTGGGACTCCAGGGAACCACAGTGAGCACCATTATCCACAAATGGAGAAAACTTGGTGAACAGTGGTGAACCTTCCCAGGAGTGGCTGGCCGTCCAAAATTACTCCAAGAGCACAACGACGACTCATCCAGGAGGTCATAAAAGAAGCCAGAACAACATCTAAAGAACTGTAGGCCTCACTTGCCTCGGGTAAGGTCACTGTTCATAATTCAACATTAAGAAAGAGACTGGGCAAAAATGGCATCCATTGGAAAGCTCCAAGGCCAAAGCCACTGCTGACCAAAAAAAAAAAAAACAAAGGCTCGTCTCACATTTGCCAAAAAACATTTGGATTATCCCCAAGACTTTGGAGCAAATACTCTGTAGATCAGCAGTCTGTAAACTTCCTAAACAAAGGGCCAGTTTATTGTCCTTCAGACTTTAGGGGGGTCGGACTGTGACTAGCGGGAGTGGAAATTTTCCTGGGATCAGTGGGAGTAAACATTGCCACATTTGGCATTAGGGGGAGGAATAGTGCCCCAACGTTGGTATCATTGGGAGGAATAGTGCCCTATGTTGGTAATATCATTGGAATAGTGTCCCATTGTTGGTATCGGTGAGAGGAATAGTGCACTATCGTTGGTATCATTGGGAGGAATAGTACCCCATTATTGGTGTCAGTGGGAGGAATAGTGTCCCATCATTGGTGCCAATGGGAGGAATAGTGCTCCATCATTGGTGTCAATGGGAGGAATAGTGGCCCATCATTGGTATCATAGGGAAGAATAGTGCCCCATCATTGGTATCAATGGGAGGAATAGTCCCCCATCATTTGTGTCAATGGGAGGAATAGTGCCCCATCATTGGCATCATTGGAAGGAATAGTGCCCCATCATTGGGAGGAATAGTGCCCCGTCATTGGTATCAATGGGAGGAATAGTGTCCCATCATTGGTGTCAGTGTGAGGAATAGTACCCCATCATTGTTATCTTTGGGAGGAATAGTGCCCCATTGTTAGTGTCAGTAGGAGAAATAATGCCCCAGCATTGATGTAAATTGGCAGAATAGTGTCTCGTATCAGTAGGAGGAATAGGGCTCCAAGGGCCGGATAAAGGGAAGAAAATGGCCGCATCTGGCCCCCGGGCCACAGTTTGGAGACCACTGCTGTAGACTTATGAGACAAAAGTTGAACTTTTTGAAAGGTGTGCGTCTCGTTACATCTGACGTAAAACTAACATAGCATTTTAAAAAAAGAACATCATACCAACAGTGAAACATGGTGGTGGTAGTTTGATGGTCTGGGGCTGGACGACTTGCCATGATTGATAGAACCATGAATTCTGAGCTTTACCAGAAAATCCTGAAGGAGAATGTCCGGCCATCAGTTCCTGACCTCAAGCTCATGTGCACTTGGGTTATGCAGGAGGACAATGATCCGAAACACAACAGCAAGTCCACCTCTGAATGGCTCAAAAAAAAAGCGAAATGAAGGTTTTGGAGTGGCCTAGTCAAAGTCCAGACATAAATCCAATGGAGATGCTGTGGCATGACCTTAAACAGGCCATTCATGCTAAACCCCCCCTCCCCAATGTGACTGAATTAAAACAATTCTGAAAAGAAGAGTTGGGCCAAAATTCCTTCACAGCAATGTGAAAGACCCATTGCCAGTTATCGCAAACGCTTGATTGCAGTTGTTGCCGCCAAGGGTGGCCCAACCAGTTATTAGACCTCTTTCACACTGAGGCAGTTTTCAGGTGTTTTAGTGCTAAATAAAGCACCTGTAAAGCGCCTGAAAACTGGATCAACGGGTATTTTTTTGCATCAAAGTCCCTCTTACATCAGAGTCCTCAACAAAGTCCCTCTTGCATTAGAGTTCCCTTGACTTCAGAGTTCCCCCTTACATCAGTATCCCCATCAGAGTCCCCCCTTTTATCCGGGTCCTTATTAAAGCCCCTTTACATCAGAGTGCCCATCAAAGTCGCCCTTATATCAAAGCTCCCTTTACAATGTAGTTCCCCCTAACATGAGAGTCCCTATCAGAGCCTTCTTACATCAGTGTTCTCTTGAAATTCCCCCTTACATTGGAGTTCCCCTTACTTCAGAATCCCCATCAGTGTCCCCCCTTACATCCTGGTCCCCATCATAGTCCCCCCCCCTTTATCTGGGTCCCCATCAGAACCCTCTTACATCAGAGTCCCCATCAAAGATCCTGTATATCTGAGCTTCCTTAACATCGGAGTCCCCCCTTACATGAGAGTCCCCATCAGAGCCCCCCCCTTACATCAGAGTCTCCATTAGTGGCTTCTTACATCAGTGTCCCCTTGAAATTCCCCCTTACATTGGATTTCCCCTTACTTCAGAGCTCCCCCTTACATCAGAATACACATCAGAGTCCCTCTTTACATCCTGGTCCCCATCATAGTCCCCCCTCTTATCTGGGTCCCTATCAGAGCCCCCCTTTTCAGAGTCCCCATCAAAGTTCCTCTTATATCAGAGTTCCCTTTACACTGGAGTTCCCCTTACATCAGATTTCCCCCTTACAGGAGAGTCCCTATCAGAGTTCCCTCCTTACATTCTGACCCTCATCATAGTCCCCCCTTTTATCAGAGTCCCCATCAAAGTCCCTCTTATATCGGATCTCCCCTTACATAGGAGTCCCCCCTTACATCAAAGTCCCCATCAGAGCCTTTTTACATTAGTGCCCCCTTGAAATTCCCCCTTACATCACAATCCCCATCAGAGTCCCCCCTTACATCCTGGTCCCCAACAAAGTCCCACCCTTTTTATCTGGATCCACATCAGAGTTCCCTTACACCAGAGTCCCCTTCAAAGCACCCCTTATAACGGAGTTCCCTTTACATTGAAAATGTATAAGCCCCCCCTTATATCGGAGTTCCCTTTACATGAAAGTCGCTATCAGAGTCCTCCCTTACATACAGGTCCCCATCAGAGTCCTCCCTTACATACAGGTCCCCATCAGAGTCCCCCCTTTAGATCCAGGTCCCCATCAAAGCCCCCCTTACATCTGGGTCCCCTACAGAGTCCCCCCTTATATCCAGGTCCCCAGCAGAGTCCCCCCTTCCATCTGGCTCCCCATCAGAGTCTCCTTTTACATCAGGAGGCCACATAAAATGATGTCAGTATAAAGAAAAAGTAGTGGTGAAAAAAAGCACTTGTGAGTTTAACCAATCATTTTTTTTTTTTATAATTTCTTTGCAAGTAAATGGGGAGCTGTCCTTTCCCTACATACTTTTTGCTCAAGGGAAACCCTTTTTCTCATCCCAGAAAATTGGGAGGAATGCACAACAATCGATTTTACTAGCTGCCGCCAAGCTCATTGAGCGGAGATTGAAATACCAAAAGAAGCCACGATTCGAAAACCATTTTCGCTTTTAATGTTTTGCATCAACACAGATCCCTGTTCCATATCGCCTGTCACCAGCCCGGAGTTGGGCTTTCACTGCCTCGCAATCGCCGATATGGCAATTCTTTTTTTTATCCTGTATATATATATATATATATATATATATATATATATATTTACGGCCACTAATTAAAGTGAAACCTTTTATGGAAGAGACGCTGGCTCAGTGCATCTCATGCATGTTAATGTCCCACTTCAGCGCCCGCCGCACAGATAAAGGCACGGCGCGGCCCAGTTCGCAGCCGACCTCCCGACGGTGTTAATGCGTCGAAGCCGTCACTCTGTGAAAACTTGGCTACATTCATGGATTGTGATTAATTTTCTATAAAAGATGTTCTGACCTTATCTGGGATTTTTTTTTTTCTCATGAATTCACTTTAAAAGGAAATGATTATGTAACAAGTCATGAATCCTCCGGCACCTCGGAGAGAGCAAATTACCCCTCAGCGGCTCCTAGGAGATTGCTTTACTAATCAGAGCTCTCTTGGCGGGAGAATGACATTAGCGGGACGTGTGCAATACAAGGTAGTTAAGCTGGGATTGTATACCCTGTGTTTTCAACAATCCGCCTTTGCAGGCATGGAAATGCAAACTGAGAGGATGAGCTGTAATAACTCTTCCAGCACCACCGAGAAAATGATTTGTTTAGGTTAAAATATTGCGTTGTAAAATGTGAAACAATTGTGCAGGCTATACACAATCTGTCAGATCAACCAGAAAACCAAGTGCTATCTTGTGATCACCTGACCATCACACGTATATGAGCCTGTTGTTCATCCCTTTAAAAACCATGAGCTTTATGGACAACCACGTGCCGTCCAAAGCCATAGGCGAAGGTAGACAACCATG
Organism: Aquarana catesbeiana; assembly: GCF_042186555.1. NCBI lineage: Eukaryota > Metazoa > Chordata > Amphibia > Anura > Ranidae > Aquarana > Aquarana catesbeiana. The sequence goes on from NC_133325.1 coordinate 797,862,083, forward strand.
TGGAGTCCCAAAGGTGTTCAGTAAGGTAAGGTCAGATCTCTCTGCTGGATACTTGAGTTTCTCCACATCAAACTGGTCAAACCATGTCTTTATGGAGATGTTGGTTGAGAAGACCTCACTTGATCCAATTGATCCCAAGGGTGTTCAGTAGAGTAAGATCAGATCTCTGTGTTGGACACTCGAGTTCCTCTACGTCAAACTGGTCAAACCATGTCTTTATGGAGATGTTTGGTTGAGAAAACCTCACTTGATCAAATTCATCCCAAAGGTGTTCAGTAGGATTGAGGTCAGACCTCTGTGTTGGATACTTGAGTTCCTCTACATCAAACTGGTCAAACCGTGTGTTTATGGAGATGTTGTTGATTGAGATTACCTGTCTTGATCGCCTTCATCCCAGAGCTGTTCAGTAAGTTTGAGGACAGAGCTCTGTGTTGGACATTCAAGTTCCTCCACATCAAACTGGTCAAACCATGTCTTATGGAGATGTTGGCTGAGAAGAACTCACTTGATCCAATTCATCCCAAAGGTGTTCAGTAGGGTTGAGGTCAACCACATGGCATCCAAAGCCATAGGTGATGGAGTCCCAAAGGTGTTCAGTAAGATAAGGTCAGATCTTTGTGCTGGATACTTGAGTTTCTCCACATCAAACTGGTCAAAGCATGTCTTTATGGAGATGTTGGTTGAGAAGACCTCAGTTGATCCAATACATCCCAAAGGTGTTCAGTAAGGTTGAGGTCAGATCTCTGTGTTGGACACTCAAGTTCCTCCACATCAAACTGGTCAAATCATGTCTTATGGAGATGTTGGTTGAGAAGAACTCACTTGATCCAATTCATCCCAAAGGTGTTCAGTAGGGTTGAGGTCAACCACATGGCATCCAAAGCCATAGGCAAAGGAGTCCCAAAGATGTTCAGTAAGGTAAGGTCAGATCTTTGTGCTAGATACTTGAGTTTCTCCACATCAAACTGGTCAAACCATGTCTTTATGGAGATGTTGGTTGAGAAGACCTCACTTGATCCAATTCATCCCAAAGGTGTTCAGTAGAGTAAAATCAGATCTCTGTGTTGGACACTCGAGTTCCTCTATGTCAAACTGGTCAAACCATGTCTTTATGGAGATGTTTGGTTGAGAAGACCTCACTTGATCCAATTCATCCCAAAGGTGTTCAGTAGAGTAAAATCAGATCTCTGTGTTGGACACTCGAGTTCCTCTATGTCAAACTGGTCAAACCATGTCTTTATGGAGATGTTTGGTTGAGAAGACCTCACTTGATCAAATTCATCCCAAAGGTGTTCAGTAGGGTTGAGGTCAGACCTCTGTGTTGGATACTTGAGTTCCTCCACATCAAACTGGACAAACCGTGTCTTTATGGAGATATTGATGGAGTAAAGCTGACTTGATCCAATTCATCCCAAAGGTGTTCAGTAAGGTTGAAGTCAGATCTATGTGTTGGACACTCGAGTTCCTCCACATCAAACTGGTCAAACCATGTCTTTATGGAGCTGGCATTTTTACACAGGGGCACAGTCATGCTGGAACAGAAAATTGCCTTCACCAAACTATTGACTCAAGGCTGGAAGCCCACAATGTTTATGTATTTTGTAGCATTAACAGTACCTTTCATTGGAAACACCTGAACTCATTCGGAGTAAGGTCCCCATACTTTTGACCATATGGGGTGGATTAATCACTAAAAATGACTTTATCTACATACATGGGTGACTGATGTTTAATGATAAAAAATGTGTTTAATTTGGAGAGTAATACTATAAAACTGAAGCAGTACAAAGGATCAGAAGTCTAAAAGCAGCACGAGACATACAGTCATAAATAAAGATTCCGTACAATAAGTTGTTATTGTAGTGTAGTAGACAGCTATGTAGTTGTAGCGTAGTGTAGTAGTTATAATAAAGACATTCAGATTAAAGCAGACCTTCACCCTCCCCAGACATTTCCCACTCTTTCCAACATATCATCCTGACCCATCTCCTCTTTCAAAATCGCAAACTATTTATTTACTTTTACCTTGAATAATGTTTTACTTCACGCAGCCTCCTGGGATACCTACGCCACTCATCCCAGGAGGCCACGGTGTATCCACTTCTGCCCCACCTCTGTACCCCCCTGCTCATCTGTCCCACCACTGTAACCCCCTGCATATCTGCCCCACTACTGTAACCCCCTGCACATCTGCCCCACCACTGTACCACCCTGCTCTTCTGTCCCATGACTGTACCTCCTGCACATCTGTCCCACCTCTGTACCCCCTGCTCTTCTGCCCCACCACTGTACCCCCCTGCTCTTTTGTCCCAGCGCTGAACCCCCTTCTCATCTCTCCCACCACTGTACCTCCTGCATATCTGCCCCACCACTGTAATCCTCTGCACATCTGCCCCACTGTTGTACCCCCTGCTCATCTGTTCCACCACTGTAACCCCCTGCACATCTGCCCCGCCACTGTAGCACCCTGCACATCTGCCCCACCACTGTACTCCCCTGCACATCTGCCCCATTGTTGTACCCCCCTGCTCTTCTGTCCCTCTGCTGAACCCCCTTCTCATCTCTCCCACCACTGTACCTTCTGCACATCTGCCCCACCTATACCCCCCTGCTAATCTGTTCCACCACTGTAATCCACTGCACATCTGCCCCACTGCTGAACCCCCCTGCTCTTCTGTCCCATCGCTGAACCCCCCTGCTCTTCTGTCCCACTAATGTACCCCCTTTCTCATCTTCCCCACCACTGTACCTCCCTGCACATCTGCTCCACTGCTGTATCCCCATGCTCTTCTGTCCCTCTGCTGAACCTCCTTATCTTCTCTCCAACCACTGTAATCCTCTGAACATCTGCCTCCCTGTGGTACCCCCCTGCTCATCTGTTCCACCACTGTAATCTCCTGCACATCTGCCCCACTGTTGTACTCCCCTGCTCTTCTGTCCCTCTGCTGAACCCCCTTCTCATCTCTCCCACCACTGTACCTCCTGCACATCTGCCCCACCTGTGTACCCCCCCCTGCACATCTGCCCCACCACTGTACTCCCCTGCTCTTCTGTCCCACCACTGTAACCCCTCTGCTCATCTGCCCCACTAATATACCCCCTTTCTCATCTGCTCCACCACTGTACCTCCCTGCACATCTGCTCAACTGCTGTATCCCCATGCTCTTCTGTCTCACTGCTGAACCATCTTCTGTCTTAATACTGAACCCATCTGCTCATCTGCCCCACCACTGTCACCCCCTTTCTCATTCGCTCCCCACCACTGTACCTCCTGTACATCTGTCTCACCTCTGTAACCCCCTGCTCATCTGTCCCACCAATACACCTCCTTTCACATCTGCCCCATCGCTGTGCCCCCTGCTCTTCTGTCCCACCGCTGAACCCCCTTCTCATCTGCCCTAAAATGGAACCCCCTGCACATCTGCCCCACCGCTGTACCTTCTTCTCTTCCCTTCTTTCTGAGTTTGATAGTGATAACAAAGCAAGTCATCTTCCTCCAGATTGTGGGTCGGGGGGTAGCAGGACTGTGACTGGCTTTAGCAATGGCCAATCACATTCCCCCTCCACCTAGAAACAGGGACCTCACATTTTTGTAAATCTTTTCTTCTATCTTTTCATGTGACAACACTGAAGAAATGACACTTTGCTACAATGTAAAGTAGTGAGTGTACAGCTTGTATAACAGTGTGAGTACACCCCTAAGTGAAAATGTCCAAATTGGGCCCAATTAGCCATTTTCCCTCCCTGGTGTCATGTGACTCGTTAATGTTACAAGGTCTCAGGTGTGAATGGGGAGCAGGTGTGTTAAATTTGTTGTCATCGCTGTCACTCTATCATACTGGTCACTGGAAGTTCAACATGGCACCTCATGGCAAAGAACTTTCTGAGTATCTGAAAAAAAGAATTGTTGCTCTACATAAAGATGGCCTAGGCTATAAGAAGATTGCAAGACCCTGAAACTGAGCTGCAGCACGGTGGCCAAGACCATACAGCAGTATAACAGGACAGGTTCCACTCAGAACAGGCCTCACCATGGTCCACCAAAGAAGTTCAGGTCACGTGCTCAGCGTCATATCCAGAGGTTGTCTTTGGGAAATAGACGTATGAGTGCTGCCAGCATTGCTGCAGAGGTTGTAGGGGTGGGGGGTCAGCCTGTCAGTGCTCAGACCATACGCCGCACTCTGCATCAAATTGGTCTGCATGGCTGTCGTCCCAGAAGGAAGCCTCTTCTAAAGATGATGTACAGTTTGCTGAAGACAAGCAGACTAAAGACATGGATTACTGGAACCATGTCCTGTGGTCTGATGAGACCAAGATAAACTTATTTGGTTCAGATGGTGACAAGCGTGTGTGGGGGCAACCAGGTGAGGAGTACAAAGACAAGTGTGTCTTGTCTACAGTCAAGCATGGTGGTGGGAGTGTCATGGTCTGGGGCTGCATGACTGCTGCCGGTGTCTTGCCGAATAAGTTCCCTCGGCGGATAAGTTCCCCCCCTGTACTGCGCAGGCGCAGCGCCTGCGCAGTACGAACTACTAACAGCCGCCGGAGATAGCCGAAGCTCAAAATCCACGATCAGCTGTACACGGCGCCTGCGCTCTGGGTCCAGGTTCCTTCCCTACCATCCAAGTGGACCTAGAGGGGGAATCTAAAAGAGCCGAGCGCAGCGAGGCCGTGCCCGAAGCGTGGCGAGCGAAGCGAGCCCGCCAGGGGCCCTCTTACAGGCGCCGTCTACAGCTGATTTGGACCTATTCCCCTTTGGCTATTTCCGCCGGATCCTACTGCGCAGGCGCAGCACCTGCGCAGTAGAGGGGGGTCCTTATCCGCCGAGTGGAACTTTCTCGGCAGAACACCGGCCCTGGGGAGCTACAGATCATTGAGGGAACCAACACGTATGTGACATACTGAAGCAGAGCATGATCCCCTCCCTTCAGAGACTGGGCCGCAGGGCAGTATTCTAACATGATAACGACCCCAAACACACCTTCAAGATGACCACTGCCTTGCTAAAGAAGCAGAGGGTAAAGGTGATGGACTGACCAAGCATGTCTCCAGACCCAAACCTTATTGATCATCTGTGGGACATCCTCAAACAGAAGGTGGAGGAGCGCAAGGTCTCTAACATCCACCAGCTCCGTGATGTCATCATGGAGGAGTGGAAGAGGACTCCAGTGACAACCTGTGAAGCTCTGGTGACCTCCATGCCCAAGACGGTTAGGGCAGTGCTGGAAAATAATGGTGGCCACACATAATATTGACTCACTTTTGTTGCCAGCGGTTTAGACATTAATGGCTGTGTGTTGAGTTATTTTGAGGGGACATCAAATTTACACTGTTATACTCACTACTGTACATTGTAGCAAACTGTCATTTCTTAAAAGATAGAATAAAATATTTGCAAAAATGTGAGGGGTGTACTCACTCTTGTGAGATACTGTACATTACACACTTATGACTCCTGCACTCTATATGCTATGTTGTACATTACATATCCCTGACTCCTGCACTGTGTGGGCTCTTTTGTACATTACATAGCCCCAACCCCTGCACTCTATACACTGTCATGCATTACACACTCCCGACCCCTGCGCTGTATGCGCTCTGTTGTACATCACATAGCCCCAACCTTTGCACCCTATACACTATGTTGTACATTACACACTTCTGACCCCTGCACTCTATATGCTATGTCGCGCATTACACACTTCTGACTCCTGCACTGTGTGCACTCTGTTGTACATTATATACACCTAACCCCGGCACTTTATGTACTATTTTATACATTACACACTACTGATCCCTGCACCTTATATACTTTATAAGTCGTGCATTACACACTCCTGACCCCTGCACTCGATATGCTATGTTGTGCATTACAGACCCCTGCACTGTGAGCACTCCTTTGTACATTACATAGGCCCAACCCCTGCACTCTATACACTATGTTATACATTACACACTCCTGACCCCTGCACTCTGTATGCCATGTCATGCATTACACACTTCTGACCCCTGCACTACATGCACTCTGTTGTACATTACATAGCCCTAACCGCTGCCCTTTATACATTATGTTGTACATTACACACTCCCTGACCCCTGCACTCTGTATGCTATGTCATGCATTACACACTTCTGAACCCTGCACTCTGTATGCTATGTACATTACACACTCCCTGACCCCTGCACTCTATATGCTATGTCATGCATTACACACTTCTGACCCTTGCACTCTATATGCTATGTTATGCATTACACACTCCTGACCCCTGCACTCTGTATGCTATGTACATTACACACTCCCTGACCCCTGCACTCTGTATGCTATGTACATTACACACTCCCTGACCCCTGCACTCTATATGCTATGTCATGCATTACACACTTCTGACCTCTGCACTCTATATGCTATGTTATGCATTACACACTTCTGACCCTTGCACTCTATAGGCTATGTTATGCATTACACACTCCTGACCCCTGCACTCTGTATGCTATGTACATTACACACTCCCTGACCCCTGCACTCTGTATGCTATGTACATTACACACTCCCTGACCCCTGCACTCTATATGCTATGTCATGCATTACATACTCCTGACCCCTGCACTCTATGTGTTATGTGTAAGAGCACATGAAGTTATCAGTTCATTTCTGGCAGGATCATCAAGTATTTTTTGCACTTATTGAACAGATGTAACGAAACTCCTCCAATGGTAAACAGTATTTACCAGACCAAAATAGGAACAAATGAGAAGAGTTAACTCTTTATGTGTTTCCTTCACTTTAACTCTTAACTTGTTCCCTGAATCTTTGTGTGCCGAACGTTTCATTACAAGGAGGCTGCAGTTCTGTATGTTGTAGGGAAGTCCTCGCTCTGTGCGGTGGTCCTCCTGGGATTTGCCTGGTAGGAGTCCCCCAGGTACATGGATGGATTCCTGCTCCGCCATTAGTGTCCAGCACTCACTTTGTCATTGATGAATCGCCTACCTGTATGCAGTCATTAAGTCAGTGTTCACCTCCATAGAAGAATAAAGTGTGTTTACCCGGTGATAAGAGGAGGCGGGCTTATCACCCCACTCAGCACTCCAGATGGTGAAGGGAGGGGAAAGAGAGCGGGGGTGGGTGTCGGGGGGGGCTCGGATGGTACTTGGTGTTTTCCCTTGCCGTAAGCAAACATTGTTGTTCCAGGTGATAGTTATCTAAATGTTTAATTAGACCTGATCATCCTCTACAGGTGTCCTCCAACCCGTCCTCGGGGCTTTACAGGCAGGCGTGGATTTTAAAGCCTTTCAATTCAAATCAGCTAAATAAAAACCAATCCCAGGTGCATCGAAAAAAACAAACAATGTACAAAGTCTTACCATTCATATTCTTTATCAAAGCAGCCACAGCTTGAGTAGAAAAGCCTATCCCCTGCCAACATGATGCAGTGAAGGAGGGCTTGACAAATGTGCCTTGAGTCTAGGAGCCAGCCAAAAAAAGTTAGGAGACAGATTTTTTTTAAATAACAAAGCTTTATTTTTAAAGACAAAATCATTACTGTCCTCAGCACCCCCCACCCCCCTCCATTAATGTCCTCAGTGACCCCATTGCTGTCCTCAGTCCCCCCCCCCCCCTCCATTACTGTCTTCAGTCCCCTCTCCATTAATGTCCTCAATCCCCCCTCCATTACTGTCCTCAGTGACCCCATTACTGTCCTCAGCACCCCCCACCACCCTCCATTACTGTCCTCAGTCCCCCCTCCATAAATGTCCTCAGTGACCCCATTACTGTCCTCAGCCCCCCCCCCCCCCTCCAATACTGTCCTCAGTGACCCCATTACTGTCCTCAGCACCCCCCACCCCCCTCCATTACTGTCCCCAGTCCCCCCCTCCATTACTGTCCTCAGTGACCCCATTACTGTCCTCAGTCCCCCCCCTCCAATACTGTCCTCAGTGACCCCATTACTGTCCTCAGCACCCCCCACCCCCCTCCATTACTGTCCTCAGTCCCCCCTCCATTACTGTCCTCAGTGACCCCATTACTGTCCTCAATCTCCCCTCCATTAATATCCTCAATCCCCCGTCCATTACTGTCCTCAGTCCCCCCTCTGATAATGTCCTCAGTGACCCCATTACTGTCCTCAGTCCCCCCTCCGATAATGTCCTCAGTGACCCCATTACTGTCCTCAGCCACCTCCTCCATTACTGTCCTCAGTGACTCCATTACTGTCCTCAGTCCCCCCCTCCATTACTGTTCTCAGCCCACCTCAGTTAATGTCCTCAGTGACCCCATTACTGTCCTCAATCCCCCCTCCATAAATGTCCTCAGTGACCCTATTACTGTCCTCAGCCACCTCCTCCGTTACTGTCCTCAGTGACCCCATTACTGTCCTCAGTCCCCCCCCTTCATTACTGTTCTCATCCCCCCTCCGTTAATGTCCTCAGTGACCCCATTACTGTCCTCAGCCCCCTCCTCTATTATTGTCCTCAGCCCCCCCTCCATTAATGTTCTCAGCCCCCTCCTCCATTATTGCCCTCAGTCCCCCCTCCATTAATGTCCTCAGTGACCCCATTACTGTCCTCAGTCCCCCCCTCCATTACTGTTCTCAGCCCCCCTCCGTTAATGTCCCCAGTGACCCCATTACTGTCCTCAGCCCCCTCTTCCATTACTGTCCTCAGCCCCCCCTCCATTATTGTCCTCAGTGACCCCATTACTGTCCTCAGCCCCCTCCAAATTACTGTCCTCAGCCTCCCCTTCATTATTGTCCTGAGTGACCCCATTACTATCCTCAGCTCCCTCCTCCATTACTGTCCTCAGCCCCCTCCTCCATTACTGTCCTCAGCCCCCTCCTCCATTACTGTCCTCACCCCCCCCCTCCATTAATGTTCTCAGTGACCCCATTACTGTCCTCAGTGACCCCATTACTGTCCTCAGTCCCCTCTCCATTACTGTTCTCAGCCCCCCTCCATTAATGTTCTCAGTGACCCCATTACTGTCCTCAGTGACCCCATTACTGTTCTCAGCCCCCCTCCATTAATGTTAGGAGCGGCAGCTCCTAAATGCTGGGACCGCGGCCCCCCATGATGCCCGGTGTAACAGGGAGGCCACCCGGGCCCCCTGGAACAGTGGCGGGGTCGCAAATAGGGGGACTTTGGTATGATGGGGGTTTTCTGATGTGAAAGAGGGGCTCTGAAGTAATGCGGGGGGGGGGGGGTATGTTCTGTTGTAAAGTTATTACTTGGAGAATTTTCATGAATTAAAATTTTAATCATTCATTTATAAAAACAGATTTTTCCAGCTCACGAACATCAGTAACACCCCTCCTGTATTAGAGCGCCCCCCCCCACTCTGGATGAAGGAGCACAGGGGGGCACCTTTGTACAGCCACGTTGTCAGTCTGGTGGGGAGGGGAGCATTAGATAGATTAATAGATTTAGATACAGTGGATACAGTGGAACCTCGGATTGCGAGTAAGGCGGTTTACGAGCGTTTAGCAATACGAGCTATTTTTTTTTTTTAAATCCTGACTCGCTTTGTGTGCGTTGTCTCGCAAGGCGAGCAGGATTCAACCCTCTGGGGTATGCAGTACCGCATTTGGCCAGAGGTGCGGGGGGCGCCGGTGACACTCGGAGCTGCTCGGAGATACTCGGAGATGCTCGGAGTGTCTCCAAGTGTTTTCTGAGTGTCTCCGGTGCCCCCCCGCACCTCTGGCCACATGCGGTACTGCATAGACCAGCAGTGGCTGTGGAACGGATTATCTGAGTTTCCATTACAGTGGAACCTTGGTTTACGAGTAACGAGGTTAACGAGCGTTTTGAAAGACGAGCAACTTTTTTTTTTTAAATTCTGACTCGGTTTGCGAGTGTTGTCTCGCAAAACGAGCAGAATTCAAGCTAATGGATGGTGCAGTACCGCATTTGGCCAGAGGTTCGGGGGCGCCGGGGACACTCAGAGCGGTTCGGAGCCGTTCGGAAATACTTGGAATGACTCGGAAATACTTGGAAACACTCGGAAATACTCCAATCCTGAGTGTTTCCGAGGCTTTTCGAGCTGTCCCAGAGTATTTCCGAGGCTCTCTGGCGCCCCCCCCCCCCTGACATCTGGCCACATGCGGTATTGCATGTAATAGAAGTCAATGCGGAACACATTATCTTCGTTTCCATTGACTTCTATGGGGAAACTCGCTTTGATATAGGACTGCTTTCGATTACAAGCATTCTTCTGGAACGAATTATCCTCGTAATCCAAGGTACTACTGTACTTTAAGGCCAAACTCCAGCCCACACTGCAAGTTACACAAGCAGATAATATAACAGTTGTATTTTTCCTTTTGGGATAAAGGTTTTACCTAAATAAATAAAAAGCTGATTAGTGTAAATGCCCCTGCCAGTGGTAAATGGTTTGTCTCAACTCTTCTAACAGCTACATCTGCAGGAGAGCTTGTTCTGTTGGAAAAACAACAGACTTACTGGCTAGATCACCAGATGAAAATAAAAGAAAGAAAGCCTAAAATAGAAAATGAATGCAACCATCGCATTTAAAAATTGGCAGTATAATAAATGTTTGTTTATGAGTTTATTACCGCTTTAACCACCTCTCGTCCGCGTTATAGCCGAAAGACGGCTGCAGCGCGGACCTAATTTGCTGGGAGGGCGCCCATGGATGTCCTCCCGTGCTCGAGCGGCCGACGCGCCCACCTGCAGGGTGCACTGCGCGCTCTGTGATCAGCGGGTCTATGAGACTCGGTCTATCACAGATCAGAGTAAGGGGGTTGATCCCGACCCCTTACCATGTGAACAGCTGTCAGCCAATGACAGCTGATCGTGGGACATAAACAGAGCCGGTAATTGGCTATTTTTTTCTCCTCACGCTGGTAGCATGTGGAGAAAAAAATAAAAAGTCGATCACCGGCGGCTGTGAGAGGGACATCGATACTGATCGTGGAGAGCCTCTGCAGAGGCTTCTGTGCCCACCAGTGCCACCTACCAGTGCCCACAGTACCACCCATCAGTGCCCACAGTGCCACCTATCAGTGCCCACAGTGCCACCTATCAGCGTAACCAATCGGTGCCTCATCACCACTGCTGCCTATCAATACCACCTACCAGTGCCCATCAGTGCCACCTACCAGTGCCCACCAGCACCACCTACTAGTGCCCACAGTACCACTTATCAGTGCCCACAGTGCCACCTATCAGTGCCCACAGTGCCACCTATCAATGTAACCAATCGGTGCCTCATCACCAGTGCTGCCTATCAATACCACCTACCAGTGCCCATCAGTGCCACCTACCAGTGCCCATCAGTGCCACCTATCAGTGCCCATCAGTGACATCTATCAGTGCCACCCATCAGTGCCACTCATCAGTGCCACCCATCAGGGCCCATCAGTGCCGCCTTATCTGTGCCCATCAGTGATGCCTTATCTGTGCCTATCAGTGCCACCGATCAGTGCCCACAGTGCCACCTATCAATGTAACCAATCGGTGCCTCATCACCAGTGCTGCCTATCAATACCACCTACCAGTGCCAACTACCAGTGCCCATCAGTGCCACCTATCAGTGCCCATCAGTGCCACTCATCAGTGCCACCCATTAGGGGCCCATAAGTGCCGCCTTATCTGTGCCTATCAGTGCAGCCCATCACTGCTCATCAGTGTATATCAACGAAGGAGAAAAATTACCCATTTGCTAAATTTTATAACAAAATATGAAACATGTTTTTTTTTTTCAAAATGTTCTGTCTTTTTTTGTTTGTTTAGCAAAAAATAAAAACCCCATCGGTGATTAAATACCACCAAAAGAAAGCTCCATTTGTGTGAAAAAAATGATAAAAATCTCATATGAGTACAGTGTAGCACGACGGCGCAATTGTCATTCAAAGTGCGACGGTGCTGAAAGATGAAAATTGGTCTGGGCAGGAAGGGGGTGTAAGTGTCCGGTAAGCAAGTGGTTAAGGATTAAATACAGACTCCGGCATTTGCATCATTTTATACTTTGGCTACATGTCATTCAGTTCGGATTTACATATATTATAACCCTCCTAGTGTTTCTCTTACTGCCCTTGCCCCGTTATGAGGCCCCCCTCCCCCCACCTGTCTGCTGCGGTGACTACAGTCTGCAAAAAAAAAAAAAAAATCCACAAACTCCATTCTCAGATCCCTATATGGAAATTTCCAGCCTCCGCCCCACTGAGATATTTGACGTCTATGTCGCCTCCCTATGCAGTATGGTACTTAGTATTCTGAATATTGCAGCTAACAGACACTTCGATTTTTTTTTTTTTTTGTATTTTTTTTTTTTTGTATCGGTTTCTGCATGAATAAAATTGTGACGGGCGCTCAGAATTTTAATGACGGGAAATAACCGATCGTTTCCAGTGACGCAGGCGTGACTTTTATTCATTTGAACATCTGAAGAAAACTTCGGGGAGGATGATGTTTTCTGAGGACGGTGAAGTGCTGCCGCGGCGGGCTGGAGAGGACCGAGATCAAAGGTTGTTCTATTAAATGGGATCCGGGCCCCGGAGCATCGGAGGGACAAATAATTACACCAAGTCCCAGGGGACTGGATGAAATATACCGGGATATAACTTCATGGAGTCATTGTAATGTAATTAAACCACTTGACCTCCGGAAGATTTGCCCCCCTCTTCGTGACCAGGCCGTTTTTTGCGATACGGCACTGCGTTGCTTCAGCTGACAATTGTGCGGTCATGCAACATTGTGCATAAATTAAAATTTAAAAAATCAATTATTATTATTATTTTTTTTTTCTTTTCTTTTTTTTCTTTCCTTTTTTTAAAGTAAAAAAAAAGTAAAAAAAAAGTACCTGTAGTCTCTGCCCACCTCTTGTGCCAAGCCCACAGTCTCTGCCCACCTCTTGTGCCAAGCCCACAGTCTCTGCCCACCTCTTGTGCCATGCCCGCAGTCTCTGCCCACCTCTTGTGCCATGCCCGCAGTTTCTGCCCACCTTTTGTGCCATGCCCACAGTCTCTGCCCACCTCTTGTGCCAAGCCCACAGTCTCTGCCCACCTCTTGTGCCATGCCCGCAGTCTCTGCCCACCTCTTGTGCCATGCCCACAGTCTCTGCCCACCTCTTGTGCCAAGCCCACAGTCTCTGCCCACCTCTTGTGCCATGCCCGCAGTCTGTGCCCACCTCTTGTGCCATGCCCGCAGTTTCTGCCCACCTTTTGTGCCATGCCCACAGTCTCTGCCCACCTCTTGTGCCAAGCCCACAGTCTCTGCCCACCTCTTGTGCCATGCCCGTAGTCTCTACCTACCTCTTGTGCCATGCCCGCAGTCTCTGCCTACCTCTTGTGCCATGCCCACAGTCTCTGCCCACCTCTTGTGCCATGCCCACAGTCTCGTGCCAACCTCTTGTGCCAAGCCTACAGTCTCTGCCAACCTCTTGTGCCAAGCCCACAGTCTCTGCCCACCTCTTGTGCCAAGCCCACAGTCTCTGCCCACCTCTTGTGCCAAGCCCACAGTCTCTGCCCACCTCTTGTGCCATGACCGCAGTCTCTGCCCACCTCTTGTGCCATGCCCACAGTCTCGTGCCAACCTCTTGTGCCAAGCCTACAGTCTCTGCCCACCTCTTGTGCCATGCCCGCAGTCTCTGCCCACCTCTTTTGCCATGCCCACAGTCTCTGCCAACCTCTTGTGCCATGCCCGCAGTCTCTGCCCACCTGTTGAGCCATGTCCGCAGTTTCTGCCCACCTCTTGTGCCATGCCCACAGTCTCTGCCCACCTCTTGTGCCATGCCCACAGTCTCGTGCCAACCTCTTGTGCCAAGCCTACAGTCTCTGCCAACCTCTTGTGCCAAGCCCACAGTCTCTGCCCACCTCTTGTGCCAAGCCCACAGTCTCTGCCCACCTCTTGTGCCAAGCCCACAGTCTCTGCCCACCTCTTGTGCCATGACCGCAGTCTCTGCCCACCTCTTGTGCCATGCCCACAGTCTCGTGCCAACCTCTTGTGCCAAGCCTACAGTCTCTGCCCACCTCTTGTGCCATGCCCGCAGTCTCTGCCCACCTCTTTTGCCATGCCCACAGTCTCTGCCAACCTCTTGTGCCATGCCCGCAGTCTCTGCCCACCTGTTGAGCCATGTCCGCAGTTTCTGCCCACCTCCTGTGCCATGCCTGCAGTCTCTGACCACCTCTTGTGCCATGCCCACAGTCTCTGCCCACCTCTTGTGCCAAGCCCACAGTCTCTGCCCACCTCTTGTGCCATGCCCGCAGTCTCTGCCCACCTCTTGTGCCATGTCTGCAGTCTCTGCCCACCTCTTGTGCCATGCCCGCAGTCTCTGCCCACCTCTCGTGCCATGCCCGCAGTCTCTGCCAACCTCTTGTACCATGTCTGCAGTCTCTTCCCATCTCTTGTGCCATGTCTGCAGTCTCTGAACATCACTCTCTTGTGCCATGCCCGCAGTCTGTGCCCACCTCTTGTGCCATGACCGCAGTCTCTGCCCATCTCTTGTGCCATGTCTACAGTCTCTGACCGTTTCTCTCTTGTGCCATGCCTGCAGTCTCTGCCCACCTCTTGTGCCATGTGGGGTGGGGGTTTGCATTGTGGAGGGGAGGGGGATGGCAGGAGGATGGTTGGTGGGGGCACCAAAATGCACCTTCGCCTAAGTAGACAAAAATCCTTGCACTGGCCCTAGCTCTGGGGGACGTGTTAGGATGGAGAGCAGAGAAGGGGCTGGTAAATATGTCATTTACCGGCCCCTTCCTTGTCTGAATAAATGGAGTCAGTGATCTGTACCGAGCTCTCCTGTGTCCATTCATAACTAAAGCATAGTAAACTGTGTTTACTATGCTTCAGTTAGTGAATGAATGGCAAGCCTCTGTACAGAGCTAATCCTGCCCATTCATTCTGTGCTGCTGAGACTGCAGAGATGGAGGTTGAGGGCTCTGTCCTTAATCTCCTTTCTCTGCCACAAAGGTGAAACATCAGAGGTCTGTTTAGACCCCTAATATCTCACCAAAGCCCCCGGGGCTCCTAAAAAAAAATGGTAAAAAATCATAAAAAATAAAGAAAATATCAAAAAATGTAAAAAGACGACTGACACCAGTGGCGGAACTACCTAGAGTCACAAAGGTCACACTTGTGACCGGGCCCTGGCATTCCGCCACAGTTGTGGGACCCCAGCCAGGTGGTCAGGGGGGCCCTTAATGGACCCTGAAGGTTCTAGTTACGCCTCTGCTACTGATCTCCTTAGAGCCACTTGATTTACCATATTGTTGCCCTCTTCGTATTGATATTGCTTGTGTCAGTGTATAGAATCAGGTGTAACTAGGTTATTGTTGCTATTGTTTGCACTAACTTTCTGTGACAGAGGTTTCTTCCCCTGCTTCTCACAATGTGTATTCGAAGCCGCAGCAAGTCAGACAGAGCTCGGCTCAATTTCTGGCTGGGGGACAGCCAGCGTCATCTAGCCCTTTCCTCCCCAGCCTGACTGTCCCTGGCCCACCCCTTTCATTCACTAGACTTCAATTATGAAGGCTCAGCAATACTAGGACGCAGTGGTGGCTGGTGCACCGGCCGGGAAAAAGGGGGGGGAGTTCAAACAAACCACCCGCCCCCCCCTGCCCCCCAGGGAGGCAAACAGACTACCCAAGCCCCCTGAGCCCACCCTTTTTTGAAGCCAATTAGAGTCTCAGGTTTTAATCGTGTGCTTAAAAAAAAAAAATCCCATTGGAATCCATTTTGAGATGTAGATTAGGGGCCGATCGCATGGATTAGCGGAGGGGGGGCACCCCTGCACCCCGTATGGAGCGGCCGCCACTGCTAGGACGCTGTGCATGCGAATGCAGCCTGCCTAGAAACATACACTCCTCCAGACTGACAACCACCCATCAGGTCATTTACATATTTGCACAACCCCTCCCACGAGCCGGCCCACTGCTTCCACCGGGACTGAGGGATCTTGAGAAGGGTACTGAGGCTCCTCCCACCAGCCACGATCTGCTTTGAATTGCATAGAGGAGCACCAGGGCCATCCTAATAGCATCGTGGGCCACTGGGCAAAATAATGCATTGGGGCCCCTATCAGCCTGCCCCAATTCACGCAAATTCTCTCAAGAATTAAAGTATAAATAGTTGATATAATTAAACATATATTTATTAGGACTTTCAATAAAATGTTAAACAATAAGAAAACATGCCATAGACTAATCAACACAAAGGGCACAGAAGGGGGGAGGGGAGGCAGGGGGCCATATTATAGGGCAGGGATATGCAATTAGCGGACCTCCAGCTGTTGCTAAACTACAAGTCCCATCATGCCTCTGCCTCTGGGTGTCATGCTTGTGGCCGTCGGAGTCTTGCTATGCCTCATGGGACTTGTAGTTCTGCAACAGCTGGAGGTCCGCTAATTGCATATCCCTGTTATAGGGGGAGTCAGGAGTGCACAATACCGGGACCGGGAGGACACAGTACAGGCTCTGGAGTGTGGCCATCCCGGGACAGCTTACTAAAAAGTGTGACTGTCCCAGCAAATCCGGGACAGTTGGCAGGTATGACGTCATGCAAGACTATCATGGGGCCCCCCCATGCACCTGGGGCCCCTGGGCAGCGCCCAAGGGTGCCCATGCATTAAGACAGCCCCGAGGAGCACAGAGACCCAGCGACGACATCACACCAGTGGCGGCCGCTCCATAAGGGGTGCAAGGGCGCCACCCCCCCCCCCCCCCTAATCTCCATGGTCCTAGCCCCTAATCTCCATGGGCCCAGCCCCATTGATTTCAATGGGTTCTTTTTTTTATAAGTAAATGATTAGAGCCTGAGCCGCTTGGGGGGGGGGGGGGGGGGGGGGGGCGGTGAGGTTTGGTTTCCCGCCCCCCCCCCCCCCCCAAAAAAAAATGGAGCACCAGCTGCCACCACTGCATCACACAGTCTGATGAAAACGGAAAGGTTCTATTTAAAAAAATCTTTAGCAGGGGAGAGAGAGGAACCAGGGAAGGCAAAATATAAGCGGATTAAATTGTAGCTGTAATAAATGTAAAGTGTATGCACCCAATATATTCCATTTGGTCAGGACCCGTCCTTGCAGGAGGGTGTGAATACTTCCTGGTGCAGCAAGAAGGATGCCAGCTCCTATCTCTCTTGTCAGCCTCCTCCATCCTCCAGCAGCTCAGTTTTTTTTTTTTTTGGCTCCTGCGGCACCGAAGGGATTTAAAGCCGCGGCGGTGCTCGGCACCACTGGCTGGGAACTAATTAGGGAACAATTACTAGATAAGACCAGGATGGGAGCGGCTGCAGCTCCGCCAGAGTGACAGATTTCATTCCAGGCCCGGTACCCGTCCCCGTAGAGAAGCCGTCATATCAAGCCTGCGATGCCAGCAAAGGAGGGAGGCGCCATATGCGGTTCAATCTGCCGGGGGGCCAGATGATGCGTCGCCCAACTTGCACCACCCAGCACTCCGGGAGAAGAAGGGTTAAAGTAGACGGAAACCCCAACTGAATGATATTTGGTGTGCACCGTGCATCAGAAACCAATTGCTGATTTTGTTCCCCATGCAGCCCACGTGTACTGAGCCACGATAGTCCTTCAAATCGTGGGGTGTAACTAGGGATTGTGGGGACCCAAGCAAAGTTTTCATGGAACCCCTTGTGACCTCCCCTTCTGTGACACCAGGCAGCATCAACTGCGACAATATGGGGGAGGTTCGCTAAAAACTGGAAAACTGAATCAGAAACGGAAACATTTGTTTTTTTTTCTGATTCCTAATGTTACTAATTTTGTTCAGTTGATTCGTTTCGTAATTCGTCATTAATTCCATTTTTAATTTATTCATTTTCTGACGAATTCCAAATTTTTGGAATGATTCAAATTCGGATCGGTCAAAAAATGATCAACCGTTTTCGAATTCTGTGTGAAGATAAGCTGGTTGTTAAGGAGCGGGCGGGGAGGCCGGCCGTCACGTCCTTGACAACCGATGACTCATCAGCCGTCAAGCGAGCTTCCCCGCTGACAGCTGAAATGTAAACAAAAGAAAGCCGACAAAGAAATATGCAGAAAGCTGAATCAGAAACTGAAACATTTGTTTTTTTTCGGATAGATTCCCAATGTTACTAATTTTGTTTCTTGGATTCGTTTCATAATTCGTCATTTAGTTTAATGACATTTTTAATTTATTCATTTTCTGACGAATTCCAAATTTTTGGAATGATTCAAATTCGGATCGGTCGAAAAATGATCAACCATTTTTGAATTCTGTGTGAAGAATAGCTGGTTTGTTAACCACTTCAGCCCCTGGAAGATTTTACCCCCTTCCTGACCAGAGCACTTTTTGCGATTCGGCGCTGCGTCGCTTTAACTGACAATTGTGCGGTCGTGCGACGTTGCACCCAAACAAAATTGATGTCCTTTTTTCCCCACAAATAGAGCTTTCTTTTGGTGGTATTTGATCACCTCTGCGGTGTTTATTTTTTGCGCTTTAAACAAAAAAAGAGCGACAATTTTTTTTAAAAAGCAATATTTTTTACATTTTGCTATAATAAATATCCCCAAATAATATATAAAAAAAATAATCTTTTCCTCAGTTTAGGCCGATGTGTATTCTTCTACATATTTTTGGTAAAAAAAAATCGCAATAAGCGTATATTGATTGGTTTGCGCAAAAGTTATTGCATCTACAAAATAGGGGATATTTTTATGGCATTTTTATTATTATTTTTTTCTTTTATTAGAAATGGCGGCGATCTGCGATTTTTATCGGGACTGCGACATTATGGCGGACACATCAGACACTTTTGGCACTATTTTGGGACCATTGTCATTTATACAGCGATCATTGCTATAAAAATGCACTGATTACTGTATAAATGACACTGGCAGGGAAGGGGTTAACCACTAGGGGGCGATCAAGGGGTTAAGTGTGTCCTAGGGAGTGATTCTAACTATGGGGGGGGGATGGACTACCTAGGACATGACAGCGATTACTGCTTCCAATGACAGGGAGCAGTAGATCTCTGTTTACATCTCCCCGTTCTGCCGCTCCGATTGCGGGACACCGGCGGAGTCCGCGGGTCCCGCGGGCACAGTCACAGAGCACACGCGCCCACAATGCCGCGTCTTAAAGGGGACGTAGCTGTACGCCTATTTGCGCAGCCGTGCCATTGTGCCGGCATATATCGTCGTGCGCAAGCGGTTACGGAGCAGGTGGAGAGGCCGAGACCGGCCGTCACGTCCGTAACAACCGATGACTCATTAGCTGTCAGCAGCCTTCCCCGCTGACAGCTGAAATGTAAACAAAAGAATGCCGGCAAAGAAAAATGCAGAAAAAAAAGTGTGGGGTCCCCCCCCGCAATCCATACCAGGCCCTTATTCGAGCATGCAGCCCAGGAGGTTTATTGGTTGAACTAGAAGGAAATTTTCAACCAGACTGTAACTATGTAACTTTTGCAGAAATACAAACCTCAGCTGTCTTATCTGTTTTTTTTTTTGTTTGTTTGTTTGTTTTTGCTTTTCAAACTCTTTATTTAAACAAAAAGTTCCAAAATAATTAGTGAATAATACACCCCAATTGGACTGATTCAAGCAAATAAATAAATGAGCAAATAAGTTGACTGGTAAAAAAAAGTGACCTAAAACAAAGTGAACAGAAAATAAAATCCTCTTTGGTGCTAAATCACATATAATATGTTGACAGTGAAAGTCATAAAAAACTCCACATTTAAAATACACAGTATCTCACAAAAGTGAGTACACCCCTCACTCACAATTTTGTAAATCTTTTCTTCTATCTTTTCATGTGACAACACTGAAGAAATGACACTTTGCTACAATGTAAAGTAGTGAGTGTACAGCTTGTATAACAGCGTAAATTTGCTGTCCCCTCAAAATAACTCAACACACAGCCATTAATGTCTAAACCGCTGGCAACAAAAGTGAGTACACCCCTAAGTGAAAATGTCCAAATTGGGCCAAAAAATGTCAATATTTTGTGTGGCCACCATTATTTTCCAGCACTGCCTTAACCCTCTTGGGCATGGAGGTCACCAGAGCTTCACAGGTTGTCACTGGAGTCCTCTTCCACTCCTCCATGATGACATCACAGAGCTGGTGGATGTTGGAGACCTTGCGCTCCTCCACCTTCTGTTTGAGGATGTCCCACAGATGATCAATAGGGTTTAGGTCTGGAGACATGCTTGGCCAGTCCATCACCTTTACCCTCAGCTTCTTTAGCAAGGCAGTGGTCATCTTGGAGGTGTGTTTGGGGTCGTTAACCTGTTGGAATACTGCCCTGCGGTCCAGTCTCCAAAGAGAGGGGATCCGCCACAGTGGTGGGGGTCAGGGGGCCCTTTATGGACCCTGAAGGTTCTAGTTACGCCTCTGATACTGATGTCTTTAGAGCCATTTATTTACCATATACTGTATATAAATAGAGTTGCAGTGAATATTCACAAATTAGCCTTCAAGCAAAAAAGTCCACATTTATAACATAAAAACCGGCGCTGCAGTGACCATCCATAACAGATATCTTTTCTTTCCACCACCAATTACCTGGGGTGGGTGAAGTGCTCGCTCACCTTCTGGGAAGACCTATTAGAGGTCAGTATGCGCCTTCATGATAATAACCTTGCAGGCCTGGCATCCATCCAATTAAAAAACTTTCAGACGTATTATCCCCTTTTAAGGGCTTGCTTGGAAAAGACTCCGCTCTGCTCGGTTGCTCAAATATATGACGAGAATAGGCTCATATAGCACAATATGTATTTTATTTAGAAGTTTAAAATAGATTTACTAAAACCATTCATAGTGAATAAATCTTGAACAAAGCATAAAAACCGAACATCGGCAAATTGCCGCCTCACCGTCTTCCAGGTAACGGAGGAGGAGACGTCACAGTCCCCACCCGACGTGTTGCGTCACTTGTCTAGTGACTTCATTAGGGCAACCTACCCTACCCTGAGGAAGTCAAATCACAAGTGGCGCAATGCGTTTACATGTGATCAGCTGTGAATGGCCCTTTACCACGATCTGTGATCAGCTTTGTCAGAAGAAAACAGCAATCACAAAGCACTGGATGCGTGCTGCAGAGGGTGCGTATGGTTCTGCGAGGACGTCACTTGAAGCCCCCCCAGAACCGGGCGACCGCACTAGACCTGAATGACAAGCAGTGCGTTAAAGTCCCAAGGGGAAATTTATCTTTGTAGAGGACCCCTGTTGTTTTTTTTTACTGCTGTCTGGGCACTTTTACATAAACTTATGCTCACTTATGCTCACTTCCTGACAACGTTTTACCAGACAGGAAGCGAGGGGAACTCTCCAACAGCAACAGGAAAAAATGTTTTGCTTCAGTAGAGTAGGGGGGAGGCTAGAACCCCCAGTCAGATTTTTATTTCTGTCTGTGTTGCTGTTGATTTCCCCTCACTTCCTGTCTTGTAAAACGTTGTCAGCAGGACAGGAAGTGAGGGGAAATCTCTCTAACTGAGCCCCGGATTGCAGTAAAAACTCAACAGGGGTTCCAATCTTTCCACACTTGTCATTTTAATAGTGGAGCTTGGGGGGGGGGGGGGAAATAAATAGGAAGGGGGGGGACTGAACTAACTCTGAAAATGCTACTTGCCTGGCTGTCTCTGGTAACTAAGCCAGGAGCACACAGCACTATCCCTGGTATATGATTTGTATCTCTGATGTGTGGAGAAGATCTGGAAGTGCTGTGTCTTCCTGTGCAGGCTCCTGAGGAGTGACATCCCCCCCTCCCCCTCCAATCCCCCAAGGCCGGAGCGCCGCAGTTTGACTTTACCATTAGCGGAAGACGAGGCCTGCGCCCCCCCCCGGGGGGCCCCACCACTTCACACTCACACATTGTGCACCGTCTATCTGGGACAATTAGATAATTAGCATTTCACCTTCCTTCCTAATTAGCAACAAAGCCAGCAATGGAATAAATGAGCAGAACCCCCCCCCCCCATCTGCTGCACTATATACTGGATGTATGCAACACAGACAGTCCAGTGTGCAGAGGACCGCACAAGGGTGACCCCCCCCCCCCCACTATATACTGGATGTATGCAACACAGGCAGTCCAGTGTACAGAGGACCCCACAAGGATGATAGATAGATAGATAGATAGATAGATAGATAGATAGATAGATAGATAGATAGATAGATAGATAGATAGATAGATAGATAGATAGATAGATAGATAGATAGATAGATAGATTCTTGATAGATACTTGATAGATACTTGATATCATATCGATCGATAAATAGACAGACGGAATGCCCAAAGTTTCAATATTTTGTGTGGTCACCATTATTTTCCAGCACTGCCTTAACCCTCTTGGGCATGGAGGTCACCAGAGCTTCACAGGTCCCCACTGGAGTCCTCTTCCCCTCCTCCATGATGACATCACGGAGCTGGTGGATGTTAGAGACCTTGCGCTCCTCCACCTTCCGTTTGAAGATGCCCCGCAGATGATCAATAGGGTTTAGGTCTGGAGACATGCTTGGCCAGTCCATCACCTTTACCCTCAGCTTCTTTAGCAAGGCAGTGGTCATCTTGGAGGTGTCTTTGGGGTGGTAATCATGTTGGAATACTGCCCTGCGGCCCAGTCTCTGAAGGGAGGGGATCATGCTCTGCTTCAATATGTCACAGTACATGTTGGCATTCATGGTCCCCTCAATGATCTGTAGCTCCCCAGTGCTGGCAGCACTCATGCAGCCCCAGACCATGACACTCCCACCACCATGCTTGACTGTAGACAAGACACACTTGTCTTTGTCCTCCTCACCTGGTTGCCGCCACACACGCTTGTCACCATCTGAACCAAATAAGTTTATCTTGGTCCCATCAGACCACAGGACATGGTTCCAGTAATCCATGTCCTTTGTCTGCTTGTCTTCAGCAAACTGCAGGCTTTCTTGTGCATCATCTTTAGAAAAGGCTTCCTTCTGGGATGACAACCATGCAGACCAATTTGATGCAGTGTGTGGCGTATGGTCTGAGCACTGACAGGCTGACCCCCCCCACCCCTACAACCTCTGCAGCAATGCTGGCAGCACTCATACGTCTATTTCCCAAAGACAACCTCTGGATATGACGCTGAGCACGTGAACTCAACTTCTTTGGTGGACCATGGCGAGGCCTGTTCTGAGGGGAACCTGTCCTGTTTTACCGCTGTATGGTCTTGGCCACTGTGCTGCAGCTCAGTTTCAGGGTCTTGGCAATCTTCTTATAGTCTAGGCCATCTTTATGTAGAGCAACAATTCTTCTTTTCAAAACCTCAGAGAGTTCTTTGCCATGAGGTGCCATGTTGAACTTCCAGTGACCAGTATGAGAGAGTGAGAGCGATAACACCAAATTTAACACACCTGCTCCCCATTCACACCTGAGACCTTGTAACACTAACGAGTCACATGACACCGGGGAGGGAAAATGTCTAATTGGGCCCAATTTGGACATTTTCACTTAGGGGTGTACTCACTTTTGTTGCCAGCGGTTTAGGACATTAATGGCTGTGTGTTGAGTTATTTTGAGGGACAGCAAATTTACACTGTTATACAAGCTGTACACTCACTACTTTACATTGTAGCAAAGTGTCATTTCTTCAGTGTTGTCACATGAAAAGATAGAAGGAAAGATTTACAAAAATGTGAGGGGTGTACTCACTTTTGTGAGATACTGTAGATAGATCTTGATATCAGATAGATAGATAAGATAGGTAATATATAGCTGGATAGATAGATAGATAGATAGATAGATAGATAGATAGATAGATAGATAGATAGATAGATAGATAGATAGATAGATAGATAGATAGATAGATAGATAGATAGATAGATAGATAGATAGATAGATAGATAGATAGATAGATAGATGATATCAGGATCGATAGATAAAGTTTGTGTGTCAGGGTGACAACACAGAAGTACAATAAGGAGACAGGGACAGAGTGTTGTCACCCTATAACAGGAAGTTCCTGATCCAGAACTGTCATGGCGGAATATTTTGGGGATTATTTTAATGAAATCTGCAGCTTTTTGAGGATTGAAAAAAACTTTTGAAATGAAAATAAAATGTTAAAGTTTATATGAGATTTTGGTATCTCTTTCTTTCTTTCTTCTTTCTTTCTTTCTTTCTTTCTTTCTTTCTTTTCTTTCTTTCTTTCTTTCTTCTTTTCTTTCTTTCTTTCTTTCTTTCTTTCTTTCTTTCTTTCTTTCTTTCTTTCTTTCTTTCTTTCTTTCTTTCTTTCTTTCTTTCTTCCTTCCTTCCTTCCTTCCTTCCTTCCTTCCTTCCTTCCTTCCTTCCATCTATCTATCTATCTATCTATCTGTTTCTTTCTTTCTTTCTTCTTTCTTTCTTTCTTCTTTCTTCTTTCTTTCTTTCTTTCTTTCTTTCTTTCTTTCTTTCTTTCCTTCTTTTATCTATCTTCTATCTGTTTCTTTCTTTCTTTCTTTCTTTCTTTCTTTCTTTCTTTCTTTCTTTCTTTCCTTCTTTCTTTCCTTCTTATCATCTATCTATCTGTTTCTTTCTTTCTTTCTTTCTTTCTTTCTTTCTTTCTTTCTTTCTTTCTTTCTTTCTTTCTTTCTTTCTTTCCTTCCTTCTTATCATCTATCTATCTATCTATCTATCTATCTATCTATCTATCTATCTATCTATTCTATCTATCTATCTATCTATCTATCTATCTATCTATCTATCTATCTATCTATCTATCTATCTATCTATCTATCTATCTATCTATCTATCTATCGCCACCTCTAGGCCACATATATAATTACACCTCCGTAATGCTGAATAATATGGGAACAATGACGTCACTCAGCTCCCCACTCTCATTGAGGTCTCCTTTGCTCTTTCATCGTCCCGCTGACTCCAAAACGCACAGAGAACGCAGAATGACCTCTATGACCTTGCCCCCCCCCCCCCCACGTGTCACTTTGAGAATTGATCTATTTCGGTGAGGTCCCATTTGGAGGGTTCCGAATCATCTTATCTCAGACAAACCCAATTAGAAGTTTTTCCTAGAAACCATTAATCCTCCGTCCCGGGATTCCGTCCTGACGTCCGAAAGATTCCGCTTAAGACTCGGACGGCCCGCCGATCTCCGGGGAGGGATCGTCTGCTAAATGCTAATGAAAAACAATTGATTTCTTAAACTCGGCTGGCCTGGGGTTGCCATGGCGACGGCGAACCGCCCGCTAATTTGCGAAGATGGCGTTTTTTTTTTTTTTTATCCCTCCGGATTCTGTACATTTACATGTGAATAACGCGGCGCACACAATGTAAGAGATTCGCAGAGAATGGAGGCGATGATACAATGTGACAGCTTATGAAACCGGCTTCTGTCTCATAAAAAAAAAAATCGGAGGGCATTCATTTATCTTGCGCAGGCTGAAAACTCGCTCTATTATATTATACAATGACGCTACTGAGCTTGTAAAATTAAAAAAAAAAAAAAAAAAAAACCAAAGTGCGAAAATTCACCTCAATAAAAAGTGTCCGGTTTGCATGTTTTATAACGTCCTGCTAACGGTGGATAAATAGACAGATTTACGGTTTATGGGGTGATGACTCCATGGTGGACGCCTCTCATGGTCACCGATGACCCATAGGTCTCCTCTTGGTTGGACTAAAAAGCTCAGCATGCCATGAGGGGCCCATTCGCATCCTTTCCGCTGAGCTGCACTGATAACAAATCTGTTCTCACGTTCTCACCGCACCGCTGCATTGCAGCATGGCGCCCATTTTTATGCAGCGTGCAACAACAACTGCAGTTCTGAATAAAGATGAAAAACCTCTTAGGCCCCTTTCTCACTGGGGCGGTGGGGGCGTCGTTCTTGTAGCTGTATTCGGCCGCTAGCGGTGCGGTTTTAACCCCCCGCTGTCGGCCAAAAAAGGGTTAAAATCCCTCGTACAGCGCGGCTATAGCCGCGGTATTGCCGCGGTATAGCCGCGCTGTCCTATTGATTTCAATGGGCAGGAGCGGTGAATACACCGCTCCTTCACCGCTCCAAAAAGCGGTTTGCAGGACTTTTTTCACCGCCCTGCCTGCGCACCGCTTCAGTGTGAAAGCCCTCGGGCTTTCACACTGAACAAACAGCGGAGGCTGTTTAGGGGCGGTTTGCAGGCGGTATTTTTAGCACAATAATGCCTGCACACCACCCCAGTGTGAAAGGGGTCTAAGGCTCGATTCACATCTATGCATGTTGCTTTTGAGCATTTCTGCAGTGTTTTTTGCGGGCTTGCCACGTTTTTGACCATGCATTTTTGACGCGTTTTTACCGCGTTTTGCCGCATTTTGCGTTTTTTTTTTTTACAGTGTTTTTTTTTTAATACTGTATACAGTGTTATAAAAAAAATGAAAAAAAAAACGCAAAACGCAAAAACGCTGCAAAAACGCGGTAAAAAAGCACGGTACTTGCATTTTGGATGCTGGTCCATTGAATTCTATTACATGCAAAACGCTGTATTTTGCATGAAAAAAAAGTCCCCGACCCTTTCCAAAAAACGCAGAGGCACAAAAATGCATTGATGTGAACATGTTCCATAGGAACCCATGTTAAAAAATTCCCATGCATTTCTGCAAAATGCATCAAAAAAAAACGCATTAGTGTGAATGGAGCCTTACTGACTGCGTAAAACACACACCCTATATTACCAAAAGTATTGGGACGCCTGCCTTTACACACACATGACGTTTAATGACATCCCAGTCTAAGCCCGTAGGGTTCAGTACTGAGTTGGCTCCGCCCTTTGCAGCTATAACAGCTTCAACTCTTCTGGGAAGGCCGTCCACAAGGTTAGGAGGGTGTCTATGGGGAATGTTTGACCATTCTTCCATAAAAGCGCATTTGTGAGGTCAGGCACTGATGTTGGACGAGAAGGCCTGGCTCGCAGTCTCCGCTCTAATTCACCCCAAAGGTGTTCTATGGGGTTGAGGTCAGGACTCTGTGCAGGCCAGTCCAGTTCCTCCACCCCCCCAAACTCGCTCATCCGTGTCTTTATGGACCTTGCTTTGTGCATTTTCCACAACAATACACACTAAATGAATCCGTTTCATTCAGTAAAAATGGTTGCTTATACCAGTGAAATTCACTGGTATAAGCAATTATAATGTGTGAAAAAAAAAAAAAAAAAAATGTCCCGCTCACTTACCTAGTGTAGTAGTACAGTGTTGGTAACACTGTATTGCTCTGGTCACAGTGTTGAAAAAAAATCTTTAAAAAAAAAAAAAAAAAAAAAGAAACTGTAATTAAAAAAAAAAAAAAAAATTCTATAATGCCAGGATCAATAAAATCAATAAAAACGGACGTCCTTCACCATATGACAACAGCTGCCAGAACAATAATTACCCGAAAATGCCGAAAAGCAAAAAAGTCCCACAATAGTGCAATAGGTTAGTGAATTGAACGAAATACAATATATGGAGGAACAAATAAGTAGAGAAAAGAACATAACAACAGAAAAGAATAAGTAGAGTAAGTAGAGAAAAGAACATGGCAACAATGGGAGGAGTTTCGGTCTTCAACATATGTGATGCAATATTTAGGATAAGGAATACATCACCCTGGAGAGAGGAAGAATAGAAATATTTAAAAAAAATTTTTTTTGTGATTGTGTTATATGTTTATATGGTATCTTGAGTGGATGAATGGATTAAAGATAAAATACGGTCCTGTGTAAAGGATAAGGGAAAAGATATAGATGAGGATGATGGATATAAGCAATAGAAATTATAGTACTTTGTCAGGGATACAGGATAACATGCACAGTTAAATCGCAAAATATGTGAATGTATTTGTATAATTTGTTTATAAAATTAATAAAAAAAGGATTGAAAACAAAAAAAAAAAAAAAGAAAGAAACTTTAATTTTTTAATTTTTTTTTTTAGAATACTTTGTCAGGGATACAGGATAACATGCACAGTTATAATTGCAAAATAGGTGAATGTATTTGTATAATTTGTTTATAAAATTAATAAAAAAGGATTGAAAACCAAAAAAAAAAAAGAAAAGAAACTTTAATATTTATTTATTTATTTATTTATTTTTTACAATACTTTGTTAGGGATACAGGATAACATGCACAGTTATAATTGCAAAATAGGTGAATGTATTTGTATAATTTGTAATTTGTTTATAAAATTAATAAAAAAGGATTGAAAAAAAAAAAAAAAAAGAAACTTTATTTATTTTTTTGCAATACTTTGTCAGGGATACAGGATACATGCACAGTTATAATTGCAAATAGGTGAATGTATTTGTATAATTTGTTTATAAAATTAATAAAAAAGGATTAAAAACAAAAAAAAACAAAGAAACTGTAATATTTTTTTTTTTTTTTACAATGTATAGATAAAAGAAAAAGAAAAAAAAATCCTAAACACTTTCCCAGAGTAGTACAGTGTTACTGTAGTAACACTATATTGCTCTGGTCATAGTGTGTTAAAAAAAATCACAAAAAAGAAGAAAAATTGAATAAAAAATAATAAAAACATTAATTTTTTTTTTTTTACATACTGCTACCAGTCAGTGTCCCTGATCACCAATTATATGATGATGCTGTACTGTACTGATGACAGTATGTGAAAAAAAAAAAAATAAAAAAATAAAAAAATAAAAAAGTGTGAAAACAGTTTTTAAAAACAATTCTTAATTTTCCCAAAACTTGTGACAAAAAGAATACAACTTGAAAAAAACACACTATGCCTCGTACTAAATACCTCAGACTGTCTACTTTCCAAAAAGGGGTCATTTGGGGGGTATTCGTACTGTCCCAGGCGTTTTTGAGTCTCAAGAATCGAGATCGGCCGTCAGTACATCGGGATTGATCGATTTTCAGTTATATATCACATAGTTTGTGGACTCTATAACTTTCCTACAGAATAAATAATATACACTGATGTGGGTTATTTTCACTAAAGAAATGTATCAGAATATATTTTGGTACATTCTGATACATTTATATAAATGTATCAGAATAAATTTATGAAGAAAGATTATTTATTTGCAAAATTTTATAACAGAAACGAAGAAAAAATGTGCCTTTTTTCAAACTTTTTGGCCTTTTTTTTAATTTATTTAGCAAAGAAAAAAAACAGGGGTGATTAAATACCACCAAAAGAATGTTCTATTTGTGTTGAAAAAATAAAAAATGTCATTTGGGTACAGTGTTACATGACCGCGCAATTTTCATGCAAAGTGCGACAGCGCTGAAAGCTGAAAATTGGTAAAAAATTTGAGGCAAAAGTGCCCGGTATAGAAAGGGTTAAAATTTATTTTTTTTAAAAAATATTTGTGCGAAAAATGCAAAACCGCCTCTGGCAGCGAAGGGGTTAAGTAGTAAAAATAATTATTCGCAGTTTGATATCAACAGCTGTGTGTATAAAACGGATCCATGTTTATTTTTTTGTGTCATCAGCCCCAACCCCTCCTCGTCTGGTATAATGAAGATGGGCTGAGTGACAAAGATTAGAATATTCAAATGTTTTCTCATTTCCCCCAAGAATGTAAATCTCGGCGGCTCCGATGCTTCAGCTTACGGTTTCCCTCCCCTGGGATCGCTCTGTCGCTGTTTTGCACGTCCTTATCCACATTCATTACATGCAAATAGGGCTCGCCATCCGGCGGGAGAGGGCGATGGAGTCTCCTGGCAGCCCGGCTGTAATCGGGCGAGGTTCTGGCACCTGAGCGTCAGACTGCGGCATCTGTCCACCGCTGCCTCCATCGCCCGTCCCTGCAGCGGCATCGCCGTCCTTATCAGTGATTCAAGCGGAGAAATATGGATCAAAGTATCCGTAAAGTCGCTACAAATAATAATTTCAGCCCTGCTGCGAAGCACGATGAGGGGTGGTTCACACCGCAGGAATGCGTTTTCTGCATGTGTGTTTTGATGCGTTTATTCCCTCTTTTTTTGGGCAGCACGTTCTACTTTTTTTTTTTTTTTTCTGTGCTGGTACGCACTGGAATTGACTGCACCAGTGTGAACTAGGCCATTGGAACCCATATAATCAGGGCCAGCCCTACCAGTGGGTCCATTGGACCCAGGCAGCACTTTGATAGGGGCAACAAATTGAACACGGCCGCCTCTCCTTTTCTTTTCTTTACCCAGAAAATTAACAGCCAAGATTTGTTTTTCCAGCAGTTTTGTGTGTCATGATGACAACTGCCCCCCCGTGCCGCTCCGCCTGCCCCTATACTACCCTACCCCACCCCTATACTACCCTAGCCCACCCCTATACTACCCTAGCCCACCCCTATACTGCCCTAGCCTCTCCCTATACTGCTTAGCCTGTCCATATACTACCCTAACCTGCTCCTATACTC